>NW_022681453.1:191364568-192052068 GCF_009764315.1 Trachypithecus francoisi
TTTCTTTCTTCAGTGTAGTCTACAGAGTGTCCTGAACATAGATAACAATAAAAATATTTCATAAACTAGTAACATTTAGCATACATGTTTTTGTGTACTTTACTATGTGACATTAACTACACTCACCATGATAACAAAATGATGATAATATTGACCTAACATTGCTCAGAGCTTACTATGTGCCAGGCACTATAAGGATTCTAAATATTTTAATGACTATTATCTTTATAAAGCTATATGAACATGCAAATGGCCAACAAATATATGAAAAAAAATGTTCAACAACACTAATCAGCAGAGAAATGCCTATTAAAATCACAAAGAGATATCATTTCACCCCAGTTAGGATGGCTATTATCAAAAGACAAAGAAAATAAAGCACATGCTAGTGAGGAAGCAGACAGAAGAGAATTCTTATGCACTGTTGGTGGGAATGTAAACTGGTACAATCACTATGGAGAACAGTATGGAGTTTTCTAAAAAAAAAAAAAAAAACTAGAACTACCATATGATCCAGCAATCCCACAACTGGGAATTTATCCAAAAGAAAGGGAATCAGTATATCAAAGAGACATCTGCACGCACATGTTTATTGCAGCACTATTACAATAGTCAAAATATGGAATCAACTTAGGTGTCCAACAACAAATGAATGCATAAAGAAAATGGGGTACATATACACAATAAAATATTATTCAGTCATAAAAAAGAATGGAATCCTGTCATTTGCAGCAACATAGATGAAATGGAAGGACATTATGTTTGATGAAATAAACCTAAGAGGCCGGGCGCAGTGACTCAAGCCTGTAATCCCAGCACTTTGGGAGGCCAAGACGGGCGGATCACGAGGTCAGGAGATGGAGACCATCCTGGCTAACACGGTGAAACCCTGTCTCTACTAAAAAATACAAAAAACTAGCCGGGCGAGGTGGCGGGCACCTGTAGTCCCAGCTACTCGGGAGGCTGAGGCGGGAGAATGGCATAAACCCGGGAGGCGGAGCTTGCAGTGAGCTGAGATCCGGCCACTGCACTCCAGCCCGGGTGACAGAGCAAGACTCCGTCTCAAAAAATAAAAATAAAAAAAAAATAAAAATAAAAATAAACCTAAGAAACAGAAAGTTAAACACCACATGTTCTCACTCGTATGTGTAAGATAAAAGAAAAAGTTGATTTCATAGAAGTAAAAAGTAGAACAAAGGATAGGAGGAGCTGAGAAGGGTAGGGGGAAGGAGGGAGAGATTTGTAAAAGGATACTATATTACAGCTAGGTGGGAGGAATAAGTTCTAATGTTCTATACCACTGTAATATGGTTATAGTTAATAATTATATTTTACATAGTTTAAAATTAGCAGAAGGAGGATATTGAAGTTTCCCAACACAAAGAAATGATCAATATTTGAGATGATGAATATAACAATTACCCTGATCTGATCACTTACATTATATGTATTAAAAGTCACTGTTTACCCCATGAATATGTACAATTATTATTTGTCGATTTAAGAAATAAAATAAAATGTTATGAGATTAGTACTATTATTATCTCTATTTTAAAGATAAGCAACCTGGAGCACAGAGAGGTTCAAGTATGAATAAAACATGATCTTTGCCCCACAGAAGCATAAAGTCTATTGAAGATGATAGAAACATAAACGATTTTAAAAGCTATAGTAAGGTATAAGACAGGTTGTCACAGGTGGAGTAGGAGGTGTAGAAGAGTTGGCAGTCAGCCTGAGGGTTTTAAGAAAGTTTCCTGGAGGAGACACAGACAGAGCTAGTTCTTCAAGTCTGAGCTTCACAGCGTTGGGGTATGAGTGCGGGGCAGGGACCATGTTAGAGTGCAAAAGTACTTTCAGACATAAGACGTTATTATCATTTTCCAGGTTTCTCTACCAGATGTGAATCTCCAGTGTAAAAGAGGAAAGTGGAGGGAGGCAGAGAAATGCTTAGTATGGGTCTGGGACCAGAGCTATAAAACTCCAGAGTACATGGGAGAGATCATCATTATATCTTCATCTCACGTAAGTTTTCTATCATACATTTGAATAGAGAGACAGTAGAGCATAGTGAAAAAAATAGATTCTGGAACCAGACAGACGTGGGCTCAAATACAGTTTGCTTATTATTACTTACTGTACCATCTTGGGTAATTAATCCATTTGGTTCCCATTTTTTTAATCTGGAAAAGTAAGTAATATTTTCTTGTAGGCAGAGCTGTTGTAAGGACTGACCATAATACTTATAAAAGTGTCTAAAATACTGGTCACTCAATAAATTGTACTCACTATTATATATAGGGCTTTGGAACCATCTAAGCTAAGGATTAGAGCTGGAATCCCTGAAAGTCCCCTCCTTTTTAATTAGAAAAGGGTCTAATCCCCACATCCCAAAGTGGAAGGATTTAAAGGAAGAATTGCTTCATAAAAGTATTGATGAAACATAATTTGATCTAGTTATGATGAACTCACTTAATGATAATCCTGGAATAGAGGAAATAGACTAGTAGCAACTTGCTATTTCAAAATGCCAAGAATTAGGTGAGACTGGATTTCTTGTATTTGGGGTGAATGTGCATTCTGGTTTTCCCAAAATGTTCCCTTTTTATACTCATTGTCACAACATACTTTTAAAGAATGCCCCCTTTGCCCATCAAAAACAGTTCTGGCTCCAACAATAAATTCTATGACCATCTACCTTTAGTTCCTACTAGAATGTACAGAAATAATGTAAACGATTGAAACTAACAGCAATGCATTGCATTATAATTAACTATTTTAAAAGCCTTGCTAAAATGCCAAACCAATTACCTGCCCGCATACAATTTTTCCATATACTCAGGCTGTTTGTCCAGAAGTGCTGAATGTAAACTGAGAGAAATGTGTGACCATTTATTTATGCCCAATTATTTTCTTACTGTTCATTTTTTATAACTAATATATTTTATAACGTATTTTATATGTACAGAAAAGAAATGTTGGCCAATTGTATGGACTTTTTGGTGATGATATTGAGGTCAACTCACCTCTAGAAATGAGTACTCACTCTAAGATGAATCAAATGGTCAGCTCAGTTTCCACTGAGAGTGTCAGTTCAAACTGTCACCAGAATGTAAGCTCTACAAGAACAAGGACTTTGTCCGTTTTGGTCACTGTTGTTTTTCCAGCTTCTAGAAGAGTGTGTGATACTTAGAAGGTTTTATTTAATATTCATTGAATAAATGAATGAGTTTAATGAGATAAAGCTTTTTTTTTTTTTTTTCAGGGCCATAAAGCCAATTCACTTGGCAACTGAGAAGCATCAATCAGCAATCCTTGACAGCATAAACTAGGTCATAAGTGACCTGCAAGAAGCAGCAAGATCACCACGAGGCAGGAAGTCAGTTAACAAATGTGCTCAGTGCTTACTCTTGGGCAAAGACCATAAATAGTCAGTCCTACATTCGGTTTTCTCTGCACTTGAGTTCAGGTATTCCTCTTAAGTAAGCTAATAGGTGGGCCATGCCTTTGCAAACAAGCTAGAAGGCTGGAAGAAATTAGTCATAGAAGATGAAAGAATAGGAAGATTAAAATTTCAAAGCACAAGAAGAAGATGGATTGACGTGGCAAAACTATGTGAAAGTGGCCACGCTGTAGATATTAGAGAGAGTCCCTCAGAAAGCAAACATGTCTTGATTGCTTACTATGTGCAAGGTTCTCGTTCTCTTCCTTGAGTGAGAGTGAAAGAATGGTCTTCCTAAAAAGGCAAGGTCACATGATAAAGCTTCAGTAAAAATGGTTCAATAAAAATGGTTCAGGTTTCAGGGAAGGAATGAAGGTAAGGAATAGTCTGAGAAGACAGGAAAGGACAGAAGATGTAGGTCATCTGGGTATATTTTTCCATGGAGTTACCCATCCACACGGTCTAACAGTGATGTCTCTGGGGGCTATTAAGTATCTAAAGAGACTTGCAGAGTCGTGTAACAGAGTAATGATGCATGGGTAAGGCATCTGGAAGCCAACTGACAAACATTTTTTACATTTCTTGTTAAGGACTGTCTCCACTTGACGATATTAGAGATTTATACACAAGCTATCAACTGACAATTTCGAGGTCCATCTGTTACACTGGCATAATGCCCACTTAAAATGTGGTATGCCAATTTCATTAATGTTTAGGTTTTGAGTCAAAACCTTAATCAGTCAAAATAGGATACTAGAAAATAAAACTTTTCAGTTGATTGTCTCTTTTCCTTCTAGGGATAAGAAATAACCTGGCAATCTAATATGCAAAAGTCACTTCTTGAATCTGCTCAGGATCAGTATGAAGACCAACCTAGTCTTTGAGTTCTGGTGCTAAGAATAGACCAAATGTACATCAAAGTTTAGTCCAAAGAGGCTTCATAAAAAATGCTGCATCTAAAGAAGGTGGACATTTGACATTTCCTCATCCTGTACTCCTCACACCCTCCCCTCAAAATTCCAAATACACGGATGCTCAATCTTTTTGTAATAATAGCATACGAGTATTCAGTCACAAAAAAATTAACAAAAGTCCATCATTTGTTCATTTACTGAGAAGCTACTATGTGCAAGACACTAGTCTAGGTGCTGGGATACACCATGAATATGTAGACTCATAATATGTACATTTATAACTTCACAGTTGGAACGAACTTCATATATCTTGTAGCCCAAATACTTATTAAACAAAAGTGAGAAATAAGACCCATTAGGAGGGAGGAGGGGGACAACTTTTCTCAAGTCAAATAGCAAGTCATAAACAAGACTGGAAGTAGTCTGCTGATACCTATCTCATTACGGCACTCTCCATGCAAATTTGTATACATTCTTAGGTTGGAGGACTAGTCCTATGTGTGTTGTACTGCAAACCATTGTTTCAGAAGTTTATTTATTTCACTTAGTAAATACATCCAGAAGTTCTTGTTGAGGGGCTGGAAAATGGTAACTATACTCAATGTGTCGCTGCCAATAAGAAACCTCCACAGTGTGTTCTACACGATGCCTGATAGAGGTGATACAAGTGTATTGTTCATGCGATAAATAATAACAAAGTTTTGTTTTATTAGTAGTGCTCTTACTTGATGAAAGATCTTTATGGTTTATGTTTATATTCAAATCCCAATTCACATAGCGACTGCGGCTACCCAGGGAAAGTGAAATGCGGAAATGAAACAATTAGCTATGCTACTGGTTCCAAAAACCCTGCTTTTTAAAGGGGAGGAAAAGAGTAATGAGTAATTTAAGCCAACTAAAATTAAATAACAGCAAAAGAATGCAATAGCATAGTGGACCCCACAGGTGTATTAACACAAGGGTATTATCAGCAGGGACCTGGAGGTTCACGACTAATTGCTGATAGTACTGATACTCTGCAGTTTAAAAAAAAAATGACAAATGGATTTGTAAAGCTGATAGTTTTTTTTAAAAAAGTATTTTCCACAACTTTTTACATTTTTTTTCTCTAACCATTTGCCCTAGCAAGGTGACTACAGGACTGTAAGGGAAGCAAAGAGTTATAGTTAGAGGTGGAACCAAGACTGCTGTTCTGCCCGCAGTGTTCTCTTGTATACTAAGCTCTAGGCCTAGGGTTGTGATAATATGATGCTGATGCTGCCGGCCCCTTTCCGTCACCTAAAATCTGTCTCAATTTAAAGTATCAGAGGAAAATGTTTTTCATCTGATCTTAAATTTATGTTTATCTATCATGACGGACAAACTTCTTATTTAGCCTACCCAATCGCTTCTAAATTCATTCATTAAACATTGTGATTTCTGAAGAATCACAAGCTATTAATCATTAAAAAGTAGTAGCTGTTATAAAAAGGATACTGGAAAGATTGAGATGTATCCTTGGTTTCTTACTCTGTAAAAGAAGGGACTTTGACACAACAGTCTATAAGGCCCTTTCCAGCCCTGATATTGGAAGCATCTGTGTTGGACCAGCATCGCTTCTAGGCTAAGTCAGTCGGACCTGAAAGGAACACTAGAGTTCCTCTAGCCCAACTCTTTTAGTTTATAGAGCAGACACCTGAGGCTTGAGAGGGGAAGACTTTTTGAATCTGAACTTGGAACTGATAGAATCCAAAGTCATTTTAGCCATTATCTTATATTGTCACTTTACTACCTTTACTACACTTTAATTCCACATGTTGATGAAGTGCAAAGTATTTAAGTAAAAATAGAAAATAGGTTGAAGTGAAAAAATAGGATTCTACTCGGCCCCACTAATGCCACTCAGCTACTGAATGAAGAAATACAAACCCCATCAAAATGATCTCCACCTACCTGCCTCATTACCCCTCTCCCTTATATCTTTTTACTTGTTTATCTCATTTTTATTGCCTACATCATGCCAACAAGCCAAGCTGGCAGATGATTCAGGCTGTGATACAGAAGAAGGGATAAATACAATTTCACAGAGCTACAAGATTGGATATAAACTTGGGGCTCACTTTTTTTTGGCTCAGGAAACTCTTATTTATCCTTCAAAACCCAGTTGAAGTGTTTCACGAGAAGTCTTCTCTTAATCTTCATAGCATTTTCAGTATTTTTCATTCATGTCTGCCATTTATTTATGTATCTGTCTCTCTCTATAAAGGCAGTGCTATAGACTGGATGTTTGTGTTCCCCCAAAATTCATACATTGAAACCTGATTCCCAACATAATAGTGTTTGGATATGGAGACTATGAGAAATGATTAGGTCATGAGGGCAAAGCAGTTATGAATAGAATTAGAGCCATTATAAAAAAGGCCCCAGAGAGCTTCTTGCCTCTTCTGCCATGTGAAATTACAGCCACGAGACTGCTTTCTATGAACAGAGAAGTGGGCACTCACTGGACACCAAATCTACCAGCAGCCTTGATTTTTGACTTCCCAATCTACAGACCTATGATAAATAAATTTCTGTTGTTTTTAAGTCACCAAGTTTGTGGTATTCTGTATTCTGTTACAGAATCCTGAATAGGCTAAGACAGGTGGAGTATTCCCATCATAGCATTGTGCCCAGCATCTAGCAGGCATAGAGTAATGATATTATGAATTCGTTAGTGAAGCAGTCAACGAGTAATTAAATGAATGAAGTCTGAAAATATTCCTGAACCTTTCCATTCAATTTGTTCACTCTTCATTATACCCCAGGAGCACATAAAAATCAACTTTGAATAGCCATGCTTGTTCTACAATGGGTAGTATTATCAACACTGTCGGTGTTTCCCATCAGCCTGCTTTATTCTTGCTCTTTTCTCCCCGAATCTCCAAGTTGGAGGAAAAACAGGTCTCCACTCTTGGCTTCTTAGACTTTGGCCTTTTTTAGTCTTACTTTCTTCTCCCTCTGGTCTTGGATTTCCCATCTCCTGAAACACCCACCTTGCCAGCAGCAGCACACACACAATCCTCATTAATAATCTCCTTGCTTGGCTCCATAGACCTCCATGAGCTGAGCTAGTATCCTGACTTGGTCAAGGAAAGAAAGAGTGCTTTAGAAAAAGAAAGAAATGAATGATAAATATTCTATTGATTTTTATTTTCCAGTTTCAAGCTCTGAATGTAGCTGAATGTTACTGTTTGATCCTTTTACCCACTTCTTTTGATTTCCTCCCAATTATTTCTTCTTTTAAGCAGGGAACTTAAAATACTCCAATTCTTAGTTTTCTCCCTGAATAGAGGGCACTCCCCCCTTAAGTGAGATGTTAGCTTCCATGGCTAAATATAGCAATCATCTATCAAGAATTTTCCCAGAATATGAAGAGACACCCTACCTTTCTAATAATGGATGTGGTTTTTCTCACTGAACGTAAGTATGTTCAAGAAACACATTTAAAAAGATGATGTATTCTTGCAGGATACATTATTGTGCATTTGTAAACTCTATTTTCACATTGATGCACATGCCAAATCACTTGCTATTATTATATTCAGCACTATTTGCTCTGGATGATAGTGCCAAAAGACTAATGTCTTGTAAGAACAGAAAGCAGACACTTTGGGGCGGCACAGATGGAGGTGGGAGAATTGCCAACAGAAATGGTGCCTTTTCTCCACTTGGATTTTTTTGTTGTTGTTTTTCAATTGTTTAAAGCATGGAGATCATGCAACAAGTATTACTTAGGCCCTGAAGGGAGACCCACTGGAATCTGAATGCAACTAAGCTGGAAGGCATGAGAGAGAGAAAAAAAGAAACAGGATAGTTCATCCATCTCAATGATAAACTGAAAATCTGAATCAAGAAATCAACACTGAGAAAATGAAGTAAGCTTATGAAATTGACTTAAATAACTTTGTGGATTATATATTGAATAAGATTAAAATGTCACCATTTTATTGTTATAATGATGATAAAATAGTAAAACTGCCAAGAGAAGAGAACGGCTTGTCTTTGTGTGGCATCGAAGCATTTATCAAAAAGGCAGCATGATAATTTAGGAAATCAAACTTCTTTCTTAAGCTGAAGGTAGCTCCTAAAATCCATTATATGTTACACAACTAGTTTACATTTATGTTCATTTATATTATGAATTCCAAAGATTGAATTTAACAAACCAAACATCCTAAATTTTGTCTATCATTATGCCTGGTACTTTATATCTACTGTATTATTAAATCCTCATAACAACAATGATAAGGAACTGAGGCTCCAAGGTCTATTATTTGCCCCAAATATGCAGCAAGTGAGGAGTAGGGTCAAAAATGCAACTGAACACTTACAGAATTTAAAATCTTGACCTTTGTACATGCCTCAAGGACATACACTTGGTAGGTAAGCCATCTTCCACCACTAGTGTTTATATAAACTTGTGCTACAGGAACCCAAAAGAGAGAGAGTGCTTTATTTTCCCAGCCAGGGAAGGAGCAGGGAACACTGAAAAGCCTTTTCCATGAAGCAGAGAGAGCCATTTCTGACGGAAGTTTCAGCATTAAAAGCCTCAGTGAAGAGAATGTAGGGTGATTTGGGGAAACGTAAATAGTTTGGTGTTCCTGCACTGCAAGAAGATGAGAAGATTGGCTAGATGTGGATGGAGGAGGAAACCTTAACACTCCTGGGATTCCAGTTGAACAGAGAGTTTACCAAATCCGAAGTTCTGACTGTTTTCATGTTTACCTGTCATGTCAGATTTAGCTCCTTGCCTGCAAAGACTGAATCTTGCATGAGTTTTCCACCAGATCTTCCCTTCTCAGTGTAGCTCCTTTAAGGGTTCAGTCTTGGCTTTCCAAACTGTTGAGACTGCAAAAAAGAAATATGGACCACATGCAAATTTAGATCTTCATCTTTTGACTCCACTCACTAAGCAATTTGCTCCTAGATTCTGTCTCTTTACTTAGCCACCAGGTTTGTGTCTGACTTGTGTTAACGACCTGACTTCCCTAGTCAGCATGATACCAGATTCAACTTCCAGCTGTGCTTTTTATCTCTCTTCCTTAATTCCATGTGTTTTTAAACAACCTTCAGGATAACAGCCCTTCCAGCTCTACCTCTCCTGGCACCTCTGCTCCCACAGAAATCCTGTTGGCTCACCTCTTCCAACTGCTGTGACCTGGAGGTGAGGTCAAGAGAGAGCTTGGCACAAAGCCTGGTAAGTGATATGTACAGTTTATTAACCACTTACTCTATATACTATGCCCTTTGTCCATACAGTTGAACCTTGGTGTCTATGGGGTATTGGCTGCAGGGCCTCCTTTGGAGACCAAAATCCACAGATGCTCAACTCCCTGATATAAAATGGTATAGTATTTGCATTTAACCTATGTACACTTACTTTATTATCTTTAGATTACTTATAATACCTAATACAATGTAAATAGTTGTCCTACTGCATTGTTTAGGGAATAATAATAAGAAAAAAATTCAATGTTCACTGAATGTTCAGGACAAATGCAATTTTTTTTTTGAAATATTTTTTATCATAAGCCCAGCACTTTGGGAGGCCAAGGTGGGCGAATCACAAGGTCAGGAGATCAAGACGATGGTGAAACCCTGTCTCTATTAAAAATACAAAAAATTAGCCTGGCGCGGTGGCGGGCGCCTGTAGTCCCAGCTACTCAGGAGGCTGAGGCAGGAGAATGGCATGAACCCAGGAGGCGGAGCTTGCAGTGAGCTGAGATTGCATCACTGCCCTCCAGCCTGGGCGACAGAGTGAGACTCCGCCTCAAAAAAAAAAAAAAAATTTTTTTTATCCACAGTTGGTTAAATCTATGGATGTAGAATCCATAGATATGGAGGGCTGACTGTATTATTGTCAAGTTTGTAAATGATTATTCCTAAGTTCACAAGGTTAAATAAATCAAGTAAACAGAGCTTTAAAAAGTGGTTGAATTTAACATGTGGCTGGATTCAGTAAACATTGATGGACTGAATTTCAACACTTCTCTCATTGCAATTTTGCATTTAAGGTTTTATTTTATTTTCCTGTTTAGCTTTTCATATGTTACTACTACAATAAACATGAAAAATAGTTTTAATTTGAATGCTCATAAAATTGTGCCAAGAAATAAAAAATCTACTGAACGTCTATGCTCAAGAGAACTAAAGTAGGATAAATACTACCTAGTAAACCCTTATTATCCTCGATGATATGCTAAGATTTGGATCAGTTTATCAAAGCACTGGGGTGAATATTTAAATGAACAGTTGTAAAATTTTGTATCACAAAAGGACATCAACATTTCCATAACCTTTTAGCTCTTGACATTGTTAATTGATCTCAGTTAAGTCAGCAGATCTGGATAATACTTGTTGACATTTGAGAAATTGTATAGTGCATATTAGAAATGACTATTTGGTAAAAAGCTACGCACTCTGCAATGCTAGTTTTATCAATCTTTGAAATCTAAAAATGAGCTTAACTTGTATTTTCAACTCAGCCAACAAAAGGTAGTTATGATTAGCAGCACTGGTATTGCCAGCTTAGCCTAAAAGAGACTTCACCACTGCAGCCCCAGATCCCACCTTTCTCATGCTTATCCTCTCTCCTACCTCCTACTGAGATCCTCCCATTGTTCCCCCAGATACAGCAAGCTGTGTTATGCCTCTGCGTTCATCCATGCTGCTCTCCCCAGTTGGAAAAACATTGTGCCCCCTTCTTTCTACTTCACTCAAACTTCAGTGCAAATGTAAGCTTCTGTAGGAAGCTTTCTCATATCCTCTAGTATGATTTGATGCTCTCACCCTGGGCTCTCAAAGAACCTTGAACATTTCTTGAGCATGATAACTTAAACTGCTGGAGAACCTCTGCCCCCTACCCTTTTAGGCTTTAAGCTTTGTGAGAGAAGCACCCATAATTGTATGAGCAGTGCGCCACACCACGCAGTCAATAAATACGCTAGTTCCAGTAGTTCCCCCCTTACACATGGAGTCAGTTTCCAGGGTTTTAGTTGCCCACAGTCAACCAGGGTCCAAAAATATTAAATGGAAATTTCTAGAAATAAACAATTCATAAGTTTTAAATTGCACCCAGCTCTGAGTAGTGTGATGAAATCTTCTACTGTTCCACTCCATCCTGCCCAGAACATGAATCATCCCTTTGGTCAGCATATCCATGCTGTATACACTACCTGCTCATTAATCTCTTAGTAGTCATCTCTGTTTTCAAATCAAAAAGACATACCATATATAGGGTTGAGGACTATCTGCAGTTTCAGGCACCTACTGGGGGTCTTGGACCATATCCCTCACAGATAAAGGGGGACTACTACATTAGGTGGAGGAAGGAAAGGGTGAGAATTTGTCTTGAAGGAAAATCAAGGCTCAGAACAGGTATGTGACTTGCCCTGCATCACAAAGCTGGTAAATGGCAGAGTCCCTGGAGAATCCATTACTCTTGCATTCCAGGGCCAGGTCCTATCAACTATTCTACACGTCTCTCACTGTTGTCAGTTGGGGGCTCTGGGTATTTTTAAGAGAGTAGTGACATAAATACACACACACACACACACACATTTGATGAATTTCTGAAAGAATTTTAACTAGAAACACTTAAACCTAGAAGTGAGTTTATTACTTTGATGAATGCTTACTTAGACAACTACATAAATACACTAATTCCCAAATCACTAAGAATATTATAACAATCAAGTGAAGAATTAAGAAGTAACTACTTCCAAAAATAGGATGACTTCTTATATTTAAACCAGGGAGAAAGGTGAGCCGGTGATCCAAAGGAATATAGTCAAAAGGAAGATAGGAGAGTTTCTTTTTTTCTCACCAAAGCCAATATATTATTTATCAAAATAAAATAAATGATTCAGGATGGTTACTACTTTTCTAGGGCCACTTTGCCAAAAGCAAGACAATTATTAATGACATATACACAAAATCA
This sequence comes from Trachypithecus francoisi, assembly GCF_009764315.1. Classification (NCBI taxonomy): domain Eukaryota; kingdom Metazoa; phylum Chordata; class Mammalia; order Primates; family Cercopithecidae; genus Trachypithecus; species Trachypithecus francoisi. The sequence goes on from NW_022681453.1 coordinate 191,376,882, forward strand.
CAAGTGCTTGGAAAAATCACTGTGTTAGATCATTCCGATCCTTTATTCATCACGAATTACAATGGCACTTGTTATTTGAGGAAAGGCTGGCTTTCCAGTTGCTCAGATAAATCTATTACATATAAGAGATTGGGTAAATTGTGAGATAATAACTGTAGACAAATGAGTTAGGTTGTTCATGGTCAATCATTTAAATGCCTCCAAATAGCACTCTCAAAGTTTCACAGTATTGCCTTCACAGAGTTAAGCTGGCTGCCAAAGCGACCCACAGAAACTCTTTATCCAGTTCTTGCCTGCTGTACTCTCCAGTCTGTCCTCCCAGGACCATGCTTGGTGCCCAGGATCAGTTTCCACTTCCCTGACTCTAGGACATTGCTCACCTCTGGAATGCACCCATTCGCAAACCATCTTTGGTTTTTTTTTTTTTTTCTTCAAAATTTTTCATAGTCAGCCACAAAAGTATCTCAAATACCACATTATAGAAATAAAACAAAAAACACTTTCTGGTTTTATAAAATCCTTTTTACTCTTTGAAGAGTGTGGTTTGGGGAAAACAAAAACAAAAACAAAAACACTCTATCAAGGACTATTTGTTGAATGAGTCATCCCTTCAAATTATTTATATTCTTAATCACCCCATAGTGAGCTTTTGGAAGGAGGTGGCCCTGTCATCTCCAGGTCTTTCTCAAAAGTGATGATCCTTCAGCAAATGCGTCAAATGACTGTCAACAATCCTGCTCAGGTTCAAGATGTGATTTTCTTGTTCTAGATAAAACTGCTAGGGATATTCCAAAGCTGTGGAGGCCTACTCGGAACCCTTTGGTAGAAAATGTCTGAAAGGCTACATGGCTGGAAACGGGAAACATGCCTAATGCTCCCTGTAGCACCTGGGGCTGGCTCACCATATCCCTGCCGACTCCCAGTTCTCTGAGTCAACCGCACATGAAAGTGCAGCTTTGATCCCAGCATCTTAAAAATCCTCCAATTGGAAAAGAGTCTGTTCTCTCTAGACGATAAAAGTGAAATTGCACCTCTGTGAAATGTGTTTGCAGCCAGGTGCAGGGCACTGCAGGAGTCAGCTCTGGGACAGACTCAAATGTCTCTCCATCAATAGCTACGTTTAAACTTTCCATTCCAAAGTGTCTGAAACGGAGCTGACGAAAGCAGCCCAGAAACCTAATCCCTGCAACTTGGGTCACACAATGTGTCTTTCAGCCACTGACATCATTTCTCATTATGGGCAAATAAGGAAAAGGCCCAGTTTTCTGTGGATGAAGATATATGACTCTTACCAAAGGGGCCCGGCTCCAGCTCATGAAACAAGTATTCTTAGCACAATGTAGGCCACTACTCACCTTACGCTCTGGACTGAATCCCTGCCCCGACCTGGTCTGCACATACTGTGGATCTGCAGTTTTCCATAAGGTAAGTAGACCATTAGCAAGATTAATGACCCACCCACTGTCTAAAATGCTGCCTGACACATAGTAGGCATGCAGCAAATATGTGTTGGACAATCTACGGAATGGAAATTAGTTAAAATTTGATGGATTTAGCTTTTAACAGCTCTTGATCTCAGAAGAAAAGCACTCTGTAAATAAGGATCCAGCGCTATTAGCATTGATTGGCTGTTATTCAACTCCATATTGGGAGTTTTATAAACTTGGAAATCCAGTCTGTACACTTAGAGGCCCAGAGGAGCTGTCGAGACTGCATTGACATCCCATGAAAATGACTTTTTAAATAATAATAATAATGGTGATGATAATAATAACCCTTTTTATGTGTGGGGTTCTTTTTAGTTTGCAACACGCTTTCACATCCATTATCACATGAACTCTTCCCAACCCTGTGAAGAGGTCATTACCTGCTGGTTAAAAAAAAAGGACTTAGAAAAGTGGCATGACTTGTCTAAAGTCACACAGCTAGTAAGAAATAGAACCGTATCTCAAATTTAACTTTTCCCACACCAAAAACCAACAACAAAAAAACCCAGGCAGCATTTTTTCTACTACATGGCATCTACCTTTGAATGGATTTATTTTTAAAGAAGGAGAATTCAGCCAAGATCATTTAGTTTTTGATTAGACAAGTCTCTATAATAACTTCGCAAAAACTGTCTTACTTCTAAATGAATTCTTATTAAATTTGCTTCAGGAAGAGTATGATGTTACTCTAAAATCAGAGTTTGTGTTAGAAAGGACCTCAAATCTCATCCATTCTTTTTTGTTTGTTCAGATATTTATTAAATTTGTACTTCATGAGGCCCACACTCCTGGAGAAGAGACAGGACACAGAGATGTGTCTGTCATCAAGAATCCATTAGATAATGACACGGAACAGGTAACAAATGATTATAATATGAGGCAGAAATTGTTAAGCATCATCCACAAGTCAAACAGGTGACTGGCAGGTGAGGAAGAAACACTAGCTTCCAGCAGAGGAGTTCAAAGAATGCTTCATGGCGTTTGTGCTGGCCTAAAAAAAAAGAACAATTGGAATAGTGAAGCTAAATAAGGGAAGAGACAGTTACAGAAGCAAAAGCAGCATGAGGTTGCCTCACGGGCGATGGAGGAACTGGGTTCTTAGAGTATAGAGAGGAGTGGTGTTGGGGAAGGTCAGAGCCAGAAGACAGAGGGCTTTGAATGTCAGGTTCATTTACAGATGGGGCAACTGGGGCCCAGGGAGGGAAGTGACTCCCTCTTTTGTCTTTCTTTCTTATACATTTTAAAAATTGCATCTGCTAGTGTCTTCTCAGCTAACAAGGAAAACTCGTGTCTTGAGCAACAGAAGCTAAACCACGATCTGGCTATTTTCTGTCCACGTACAATACTGTCAAATGTAAAAAAAAATGCTATTCACTTAGGTCCACTCTAGGGTCACAAGTGTGTTTGCTTGGGGAACGCCATTAAGCAAGCCATCTCTGAAACCAGTGAAGTAGTGAGCTGGAGTAGAAATAACAAGGGGAGTAGCGGGGTGGGTAGTCAGGAAGTTAGGAGACATGATCTGTCCCTTTTGTAACTGGACAATAGTTTGCTCTGTAATGTTGGTCAGGTAGTGTCCCTTTTCTCTTAACTTTTTTGGAAGAGAATAACACATCTCAGTATTATTCTTCCTCAGCATGTTCTATATAATACTTCCAGTGTTATACTTGCTTAGCATATACTAACAGATTTGTTGTGACTTAATGGATGTGAAGTTGTCTATAAACTAGAAATTGCTAAACAAACTAGAGGCTCCTAGTATAATCATTATGATCTTGTTATTCGTAGGTTCAGCATTAATCACAAAACAAACCTCACAGATCATTATTTCCAAGCCTCCTGATTTCTAGGTGAGGAAACAGGTCTAGAGAGGGTAAAATGACATGCTCAAGGTCACACTACAAATTAATATTGAGGTTGAAACTAGAACCATGACTCTTGAACACCCAGCCCTGAAGTCACTCTACCAGAACCAGAGGCTGTACTGTCATGAAACCTTGCGAACAACGCCTATGTGGGACTATAAGTCTTTTTTAAATGATATTTTATGTCTTGATTTAGAATATGGTAAAGTAAGTGCTTTGCACCATTCCCACTTAAACAAAAAAAAAAAAAAAAAGGAGTCATGCAGGTCAAATGATTTGGCTAATTTCTAACAAAGAAACATGCATAAGAAGGAAATAGCAGAAAGTCAGCTTCTCCCTGGAGGTCAGTCTGCTGAATGAGACAGCATTGCCAAATTCCTAAAAACAACTGCTTATTATTTTCCAAATCACCATGGCTGTCCTCCTCAGAACCCTATATAATACAGATCCAAAGGTTCTGACTTAAACATCTTATTTGAAGAATTCCATGACTCCACTTGCAGTCACTGAAGCCAGGCAGAAGTAATATCGGCAATTTCACGCGGCTCAGTTGCCTTCTCACCTGCTCTGTTCCGATGGCCTCGACATCGGCTCATTTCCTAGAGACTTTGACAGAACAATCACTCCTGCTTAGCTTTGCTTTCTTCCCGCTACCATATCACATGCAATTTTACTCCTTGAAATAGAATATTCACTTTAGTAGAAACTCAAACTTTCTTGTCTAAAACCTTTTGGGGCCATATGCGTTTCAACAATTTATACTTATTTGTATTTTAGAAAGACAGTTCAGTGTCTGTCTTACTATATTAAAAACACCCCAGCAGGATCTGGGGCAGGAACCTGTCATTGAAAGCTTTCGTGTTTCTTCAGAAAACATGTGAATATTATTAATAAGTGGGCTAACAGTATAAACAACTTCATATAAGGACAGGACACGTTTTGCGACAAAGAGCATTTGGTACACATTTACAGAAAAACTCATATTTCAGAGCATTTTGGACTTCAGAATTACATGTAAGGGATTGTACATCCATACAACTACTCAATTTGTATAACCACTTAATCTAATCAACAACCATTGGTGACTCCATTTGTCCCTCTAAGAGAGTCATCAATGTTAGTTGACTTGTACTGAGTTGATTTTTCCTATGACCCTTTATGTTTTCATAATGAAACACCACAGAAAATAAAATAGACAAAAGGTGTCATTAATTACAAAAAATTAGTCAGTCATCGTGGTACGTGCCTGTGGTCTCAGGTACTCAGGAGGCTGAGGTGGGAGGATCAGTTGTGTTTGGGAGGTGGAGGTTGCAGTGAGCCAAGATCATGCCACTGCACTCCAACTTGGGTGACAGAGTGAGACCCCATCTCAAAAAAAAAAAAAAGTGTTGCATATTCTCACTTGTAAGTGGGAGTTGAACAATGAGAACACATGGACACAGGGAGGGGAACATCACACACCAGGGCCTGTTGGGGGTGGGAGGCAAGGGGAGGGAGAACATCAGGACAAATAACTAATGCACGTAGGGCTTAAACCCTAGATGACGGGTTGATAGGTTCAGCAAGCCACCATGGCACGTGTATATCTACGTAAGAAACCTACACATTCTGCACATGTATCCCAGAACTTAAAGTGAAATTTTTTTTAAAAAGTCATTATTGATACGTATTCTTGCATCCTCTTCCTTTCAAAAGCAGTGTCTTTATTGCTGGCAGTGAGAGAAAGTACCTGCCTCCATTTAAATCATCAGTGTGACCAAGGACAGGGGATGCAGGCTAGTCTGCAATGGTCATCGCTATGGACTGAATTGTGTCCCACCCAAAGTCATATGTTAAGGCCCTAACCACTGATTTAACTGTATTTGGACATAGGCCTATAAGGTGGTAATTTAGGTTTAGGTAATAAGGTCACGAAGGTAGGTTCTTGATCTGATGATATTAGTGTCCTTATAAGAAGAGATACCAGAGCGTACTTGTGTGTGTGCGTGCATGCGCTCTCCTTCCCTCTCTCCCTCCCATACACCATACAAAGTCACATTTTACCATCTGCAAGTCAGGAAGAAAGCCTTCGGCAGGCACCAGCAAGCACCTTGCTCTTGGACTTTGCAGCCTCCAGAACTGTGGGAAATAAATTTCTGTTGTTTAAACCACATCTGTCATCGAGAATCCATTAGATAACGACACAGAACAGGTAAGTCTGTGGTATTCTGTTACAGCAGCCTGAACTGACTAATATAATTGTTGTTAGAATTCTGTTTCTCAGACTGGCTATATTCCCATGCCCTGTACACAGTCAGAAGTCTTACTCATGGTTACATCTATTGAACGCTAAGTTCGATGTTGAGAGGTCTAAATTCTAAACTTGACTCTCTGCCACCAGCTAGAAGTGTGAAACGGGACACGTCACTTCCTTTCTCTGGAGCTCAGTTTCTCAATTGTAAAGAGAGTTACGCCCTGGATAATCTCTAAGTTTCCCTCCTGCAATGACTTTCTAAGCTGCTGGGAATTTAATCACACCCGGTTTCCATTTCCCAGTAATGCTTTTTGGCAAGGCTAGGAAACAACCCAAGAATCATTTATGCCATCCCTTCTCCTCACTCTACCGCCGAGACAAATTGTGTTGCTCTCACACTTACCTCTGGGGTGTTAGCAAAATCAACAGAGCTCTTTGTGTTTCTCAGATGGAAAAGCTTCTCATGAGTGTCCTTGTAACCTGATTGTGGTTAGAGCTGCTTCACGCATTGCTGATGGCCTGCACTTCTGAAAGATGCTGAGGTATATGCAAATTACAGCAGGGTCAATTTTGGGATAGGAAATAATTCCTCCCAAGATGCCCATCTGGCACTATTCCATGAGGTCAGGAGGCAAAGATTAGGTAAATCTCATCCACTACATCTATAAACTACCTTCGCAGCAGTGGCCAGGTCAAGAAGAGAGACACAGAGGCATGACAGTGGCTTCTTCCATCAAAAGAGCTTCTGTTCTGCCTTTGCTTTTCCCATTGCTTCTGGCCAGGGATGCTTAACACTGTAATGGTTTCTGAGTCAAGTTGAGGAGTGGCTCCATTCCCTCTGCCCACCCGCAATCTATTACCAATTTCCTACATACCATCTCCAATTCTGATCTTCAGTTCTTCCTTGTTCTTCCACCCCCGCCCCCAAATCCCCAAGTCTGACTACATTGCTTTCTCTCTTCTCCTCCTCCTAACACATCAAAGGGATAACAGTCCCACAAGAGGAAATGTTTAATTTTACCATCTAATCAGTACCCAAACTGAAATACAGCTGATGTATCCTAATTGACATGGCCTGCACCATCTTGACGTCACAGTGCCATGTTCTCAAAATATTTACAGAAGTATTTCTGCCAGAGGTTTCAAATTCTTGCTGTGCATCAGACTCATTTGAAAAGTTTATTAAAAACACAGATGTCTAGGCTAAATTGGAGCCATCCGACACCAGAACCTGCAGGTGAAGAAGTCCTAGAATCTGCATTGCAACAAGCTCTGCAATAGTCCTTAGGCAATTAGCCTAATATTAGTCATTTGAGAAATATAATATTGTTTCTTGCTCATAGAAGCAGAAATCTTATGTCTTTAATCTTGATTTTTTATTAATTATAAATCTTTGTTGCATAGAATAAAAATACAATTCCCCTACTTTAACAACCAAAAAATGTAAGAACATTGGAGTGGATCATGAAACTCTAAGAAAGACTGCAGTTGGGCTCAAGAACAATGGAAAAGTCACTTTCTAGATTTTTTTCTGTTTCACGACTTGATGGGCTTCTGAATATTCATTTGGCTTTTCCTTCTCACCTCAGACAGGCTTTCTCCTCTCCTCAGTAGCAGAATGTAATTGCCGCAGTTTCCCCAGTGCTACATATTTCAGTCCACATATACAGACAACTTTCTTTTGTAAGGCCAAATTCTCAGGGAAAGATTCAAATTAGTTTTGAAGGTATCAAGTGTCCACTTTACCCAAACACACACACACACACATACACACACAAACACACACACTTTCACATTCTCTCTCTCTCTCTTCTATGAACCATGGTGCAGATTAAAAGATTTCTGAATCTCCCATATTTACATTGAGTGGTTCCTTTGGCTACTTATGATAGCTGGGGTGAGACTGATGTAGAAGCTCTCTCAGTCACCTTATCGTGTGAGTTTGGTGGGTAGCAGCAGTTCTCAGAAAACTGTGGGAAGTTCCTACAAAGGGACAGTTCTCGAAGAAAGTGCTAGGGGAGCAAAAGAAAAAAAAAGTGTGCACTACAATATATTTCTCTTAGTGCCCATCATAGTGCTTTGCTCCTAATAAATGCTCAATAAATGTTAATTAAATAGAGAACTGGGCCAGAAGTAGTCATAAGTCCTGATTTTAAATGACAGTACCAACAGGGATTAGCCATGTAAACATCAAACCTCCAAAGAGTTTCTTTATCTAAAGAATGGAGTTAACAGGCATATGAAAAGGTACTCGACATCATTGGTCATCAGATAAATGCAAATAAAAACTACAATGAGACATCATCTCACCCTAGTAAATTAACATGGGTTATATTCAAAAGAGGGGCAGTAACAAATGTTGGAGAGGATGTGGAGAAAAGGGAACCCTTGTACACTGTTTGTGGGAATATAAATTAGTACAACCACTATGGAGAACAGTTTGGAGGTTCCTGCAAAAATTTAAAATACAGCTACCATATGATCCAGCAATCCCACTACTGGGTATATACACAAAAGAAAGGAAATCTGTATATCGAAGAGATGTCTGCACTCCCATGTTTGCTGCAGCACTGTTTACAATAGCCAAGATTTTGAAGCAACCTAAATATCCATCACCAGATGAATAAAGAAAGAAAAGACGGTACATACACACAATGGAGTACTATTCTGTCACAAAAAAGAAAGAGATCTTGTAATTTGCAACAACTTGGATGGAACTGGAGATTATTATATTATGTTAAGTGAAATAAGCCAGGCACAGAAAGACAAGCATCACATGTTCTCACTTATTTGTGGGATCTAAAAAATCAAAATAATTGAATTCATGAATATAGAGGGTAGAAGGATGGTTACTAGGAACTGGGAAGAAGGAGTGTGGTTGGGGGGAGGGGAGGATGGTTAATAGGTACAAAAAAAAAGTTAGAAGAATGAATAGGACCTATTAATTGATAGCACAACAGGGTGACTATAATCGATAGTAACGTCATTATTATACATTTTAAAAGAACTAGAAGAGTGTAATTGGGCTGCTTATAACAAAAAGGATAAATGCTTGGGGGATGGATACTCAATTCTCCATGATGTGATTATTATGTATTACTTGCCTGTATCAAAACATCTCATGTACCCAGTAAAATTCTGTACCCACAAAAGTTATGTATTATGTACCCACAAAAATTTAAAATTAAAAAATTAAAAAATAATGGAGTTAGTAATATGGTTATTTGGTGGATGGAAAAAATTCAAAATTATACCTATACCCACATATATACACACACTTTTATTTACATATAAAAGTATCATAAACCACAAACGACTCTATAAATAGTAAATACCACCCTTTTTTTTTTTTTTTTTTTTTTTTTTTTTCCTGGAGACAAGGTCTGGCTCTATTGCTCAGGCTCACTGCAACCTCTGTTTTCCAGGCTCAAGCGATCTTCTCACCTCAGGCTCCCAAGTAGCTGGGACCATAAGCATGTGCCACCACACCTGTCTAATATTTTGTATTTTTGGTAGAGACGGTTGCCCAGGCTGGTCTCAAACTCCTGAGCTCAAGTGATCCGCCCACGTCGGCCTCCCAAAACGTTGGGATTCCAGGTGTGAATCACTGTGCTCTGCCTTAAACATCACTTTGAATCATGTAAAATATGTTTGGATTGAAATTTTCCAATTCATCATTAAAGTTTCATGTCCATGATTTAATAAGATTACTTATTCATGGGAATGCTAACAGAAATCTGGAGTCCACCTTGCTTGTAGGTGCTCCCTTTTATCAGAGTTATCTCCAGTATAAGTGGCATACTTCATTAGGACTCACTAATAGGAGCAGCTACTGAACACTTGCTGCATGCAAAGCACTGTGGTACCTTTACACACATTATCTCATTTAATACATACAATAATCCTCTGAATTAAGTATAAATAGTATCCTCATTTTACAAAAAAAACGAAAACAAAAAAAGGAAGTTGAAGCTTAGAAAGGTTTGGTAACTTGCCAAGGATACACAGATAACAAGCAGTGGCACCTAGATTCAAGCCAAATTCTTTCTAGAAAACAATTGTGTTTGAGTTTGTCTATCTTAACATATTACAGAAATTTCTACATTACCCAGAAACACGTCATTGTTAATAGTCTCCCTGTAACTCGCTTTAAGATATGATACATTTGATAGTATCATCACAGCTAAGCTTTTCAAAATATAATACATTTCATCCTCCAGGCCAAAGTTGTAAGTGTTCTTCATGGAATTATTTCCTGAATCTGATTCTGATGTATTCTTAATTGAAACACATTGCGCTTATACTAAAAATAAAAAAGTAAATAGGAGGGGCCAAGACGGCTGAATAGGAACAGTTTCATCTGCAGCTCCCAGCGAGACCGACGCAGAAGGCGGGTGATGTCTGCATTTCCGCCTGAGGTAACCAGTTCATCTCACTGGAACTGCTGAGGCCGCGAGTCCAACCCACGCATGGCGAGCAGAAGCAGGGTGGGGTGTGGCTTCACCCAGGAAGTACAAGAAGCCGGGGACCTCCCTCCCCCAGCCAAGGGAAGCCATGAGGGACTGTGCTACCCAGCCAGGTGAGGATGCTTTTCCAGTGGTTTTTGCCATCTGCAGATCCGGAGATTCCCTCGTGTGCCTGCACCACCAGGGCCCTGGGTTTCAATCACAAAACTAGGCGGCTGTTTGGGCAGATCCCTACCAGGGAGCCAAGTGATGGGGCTCAGTGGCTCCCACTCCCACAGAGCCCAGCAAGCTAAGAACCACTGGCTTGAAATTCTTGCTGCCAGCACAGCAGTTTGAAGTCAACCTGGGACAATAGAGCTTGGTGGGTGAAGGGGCGTCCGCCATTACTGAGGCTTTAGTAGGAGGTTTTCCCCTGACAGTGCTAAGGAGGCTGGGAGGTATGGGCTGGGCCCAGAAAAGCGGCTGTGGCCAGACTGCTTCTCTAGATTCCTCCTCACTGGGCAGGGCATCTCTGAAGGAAAGGTAATAGCCCCAGGCAGGGCCTTACAGACAAAACTCCCATCTCCCTGGGACAGAGCACCTGGAGGAAGGGGCGGCTGTGGGCGCAGCTTCAGTAGATTGAATCTTTCCTGCCTGCTGGCTCTGAAGAGAGCAGTGGATCCTGACAAGAGGAATTCTCCCAGCACAGCTCACCAGCTCTACTAAGGGGCAGAGTGCCTCCTCAAGTGGGTCCCTGACCCCTATGCCTCCTGACTGGGAGAAACCTCCCAACAGGGGTCAACAGACACCTCATACAGGAGAGCAATGGCTGGCTGCAGGCTGGTGTCAACAGGGGTTAACAGACACCTCATACAGGAGAGCAATGGCTGGCTGCAGGCTGGTGTCAACAGGGGTTAACAGACACCTCATACAGGAGAGCAATGGCTGGCTGCAGGCCAGTGCCCCTCTGGGACAAAGCTTCCAGAGAAAGGAGCAGGCAGCAGCCTTTGCTGTTCTGCAGCCTCCACTGGTGATACCCAGGTGAACAGGGTCTGGAGTGGACCTCCAGTAAACTGCAGCAGACCTGAAGAAGAGGGGGCCTGACTGTTAGAAGAAAAACTAACAAACATCAACATCAACATAAAGGATGCCCCCCCACAACATAAACCCCATCCAAAGGTCATCAGCCTCAAAGATCAAAGGTAGATAAATCCACGAAGATAAGGAAAAACCAGTGCAAAAATGCTGAAAATTCCAAAAACCAGAATGCCTCTTCTTCAAATGATCACAACTCCTCTCCAGCAAGGGCATAAAATTGAACAGAGAATGAGATTGATAAATGGACAGAAGCAGGCTTCAGAAGGTGGATTAAAAACAAACTCCTCTGAGCTAAGGGAGCATGTTCTAACCCAATGCAAGGAAGCTAAGAACCTTGATTAAAAGTTACAAGAACTGCTAACTAGAATAACCAGTTTAAAGAGGAACATAAATGACCTGATGGAGCTGAAAAACACAGCACAAGAACTTCATGATGCATACACAAGTATCAATAGCCAAATCAATCAAGCAGAAGAAAGGATATCAGAGATTGAAGATCAACTTACTAAAATAAGGCATGAAGACGAGATTAGAGAAAAGAAGAATGAAGAGGAATGAACAAAGCCTCCAAGAAATATGGGTCTATGTGAAAAGACCAAACCTATGATAGCTTGATATACCTGAAAGTGATGGGGAGAATGGAACCAAGTTGGAAAACACACTTCAGGATATTATCCAGGAGAACTTCCCCAACCTAGCAAGACGGGGCAACATTCAAATTCAGGAAACACAGACAACACCACAAAGATACTCCTCAAGAAGAGCAACCCCCAGACACATAATTATCAGATTCACCAAGGTTTAAATGAAGGAAAAAATGTTAAGGGTAGCCAGAGAGAAAGGTCGGGTTACCCACAAAGGGAAGCTCATCAGACTAACAGCAGATCTCTCAGCAGAAACCCTACAAGTCAGAAGAGAGCAGGGGCCAATATTCAACATTTTTAAAGATAAGAATTTTCATCCCAGAATTTCATATCCAGCCAAACTAAGCTTCATAAGAAAAGGAGAAATAAAATCCTTTCCAGACAAGCAAATAATGAGGGATTTTTGTCATCACCAGGCCTGCCTTACAAGAGCTCCTGAAGGAAGCACTAAATATGGAAAGAAAAACCTGGTACCAGCCACTGCAAAAACACACCAAAATATAAAGCCAATGACACTATGAAGAAACTGCATCAACTAATGTGCAAAATAACCAACTAGCATCATGATGACAGAATCACATTAACACCCAATAATATTAACCTTAAATGTAAATGGGCTAAGTGCCTCAACTAAAAAACACAAACTGGCAAATTGGATAAAGAGTCAAGACCCATCAGTGTGCTGTATTCAGAAGACCCATTTCATGTGCAAGGACACATATAGGCTCAAAATAAAGGGATGGAGGAATATTTACCAAGAAAATGGAAAGCAAAAAAAGTAGGGTTTGCAATAGTCTCTGATAAAACAGACTTTAAACCAACAAAGATCTAAAGACAAAGAAGGGAATTATGTAATGGTAAAGGGATCAATGCAACAAGAAAAGCTAACTATCCTAAATACATATGCACCCAATACGGGAGCACGCAGATTCATAAAACAAGTTCTTAGAGACCTACAAAGAGACTTAGATTCCCACACAATAATAGTGGGAGAATTTAATACCCCACTGTGAATATTAGACAGTTCAATGAAACAGAAAATTAACAAGGGTGTGCAGGCCTTGAACTCAGCTCTGGACCAAGCGGACCTAATAGACATCTACAGAACTCTCCACCCCAAATCAACAGAATACACATTCTTCTCAGCACCACATAGCATGTATTCTAAAATCGACCACATAATTGGAAGTAACACACTTCTTGACAAATGCAAAAGAAAAATCATAACAGTCTCTCACACCACAGTGCAATCAAATTAGAATTCAGGATTAAGATATTCACTCAAAACTGCACAACTATGTGGAAATTGAACAGCCTGCTCCTGAATGGCTAATGGGTAAATAAGGAAATTAAGGCAGAAATAAAGAAGTTCTTTGAAACTAACAAGAACAAAGAGACAATGTACCAGAATCTCTGGGACACAGCTAAAACAATGTTAAGAGTGAAATTTATAGCACTAAATGCCAACAATAGAAAGTGGGAAAGATCTAAAATGGACATCCTAACATCACAATGAAAAGAACTAGAGAAGCAAGAGCAAACAAATTCAAAAGCTAGCAGAAGACAAGAAGTAATGAAGATCAGAGAAGAACTGAAGGAGATAGAGACACGAAAAACTCCTCAAAATAAATCAATGAATCAAAGAGCCAGTTTTTTGAAAAGATGCACAAAATAGAAGGACCACTAGCTAAACTAATAAAGAAGAAAAAAAAGAACAATACAATTAAAATGATGAAGGGTATATCACCACTGATCCCACAGAAATACCAACTACCATCAGAGAATACTGTGAATAACTACGCAAATAAACTAGAAAATTTAGACGAAATGCATAAATTCCTGGACACATACACCCTTGCAAGAGTAAACCAGGAAGAAGTCAAATCCCTGAATAGATTAATAACAAGTTCTGAAATTGAGGCAGTAATTAACAGCCTACCAAGCAAAAAAAGCCCAAGATCAGATGGATTCAGAGCCAAATTCTACCAGAGGTACAGAGAGGAACTTATACCATTCCTTCTGAAACTACTCCAAATAATAGAAAAAGAAGGACTCCTCCCTAACTCATTTTATGAGGCCAGCATCATCCTGATACAAAAACCTTGCAGAGAAACAACAAAAGAAAATTTCAGTCCAATATCACTCATGATCATCAATGCGAAAATCCTCAATAAAATACTGGCAAACCAAATCCAGCAGCACATCAAAACACTTATCCACCACGATCAAGAATGCTTCATCCCTGGGATGCAAGGCTGGTTCAACATATGCAAATCAATAAATGTAATCCATCACATAAACAGAACCAATGACAAAAACCACTTGATTATCTCAAAAGATGCAGAAAAGGCCTTTAAGACAATTCAACATCCCTTCTTGCTAAAAACTCTTGGGCCAGCATGGTGGCTTATGCCTGTAATCCCAACACTTTGGGAGGCCAGGGGGGTAGATCACAAGGTCAGGAGATCGAGAACATCCTGGCCAACATGGTGAAACCCCGTCTCTACTAAAAATACAAAAATTAGCTAGGCATGGTGGCACGTACCTGTAGTCCTAGCTACTTGGGAGGCTGAGGCAGGAGAATTACTTGAACCAGGGAGGCAGAGGTTGCAGTGAGCCAAGATCACACCAATGCATACCAGCCTGGTGACAGAGCAAGACTCGGTATTGATGGAACATGTCTCAAAATAATAAGAGCTATTTATGACACACCCACAGCCAATATCATACTGAATGGGCAAAAGTTGGAAGCATTCCCTTTAAAAACTGGCACAAGACAAGGATGCCCTCTCTCACCACTCCTATTCAACATAGTGTTGGAAGTTCTGGCCAGGACAATCAGGCAAGAGAAAGAAATAAAGCGTATTCAAATAGAAAGAGAGGAAGTCAAATTGTCTCTGTTTGCAGATGACATGATTGTATATTTAGAAAATCCCATCATCTCAACCCAAAAACTCCTTAAGCTGATAAGCAACTTCAGCAAAGTCTCAGGATACAAAATCAATGTGCAAAAATCACAAGCATTCCTAAACATCAATAATAGAGACCCAAATCATGAGTGAACTCCTATTCACAATTGCTACAAAAAGAATAAAATACCTAGGAATATAACTTACAAGGGACATGAAGGACCTCTTCAAGCAGAACTACAGACCACTGCTCACAGAAATAAGAGAGGACACAAACAAATGGAAAAAATTCCACGCTCATGGATAAGAAGAATCAATACCATGAAAATGGCCATACTGCCCACAGTATAGATTCAGTGCTATTCCCATCAAACTACAAATGACTTTCTTCGCAGAATTACAAAAAACCTACCTTAAATTTCATATGAAACCAAAAAAGAGCCCATATAGCCAGACAATCCCAAGCAAAAAGAACAAAGCAGGAGGCATCACGTTACCTTACTTCAAACTATACTACAAGGGTACAGTAACCAAAACAGCATGCTACTGGTACCAAAACAGATATATAGACAAAGGGAACAGAATAGAGACCTCAAAAATAACACCACACATCTACAACCATCTGATCTTTGACAAACCTGACAAAAACATGCAATGGGGAAGAGATTCTCTATTTAATAAATGGTGCTGGGAAAACTGGCTAGCCATATTCAGAAAACAGAAACTGGATCTCTTCCTAACACCTTACATAAAAAATTAACTCAAGATGGATTAAAAGCTTAAGTGTAAAACCCAAAACCATAAAAACCTGTGGGGAAAAGAAAGAGAGATCAGACTGTTACTGTCTATATAGAAAGAAGTAGACATAAGAGATTCCATTTTGTTCTGTATTTGAGATGCTGTTAATCTGTGACCCTACCCCCAACCTTGTCCTTGCAAGAGACATGTGCTGTGGTGACTCAAGGTTTAAGGGATTTTGGGCTGTGCAGGTGTGCTTTGTTAAACAAGTGCCTGAAGGCAGTATGCTTGTGAAAAGTCATCACCATTCTCTTAATCTCAAGTACCCAGGGACACTACACTGCCAAAGGTGGCAGGGACCTCTGACTAGGAAAGCTAGGTATTGTCCAAGGTTTCTCCCTATGTGATAGTCTGAAATATGGCCTCATGGGAAGGGAAAGACCTGATCGTCCCCCAGCCTGACACCTGTGAAGGGTCTGTGCTGAGGAGGACTAGTACAAGAGGAAAGAAGGCCTCTTGGCAGTTAAGATAGAGAAAAGCATCTGTCTCCTGCCCATCCCTGGGCAATGGAACATCTCCGTGTAAAACCCAATTGTATGTTCTATTTACTAAGATGGGAGAAAACCGCCTTAGGGCGAAAGGTGGGACGAGCTAGCAGCAATGCTGCTCTTTATGTACTAAAAATGTTATGGAGATGTTTGCATATGCATATCAAGGCACAGCACTTTTCCTTAAACTTATGTCACAGAGATCTTTATTCATATGTCTTACTGCTGACCTTCTCCCTACGATGATCCTATTATCCTGCCACTTCCACTTTTCTAAGATGGTAAAGATAATGATCAATAAATGCTAAGGGAACTCAGAGACCAGTGCCCGTGTGGGTCCTCTGTATGCTGAGCGCCAGTCCCCTGAGCCCACTTTTTCTTTCTCTATACTTTGTCTCTGTGTCTCATTTCTTTTCTCAAGCCTCTCGTTCCACCTAACAAGAAATGCCCACAGGTGTGGAGGGGCAGGCCACCCCTTCAAAAACCCTAGAAGAAACCTAGGCAATACCATTTAGGACATAGGCATGGGCAAAGACTTCAGGACTAAAACACCAAAAGCAATTGAAACAGAAGTCAAAATTGATAAATGGGATCTAATCAAACTGAAAAGCTTCAGCAAAGCAAAAGAAACTATCATCAGAGTGAACAGGCAACCTACAGAATGGGAAAAAATTTTTGCAAGCTACTCGTATGACAGAGGTCTAATATCCAGAATCTACAAGGAACTTAAACAAATTTACAAGAAAAAAACAAACAACCCCATCAAAAAGTGGGTGAAGGATATAAACAGACACTTCTCAAAAGAAGACATTTATGCAGCCAACAAACATATGAAAAAAGCTCATCATCACTGGTCATTAGAGAAATGCAAATCAAAATCACAATGAGATACCATCTCACGCCAGTTAGAAGGTGATTATTAAAATGTCAGGAAACAACAGATGCTGGCAAGGCTGTGGAGAAATAGCAACGTTTTTGCACTGTTGGTGGGAATGTAAATTAGTTCAACCATTGTGGAAGACAGTGTGGTGATTCCTCAAGGATCTAGAACCAGAGATATCATTTGACCCAGCAATTACTGGGTATATACCCAAAGGATTATAAATCATTCTACTATAAAGACACATGCACACGTATGTTTACTGAAGCATTATTTAGCATAGGAAAGACTTGGAACCAACCCTGATGCCCATCGATGATAGACTGGATAAAGAAAATGCGGTATGTATGCACCATGGAATACTATGCAGCCATAAAAAAAGAATGAGTTCATGTCTTTTGCAGGGACATGGATAAAGCTGGAAGCCATCACTCTCAGCAAACTAACACAGGAACAGAAAACCAAACACCATGTGTCCTCACTCATAAGTGGCAGCTGAACAATGAGAACACACGAACACAGGAAGTCGGGAACATCACACACCAGGGCCTTTCGGGGGGTTGGGGGCAAGGGGAGGGATAGCATTAGGACAAATACCTAATGTATTCAGGGATTAAAACCTAGATGATGGGTTGATGGGTGCAGCAAACCACCATGGCACATGTATACCTATGTAACAAACCTGCATGTTCTGCACATGTATCCCAGAACTTAAAGTAAAATTTTAAAAAAATTAAATAGTAAAAGTTATTTATAAGCCAGATGTAAATGGCAAGATGGCTCCTAAAAGGACTTTAATAATTCAATTTGTCAACTGCTAACAGATAAATCAATTATATTTTCGTCTTAATTTGTGTTACTTGCGGGTTTTTTGTCCTTCTGGCCTAGTTTTTTCTCCTCTCAGTTTTTTCTTTCTCTTTAAGAATTTCCACATAGATATATAAACATTGTATAATAATTTTATGCAGCAAAAAATTATTGAATCATAGAATATTGGAGCCAGTAGGAATCTTATTTACCATCTGGTATGATTCAATCAGGTTACAGGGACAAACTGTGACCCAGAGAAAAAAGGTCACACAGCAAGTTAATGTTCTTCAATCCACATGGAATTTCACAGAGAACACTGATCCCCAAGTCAAGAAAACACAGTAATATTGTTAATTGCTATAAACCCGTCTTCATTCTTGCCTAAGTCCATCCATCTGGAAAAGACATGAGAACGAATTAGATGATTTCAAAGATACCTTTTACCTCAAATACAACTTTTCTTAACTTTTTCACCCCTAAAGAGATACGCAACTATTTCACACATTAACTCACATTCATATCTTTATGTCTTCTTATGTTTGACTGTTCATGTCTGCCATTCTGAGTTAAATGAACAGTCAAAATTACACATTTATTGATACATAGGGAATTATTGGAAGACTGGCTTTCATAACCCGCAACTTCAGACTGAAGCACATTCTGTAGAGACCATGGATATTATGTGTATCGCTTTCTGGTAACAGAATTTCAGTCTAACTCCATTAGACACTGTTAGTAACCAGACACAACATAATAAAAGAAAGCCGTGTTAGTTAGATTTTGTTTTATATGAATATAAAAAAATTCCAGCTAGCTTAAGCAAAACGGGAATACGTTGGGAGAATACGGATATATCTTACACAATATTTGAATAGCAAAGCCATAGCAAGCGTCGGAAACATCTGGAATCAGGGACTTGAGAGTCTTCAGGATTCCCAACCCCATCCCACTCCCACCTCTCTTCTCTGCTTTCTCTAGGAAAGACTTCATTCTACCCTTACTATAACAGTCCTGTCTACACTTTGGAAACATAGCTGCCAACACCAATGATGTCTTACATGCTAACCTTGCAGCCTACCAAGAGATACCAACACAGTTCTTAGCTTGAAGATCAGAAATCTCAGAGAGAAGTGACTCTAACCTAGCTGGAGTTAAGTGTATCCATTCCTGAACCAAACAACTGGGGTCAGCGGTTAGGATCATGTGTCACTAATGTAATAATTCTCTTGATAAGTAAATTGATGGGGAAAGGAACTCTTAGCGGACCATCTGTAGGTTTTCACTCCATCAGCAAATTCTGGGTTCTGTGCATATAACAGTGGTATTTGCAATCAAGGGGAAAGTTATTTTCCAGGGTGTTAGAATCATTGAAAGATTATAGTGAGCTTGGGATAATGCTGAAGTGGTCAAATTGACAGCCTGGTTGGAAGTTCAACTCCAAACACATTTCTACTCATATTTTATATGCCCATATGCTATGGAGCTGTCACCAATTTAACCCTTTCTACATTACATTCAGTGTATTGTAATCACTGCATTGTAGCAATACATTTTTAATTTGTAATGATTGACAGTGGTGGAAAAATTCCTAAGTACATATTTCTTATACTCCTTCGCATTTTACCTAAGCATTCTCTTACTTTTTTCAACTCATTTCCCCTACCCAACTGGAGGTAAACTAGCAACCCATGACAACAGGAGGGTATGTGCTTGTTACTGTCACCTAAACAGCCACGCTCGCCAATAATACCTAACCCTTTTCCTGAGTTGTGTGGGTTAGAGTAGCCACCAACCAACAGTTGGAATAGCGTACAGAGGAGATGAAGAGACTAACACTGGCACCGAGAATCACAACAGTATTTTTTCCCTGCAGGTAGAGTGTTGAGACAGGAGGTTGATGAGTTATCATAAACAAAACATGACATTTGTTTTACTTTCCTGGAAATGCAATAAATTTATTAAAGATATTTCATGTAACTTTTTATCAAAAAAGAGAGCATTATGTTGCTGAATTTTCAATAATATGTTGAGATCACTTAGATTTCTTAGTATCCGTTGTAAAAAAATAATATTTGATCTTGTGTTTTAATTAGTTAGAGACCTTTCTTTTACTTGTAAAATGACTTTTTACTAAGAAGAGCATTTTATATGTGTTCTCATTTTAAAAGAAACTATGGTGTTGATACTGGTTGAGTTAATTAAAGCAAAATTGATGAGGTCATAGTACGTTAATTATCACAGTTTCTAAGCATGTACAACCTCCCATGGTGAACAGTTCGTAACTTTAGATAGTTTTCTATAAAAAACATTTTTCTCAAATGCATGTAATTATAATAAATATAATTTCAAGGACATAAGCCGACAACACCTGGAACTGCGATTAAAATAAATATTTTAACATGATAGGAAAGTATATCTCCCTTTTGGTTAACTAATTGATATATAAACTCCATTTCCATAATAATTAGATGCAAATAAGTACAGATTGACTTACATTTTGTGGTAAATGAAGATATGCAAACATTTACGAATCTTTTCCTTTGTCAATTTAAAAATCAGCTAGTAATTACCTGCTATTCTCAAAACACTTGTGTCAATAGCTTATCAGGTTCTCAAGGTTCCTGCTTTAAAAAACAAAAACAAAACAATACAAAACACCTTATAGCCTCAGACTTCAATTTTCATTTTAATCAGGGCTAAATCAAAGATAGTTCAAGGTTTATAATAATTTGTTTCTACAGAACTATACAATGACAGAAATTTTAGAGAAAATCTAGCCCAAATCCCTTAATTTTATAGACAAGAAAAGCAATGCTGAAAAAAATCCACCAAAAATAACTGAGCAAATTAGCACCAGAGTTAGACTTGAAAACTCAGGGCTTTCTTGATTTCCAGACCTCTGACTACTGATTTGCCCAAATTTCTTTTAAAGTCATGTTTCCAACTAGGCAAAATAGAGCTGAGGGGAATAGGCACCTATTATTTTCATCAGAATATAGGGAATTCATTGGTTGCTAGATTTTTTAAAAAAACATATAAGCGCTGTTCTCAGAGAGAATGTAACCAACAGAGGAATCCAGGTAAATACATATAAAAGATAAAATGCAGTAAAGTAACAAAAGAAAACAGTGGTGCACTTATGTAAAATAAATATAATCCTAAGAATTACATTTATATTAGCATCACCAATTGTAACCCTTTTCAAACATGAAAGACTGTTTTTTCTTTCTTTCTTTCTTTTTCTTTTTTTTTTTTTTTTGAGATGGAGTTTCACTCTTGTTGCCCAGGCTGGAGTGCAATGGTGCGATCTCGGCTCACTGCAACCTCTGCCTCCTGGGTTCAAGTGATTCTCCTGCCTCGGCCTCCCCAGTAGCTGGGATTACAGGCGCTGGCCACCACGCCCAGGTAATTTTTTGTATTTTTAGTACAGACGGAGTTTCACCATGTTGGCCAGGCTGGTCTGGAACTCCAGACCTCAGGTGATACACCTGCCTTGGCCTCTCAAAGTGCTGGGATCACAGGCATGAGCCACTGCGCCCGGCTGAGTGTTTTAATAAATACAACACACAGAAAAGGACAGATATATCTGATGCAATATAGAAGGAAACAGATGTGAGACGTTGGTGGTTCTGAGGACAAGCTAGAGAAAGCAGTCTGGCTCACCGTCGTTTGGGAAATATTACGGTCCTATAGTGAGGGACTGTGTGGAAGAAACGTGACAGTGTGGCACATTTAGGATGTCTTTGATATGTAATTTGACCTACATTTATGAAAAATCACTTAAAAATTATTTTTTTAAGGGTAGCAGGAGGTAAAATTTTTGATGTCCGTACTTTTCAGGGCTTGGTCTTTTTTTTTTCCTATGGTAAGTAACAATACTAAGTCAGATTCTGATATTTTCAAGCCTTGTTGCTTTCATGTGTCATAATTAGCACCATGGTTTGTACAGATCTGAAACTGCCTGACTTATATATGCATGGGGCTTAGGAGAGTGGTATGTATTCCCATCAAGGGTTATATCAGGCCAGACAGATGTATGGATATCAGCAGACACTATTGTTAAAACTAGGAAGAAAAGCAAAAAGAAAAAAAAAAAAAGGAGGAAAATTCCATATATGTAGATGCATCTTGGCAACAAAGATTTCATCTTCAGTTAACATCAAGTTCTTCGTAATGAATGGGGGATTACGACCCTTGACTGTTCATCTGCATAATTTATCCCACTTTAATATCAGACTTTAATATTTCTAATATGTCTTAGCAATAATCATTACAATTGATAATTAAACTACTGTCCTGGAAGCCAGTGCAAAAAGGAAATTCAAATTGCTGAGTTCACAGTGGGTGATAAAACAAATTCATGTCAGATCACACCACGTCCATTAAGAGAGTAAGACTTTCAAAAAGGCTCCTATCACATGCAATTTGGATAATTAAATAAACAATATCTAGAACACTAAACATTTAAGTCCAGAGAGTCTGGAGATGCCTAGGGCTCACGAAGAGGACCCAAGCGGAACAATGAGCAAAGGTTAAATGATATGTTGACACATTTTATCTTTCCAGTGAAGTCCCTTCTGCCTATCCCATGTCCTTATCTTGTGATGTTGTAGCAGAGTGAGGGCTCATATTTCATATCGCCCTTGGGGATTTCTGGGTTTAACCAGATAATAAAACTTCTCAATTTTCTGCAAAATAAACTATTCTTCATTCTCTTAAGGAAGAACCCCAAAGAGCCATGGAAATAAGGAGTATTGATGAAGAGCGTTCATGGACTTTATCCTCAGAGCATATTAAAAGAGATACTTGCTTGGAGGGGAGATGCACGGATGGCACAGTTGACCACCTTGTCTTCCCCACTTCCTCACAGGGACATTACATTATGGCTCCGCTGAACAGCTCATCATTGCCAAGGTGTGCAATATATACCCTAATGTCTCCCTGTTATTTCCCTGGCAACTCATTCTCTAAGACCTGCGATGAATGTCATCCACATATGAAGTCCTCCCCATTGCCACCTCCACCATCTGTCACCTCCCCACTCCCACAGTCACTGTTTTGGAATTCCCACAGCACCTTTTACTTATCTTCATTGCACTTAGTTCATGACACTTGTTTATATGTCTTAATACGACATTGGGCGGAGACCTCATTACCTCCCTGAAGATCTGTCCCAAATTAAGGACTGAGGAAACATTTGATGAGAAAGCAAATATTACATGCTCTCTGTATTTAACTTCCAGCTCACATCTGCCTCCAGAACATAGCTGTATACATTTTTATCTTTTCTTGATCCTGACACTTCCACTCTTGTCTTCTGGTCTTTCTCTCGGTCTGGAATTTCCCTCAATACCAGGACTTCTCTGACTCTTCAGTAACTCCCAAGTAGACAGCAACTGCTGCTCTGCTGCCCCCAAGAGGACCTTGACCAACATAGACATTGTGTGGTTGGTGATGTCATAACCTCACTGGAGAAGCATTCAGGCAGTCATCCATGGACCCAGGAGAACAGAATGATGTTTCTCTCCAGAAACAGTTGTAGGCAATGGATATAAGAGTAGGTTAAGCCTCGGGGTTGAAACTGTCTCTGCTCATGGAGTTAATCTCTAAGCCTCCCAGACTCTGTAAAAGGTATTGAAATAAACTAATGTCCATTTGGGCTTCCTTACTATCTGGACATTTCCCTTCTGGTTAATCTTCAACATTTCAAATAATTTCTCCAAATGCTTGACCAAGAAGCATAAATGAGAAAATGCTAGATTAGTCTTTCAGTCTTCCAAAGACACTTATTTCTTTTTCCTTTCCTGTTAGCCTAGAAAAGCACAATGAATTCATACAGAATTTTAATGTTTTATCCTTTCTGAAAATGTTCTCCACCAGACAATGCCTATAAAGTGCTCTCAAAGTCTCTAATGAAAGCAACTACCACACAATGCAAAAGATTTTCTATATTACTATTATAGGGATTAGGAGCTTTAAATAAAACGAAATATCTTTTAATAACTGTTACAGAAGGAACAAAAACCAAGGAATAGAATAGAGAGTAGAAACATTTATACATCACCAGAAATTCACAATAAAGCCTACAGAGAAATATGTGGTATAGGTTTCTATAATATTTAAAATTCCATACCTGGGAAAAGGTTTACTCCTAAATTTGATATCTAAATTTTGAACAAATACAAGTGGCAGTCACTGAAGAAAACATATGTAGAAGAAGAACATACTCCGAAATCATAGGTAAAATCCAAGATTATGTTATGTTCAAAAGGTTTGAAGGTATGAGTACTAGGAGACATGGATGAAAATATCCACAATAGTATTATTAATAAGTACTGGGGACGAGTTAAATATCCATCAACAGCAAGTAGTTAAGTAAACAGTGGAGTGTTTATGCAATGGAATATCAGACAGCATTGGAAGTTAACAAACTACAGCTTCCTGAAACACCATCGATGAATCTCACAAACATAAAATTGAGTGAGAGAAACCAAACATGAAAGAATGATTCCATTTATACAAAATGTTAAAACACAGTCAAACTAAACTATATCATCTAAAAATGCAGAGGGCTACGGAAAAAAAATAAAGAAAATAAAAAGAAGAGATTATCATAAAATTGGACGTCGTTACATTTATTAGGGAAACAGAAGGTTGGAATTGGGAAGAAGCACCGATGGGCTCTGAGGGTGCTGGAAAGGTTCTGTTTATTGACCTTGGTGGTGGTTACATGGGTGTTCACATTTACAAAAATTTGTGAAAGTGAAGCTGCATATTTATTTACAAGTGTATGTATTTTCCTTAATGGCATATTTCACAATAAAGACTGCGTGGAAATACTACATAGGAACTGCTTTTTCATTATCTGCCCATAACTATATGTGCTTACTCTTGGGAGTATTATCTCACTCACTTAAAGACCATAAAGGTATAAAATAATTTTATAGTTCTCCTTTCATTATGAAATATGAAATAGAAGAGAAAATTATATCTCAGTAATTTTTCTTACTATTCTCATTTCGCAGTCTATACTTTCTCTCTCTTATTCAACATAAATCACAGTTGGTTCTGAATGACAAATTGGTATAAAACTGAGCAAAGGTGGAAAGTTAGCAAGATGAGACGAGATGTCTTGATAAAGAAGCAAATTCTAGGCCGGGCGCGGCGGCTCAAGCCTGTAATCCCAGCACTTTGGGAGGCCGAGACGGGCGGATCACGAGGTCAGGAGATCGAGACCATCCTGGCTAATACGTGAAACCCCGTCTCTACTAAAATATACAAAAAACTAGCCGGGCGAGGTGGCGGCGCCTGTAGTCCCAGCTACTCGGGAGGCTGAGGCAGGAGAATGGCGGGAACCCGGGAGGCGGAGCTTGCAGTGAGCTGAGATCCGGCCACTGCACTCCAGCCTGGGAGTTGGAAGGCTGTCATACGGCTCTTTCAAGCTCCTCTTTATAAAGAAGCGCTAGGAATCACTGTCGGGGGCATAGAAGAAGAAAAGGATTATCTAGTTAAATTGAAAAGGAAATTTAGCACCAGGCAGCCAGATCGGCACTATCTGTAGTAGGAGCTATGTAAATTAAAAGCTGCCTTCTTCATAGCTCTTAAAAGAGATTCAAAGGGACACTGCCCTTAGCCTAGTCCAGAGGAAAGACCTAGCATTGAAAGTGAGGAGGCTGGAATCCACGTCATTTGATTTAAGCCTCAGCCTTGTCAGTCAATTGTAAAATGGGAAATATAATCTTTGCTCTAATAATGGGATAGTTAGGACAAAGATTATAATGATAAGCGAGTGAAAAACTGTTACTTGTGACTTCATCTTATACATAACAAAACAGTAAGCATACGTGAGGGATTTGTTGAGTATTATAAGCTCTAGAAAGATAATTCACATGTGTAAGGTGGATGGTGGGTAACCAACATGCAGCTTCTTTCAACTGTTCTAACACTAACCCAGTGAATCACTGGCATTAATAGTATTGCATAATATCCCTTGAGAAGGCTGGGTTGGGACAGAAATACGATTCAAAAATGCTGCTTTAGAAGTTATGACGGGGACTGAAATAGAAAGCTAATTAATAATTCATCTGAAGATTATAGCACTCATCCTACCAGAATTAGTTTAAGTAGTGATAATATCAAATGAAAGATTTGTCGAAAGAACTTAGACTCAGGTTATTTTGCCAGTTTAATCATTATTTAACATTGGGATATTTGCCAGTTTAATCTGTTAAAATAAATTCCTGAGAAGCTGAGAAGCAAATATGTCTTACCTCAGTGTCCCCAAGACTGCGCAGTGTTGACACATGATGTTTATTAAACAACTGAATTAAGTAGATGGTTTTGTCTCTCTTATGACCTGAAAAAACTATTAAAAACTCTTTTTAAAAATGCAAATGCAAGCCTCCCACAACATGGCATCAGTCCTAGTTGGTTTTAATAGAAATTCCTTTAAATAATCAAGACACAGATAATTCTTAACATTTAAATCCTTAAAATTAATTTTTGATGGCCATCTTTTCAGTGAAATTCACAAAGCCTGCCTTACCTTGATACTAATTTTTTTTTTCTTTGAGACAGGGTCTCGCTCTGTCACCCAGGCTGGAGTGCAGTGGCACAATCACAGATTGCTGCAGCCTCGACCTCCTAGGCTCAAGTGATCCTCCACCTCAGCCTCCCCAGTAGCTGGGACTACAGGCACACACCACCATGCCCGGCTAATTTTGTATTTTTTTGTAGAGATGGGGTTTCACCATGATGCCCAGGCTGATCTCAGATTTCTGGGCTCAAGAGAGTCACACGATGATGCCCAGGCTGATCTCAGATTTCTGGGCTCAAGAGAGTCACACCCCTTGGTCTCCCAAAGTGCTGGGATTACAGGCATGAGCCACCACTCCTAGTCTATACTAAATTTTTTCTATAGCTGTTTAACTATTGAGAAAATATATAATGGAATAAGAGTGGAAATCACATTGGTAGTAATGGGAATTGTGAAGAAAACTAGAACATCTACTGATATATTGACATGAAATGAATTCATGTTTCTGAAAGGGACCTCAAGGGTATAAAAATATCAATCAATCAATTTAACAAAATACCTCAAAAATATCTGGACTAGCTAAAATAAATTTTGGAAAAATATAAAAGAGATGAGATAAACTTATTATTTCATACATATATTCAAGACACAATAATTAAACCACTATGGATTTGAAGCAGAAACAGAATGGCAGATGATTACAGATGCTACAGAAAGTCTACATTAGAATCCAGTACATTCTGTAGCATTGCATACCGGTAGAGAGAGGACAGAGATAAACAAATGGCTGGGGGAAAAACTGGCTAACCATTTATAAAAATAAGTAAACTAGACATCGAAGTTAAACCTTACCCAAAAACAAACTCCAGTAGGATTAAGGAATTAAATATTTTTAAAATATACAAAATGAAACAAAACCATATGAATACTTATAAAAATCAAAGGCATTTCTAAGAATAGTTTTAAAATCAGTAATTACAAATGAAAAAAATTTGGTAATTTTTATATTTTTAAAAAATCTCAGTACATGAAAAGACAAGATGTGAGTGAAGATGGGGAAGTGAAATGGTCTTTGGTCACTTCTTTTAGTGATTAATTGAAAGCAACCATTGAAGTGAAAAAAAAAAACTTATTTCTCTGAGACAAAACTAGGGAACACCCCTGCCTCTAAGTCACACATATTTGAAGAAGAGCTGTCAAGGGTGGTGAAAATTGGACCAGGGGAAGGTGAGTGGGGAGGGACCATACCCACTACAGATCTCAAGTAGCAGCAGCTGGCTTCAGTGGCCTCCCAAATATTAGGCACATTAAGAAGGGCAAAAGCAACGACCTTTAGTTTGGAGATGAGGAAGCAGCACCTGGGAGCCTCAATGAACTGCTTTTAACACCACAGCGAAGCCAAAGAATTGAGGACAAATGAGGAAAGGAGCAAGAGAAAGCAAGCTTCTGAGATACCATATCTGCTACCATGTGGAAGGGTGGGAGAAAATCTGTGATGGCCAAAACGCTCTGCGGTTGCTAAGTTTTCTTAGTCAACGCCAATAGGACTTAACCCCCTACAATCACAAACCCTGCTTCATGTGGGACTTCATTCTGAGGCAGAGAGAATTCCTGGCCCTTCCACACTCTGCTGTTGCAAATAACTAGCCCAGGAAGAATTCACTTCATTGCAAAATCAGGAGCACATGCCATGGGTCAGCACGGAATTATGTAGTTTTTAATTTTACCAAAACTTTCTGAGAAAAAAACACATCCATCAGTACAGGGGGGGAAAGACATGAACAACATCTTCAACCATATTGTCCTAAAAACCATTTGTTATCAAGCCATCAACAGTAGCAGGACCTGCATGAAATAACTGTTGAATAGTGGAAGTTCACTACTGTACCCTAAAAGCTATTGAAACTAAAAAATATCAATGAATGCTCATCCACAAGAAGAGAAAACACCATTCTGATTGAAAACCAGTATGGGTTGTTCTGGAAAATATTTGTTAAACAAAGACCCTCACAGAGTGAGAACTGTAAATACGAATAGATCAAAAAGTGCTGCAGTAAGTCGGGGCCTTTGAAAATTACATAATCACCAAGTATTCTCTTCCAGAAGGATAAAGTCCCATTTTGTGTGGGGAGGGGGCGGGAAATACTGGAAACAAAAATCAAATTGAGCAGAGCAGAGGGCCACTGATGGTAAAGAAGAGCGAGAAGCCTCCATAGTTAGGGGAAGTCTTTGAGGAGGCAGATTCAAGGAAGGAAGTACTCTAACAGCAAAACAAAGTCTAAAGCAGAGAGCACCAACCAAGGCCCAAACAGGTTGAGGCTAGCGCACACAAAGCTAGAGGCAGGAAATGTTACTGAGTCTAACTTGGCCACATAGAGAGGCCATATTTTAAGTTTTCAAGGTGATAACAGAGGAGAGCGTTATTGAGCTCTGAAGCTGGGAAAGAAACCCTACTTCCTTTCTGGCACCCAATAGGAAACTCCTTTGTATAGCCCAGAAAAATTCACCTTATTTAAACATGAGAAACAAAAAGTGAATTCAACTGAACCCCTTAAATACGAGTTACAAGAAAACTATTAAAATAAGCCCTATCATATCTGACTGCGACACAGAAAAAGGTGGTCATGAAGCACTTGAAAATGAACTATAACGCGTGAAGAAAATGACTGAACCTTTGAAGAAATAGCACAGATCAGAGATAGAAAATCTCAGAAGTGAAAAGTCAGAAATTATATATCTAGGAAGAAATGAAACAAGAACTCAGACATCTCGGAAAATAAGAAAGAAAAAACATCCCTCTCCTCAAACGATTCAGTCCAAAAATTATTAGACAAGGCCAAGGGTAGTAGGTATTTATGTGAATGATGCATGTTTGTTGGGGAGTTGAGGGAGTGGGCATTTACCCTGGAGAAGGTCCATTACCAGGTAAGGAGAGTGTCAAGAGGGAGGGCAGCAGCCCAGGGACCATGTCAGAGATCAAGTAGGATGAGAGGGGATCCACACTGCGGGCTGGGTGGCAAAGACGTGGCAGAAGGAATAGGAGATTAGTTACACACAGAGAGATTGATCAAATACAATATACCAAGGCCAGCTTTCTCAGAAAATAAACATACACCATGAAAACCGAAATGAAAATAAAGGAAACTAAAATGAACCCTTCAAAAGTAGATTACATTTGGGGTATTGGTGTGACCTCATTATTTTCAAATTATAAATGGATATAGAAATAAATACTGATGTGTGTGTGTGTGTGTGCACTGTAGTTCTCTCCACTAGAGGACCTGAGAGAAGTAACACACTAATGGCAATTAGCATACCTAGCACCTGTTTTTAGTTTGTATACACCATTCTCTACCAAAAATAAAATAAAACTAAATGAACGATTGGATGAATGAATGATTGCAGACCTGGGCCAAGGCAGGGAAAATACCAAAGAAGATAAGCACAACATCTTGTTGTGCATGAAAATAAGGAAGTGCTCAAAGAGTGATGGGGATCAATTCAAGATGACATAGAAGCCATCTTTAAGAAACTCCCACTGGACAAATCTGGGACAATCTGATCATCGAAATAAACTATAACACAATCCTTGAGCTAGACACAGAGTCACAGAGTGCTAGTTAGCTAGATACAGAGTAAAATTAAAAAAAAAAAAAAAAACTATAATAATAATGGATTATAAACTTTTAAATTAAAAACTACGTTAAGTCTATCCTGATTTAAAATAAGTGGATTAAGTAATAATATGATGAAGAGCAGGATATTTACGGTTTGAAAGTACCTCCTTACAAAACACTGTAAAAATAAAAAAATAAAAAATAAGCTTCACAATGGAGAAACAGGCAGACAACTTCTTAACTGAGTAGAAAAAAAAGGTAAATAATGTACCACAGGATGGAATGCATTAAAAACTCAGCATCTAGTTGATGTTTTTACTGCCAATGATGTAAAAACTAATCCTAAACATGCAGGAAACACCAACAAGTCTAAATTGAGAGACAGTCTAAAAAATAACCAGCTGGTAATCTTCAGAAGTGTCAAGGTCCTAAGGCCGGGCGCGGTGGCTCAAGCCTGTAATCCCAGCACTTTGGGAGGCCGAGACGGGTGGATCACGAGGTCAGGAGATCGAGACCATCCTGGCTAACATGGTGAAACCCCGTCTCTACTAAAAATACAAAAAATTAGCCGGGCGATGTGGGGCGCCTGTAGTCCCAGCTACTCGGGAGGCTGAGGCGAGAGAATGGCGTAAACCGGGAGGCGGAGCTTGCAGTGAGCTGAGATCCGGCCACTGCACTCCAGCCTGGGCGACAGAGTGAGACTCCGTCTCAAAAAAAAAAAAAAAAAAAAAAAACTCAGCATCTAGTTGATGTTTTTACTGCCAATGATGTAAAAACTATCCTAAACATGCAGAACACCAACAATCTAAATTGAGAGACAGTCTAAAAAATAACCAGCTGGTAACTTCAGAAGTGTCAAGGTCCTAAGGCCGGGCGCGGTGGCTCAAGCCTGTAATCCCAGCACTTTGGGAGGCCGAGACGGGCGGATCACGAGGTCAGGAATCGAGACCATCCTGGCTAACACTGAAACCCCGTCTCTACTAAAAATACAAAAAAAAAAACTAGCCGGGCGAGGTGGCGGCGCCTGTAGTCCCAGCTACTCAGGAGGCTGAGGCAGGAGAATGGCGGGAACCCGGGAGGTGGAGCTTGCAGTGAGCCGAGATCCGGCCACTGCACTCCAGCCTGGGCGACAGAGCGAGACTCCGTCTCAAAAAATAAATAAATAAATAAATAAAAAGAAGTGTCAAGGTCCTAAAGTTAAGAAAAGACTGAGAAAAGGTGCTAGATAGCAGACTGAAAAAAATGTGACAACTAAACGCAATGTGAGAATCTCAGCTGGATCTTTTTGCTATAAAAGACAGTATTAGAAAAACTGGCCAAATTTGAATGGAGTCTGAGGATTAGATAATAACAACAGACCCACGTCAATTCTCTAATTTCGACAGCTGTACTGTGGTTATGCAGGAAATTTTCCTTGTTAATGGGAAATAATTATTCGGTGGTGATGGGACATTGTATTTACTATGTACTTGATATGTACTTGATATGGGCTGGCTCTGTGTCCCCACCCAAATCTCATCTTGAATTATAATCCAAATTGTAATCCCCACGTGTTGGGAGAGGGATTTCATGGGAGGTGATTAGATCATGGATCACGGGGGCAGTTCCTGCCCCGCATGCTGTTCTTGTGATAATGAGTGTGTCTCAAGAGATCTGATGATTTTATAAGCATCACACACTTCCCCTGATGGCACTTGTCTCTCCTGCCGCCATGTGAAGAAGGATGTGTTTGCTTCCTTGTCTGCCATGATTGTAAGTTTTCTGAGGCCACCCCAATCATGCAGAACTGTGAGTCAATTAAACCTCTTTTCCTTATAAATTATCCAATCTTGGATGGTTTTTTATAACAGCATGAGAACAGACTAATATAATACTCTTAAAATATTCAGAAAAATAAAAGTCTTTGCATTGTATTTGCAAATGTACTATGAGTTGGACATTTCTTTTTCTAAAAAATAAAAGAGTAAATTAGAAGTAAGATAAAAATAGACAAAGAAATCTCAATAAGAAAATGATTTTAAATGGCAAGAAATAAAAATAAAATAAACACAAAATAGGAAAAAGGAAAAACGATTTTAAGACAATGAGAGAAATAAAAGACAGGCAAAGGAAACAGGATATAAGTATTCGTAGATTTCCAGAAGGAAAAAGTCAAACAATGCTGTAAAACAAGTATTTAAAAACTATAACTCAAGAAAGATTTCTCAAGTTTAAAAAAAGTCTTATATAAACTGAAATGAAATTCTAGGTTACTAGTAAATACTTCCCAGAATGGTCAACCTGTAAACATAGTTTAATATGGAATTTTAAGGCTAAGAAAGAGGGATCTTAACAGACGACAAAATGAAGCCAGAAGCAAAATCAACAGTCACTTCTTTTTTTTTGAGATGGAGTTTCACTCTGTCACCCAGGCTGGAGTGCAATCCCCGATCTCAGCTCACAGCAACCCCCACCTCCCAGGTTCACGTGATTCTCCTGCCTCAGCCTCTAGAGTAGCTGGGATTACAGGCGCCCGCCACCACACCCAGCTAATTTTTTGTATTTTTAGAAGAGAAGGGGTTTCACCTTCTTGGCCAGGCTAGTCTTGAACTCCTGACCTTGGGTGATCCACCCGCCTTGACCTCACAAAGTGCTGGGATTACAGACGTGAGCCACCACGCCCGGCCATCAACAGTCACTTTTTTAAAACAAGACAAATAATTGTAAGTGTTTTTCCTTGGCTCTTGCTGAGCTCACAGGTATTATTAATATTGCTCAGTGATGTTTATTTGAGGAATCAATGCAGAGTTGAATGTGACTAAAGAATTGGCCTCTAGTAGTATATGTGGAACAATTATGGGTGAGAACATTTTCAAAGACATTGAGAAAAACACTAATTCTGTACAATCTGAAGCAGAATCTGCAAAACTGTGTGACAACTAATAATGATAAAAATATGGGTGGAGCAGAACAAAATTTTAGTTGGATAAATTTACCAAAATTTATGAAGATGTACTGCTTAATCCTATTGTTGTTCATTGTACTATTCATTAACAAGTACTTTGAGCACCATATTTAATTATGTGTTCCGAACCAGTCACATCAACAGTCAACTTCATATGCTCTTGTATACTTAACTGTTGGCAGTTGTGAATCTTTTTGTTGAGAAATAGAAGTGGAATATTCTTAATTGCCCAACCACACAGAAGGTCAATAACATAACAATGGCAAACATTTTTTTGTGTGTGTGACATTTTGGGACACTGGCTGAGACAGAAATTTATCAGGATGAAAAGAATTTCCCTTAGTGACTATTAATAAACCTTGACTGGCTTTGGAAATTCGTGGTTGCTAACGACTTCATAATGTTTCTTTATGAATTCAACCAAAAATAACAAGGTAGAACAGTGTTCACACGTGAAACTTATTTAATAGTGAAGTCATTTCAATGACAACTAACTTTTGAATCTCAAATATTGTCAAGCTGCTTTACATATTTCCCAGGCTGACAAAAGTTAAGATCAGAAGTGAGGTTCCATCTCCACTCCAATCTGCTGTAGCTACGTTTCCTGAGTTCAATCTACAGCTCAAGAACCATTTTCAGACCTCAATGAATGAAATAATATGATTACTTCTATTTCTTGCCCTTCTTTCCCATGCGTAGACTTTCCATGTCTTATTCTCTATTTTTTCCTTCATTCTGTAACACTTTTCCAATTGTCTCCATGGTTTTAAGCTACTATCCTTCAAAATCTTCCCTAAATATTCCAGCCCGAGATTTCACCCTAGACTCAATGTCTATGACAACTATTATCTGGTCTTTCATTTAACCCTTTCAGTATATTCGTTTTGCTACTCATTATACTTCTACCTACACAATCAGTATCTTCCTGTATACACTGTCAGTTCCTTAAGAAAAAAGCTACATCTTGAAGAGTGTAACCAGAATCATTGGAAATGCTGGTTGATGAGCTGGTTGAGCAAGCACTTCAATAGTTACAAACATAAAAGTGATGAATGAAAAACTCTGGAAAGCCTCATCAGCACTTCATCTCTTAAAAATGTAATACAACCAACATTAGACGGGCATTGTTACTTTTAGCTAGTCATAATTGTCTGTATCCCCAAGGAAATAACAGGTAAGGTAAAATGTGTCTATACCCCTACAAAAATAATAGGTAAGGTACAATTATTTACTACAGTGGTTCTTAACCAGAGGCAGTTTTGCTCCCCAGAGAACATTTGGCAATGTCTGGAGATATGTTTGTTTGTCAAAACTGGAGGTGCAGGATTCTACTGGCATGTAGTGAGCGAGGCGAGAGATGCTGCAAAGGGGTCCTGTAATACTCAGGGGAGCCTCCCATAACAAGGAATTATCTGGCCCCAAAATGTCAACAGTACCAAACTTGACAAACCTTAATTTACTGTGCCAATGTGGGCTGAATATGTGAAAATAGATTTCAATATTTGTTTTCGACTTTTAAATTATGGCATTTTTACATAACTGCTAGTTTTTATATCTGAGCATCTAGGGTGGATGTTCTCCTCCATATTAAACCGCATTTCACTAGACTGAACACTCCAGAAAGCTGGAAAGTGGTTTTTGTTTTGTTTTTCAAGGTTTGTTGAGCCTCGGTGCTCAATAAATATTGTTGAGTGAATAATTAAGAATTGAAGTGTTGGCCGGGCGCGGTGGCTCAAGCCTGTAATCCCAGCACTTTGGGAGGCTGAGACGGGCGGATCACGAGGTCAGGAGATCGAGACCACCCTGGCTAACATGGTGAAACCCCGTCTCTACTAAAAAAAAAATACAAAAAACTAGCCGGGCGAGGTGGCAGGTGCCTGTAGTCCCAGCCACTCGGGAGGCTGAGGCAGGAGAATGGCGTAAACCCGGGAGGCGGAGCTTGCAGTGAGCTGAGGTCCGGCCACTGCACTCCAGCCCGGGCGACAGAGCGAGACTCCGTCTCAAAAAAAAAAAAAAGAATTGAAGTGTTTTCCACTCATCCTTCACTCCCCAACACATCAGCATTTGCTTTCTAGAACTACTGACCCTTAGAAAGCTAGAAAGGCCTTTAAAGATAATCTCATCTCACGCTTTTTAATACCTAAAACAGTGACATCTTTTTTTGTTTGTTTTTCAAATAACTTCCTAGAGGAAATTGTAGTTCAGAAAGCAAATACTCCTAGAGCTGCCCCCATTGAGTGAAAGGTGAGGGATCTGGAGCCCAACCACCAGCACATCGTGGTGTCCCCTAAAGGGTGCATTCAGAATCTAACACACTCACACAGCCCTCGGGAAAGCTGAAGTAGAGAGAAAAAGAAACCGGAATCAAGTCACATGGCCAGTAGCGGTAGATGGGTGACCAGCTAAAGCTGCTCTAATCATACCCTGAAACACAGGTGCAGAACAGAAGCTCTTATTTGTTTTAAACTAACCTCATACCACACTATGCTTTTATATAAAGATGTGTGTGTATGTGTATTTGGAACCCCTGTTTTCTAGAGCTGATTGCTCCCTTCATGTTCAGTCCCATTTCACTAGACTAAAGCTCCACAGGTGTCTATCCACCATAGGAAATTCAAGACTTGAGCAAAGTCTGTGTAGATCAACAAGCTATAGAGACACTTCTTTATAAATAATTCTTTCTAGTGAGGCAGGTTCTTCTATGAGATCAAATCAGGCAGAAGAAATTTAGAAAAGCCCTTCAACATCCACTTGGCCTTCCATGTATGTAAATTATTCTTAATGGAGGTAGGGGGAGGGTTATCGCATCATGATGTTTTAGAATTAGGAGAGTGTGTAGCTTGAAAAAGCACAGTCTCTAAATTTATTTTAAAATCCCCTAATACCTATAATTTTTACCGTACAAACCTCAGAAAGCTTGTCAAAATATTTTTGGCTGTCTAGCAGTACTAAGAAGATAGTGATTCTCTAACAAGTAATAGGAAAGTGAAAAAGGAGGGTCCAAAAGAATTAAGGATAGGCTGAAGCATGAGGTTTCTGTGTTGATCCAAAGACTCCAGTATATCTAAAAACAGAAATTTGAAAAGAGAAATTAATGTAGAAACTTGGGTGGGGTCTCTTCATCCACTTAATATTCGATATAATTGTCACTAAGAACAATATAAGGAGACTGCGTCTGGGCATAGAACTATGTGAAACAAACAGGCAGGTGATGCCAAAATTCAGACACCTTCTAGGCCAGGACCTTCACTGTTAAGGAAGCCATTCTTAAGACTGTGACTTTGTTATTTATTCTCTTATATTTTGTTAGTTTCTTTTCCACACCATTAGCATAGAAAAACACAAGATGACTGCAAGGTCAACATGACAGCAAGGAATGATTCCGCTGGCTGGAGTCGTGCCGTGATCTTGTCAGAGTCACAGGATTCAGATGGGAGACGCTGTCCCCAAAGGTTTCTACCACACGGAGAACACATGGTAGGTAGCGATCAAATTTAAGCAGGTTATATACCCAACCTAGACTTACCTTCTTGTCACGCAAACCCCCAAATGGCTTACTTTTAGGATTCTCATATAAAAAAGCTGAACAAAACTGATGTGTGAATTAGTGAAGGTCAATGCTTGAACTATATTTAAGGACCTGAGAGCCAAAAATAGTTTCTGTTTTCCAGTAAAATCCTTTTGTAAGCAACAGCTTTATAAAATGTCACAATCACAGCTGTGCAGAGCGTACAGAGAGATCCGTGACTATGACCATGAGACTGGCCTTGGAGAGGTCTCAGAACAATGATACTACCCTGATGTAAAGGATGAGACAAGCACAAGCACCGTCCTCTCACTTATTCCAACCTATCTGAGCACTCCCTGCCACTTCTGTCCATCTCAGTTTATCTACAGCCCCAGCCAGGACCTGCAAATCCCATTTAACCATCACAGTTTATCTTTTTTTTTTTTTTGAGACAGAGTCTCGCTCTGTCGCCCAGGCTGGAGTGCAGTGGCCGGATCTCGGCTCACTGCAAGCTCCACCTCCCGGGTTTACGCCATTCTCCTGCCTCAGCCTCCCGAGTAGCTGGGACTACAGGCGCCCGCCACCTCGCCCGGCTAGATTTTTGTATTTTTTAGTAGAGACGGGGTTTCACCATGTTAGCCAGGATGGTCTCGATCTCCTGACCTCGTGATCCGCCCGTCTCAGCCTCCCAAAGTGCTGGGATTACAGGCTTGAGCCACCGCGCCCGGCCACACAGTTTATCATTGCTTAATCTTTGTGTGTAGCTGTTGTCTTGGTGTTTGTTCTTTTACAGCTAACAGCTCTTCATGAAGGCTCTAAAGACAGGCCACACATCTCATCCTCAATTTACAAATGATGAGAGCAAACAAGACCCAGAGAAGAGAAAGCTTTGCCTGAAGTGTCACAGCTAATGTCGGAACCGTCTGCACCCAGGTGGTCCAGCCCCTTGTCTAAACACTCACTATTGGTTCACAGGTTGCCTCAGCCTGCCCTTTCCTCCCCAATACAGAACATTCTTCTGTCAACAGGTTCCTCTTCAGAGGACAGTCATTTGGTAAATTTCAACAATCATTATAGAAAGTACCTGCCCATCACCACAAAAGATCACATGAGTCTGACTTTATTTTTAATCATCTTGTGAGATAGGAAGTTTCTCTAGATGTATTAATTCCCATAAATGAAGAGTTTGGCTCATGATAGCAGATACTTGCTTTGGTCCTCCAAGCATAGACCGTGTTGAGGCTGGAAGGAACAAGGATCAGAAACAAGCTTCTGTTTATCTCAGGGTAGCTTCAACTATCATAACCAAGGAATGCTGTCTTGACTCTTGGGTCAATCACCTAGGGCATCATTCAAACCATACCTCAACCTTCAGTTTGGTGATAGTCTGTAAAAACTAATTTGAGATTCCAATTTCTATTAAAAAGTATTAATGTAAATGGTAAATTATAGATTTATAAAATGCAAGCAGTAAGATTTTGTAGTGGGTTTAGTCTACCAAAGTCTACAAATGTTCGGAATTTTTAAAAGGTATCATATTCAAAAAATATTCAAAAACTCCCTCTAAATTACAGAAATACTGTTTTAAAAATACAAGTGGTCTATTTACGTGTATTTCATTTTTACATCAAGGCCAGCTGAAAGATCCATTAAAGTTGTCATACCTTTCATTTGTAGCTAATTCGTAAATACCTCTCTCCCTATATCTTTAAAAAGAGTAGTATTTTGCTAATAGTAACAGTTCTACTGCCTACTCCTCTGAGCTCAGAAATTAAAATGATAGAGACATTTGGTCCATTTCCTTGCCCTAAACAGAAAATTTTCCATAAATAGTCATTCATCTTCTCTTAGCATTCTCTAAATGATCCATCTATTCTGCTGATGAAAAGTTCTGGAAATACTCAGGGTTCTGTCATCAGAACACAGTCCAAGGTTTACCTGTTATCTGAATGCAGGCCCCCCTATGCAGGTACATAATAGAATTTTTCCTAAACAATAAAAATGGATTCTAATACCAGAGGCAGGATAACACGGAAGAAAATTCCTAATTTTTGAAACAAACAAATGGGTTCAAACACTGACTCCGCCCTACCACTTAATTATCTATGTAACGTTGAACAGGTTACCTAATTCCTGAGTCTTGAAGTTTAGATTTACTGTGTTTAGAGTTATTGTGATACTTAAATAGGCTCATGAATATAAAGCATCTAACAAGAACTGTACATGCAGGTGTTCAGTGTTTCCTCTGCCCCACTGTAGGTGTTGTGCAACTTAGTAAGATTTTTTTTTTTTTTTTTTTCTTTTTTTATTTTTTTTTTTATTATACTTTAAGTTCTAGGGTACATGTGCATGACGTTTATATCATGTATAACTCCCCAATGCAATCCCTCCCTCCTCCCCCCTCCCTATGATAGGCCCCAGTGTGTGATGTTCCCCTTCCCGAGTCCAAGTGATCTCATTGTTCAGTTCCCACCTATGAGTGAGAACATGCGGTGTTTGGTTTTCTCTTCTTGTGATAGTTTGCTAAGAATGATGGTTTCCAGCTGCATCCTGTCCCTACAAAGGACGCAAACTCATCCTTTTTGATGGCTGCATAGTATTCCATGGTGTATATGTGCCACATTTTCTTTTTTTTTTTTTTTTTTTTTTTTTTTTAGTGTATTTATTTTTTTTTTTATTTTTTTATTTTATTTATTATTTTTTTATTATACTTTAAGTTCTAGGGTACATGTGCATAACGTTTATATCATGTATAACTCCCCAATGCAATCCCTCCCTCCTCCCCCCTCCCATGATAGGCCCCAGTGTGTGATTTCCCTTCCCGAGTCCAAGTGATCTCATTGTTCAGTTCCCACCTATGAGTGAGAACATGCGGTGTTTGGTTTTCTCTTCTTGTGATAGTTTGCTAAGAATGATGGTTTCCAGCTGCATCCATGTCCCTACAAAGGACGCAAACTCATCCTTTTTGATGGCTGCATAGTATTCCATGTTGTATATGTATGTGCCACATTTTCTTAATCCAGTCTGTCACAGATGGACATTTGGGTTGATTCCAAGTCTTTGCTATTGTGAATAGTGCCGCAATAAACAAACGTGTGCATGTGTCTTTGTAGTAGAGTAATTTATAATCCTTTGGGTATATACCCAGTAGTGGGATGGCTGGGTCATATGGTACATCTAGTTCTAGATCCTTGAGTCATCGCCATACTGTTTTCCATAATGGTTGAACTAGTTTACAATCCCACCAACAGTGTAAAAGTGTTCCTATTTCTCCACATCCTCTCCACACCTGTGTTTCCTGACTTCTTAATGATTGCCATTCTAACTGGTGTGAGATGGTATCTCATTGTGGTTTTGATTTGCATTTCTCTGATGGCCAGTGATGATGAGCATTTTTTCATGTGTCTGTTGGCTGTATGGATGTCTTCTTTTGAGAAATGTCTGTTCATATCAATAAGATTCTGTCAAAATGAATATCCCAAGTGTGTAGATAGATGTATAGATCTAAACTTGAGGTTAGTTTGGAAACTGAGGCAATTTTAGTAAAAGCTAGAACAGCTACTCCAATCCACATTTTACAGATAAGGATATAAAATCAAAGAAAGCAAATTTCAACTACATCCAAAGTTAGCCCCTTTTATCTTCTGTGACTAATGGCGAGGCAGAAGATGGCAAGTAAAAAATATATCAGTGCACCCTCACCAAGGTCACATTAGGAGTCCATTCATCTAGAAAAGAGAGGAAGAGTGGTCCAGAGTGCAAACATTCTCATCTTAGCTGCCATACCAAATTACGGCTACATATGTCTTTAGACATCTTTGAACAAGTGTATTTACATGATGGTTAACATTAGACTTTTCTGAGATTTCTTGCATATTCTTAACCACACAAACCCAGTCACACGGTCTCTCTGATGATCACTGAATGTTGAGACCCAACCGTGGAGAAAAACTGTCAATTCAAGCTCAGAAAAATAGTCACATTAAATCAATATAAAATGTCAGCGTGATATAGGAAATGGTTTATGCAACATGCTGCTTTCAAACTCATTGCTAATAGAATAGCACTGGAAATGGGCATAGAGAAACACAATTATTATAAGTTATTGTAGCTTCAGTCCTAAAACATAATTTTTCCAGGTAATTAACATAAGGTAGAATTTTAGATATGTAATTCTCCATTGGTGAATATTTATCCTAAAGTGTTTAGATTATACATTATTTGTTTAACTGTTGAAGAAACTACAGCATAAGAGCTGCTTTTTTTTTTTTTTGAGATGGAGTCTCACTCTTGTCACCCAGGCTAGAGTGCAGTGGCATGATCTCAGCTCCGCCTCTTGGGCATGAAACCTCCGCCTCTTGGGTTCAAGCTATTCTCCTGCCTCAGCCTTCTGAGTAGATAGGATTCCAGGCACCTGCCACCACACCCAGCTAATTTCTGTACTTTTTAGTAGAGACGGGGTTTCACCATGTTAGTCAGGCTGGTCTTGAACTCCTGACCACAGGAATCCACCCGCCTTGGCCTCCCAAAGTGCTGGGATTACAGGCGTGAGCCACTGTGCCTGGCCAAAAGGTGCATTTTTAAAACTAACTGTTTTCCTCAAAGAGGGGCATTGATTACATCCCTGTAATAATCTAAAAAATACATTTGTATTTACCTGATATTAACAAAGAAACAGCAACAGAGATTGATCCCTATTCTTTCTTTAATATAAGTAGTAGCTAGTGCTCCATTTAATGACAGAAAGGGTTATCCTCTAGGCAAGACTATGGGAGAGTGAAGAAAGTCTTTCCCAGATGCTTACCCGAGACATTCAGACAAACAGCGCCTTCAGTGACTCAGGAAAAGAGGTTCTGGAGAGAGCTTACCCGGATGGAACTTGCGGCACCTGCACCTTCTCTAAAGACCACTGCTGAGCTCTGAAGCCACAGGAAGCACCCCAGGCCCTGGGAGACCAGCACCGCTGCTCAACACGCCTCCTTTTCCTTCCCAGCATTACCAGCAAAGGCTGAACTCCAACTCAGAAAATTCCTCTTGGTGAGGCAGTGATCTGATTCCAAACCACCACCATTTAGTTATGACCGGGGGGCTTAATTCTTTAAGGAAGTGCATTATAAAAGTCACCCCAAAGAACCCTCCAATTGGTGATATAAAAACGTGTGTGCTCACACTCATGTATGTGCGTGTGTGCCTACGGTACACAAGTGACTAGGGGCTCTTACCCTCCTTTCCACTTTTCCCACCTCTCCACACAGAAGTAAGATTAGCCACATATGCCTGCTCTTATTTTCTCTGAAATGATTCTGTAATTTCAGAAATATTTTTAAAATGTCTGGTCCTGGCTCTACCCACTTCTAAACCAACCTTTACTGGCATCTTTGGATCTTCCATTTCAGAAGGGAAAGCCAGAGGACAGAGAATAACCTACTCTTGGAGAATTGAAGGCCTGTTGAGTAATAGCTTATAAATCCCCCCTGATAAAAAAGTCAGCCATGTATAATGTTAAAATTCCAACTCCAGCCTTCAGGCACTGTATTCTGTGCTTGAAACAGAAGTGATTTTAACCAATCCTCTGCACTTCAGAAGGACAGACTGATTAGTAACTCAATGATTAGCTTAAACTGCAGATAAGAAAAGGTATTGGACTACATCCCATTTCTACCCCTCTCAACATCTGAGCCAAAAGTCCTACGTTATGGTACCAATAGGAAATTCCAGGAATTGTTTAAAGGATTTTTAAATTACTACCTTTTTCAATAAGTTTAACCAAGAATTTGTACAGTGATCTTCACTAGGACTAGAAGTGGCAAAAACAAAACAAAAAACAACACAAAACCAAACCAGGGTCAAGAGGATCTTTGAAACTAGTTTTTTTTTTTTTTTTTTTTTTGCCTGTAATGGAATTTT
Organism: Trachypithecus francoisi; assembly: GCF_009764315.1. Taxonomy (NCBI): domain Eukaryota; kingdom Metazoa; phylum Chordata; class Mammalia; order Primates; family Cercopithecidae; genus Trachypithecus; species Trachypithecus francoisi. The sequence continues at coordinate 191,419,048 of NW_022681453.1, forward strand.
GTCTGAAAACACGGCACTTAAAATATCGCAAATATTGCTAAGTGCATGTGAGACACCAGTTCAGAGAACAGTTATGGTAGTTTATAGTTTAAGGGAACAGTTGCTGTAATATGCTTGCTACTTTGATGGTTTATAACTATTTTAATCTACAAAGTGTAATGTAATGGTCAAAGTATGATACATTTTTAACAGGCGTTAATAGAAGCATAGTTATTATAGAGGCTTTTTTAATTAATCAAATCAGATAGCATAAACCAGCTCTTAGATAAAATACATGGTAACCCTGATACCTATCCCAAGAAAGAAAAGAGGCACACGACAAGCGCAATAGTTTAAATATACTGAAGTAGTTTGGTATACCAGTTTAAATATTTTGATGAGCCAAATTCAAACTGGCTAAAATAATTTAAGTGTTGACTCATTTAACTAGGAAGTCTAGAGGAGGAGAGATCTAAGACTTGGAGGGTGTGGTGGGTCATGTTTTAATTCCCAACTCCCGTAACGCCATCCAACGTCAGTGTCATCCTAAAGCTAGCTCTAGTCAAGACTGCCTGATACAAGATCAGAAAACCAAACGCCGCATGTTCTCACTCTTAAGTGGAAGTTGAACAATGAGAACACATGGACACAGGGAGGGGAATCACACACCAGGGCCTGTTGGGGAGTAGGGGGCTGGGGGAGGGATAACATTAGTGACGGGTTGATGGGTGCAGCAAACCACCCAGGGCGTGTGTATACCTATGTAACAAAACCGCACGTTCTGCACATGTAACCCAGAACTTAAAGTATATGAAAAATAAATAAATACATAAATAAATAAAGATTGCATGACAGTTGTCAGTAGCAAAATAATCCAAATGCTTTCTCTTCCATATCGGGGAGAGTGTATGTTTCTGTCCCGGCATTCCAACTTGGAATGCTAAGCATGGCCCTGACTGGAGCGGCTTACATCCTGTGTCCCTTGCTAATGTTGTGGCCAGGGAACCGGTTTGTGCAGACCGGCTTTTCCAATTATGATGCGTTTCCAGTGCTGGGGATGACATCATTTCCTGAGAAGGACGAGGATCACGTGGAGGATAGACACTAGTAGTAAAACTGGGGAACGAGGAAGACTGAATGCTGGATGTTCACTATATGGACAACTCGTCTCAAAGACACTAGCAAGCCCATGGCTGTATTTATTGAAAACTGCTGTTAGTATAATACTAATAAGAAAATATACTAATATATAAATATACTAATATAATACTAATAAGAAAATAATTCCCAGATTACAAACTAACAACAACAACCAAATTTCAAGGCCAGTATGTTTCCTTTTTTATTATTTTTGTGTTTGACTTAGATGGTTGAATGTTTTCATTTTCATTTATAAGCATTACATTAATTTCCATGCAAAAACCCAAGATCGCGTATGTCTGATTTCAATTGGCCAAAATCCAATCCATGAGTTTGGACATTCAAGACCACAATGAACACGTTGCTTGACCTTTCCATGAGTAGACATCATGGGTGTCCTTTGAAAGATCAGCAGGCCTCCTGACCTCTTAAACACCAGTTTGCCATGAATCCATACGAAAACAGGGAGCCAATGCCTTACAGCACCGAAATCAGGCAAGCAACTTCATTCATGAAGACAGGACACCTCCATACCAAGGATGGCACCCACAGATATTTCCTGGTTCCTGCTCTATAAAAATATCTGCTTTTGAACAAACGTGGTACCTTCTATTTGGGGATTATAAGTTCTTCCCGCCAGTTTTCCTCAAAACTCTCAGGAAGCGTTAGAGACTTTACCAAAAAAGCTTACCTCGACAACCCCAGAAGGAATCAATACAAAGACACCTACTTTATCAAGTATGTATTTTCCCCAGCTTTAGATGGAGTCAACATGTCTAAAGCTTTAAAAACTTCTCTCAGTGAGACAGGAATCAGGAATATCAAAGAGGGTAAAACTGGGCCCCACTATTGAAGGAGAACGAAGCAAATGCAAAGAAGCATTCCACTGATCGAGAGAAACGGGCAAAATGAAAAAATGACAGAATTTCAAGAGTGGTTGCTAATTTATATTGGAACACACTTTGCAGTTCTGACAATGGCAAAGATGAGTGCAAATAATAATTATAATGGTATGTTCTTTAACAGGATTTAAATAAGGCTTCGAATAATGACATATGCTAAAACTAACATTTGGAAACCGTAATTCTGTTTGGAAAACTCAAACACACCCTTCCAACCACTCCGTGTTCTCTGATTTGAGGACAATTACATTCAATGTAGTTGCTCCAAAACACAATTTGTAGTATTACCACTTTCAAAGTTTCCATTGTTTGGTGGAAAACGGGGAAGCTACTCTGGTCACTTGTCAAAATAAATCAATCCAGCTAACACGCCAGGTAGTTCCCAGGTTCATATGATTCTCAAATATCAGTAGTGGTGAAAGCTCGCAAGAAAAAAAGACAAAAGCAAAATAATAAAAATAATACGACAGAATCGTTAAGCGTCAGAAAGAGATTTGTCTCCTCATACCCATGAACAAATTCGCACCAAGCACGAAACGAAAAAGCAAGAGGACTCATGGGCATTTTCATCTATGGCTCAAGATCTCCTGAAAAAGAAAAAAAACTCCCACCAACTAAAGAGCATGACAATAACTACAAAAAGTAAACAATGAAATCAGAGGCAGAATATGAAATAGTAATATACTGTTTCAGAGCCTGCACCATCCTGCAGAACCAGGAAACTGAAAATTTGTTCTTAACAAATCCAATCTAGGCTGGATATGTAAAAAACAGAAAGATAGCATCATAAACCAACACGACACATTATCAGAGTTCAAGAACCAGGAAAAAAAAAAAGTCAGCTAACACTCAGAAAAATTTGTCATCAATTCTGAAATGGGGCCTTGTGACATCGTCAGGATTGATAAAGACGGAGATTGACTTTCCCGGGTTCTCAGTCACTAGCTGCTGCAGTTTTTTTGCCAAACGGTCATCAGGCTGGTTGGGGTCCCCTCCATCGGACTGTGGGGAGGGGATGCTGGTGGTGCTACCTCGCCTCTGGAGCTCCAGTGTCAGCCGGTTGGCTGCCTTGACATGCTCAATGGCAGTGCGCAAGTGCTCTGCCGGGTCTGAGCGCACAGAGGACAGCTTCCGGGCGTGAAGCATGACTGTCTCCTCAGACAGGTGTTCCAGCATGTTGCACTGAGGGATGAAATAATTGGGGCACATCTTGTTGACCAGACAGTGTTGCAGGTCATCGATGAGGCCCAGCAAAAAGTGGGCTGCATAGTCTTCTTGCGCCAAGTAGTTGGCAGGAAGTCTGTCGCAGGCCCAGAGCATCATGCTCCGCAGGTGATAGGGGCTAATAGCCTTGGGCCGGGACAGCAGTTTAATGATGATGGCTTTGCAGGCCTGATAGGCCTGCATGAGGCTGCTGGAGATGCACTTCTTCAACTGCACCTCGCTCCTGGCAAAGGACAGCCGCCATTCATTGTCCTTCTTACCCTTGTAGGAGCAAGCAGGCACCAAGTAAAATCCACTGATGACCTCTTCCTCAGTAATCTTCCCATCCCAAAAGTGGTTCTCCATGAGCCAGCTCTGGGCCACTGCAGGCCAACCTTTGAAAGACACCACAGGGACAATATCGTACAACATGCGGCTACTCCCTACACCCAGAATGATGGAGATGATGGTCCCATTTTTTTCTACCTTTTCCACCTTTGGCATCCCTCGCTGGGGTTTCTTCTGTATTTCTGATAGGACAATGCTGATAGAATCATAGAACCAGTCAGCCACTTTGGTAGGTGAGAAGAAGTAGTTGGTGGCACCATTGATGTGATCTACAATGGTGCAGCAGTCTTTCCATTTACTGATTGTCCCCTCATCAAAGAGCCGAAGGCTCAGCCAAGAGTGGCACAAGGCTGAGTGGCGCATGTCGAGTGTCACAGGCTGATTACGGTCATGCAGCTTGAGGGCTGGCACCAAGAGGGTAAAGTCCATATCATAGTCAGTCCCCCGGGCATAGACATTAAGCTCGTCTAAGTCCAGGTCCACCACGCCTTCCCGGACACCTCCAGAGAGCAACAGGTATTCATTAGCCACTGGAAGCTTTTGGTCCAGCTTTTGCACCATTCCTAGAAATAAAAAAGAAAAAAAAAAACACTATTATAGGAAGCACAGACATAAGAGTCTTATGCATGAATACAGAATGTTCTGAGGTTCCAAGAACCAAAATTCATTATCAGTACAAAATCAGATCTCAGGCTGCTGCACAGATCTGGTCAACAGTACTTTTACACTAGTGCTAGAATCCACCCTTTTCCAAATGGGAGAATGATGATAGATTTTTCTCTCTCAGTGAAAAGCAGTATCATTTTCAATAATAAACCAGGGCCCTTCTTCCCCCAGTCATCATCTCAGTTAATGGAACTGCCATCCACTCAGTTGTGCAGACTGAAAACCTCAGTACATTTCAACTCTTTGCTGCCCTTCTACTGCCAAATCTTTTCCATGAAACCTCTGCCAGGGTTTCTCACCTCCTTCCCTGTTCTCCATCTCTCCTGCCATCATAGGAGGTTCGGCCTTTTTTATCTCTTGCCAAAGCAGTTTTCCTTCCCCAGGCTCTTCGCACTTGACTTTTCGTTGTACCAGCGGTTCTCAGTGTGGGCTGGAGACACTTTCAGGGGTAATGAGTTCATAACTCTCTTTATAATAATACTAACACATTGTTTGACTTTTTTTTTTTTTTTAAGAGACAGGGTCTTGCTATGTTGCCCAGGCTGGTCTCAAATTCCTGGTCTCAAGCAATTCTCCCACCTCGTCTTCCCCAAGTGCTGGGATTACAGGCATGAGCCACCATGCCCAGTCTTGTTTGACTTTTTTACTGTGTTGCCATTGTACTAATGGCACAAAAACAATGGAGGGTAAAATTCCCAGTGCTTTAGCAGCAGCCAAGACACTGATGCCAAACTGCACTAGCAGTCAGTAGATTCTTTACCACTGACATGCATTAGCAATTTTTTAAAAAACCCAGTTTTACTTAAGAAAATCCTTGATGAAGAAAAATAAGTTATTTTATTGAATCTCAACCTTTGAGCCATTAGAAAGATTATTTTCCTAATAGTCTGTGTGATGAAATGAAAGTAACCCTAAGACCTCTCTTCCTTATACTGAAATAGGAAATCTGTTTTCAGGAAAAGCACTCACATAACTGAGTTGTAAGCTGAACTAGCTTCTTTGTTCATGGAACACCATTTTTACTTTAAAGAACAATGGAAAACTATGGGCTATTTAGATTTGGGTATTTGGCAGATATTTGCTTCAAAAATGAACAAAATGAGTCTGGCTTCAAGGAAACTACTGACAATATTTATTGCCAATGATAAAATTGAAACTTCTAAGAGAAAATTAAATTTAGAAAACTCCGCACCATGAGCGTGACATCTTCCCGAATTGTATACGTTTCTGATTAAATTGGCGGTGATATTAACGAACGTGATTTTTGATGAGACTGAGTCCTTTTGAGAACCATGTCTCATGTATTAAGCAGGCACAGAAGACTCCACGCATGCAGTAGGAACATAATTGAGGCTATGACTAAATGATAAGGGAACAAATGCATGAAATTAATAGGTGGATAGCATTAATAGATAGAATTAACATAAATACTTAAAGGCTAGACTTAAATGATTGCTCCATAAACAACATATACGTTTTCCCTCCTTCATTATATATGAGCTTATGCTTGATTCTCTGACAAACTACCAGCATCATCCTGTGATTTATTTATTTATTTATTTTTTTTTTTTTTGAGACGGAGTCTCGCTCTGCCGCCCAGGCTGGAGTGCAGTGGCCGGATCTCAGCTCACTGCAAGCTCCGCCTCCCGGGTTCCCGCCATTCTCCTGCCTCAGCCTCCCGAGTAGCTGGGACTACAGGCGCCCGCCACCTCGCCCGGCTAGTTTTTTGTATTTTTTAGTAGAGACGGGGTTTCACCGTGTTAGCCAGGATGGTCTCGATCTCCTGACCTCGTGATCCGCCCGTCTCGGCCTCCCAAAGTGCTGGGATTACAGGCTTGAGCCACCGCGCCCGGCCCATCCTGTGATTTATTTAACAGCGTTTCCCCAAAGATCAGAAAGACCTACCACAAATGATTATCCTATTCCGTTATTCATTGTAATTCATAGTTTGCTCTTCCTAGGACAATCTCAAATCAAATAAACCATATGCATGTGTTTTGTTACTATTATCGTTATACTCTGAATGTTTGTGCCCCCCACTCACATGTTGAAATCCCAACTTTCAATGTGATAGTGTTAGGAGCTGGGGCCTCTGGTAGGTGATTAGGCGTGAGAGTGGAGCCCTCACGGGTGGGATTGGTACTGTTATAAAAGAAACCTCAGCGCGCTTCCTCACCCCTTCTGCCATGTGAGGACACAGCGAGAAGACAGCCATCTATGAACCAGGAAGCCGTCCCTCACCAGACAATGAATCGGCAGGCGCCTTGATCTTGGCTTTCTTGACCTCCAGAATGGTGAGAAATAAATCCTTGTTGTTTATAAGCTACTCAGTCCAGGTACTTTGATATAACAGCGTGAATGAACTAAGACAATTATACTTTAAAATGTAATGCTCATTTGTTAAATTGTGCTCTTTTTCACTCTTTAAAATCCTATTTTCCAAACCACATGAACCATGAAAAAGTCTTTTATTTCGTACCATTTCCTTACACACAGAAATATGGCACGTTATCATTTTCTTTTTAAAACCGTACGTTAGCCAACATTACAGTGTCAACAATTCATCAGAAAGAACATCCAGCAAACCTGACTTCTTGGCTGTTTCTCACATTATCTGCACTGTGATATGGCATCCTGGTCCCTCTTCAATAAAGGACTTATCCCAGCTGCTTAAAGGCTATCCCTTAAGCATTGTCTCAGCTGCAGAAGGCCGTCTTCACCAGGTCAGGTCCTGTGGGCTGGGATGGGGGTTGCAGGTGCACATCCAGTAAATGACTGGCGTGGGAGTGTCCCAGCTCAGGATACTCTGAAGGGCCATTCAAACTGAGTTCCCAGTGGGGTTGGCTGTGGCGAATGATGCGCCTGCAGGGAAGCTCAGCTTCTCCTACTTGAACCTGCTTCCTTCCCCACTTCGACAGGTGTACATCCCAAGGGTGCTGCTTCATAAACATCCTAACTCCACTTCAGAGGCTGCTTCCTGAGAAACCCAGCATACTAAATACTATCCAAGCAAAACAGAAGATACTACCTACTACCCAAGCAAAAACCGTCTTCAGCATGGAAAATGTTTTCTTTTTAAGCCAAACTTAATCCGGATTGAACGTTCTTATAAATGCCAAGACAAAGATCCGTTTCTCAAATGTCAGTATCTTTTAATATTAACCTCGTCTTTACCAGGTAAAGAAATACTACCACCCCAAGTTTTGGTTATTGCTTTAAAGGATAAAATTGATTTCTCAGATTCAGATTAGGTTGTGAAAATCATTTTCATTATTTTATGAACTCACATATCGGAACAGTCAGTTTCAGTGAGATATATTTGATAATGAAACAGTTTACTCCTCATTATTTCAAACATTCTTTCATTCTAGCATTCAGAATACCATAAATATACATGAGAAACACTGTGAAATGCTGTGTTGTGGTTAGTAAATAAGATCTGAATCTATTAAAGCTATATTGTTACTTGAGTACCACACTATTGCCTCCTCTTAGGCACAACTAACTCAAAATCCTATGTATCCTTTTGTCCTGGACAGAAGAAAACTGGTTTTGAGCCCACCAGCTACGACTTGTCTATCTAATCAGGGTAACTTGTGCATTAACAACCTAGAGATAATCTGTCTACAAAAGTGCCACTGAATTTTGCCTTGGATTGTCACAATTCTGTTTGAGAGTCTTGGGTAAGCCACAGCTAAAACTCCCTTCTGCCCTCTGCTGGATTTAAGAAGTTTTAATGTGTTTTCACTTGTCAATATATACACTAGAAAATTCCACCAATGATAAAATATTCTCTCCTCCCAACTGATGCTTATGCATCTCGTTAAAATGTTGATCCTTTATTCAAAGGAGTCAACATCAAGTATTTGGCTAAATTCTAATTTTCAGGAGGTAGGGTAATTTTGAACACTTCTTATTCCTTTTAAAGTGAAGAAAGCCCTTTAGCAGCAGAAAGAATACTGCAGACACACATTTACTAAGCCCCTAGAAGTTAGAAACAAAGTCCCTAAGGCCACACTGTTCCAGAAGCTAATCCCTTCTTACATCCACATTTCCATTTAGCCTCCCTGAGCGCATTAGTCTGCAATTTTACAAACGATATGGTAACACAACTCGCGTTATACAAGCCCAAATGTCTTCCTTGAAAACTTTCCTGGGCTAAGTTTAAGTGAAAATGAGCTGACATCAGCTATCATGGCAGATGGGTTGCCATGCAACCAAAACACAGGGCTGGAAGGGAAAAAGACAGAGGAGGGAAGAATTTCAACTGTACGCTTTGGCTGTACGGATCAGTTCCAACAAGTGCCATCTCTGCAATGATCCAAGGTTTATTTGTGTAATTATGGGAGGATAAGATCGAGTGACCCTGGCTGTTTAGCTGTGAGATTATCCAAAGGTAGGCATGGGAACAAAAGGAAGATGCACATACACCACTGAGCTTGTTAGCAGCAAAACAAAAAAAGAAGGATAGAGGATAGCTATTCCCTTGGGTGGGTCTCTTCTTCTCATGGAAGCACTGGCATATGCTTGCTCTTAAGTAAAACTGCCACCCAACCTCCTTTCCTGTGATTCTCCATTTCTTGGTTTTGATATATTTCGGAGTTTTTACTTAGGAATATCTTAATAGTACCCTTTTATATAGATACTCAGGTCCTAAGTTTAAGGAATGTGTTTCATGTCATGCTTTCAGTTATCTGCTGATTATCTTTACAATATCAAGTGAAAAATGGAACTCTGTCCCTGACTTCTTTATGTTCTAGTGAATAAAACTGTATCATATTCCACTAAATTGAAATTGCAAACCTTCATCATGCCAACATATAATGCCAGATTGCTAATACTAGAGCACAAAAACTAAGTATCATTTCTTGTTGTCTTCACAACCCCACTCCAGTAAGTCTGTGAAAACTCAGAGAGTTCAAGAAATACTAAGTAGATAAATCAAAATAGTACTTGTATAGATTTCTTTAAAACACACACACACTTACATATTTGAAGGGAGAAAGATTTATAAAAAGTAAAATTTTTATGTCTTATAATTCAAGTTACAAAATTAGATAAATTTGATCTTTTTATGCACTTTTGAAAATATATATATATATATATGCCTGAATATCTCAGTAATATTCATTGTTTCATATAAAAGAGCTTCCTTTTTTGGCTCCAACTCATGTAGCACATACCAGTAACAAACAGTGCCTTATTCCGGCAGTGGGTTTTAATGGGAGGAAGGGTACAGGGTGGGATAACGTTGACAAAGTCCTTCTTTGATTCTGATGCATCCCGTAGGATAAGTCTCCTTGGTTGACAATAAACAATATAAAACCTTCCTATAAAAATATTATGGTTTATGTTTCCAGGGCGGAAGTATTTTCGTCAAACTTACTTGACATTCTGAGAAACATCTGAGAAGTGGGCATGGCCACCTTTTTCTAAGAAAGTCACTAATCTGTATAAAATAAAGAGGAGCGTGTCGTTTGGGGCGGCCGCCATGTTTGTCTTGTAAAAAAAAAAAAAAAAAGAAAGTCACTAATCTATGAAATTCTTCATGACCCCAGTTGGAAAAGGTTTTAGGCCTTTCCTCGTTCATGCCCAGAAATCATCTATCTGAAGGAAAAACTGGTTCCAAGAAGAGACATCACTCATTTGGGGTCATCTGGCCTTAGTGACAGATACCAGCATTGTTGCATTCCAACATTTGTGCAAAGATCAGAATGGCACATATGTACTGATCTCCCCATGACAATGCACTGTGGCTTCAGAGGGAAGCAGCAGATTACTCAGGGCAACGTGCCAACTTTGCATTTTTATTGGTCAAATCTTTAGCAGGACCTGGGACAACGGGCAGAACATGTCTGACCATCCACACTTATCATAAGGAAGAAGGGGCCTGGCTTCCCTTGAGAGAGCCATTAGTATTCCCAAATAGACTGTAAGACCCTAGAAATACAGAAGCCAAAAATGGAGCTTTCCAGTTTTTCAGTAATATTCTGAGTTATTAGTACTCACAATTATAATATGTTTTATATGTCAAAGAGTCTGTTTTATTTTGCATAATTTGAGACAACTGCATATAATTTTACTTTTTAGAAAGCTGATTAATTCACATATGGTAATGGCAATGCCCTACTGACCAGACTATATATATATACTCAAGTCCCATGGCTGACCTTGTGGAATCCGCTTATACAAGGTGGTCCTCTAAGTGGGTTTCATATCCTTTTCAAATAGTGTATATATGTATCTAGTAAGAGGGCTCAGTCAAAAGATGTCTCTCAAAGGAATCTTTCTTTGTATTTCCCCATTTTGATCCTGATATGTATGCAAGAACACTGGACTCAAGACAGGCTTGGGCTTGGATCCTGGGCTTGTCATTTACTATTTAAGTGAGGCTGACAAATTAACCTCTCTGAGCAATTCTTTATTAAAAAACAAACAAATTGATGAAAAGTAAGTAAATGCATGTAAAAACCCACCCTTACAGGACTGCAATGAAATGTCTAAGCACATCGTAGTTATGTAGCTCATTTTCCCCATATGTTCTTCCCTTTTCCTACCACACATAAAACTGGAAGAGCAAATAACGCAGATTCCACAGAGATATTTCAAAGGTTTAATTAAACAAGACAATCTATTTAAAGCCTCTAGCACATGCAAGGCACACAAAACATGTTAGAGGAAGGGAAATGAATGAAGTATTTGCTCCCCGGCTGTACCAAGACTGCTGCTAGCCAAGGCTGCTTTCTCTGAGTGGATGCCATTGTGTGGCACGACACACAGGGTGGCAGGCAGAGGACAGGCTGGATTCTAGCTCTTTCTTGTCCTCTCACCCAGGTATCCCATGGAATGAACACCCTGTTCATCCTAGTGGAGGGTCTTGACCTGAACTGGTAAGTTAGCACTTTCGACACCTACTGTCATTGTGAGCTGTGTTCATGGTGTATCTTTCTTCCTAAACAAGATAACAATAGACAATCATCCCTTGGTCCCAGGACGCCGACATATGCCGAAATGTGTGCATACTCAAGTCCCATGGCTGACCTTGTGGAATCCGCTTATACAAGGTGGTCCTCTAAGTGGGTTTCATATCCTTTTCAAATAGTGTATTTTCAATCCGCATTTGATTGAAAAACAGCCACCTATAAGTGGACCTGTGCAGCTCAAACCTGTGTTGTTCAAGGGTCAGCTGTGAAGCATCTGGCACAGTAACTCACAAAAAGGCATCGCAAATGAAAGATCCTAACTTAGACGACATCTATAACCTCCTTGGGGTCAAGATTTTTTTGCTGCATTGCTAGTGTAGACTTTAGATTAGAAGGCACCTGCTTTTTGCGTGTACCATTTCTTTCAATCAACTTGAATACCTCATTAACCACAACCTAGGATTATGGAATTTGCTGCACAATATAATATGAAATCCTGTCGGCATATGAGTATAAAAGTGTTTACTAATAATCTAAAAGACGGGAAGAAAAAAATCCCTCTCTAATCTTCCATTGTTTTCCTTCTTAAAAATTAAAACTGAAGGTCTTAAAAATTGGTGGGCTTTGTCAAAGTCTTACAAGCTATTTTAAACAGAATGAACATGAGTTAGACCTAGATTCAAGTCCAATTTATTCATGCCAACATCAACCACTGTGGACCTTGGTTTCCTTCAACAAAATTGTAGAATAACAACTGGTACAAGTTTGTGGGGTGGTCATGGGAACAAAATGAGAAAACGCACAACAAATTACTTAGTGTGTGGTTTTGTGCTTAGTTGGTGATCAGTGAACAGGGTTTGCTGGCACATGCATACACATACCAATATATTATCAACATGTATTTTCCCATCAACTAAGTCCTGACCTTTCTTTCTTTTCAGTACTTAGGATAGTTTAAGAACTCATGGTTTTTGCCATTCAGAACTTACTGGCAAGACTCAAAAGAGAGTCTTATTAGCCCTACCTAGCAGCTTCCCAAAGTCACAATAGGGTACAAAAGTTACAGATTGACATTTTATAAGAAGGGTGTTCACTTGAGAAGGCTCATTCTTGAAAAGCCAAAAAGAAAAAAAGTGAAAAGCAAGAGTAATGCCAATATGGTGTCAAACAGCTACATAAGGATACAGAAATATACCAGGGATGACCACGTTCATGCTCTCCTGCTCTTCACAAGAACCCATAAGCTTGTGATGGAGATATTTGGAACGAAGTCAAGTGTACCCCATCACTGATCCTTTGCCCGGGACCCAGCTGGGTCCGGTTTCCATTCCTTTCTCACTTTGAGATGTATACGTAAACATCTCAAATTACTCCGTATATGTAAACATCTTAATTACTCTGAAACTGGAAAGCTGTGTTTAATTGGGGAGGAGAAGGGGGAAAGTCTACATTTTAGAAGAAAAATAACGAAGTAGGCCAAGTCCAAGAAATTGCAACAAAGACAGATAGGATTCAAACCTCAGATTTTACTTATTCATGCAGTAAGTATGAGCGTCTCCGATGAGCCAGTACTGTGCTAGACACTAAAGAGACAAAGGTGAAGAGAAACACACCACCCCCACTGCATAACGCTGATTATTTAGTGAGAAAGCCAAGTGTTAATTGTATCAATCAGGATAGGTGAAGTTATGCTGAGTAACAAAGCTAATATCTCAATGACTCGAAACAACCAAGTTTTATTTTTCATTCACACTTGACGACCCTCAAGGGTGCGTGGGGTGGAAGGGATTGGGGGTGCTTTTCTTTCCTTAATCGAGGACCCAGATGGGTAGAGCAAGCCATGTCTAGAAAGATCTTCACAGTCACTCTACTGGAAGGCTCTGGAGGTTCTCTTTTTGGCAGTTAAATGCTCTGGCATGGAAATGACGTACATCATTTTCATACACAAATCACTGGTCAAACTAGTCACACGGTCCCATCCACACCCATGAAAGAAAGCACAATTCTACCACCTGCTGGGAGAACTGGGAATCTGTGATATGCAGCATGAACAGCTCCCACACTAATCAGATAATTACACACGAATCAACATGTGATTAGAAACTGAGATAACAGCACTGAAGGAAACGAATAAGGTCCTAGCCAAAATGCCTAAGAGGAGGAGTGAAAATTGTTTAGCCTGAAAAACAGAAAATTCAAAAAGGCCATGAGAGCCATCTTCAAATATCTGATAAGTTGTGCTAGTAAAGAAGAAACGGAATTTACCTATATGGTTTCGCTGAGTAGAACACATAGAAACGTTTTCAGTGTCATGTTGTATACTCATCCATCAGGCAGAATTTTCTAGCAATGCTGCCTGTAGAGGCAGTACCTTTCCTATCCCAAGAGAGGATCAATCAGAATCTTCAGCAGGGATGGAGTCTCAGTATAGATGTCTTCCGAGGTGGCTGCCCATCCCAAGAACCTACTACTTAAGACAGACAACTATAACATAGACTTCCAGAGCCACCTATGACCATCCAGTGTGGGCCCAGTCACAGTGGCTGTAAGAAGACCATACTCTGAGCATTATGCCTAAAGGCTGGATGCTGCCCTTCCTTCTCATCTGGCCTACTCTATGTCATTTGTAACCTGCAGCCCTGCTGCTGTCACATCCTCCAGTCAACTTCACCAACTTTACAAAGAGATAACTAGCACTAGCAATGACACACATAACAGCAAAAGAAGAGCTGAATTTATAGTACACGTTTGAAGTACATACATCTCATGACAAGGACTCTCTGAGAAGGGCACAAACATTCATGCCACTACCATGCACTAAGGCACAGGTTGAATGCTTTACCTGTATCATCTTGCTCAATCTTCTTGGCCCTTTCAAGTGGGCAATAGTGTCCCCCCACTCCCTCTTTTTATGAGACGGAGTCTCGCTCTGTCACCAGCTGGAGTGCAGTGGCGCAATCTCGGCTCACTGCAACCTCCATCTCCCGGGTTCAAGCGATTCTCCTGTCTCAGCCTCCCAAGTAGCTGGGACTACAGGTGTGCACCACCACGTCTGGCTAATTTTTGTATTTTTAGTAGAGACGGGGTTTCACCACATTGGCCAGGATGGTCTGGATCTTTTGACCTCGTGATCCACCTGCCTAGGCTTCCCAAAGTGCTGGGATTACAGGCGTGAGCCACCATGCCCAGCCTAGTGTCCCCATTTTACAGATAAGAAAATTAAGAAAAATAGCAGTCAAATAAATTGTTTATGTCCATGATAGCTGACCTGGGATCTAAATTCAAGTTGATTCTATGCTGCTTTCTTGTATTAAACAGGCTTTCCTAGGAGAGAATAAACAATGTAATACCTTGGGCCTTTAGAACTGCCACATAAACAGTATAGGAAACAGTAAGTAGAAATTTATTTCTCCATCCAAAAATGGAACAAATTCTATTTTGGAGTAAACAGATTTCTAGAGCAGATTAAAAACTGACTTTAGTCATCTCTGGGGAATAAAGTATACGAGCAAATGGGTCAAGGATCATCGGAAAGAGATGATTATAAATAACATTATAAAAAGATACTTAGTGCTGAGACACACAGCTATGTGCGTGCACATGTGTGCAAGTGTGTATGTGTTGCATACTTAGCTCTTGGGCAACTTTCAAAGAACATTCCACAAGTGTTTTAATCACAACGGCATCCTTGAAATTCTTTCAGGCTCCCAGGACAAACTCTGAAAACATTCCCACATATTCAGATGTGTAGTCTAAGAGGTTATTTTAACCCAACATCAGAGCCTTAATTTGAAGGTCGTACCCCCTAAGTTTCTACTACTAGGTTGAGGAGGCAGGTGGAGGTAGCCAGGAACCTGATTGCCAAAAACATACTAACCACAAGGTCAGGAACTTTTATTGAACTCTGAAGCAAGAAAGTCTTTTCCCTTTACAGACACAGCAGTATCTATCACAGTCACATTTTGTCTCTGTACAAAACTCTTATCAGGCACCCTGAGATATGGAGAAACAAACAAAGAATTCTGTGTCTTCTCTAAAAACAAAAACTGGTATCCATCAAACTGTGATAAGGGATAATGCTCCTTGTGACCAGCACCCTAAAAAAACGTGTCACTATCCATGTAAAAGAGACTCTGAATCGGTGATCTACAATACACATTCGAATCTGCTAAATTAGCTTAAAAATGATCCCAATTTATAGAAAGAAGCCTCCTCCAAAGGACTTACAAACTATCATTGGCAAGTCAAAGAAGACCCTGTCTTACTTTAGAGAAGTTTACTAACTTTGTAAACTTAGAAATTTTCAAACATATACACTAGTAGGTATAATAGTATAATAAATTCCCACATATCCATCATCTAACTTCAACAATTATGTTTGCCATTCTTATTTCATTTATTCCATTTTTTTGGCCTAGTATGTTAAGGTAAATCTCAGACAACCTATAATTTTACCCATAAACAACACTTTACCCATAAACAACCCAGAAACTGTAGTGGGTGGGGGGTGTAAATCAGGGACAGACAGGCTCATGTCTGTTAATAATTCTTGATGAAATTATATTTCACATGGACAACTGGCCATGAGCCTGGAAGCCGAAGCTGATGATAAGGGATTACTTGCTCCTTCCCACAACCAGTTATAGACAAAGACATTTGTCTAAAAGAGACTTTTTAAGTATAACCACCACTCTCATATCTAAACAAAATGAATAACAGTTCCTTGTTATTACAGACCTCACTTGAATTTCCATTGTTCCTAATATAGGAGTACGCTTGTGTGTGTGCGCACGTACACATGCATGTGACTTTGTTGATATCCTGCCCTGTGTCCCCAGCCCATCCCTGGGTCCACTTGCAGCTGTGACAGGCAGTCCCCCAGATGTTCCCAGCCCGTCTCCTCAAGTGCCAGTGACTCTGCCCCTTTGCCTAAGGGCAACAACCTCTCTCCAGCCACTGCCAGGAGTGCAGGGGAGTTAATGCAAGAGAACCGACACTGTTGGAGCAACTGTCAACCAATGGGGCAGAATCAGTGGATAAATGCCCTGGCTTCCCCAGACTCTTCCCAGTGGGCGATTCTACACTGGGTGTTACACAACCTCTCAGACTAACCCATTCCATTGCTTAGGAATAGACAGAGCCTTTATTGGCTTTTCTCCCTTCTGTCTCAATGGCTCTGTTCCCTCACTCCTGTTTCTTTGTGTCACCTCCCAAGTGAACTACCACAGCAAAGTAATTCCTGTTTCTGGAACTGTAGTGGGTGGGGGGTGTAAATCAGGGACAGACAGGCTCATGTCTGTTAATAATTCTTGATGAAATTATATTTCATATGGACAACTGGCCATGAGCCTGGAAGCCGAAGCTGATGATAAGGGATCACTTGCTCCTTCCCACAACCAGTTATAGATTCATTACACGTCTTATAAAACTAGATCTGAGAACAATTCTCAAAAATAGTTCATTAGCCTTCTCAGAGCAGCAAGCTTGCTTTTCTGTGCATTTACAGCTAGCATCTTCCCTATTATTTCTTGCTTTGTTGTTATCTCAATTCTCCTCACTTCCCAAGGGATATTTTTAAGACCTCTGGAAAGCTTTGGAGAGGTGAAAATCCATATATTCTTCAGATACAGGCATTTTTTCCCTTAAATTCCAAAGAGAACAATGGGGATTAAGGTTGGGGAAGGTGAATTAAAAAAAAGAACTCACTCCAGGAACCAACCTTTGGAGTGGAGTTTTGTTCAAACAGACTCACCTTACTCATACATAAAAGCCTCAAGCCAAATTTAAAGACCAAAACGACATTTCTCTTTCAGCCTCTGTTGACGATTATTCTGTCTCTATTCCTCTAAATTGTACAGAAATAATTCTAAATGATATGTTTAGTCTCTTTGTTCAATCACCTTTTGCCCATACTTTCTTTTGTGTGTGTTGGTTTTTTTTTTTCTTTATTGTTATTATTATTATTATTTAGGAGATGGAGTCTCACTCTGTTGCCCAGGCTGGAGTGCAGTGGCACGATCTTGGCTCACTGAAACCTCTGATTCCCAGGTTCAAGCAATTCTCCTGCCTCAGTCCCCCAAGTAGCTGGGACTACAGACGTGTGCCACCACATCCGGCTAATTTTTGTATTTTTAGTAGAGACAGGGTTTCACCATGTTGATCAGGCTGGTCTCAAACTCCTGACCTCAAATAATCCGCCCACCTCCTGACCTCAAATAATCCGCCCACCTCGGCCTCCCAAACTGCTGGGATTACAGGCATGAGCCACCATGCCCGGCCCATACTTTTTTTTAGTGTAGTGCTTACACTAATTATCAATTATGTGTTTACCTGTCAGTGTCCCTCTGATGACTTGTATATCTCCCACTCTAACACAAGAGAAGTTCAGCAGAGTAAGCTGAATCAATAAACAGATGGTGTAGCCTAATTACATAGTTTACTAAAATAAACTCTTTTTTTTTTTTTTTTTTTTGAGACAGAGTCTCGCTCTGTCGCTCAGGCTGGAGTGCAGTGGCGTGATCTCGGCTCACTGCAAGCTCTGCCTCCCGGGTTCCCACCATTCTCCTGCCTCAGCCTCCCGAGTAGCTGGGACTACAGGCACCCGCCACCACGCCCAGCTAATTGTTTGTATTATTAGTAGAGACGGGGTTTCACCGTGTTAGCCAGGATGGTCTCAATCTCCTGACCTCGTGATCCGCTGCCTCGGCCTCCCAAAGTGCTGGGATTACAGGTGTGAGCCACCGCACCTGGCCAATAAAGTCTATCTTTATAGAGGATGAAACCATCAGGTGATATACTTAGACTGACAACACTGCTATTGTGAGACATGATGAAAGGCTCCAGAGCCTCTATATCTGCAAGCAAGGGAATCATATCACATGCTCAGAAGAGATGAAGGAGAAGCTAGTGGCTTGTTAATAAACTGTACTGTAACTACACAGACACGTCTCCTCTTGTTCTTTGAGGATAATTTAGCTCTAGGACATTCTCCAAAGCACCAATTTTTAGTCAACAACCTCATCAGGGAAGCAGGACAAAAGTTACTATATAACTATAGTGTGATCTACGATCAAAGTCTAATACCTGATTTCTAAAAAGATTAAAACCATGTATTTTTTCCCTTGATGTGTTAGTGGAGAACCTATAAATCAATGGATTCCTTACTAAGCCATTCCCAAAAACTGCCAGGAGATGGCATCCACACTCTACTCATTTCTTAAGAGTTTCTAGCTGGGCTCCGACGTCTTACAATCCTAGAGTAAAATCTTCAGGAAAACAAGCTCACCAATGGGCTAAAATGTGATAAGCCTACGTTAAAAGCATCAGTCCCAGGCCTATTTACTTTGAGGTTCCACCCAGTGACTTTTCCGTTTAGTTCCCCTGAAAAAATCCTCCTGATAATTTAGGAGCTGAAGGGATCATCCAGGTTGAGCCAAGACTCAAAGATGCTTTGTCTTGGCAAGCAACATGGCTGACAACGGGTTCCCAACGCATATTCAAGAGCTTTTTGCAAGGCAGAGTGGTCCGCTTGCACTTACTGCAGCTAATTTTTTTTTTCTTTAGTGAATAAAGCTTCAGCTGCCAGGAATAAAGAAAAAGAAGTCAGAAGAAACAGCCTTTGATGTTATGAGGTTAAGACACTACTCTTCCTTCTAGACTGTTTCATTATGACTACAAGTGAATAAATACATTGAAGACTTTAGGAGCTCAGATGATTAATAAAAAGAAAATGTTTTAACCTGTCTTCAACCAAGTCAAAATAAACAATACATATATTGTATGATGCTTTGCAGTTTCCAGAGAATAGCCACAATCATTTTCCCATTTGTTCCCTATAATTACTTGAAGAGGAGCTCCAGAATTCTCACTGCAGGGATGTGGAAGCTGAGACTCCTGGCCCTAAGTAGCGAGTCAGGATGAGTACACAGAGTATCCACCTAGTTCTTTGGCCTAAACCAGACTAAAACTCATCTGACCACACACAATTCTGTTGAAGGAAAGATCGAGTGATCATTTTTTTCCCCATCAAGTTGTCAATTTGTTGCAAGGTGGGAGAAAGGACTCCAACTGTACAGCATGCTCTATTGGGAGGAATCTATGACAGTTAGAGCCAGACTGCCTGGGTTACTGATAAGATTCCCTTCTTTCCTTACCTATGCCAGCAAAATAAACACACATCCTTCCTGAAAAATAACTTGTCTTTAAGTGTCGATAGCCAAGTGCTTAATAGCTATTAATCAATTTTCCACACGGCTTATTCACAATGACCCCCTGCTTCTATTGTTTTTGCCCTCATTTAAGTAAGTAAATGTTATTTCAAATAAGAATTTCCTCAATCTAGTTTTCAAATCACAAATCAGTAATATCCTAAAAACATGCTATTTTGGAAAATGAGTATGTTATTAAGTCTTAGAAGTATTTCCATCATGTAAAGCTGGAATATTCGATACATCCAGAAGTTCAGATTAGTACGACTAAACCTATCACTAATTTAAGAAAGGACTAAGGGATCAAATGAGTTTTTCCAAGGAGAACAGACATAAAAAAAAATACTGACAGGCTAACAGACTAATAAAGAGCTGAATCTACGCAGACAGAATTGCCCACCTGATCACTGCTTTCAGTATGTGGGTAAAAACATACTTTATTGTTTGAGCTTGAAAATGTTCAGACCAAAAGAAGTCAAGACTTAAAATAACCAGCCAAAGCCCTCTGCAGAAGTTGAAATTTGCAGTTTAAAAGCACGGTTAGGCCGGGCGCGGGGGCTCAAGCCTGTAATCCCAGCACTTTGGGAGGCCGAGACGGGCGGATCACGAGGTCAGGAGATCGAGACCATCCTGGCTAACACGGTGAAACCCCGTCTCTACTAAAATATACAAAAAAATTAGCCGGGCGAGGTGGCGGGCGCCTGTAGTCCCAGCTACTTGGGAGGCTGAGGCAGGAGAATGGCGTGAACCCGGGAGGCGGAGCTTGCAGTGAGCTAAGATCCGGCCACTGCACAGCCTGGGCGGCAGAGCCAGACTCCGTCTCAAAAAAAAAAAAAAAAGCACGGGTAGATCATTTAAGAGGGCAAAGCTGCAGTGTTTTTAAATCCATGCCTGCTCAATAAAAAAAGTCTTAGACAAAGTCAAAGATGAGTCTCGTAATGCTGACATGGGAAAGTCATATTTTGAGAGCTGGCTTTTTTCATCTACTTTCCCCCAACCATCTAAAAATGGAGCAAGTCGGTGGATGAATAGTGGCATTCAAGTATTCTAGCCAGAAATTATTAACCAAATGATGGCTACTAAGGGAGAAATGGAGCCAGAACTGACTTTCAAGGTTATTTATTCCAACTGCCATGGTACATATGAGGTTGCTAAGGCCCAAAAAGCAAAGGTGACACAGCACTGCACCTGGCACAGGTGCTAGAAATAGAACCCAAAGTCCTTGATTCTCAATCCACAACTTTCTACTTCATATATGGCTCTCAAACCGCGAGGCTTGTTAAAAATGCAGGTTCCCATGTCTCACCCCACAAGGACGGAGGCATCATCTCCAAGGAGACGTGTTTAAAACTCGCAATGTTGAAATGCTTTTAAAAATTGAGACTGCCTCTCTCTCAATTTCAAAGTAGAAAGTTTAACTGCAAGAAATCAGTCAAGGCAAAGCTGTCAAGTTAGAGGAAGGAATTTACTGTCTCAGTCATTCTCTAAGATCTTGAAGAGCTGAGATTGGCTACTTGTCGAATCAGGAAAGACACCTTTGGCGGGCTTTTGGAAACATGGTAGTGATTGAGATTCAGGAGGGATGTGGCAGGTCTCATTCTGTACCACCAGGGAATTCATTCATCTCTAACCACCCAGGTATTCATTTACTTTGAAAGAAAAGGATGCATCTGTGCTAGATTTCTGCTATTTTTTCAGGGCCTGTTATCTCCCTCTACCCATCAGATAGGGACGGATTTTTGTCCTCTATTCAACCTCAAGCATAGACAAAGTGATTGCATCACCAGCCGAATCCTTAAGGACAACTGGCACTCACACCACACTTTGCATGGGAGCACATATGTGGGTCAGTGAGTATCAAGTGTCGAGCTGACTTGGCAGCCAAGCAATAAACCTGCAGTGATGGGCACAATTACAGCTCAGCTCTCAAAACCAAAGATCACACAGTTTGAATAGAGGTGTACAATTTCCAAAGCTATCAATTGTCCCAGAGTTGAATTTAGAGACGATAGATTAAATACAGACACCTGTATTTATACTGTGTCCCTTCCAAAAGTCCAGTTTGGGTTTTATAGTGAAGTAGCAAAAAGACTAGAGGACAATTTTTTTTTTTTTTAAAGATGGTGCCGACTTGAAAAAGGTTATTAAAGGACTCAGGTGTGCTACGATTGTGAGATGCAAAAATCCCATTTTTAAGATAGTGATGAAAAATTCCATAATTCCAGTCTAAAAAGAGGTGGTTTGAGGAGAAACTCGCCAGTAAAATCATATGAAGTTTTCAGTCTTTCCACTAGAGGTCATGCCTTCCTAATTTTTCTTTAGTTATTGGACTGGCTCCAACCCAAAAAGTAAGGCCTGAGGTTGAACATACATTTTTTAAATTAATACCCGATTTTACTGGTATGCTTTCAAAGTGAGTCAGAACACAGTGCTTCTTGCTGGTGAATTTCAAATGCCCACATGCTGTTTGCAGCAATTCTGCTGTCATGATGGGATGTCACATCTGTCGTTGATAAGATTCACAGCTTTGAGGTGAACAAGGAAGACAGAAAAGAAGGATGCCAGAAGAGATGATGTGGATGACGTGATAGAAAGATTATGAATTTAGGATACAGGCAAGCTTGAATGTGGACCTTAGCTTCATGATTTATTAGCTGTGTGACATTTGGATAAGTTACTTGACTTTCTGAAACTTCAGTTTCTTCATTAAAAAAAAAAAAAATTGGGGTAATATCAATCTTTCTCACAAGGTTCTTGTGACACTTGATTGAAACAGTTACATAAAGCTCCAAGTACAGTTTCTGGAACTTTGCAATACTGAGAAAATGTAATTGCATTTTTAAAATCACATTCTGTTCACACTTCTGTAGGTTAATGAGTAACACTCTTCTTTATCCTGTTATTTGGGCATCTGACTTTTAAAAATAAATATTCCAATATTTTTTCTATATATTCTACCACCTCCCTCCTTTTCTTTTAATTTCAGTTTTTAATAAGTAATGTAGTCATGTGGTTCAACATTCAACAGCACAGATGTGACTTTGGAGGGGAGGATCTGTGTTTGAATCACCCCTTTATTACCAAGAGCTCCTCATGCAGTGCTTTGTAATGCAAGTAACTGTGTGTCAAGTAATGTGGGTTGAGTGGGTGAAACCTCTTGACAACTCTGTCAGCTTTGTAAGGGACAGAAAACACTTTGAATGAAAAATTACCACAAAGCATCTGGTAGATAGGAGAGAGGGAAGGAGGGAAGGAAGAAGGGAAAGAAGAGAGAGAGAAAGGAAGGGAAAAAACAGACATGCTTTATATCGTCTTTTACAGGACTCAATGATGACAGCTAGCATCACTGCAAGCAGTAAATCTGTCATCATTAAACAGGTACCACCAGAGCCCTGCACCATCATTCAGTTGACAAATATTTCAGATTCTCTCCCTAAAATGTTTGTGGTGTAGTGTGCTCCCTGCATACCCCACGCCACTGTGTGTCACTGTAACAGTCCAGCCAGGGTCCTCACAGCTCTCACAGGGACAACTAACTGCAATACCTCCGAACTACACTCGGCTCCCACCAGCGCATCCAGCATAGGCTGCCAGACGGAGCTTCTTGAAAGATGGGCTCTAATGACATCACTCACCTGCTCAAAATCCTTGCACGGTGCCGGTGCCCCCATCTCCGTAGCCAAGCCCTCCCACACCCTGAGGCCAACCTCCATCTTCGTCCCTGTCTTAACCGCTCCCCTATGTTCTGATTGTCTCCAACCCCCAAATGGATCCCCCACAATATGCTAGTCCCCCAAATATGTCCAGTGCTTTCCAGTCCCCAAGCCTCTACTTGTCCTCTTCTGTGTTACCCTTCCTCCTCCTTACCTGCTGAAATCCTGCCAATTCTACCCACCTAAAAGCTTTTGCCTCCTCACCCTCCACAATCATACACATTATTTCCTATCCCCCTTCGTACAGCATTTGTACTACAGCTATCTGAGCTCATTCTCATGTCTCACACCAGACCATGAGTGTTCTGAAGACAGGAATGGAGCCTTATTCACCCGCATCCCCGTGTGCTGTGTGTCTGGGGTTTAGGCCACTGAGATTAGAAACAGTCCAACCTGCTACAGCATATGTCACGGTAACATGAACTGCTTGTACAGGACTGGCAAACAGGAAAATGACGTCAGCACAATTAAAAGTTGTATTGCTTTCACATGCAATTTTCCTAGAATGCTAATATTTTGTACAATCAAGAATTAGCAGCTAAAAAAATGTACTCAAACACAGAACACAGCAAGTCACAGAGTCCTCAGCTCAGACGGACATGTGGTTCTTGGTTCAGAAATCATGTGGCGTTTCTTTTTGTATTGTTGCCTACAATCTTACTTCACTGTATCCTTGTCTCTAGAATTCAACAACTTAATCTCTTCCTTGCAATTCATCAAGCCATCTTCAACCATTTTTAAAGGTAAAGTCCTTTTTAGAGTAGTATTTCTTTATCTTTTCGTGGTTCTTTTGCTTTTGTTAATGTCCTGCTTACAAAGTCAAATAGGTTTGGGGTGATACGCTCATAACCCTGCTTTTCCTGTAAGTCATGCTTGTTTTCAGAATGCAATTGTGCAGAATATGAAGATTTTAAGGAATATATATACTATATTGTTATATACGTACCTAGACCAGTGTTCAGTTGGAGATAGAAGGCCAACTGCTGGTCTTAATCAATGAATGATTACAAGGTCCCTCAATACAGTTCCCTTGAATGTCAATTGTTGGAGCCAGCTCTCACCTAACTGAATATCCGAGAGGCAGGAATTGAGCTTTTTTTGCTAGAATCTGAACTGCCAATGCAAACGCTCTTGGGCAAGACAGGCTGACCTGACCTGGCACTGGAATATAAGTGACTCATAGTTTTCCTGGAGAGCTGAGCATGTCTGAAGAATGCTAGGTCTCAGGGCTGCTGAAGAGGGAGAGGCCATCTGGGGGCAAAAGGGAAGGGAGAAGAAGAAAAGAGAGATAGGAATCAATGTTTACAGAGTATCTGCTAAGGCCCAGTTATACTATATATTAAGATTTACATGCAAACATCTTTGAGACTTAATCCTCAATTGACATGTAGAAAGTCAGGCTCAGTGGTGACGCGGTTTGCCCACAGTGACTAACACAGGGTTGCCTGAATCCAAAACACTGGCTTTTCACGGCAATGGTGGTTTCCAAACCTAGCTCGAGGGCTGCACCTCCAGAGGAGCCCTGTGAGAAGCGGAGGGTGGAGGTGGAAGATGAAGTGCAAGGAAAGAATGTGAGAGTCAAGTGAGCAGAACCTGGGCTTCCTACCCCCGCTTCAACCACGTGGATCGGTTTTACACACTGGGCTTCCTCTCATGCTTCTATTCGAAGGAAGAGTCCTATAGTTTTAAAAGGGAGATGGGGAGGGATTAGAAAATCACTGCATCGTATCAAGCTGCCTATTTCCCAATTCTGCCTGAGGCTGGCCCCTCAGCAGAAAAATAAATCAGTGCTTACAAAAGATCTTCTATGCAGACCACTGTTGGAGGGGTCCCCAAGTCCCTTCTCTAATCATTCCAAAGCTATCTAAAAGGACTTTACTTTTCACCAACTGTACTCACTTGTTCAACTATTTTTACCCATTTCCAGGTATTCCAGCTTAGGAGGCACCTGACATCCATCTGTAGAAGTGCAGGCAGCTCGGAGAGCAGGCCCTGCAGCTCCTGCTCTGGGGACGAGCTCTGAACCTGAAGCAGGACACCCAGGGCCTAGATCTGGTGCTCCCTACAAGGGGGTAGGAGGATCACCTCCTCTCCCTAGGCGTCTGTTTCCTTGGCTACCAAGTAAGCTGGGTGGAATACATGGTTTTTAATGTCCTTCTGACTTTCAGGACTCTATACATAAATCAGTGTATTTGTGTTTCTGTGGGGGAGAGAAAGGGGAGGGAGGTACGGTATTAAGAGTGAGTTTGTATAACAGCAAGTCAGGGCTAAGATGTATAAAAGTACACACCCCCCAGAAACACATAGAGGCATATGCAGATCCTTCAGACAGATTTCTCTAAAATTTATGAGTATCATGAAACAGACTGTAAAAAAGAAAACAATGACATTATGAATGCTGATTTAACTTAAGCACAACAGAGGAAGGTAGACCTTGAACTCCCCAGAGATAACAACTTTGAATAATACAAAAGGTAATTTCAGATCTTTCCAAAGGCCTTTCAAAGTCCAGGGATGAGGTTCTGTGTTGCAGGGAAAGGACTCACACATAAGTTTTGTTAAAATGATTAGAAAGAAAATAACAGGCACTGGATTTACAGCCAGTCTCCAGGCAATGAATGATTTGTCACCTTCTTCTTGTTATTGATTCTCGCCTACAGACAGATGAGGAATGACTGCTGATGAAAGTGCCTGTGTAGAGGCCACTCAGACTGTGTCAAACATTCCTCCAGCATCCCACCCCGGGCTCTCTCTGCAAAGGCCCAACCTCCTCAGAGATGCTCTGCTGCCTCATTCAGCCAGCGTTTGGAGGTTCAACTTCTGACTACCTATCTCGCAGCTCCACCCCGTTTTCCATCCCCACAAGTCCTATTTTCTGACACAGGGACTCGCTCTGTCACCCAGGCTGAAATGCAATGGTGTGATCATCGCTCACTGCAGCCTCAAACTCTTGGGCTCAAGCAATCCTCTCATCTCTGCCTTTTGAGTATCCAGGACTACAGGTGGTGCCACCACACCCAGCTTTTTTTAATTATTATTTTTTGTAGCGATGAGGTCTTGCTATGTTGCTCAGATTAGTTGCGAACTCCTGGCCTCAAGCCATCCTTCACACCCATCCCTCACAAATCCATTTTAAACAAACAGAACATTATGTACCCTTCAAATAACAATGAACACATCATTTATTTGACTAATGCTGCTGCCTTCCAGATATTGCTAATGTCACTATCCACTGGCACCTGGGCTCTTAATAACATCACTCATTTACTGGGCACCTACTTTGGGCCAAAAGGTTTCTTGTGAATTGTTACAAATCTTTATAATGCCCTCTTATGATAAAGACCTTGAGGTTAAATAAATGCTCAAAGTTACATAGTCAGCGGATCTGATAGCTGAACCAAGCTGTCTGACTCCAAAGGTGGAGTGGACTCACAAACATCTCCTCCAGAGTAGTGTGAACTATCCACACCTGCTCCCACCTCATTCCTCAACCTCATCTCACAACTTCACTATTGCCCTGGGAGACAGCAAAGCACCTGCAGCTTTCAAACACTGCAGGATCCAGAAATGAAGGAAGCTGGGAGATCCAGGCACAAGCAAGGAACACCAAACCTAGAGGCAAGTTCTCAGTCCAGAATTTTCTGCCCTTTCCCTCTCTTCTTGCCTAATTCTACCAATTAGGTTCACTGTCACACTGAAAAAGAAACTGGAAATTGCTTCCCGGAAGTTAAGGCGCTAATTCACATTTACTCTTTGGTTTAAATGTCTGGAATTGGAGAACAATATTCTTAACACAGCAGAGAACACCTGCCCTGCCACAATGGGCGTTTGATTCAGAGTTGACTCAGTGATTTGGAGGTTTACAAAGTACCATGATGGGCCGTCGGGGTCCTGGAAGGTCCTGAGGACAGAAGTAGGAGACAGGGAGGCAGCAAGAGGCAGCACCCAGGAAACGCTTTGTCAGTTTCAAAACTGTGCTCAATTGTTTTTCTCTTCCTCTTCCTTTCCCTCCTCTCCTGTCTAGTCTCCTACTCCCCAAACCCAAGATAACAGGATGAGTACTGCATTCCAGTTGCAAACTGAGTTAAAATGGCACCTGTGAACCTAGGCATGATTTGACATGTCTTTACATGGAAATACATGATCTGATTCTAAACAAACAAGTGTATACCTAGCGCATTTCTAAATGTGAGGGAGGTATTATTCACAGCAAGGCCCTGAGAAGCTAATGAAATGTGCCACAAACAAGCATAAGAGTCCAAAAGAAAAAAGGTGGGGTGGGGTGGGGTGGGGTGGGAGGTTGAAATGGGGCATCTGCTTAAAGTTTTCATTCCTAATAGGAGATATTTCTAAATTGAGTTGAAGAGAACTTGTGATACATTGGAGAGTCACTTACACTGTTTCACTGCAATCATTGGTTTCTCCCCAAAATAAGATTCAACAGAGAAGGTAACAAGAGTTCACCTCAGATACCAGTCTCAACAGGCACGGAGGTCGAGACTTCATTAACAGCATAGGAACGCACCAAGTAACTTTACTCCTCCCACCCCTTTCGAATATCCACACAGAAGTTCTCCTAATAGATGTAAGAGCAAATGCAAATGACTCGCATTGTAAAGAATAAGGTCCACTGCAGGGAAGTTCTACCGGGGGACCACGAGGAAGCATGAAGGCCAAAACTTAGTCTGACCTATTCCCGACGAGCCAGTGATTTTCCCCATGGCCATGGTCAGGTCACTTTATCCTTTACGGCTTTTGCTTTTCTGCGTGCAAAACAGAAACATTCCACTGATCACATTCATTCACCTTATAACTGCACGGGCCCTTAGAACATGTAATCTAACTGCTTCCTTGTATGGATGAGAACACTGAATGCCAAAGAGGTACTGCTGGTAATTAGAGGCCACGCAGTGTCAGAACTAAGATTAGAGCAAGGTCTCCTTGATTCTTAAGCGAGCACTCCCATACCCTGCTATCAGTCAAGTATTACCATACAAAGGTGATGAGATGACCTGAAAATGTGTAAACCTATATCCTTACAGGACAGTCTGGCCATCACCCTAATGGCAACATTCAGTTGACATTCAATCTCCATCGTTTCTACTAAATGGATATGATAAAATATAATAAAATATGCCATATCTGATACATTTATAAGCCAGTACAATATTCATTTAAAGTTAAAATTTACCTTTAAAATACATATCTGAATTATTTTCACACCAAAGATCCTATGTTCTAGTTTATTTACAGGTAGCGTTAACCAAACACATTTAAAATAAAATCACAATTACCTGCAAAGAAATTGTTTAGGTTTCATTTTAATTAATGTCATACAAAAATGAATCCAGGCCGGGTGCGGTGGCTCAAGCCTGTAATCCCAGCACTCTGGGAGGCCGAGACAGGTGGATCACGAGGTCAGGAGATCGAGACCATCCTGGCTAACACGGTGAAACCCCGTCTCTACTAAAAAATACAAAAAAAAAAACTAGCCGGGCGAGGTGGCGGGCGCCTGTAGTCCCAGCTACTCAGGAGGCTGAGGAAGGAGAATGGCGTGAACCCGGGAGGCAGAGCTTGCAGTGAGCTGAGATCTGGCCACTGCACTCCAGCCTGGGCGACAGAGCAAGACTCCGTCTCAAAAAAAAAAAAAAAAATGAATCCAATTTGCTTTAAAAACATTGAGTAAATGTCTGACAATCTCTGTAATGACTTGCAGCTAGAGAATTCCTAACTGCATCTACTCACTGCTTCACAAAACACATTTCTGTGGCCGGGCACGGTGGCTCACACCTGTAATCTCAGCACTTTGGGAGGCCAAGACGGGTGGATCACCTGAGGTTGGGAGTTCAAGACCAGCCTGACCAACATGGAGAAACCCCATCTCTACTAAAAATACAAAAAACTAGCCCGGCGTACTGGCGTATGTCTGTAATCCCAGCTACTACGGAGGCTGAGGCAGGAGAATCGCTTGAACCTGGGAGGCGGAGGTTGCACAATGTAAGCCAAGATCATGCCATTGCACTCCAGTCTGGGAAACAACAGTGGAACTATGTTTAAAAACAACCACCACCACCACCACAAAAAAAGAAAAAAACCACCCTTCTCCAAAATAAGTCTACTCTCCCGGCTGAGAGCTTAAGAGACAGGAAAAGGAATGTTTATGGCTAGCTTGGACTGTAGGACATACATTCATGTGTGTAAAAGGTTAATTTAGAACTCCAGTACTCATGTTACCCTGGTTTATTCAAATCAACTTATTTTTTAATAAAACTAACAGATTAAAAGAGTGAAAAAAAATTAAAACTGTGGAAATAATAATTGTTTCCTATGCCAAAACAGAGCAGAAATACTTCTGTCTGAGGACAGCCAGATGGCCTAACAACCTTTGAGGAAAAGACAGTGAAAATCACTGCATTTCAGGAACTTGTTTTTGAGAGACCTCAGTGAGTACAAGTGGCAATGTCTAGTTTAGTAATATATCCAGCTTCACCAAGAGAACACTTAACAGTAGGAACAGGATCAGATCACTGAGGGATGTAAATTCCGAGGAAGAATTTAAGACTCTTCACCCCTTAAAACCGTGTTATCCATCCTCCCACTTGGACCTGAAGCTTTTTCTGGGGACAAGAACAATGTCACAGCCCAGTGTCTAAGGCCCTCATTGTAAAAGTTCAATTTGTTGGATCAAACAAAAAATAAATTGCTCAAGTAGGTTGGGAGATGTAGTTGCCACAAATAATGTGGCAAAACATTCATGTATTTTTAAATTTTTTTAATGACGGAAAGTTTAATTAAAGTTTGTTGTTCCTCTTCTATGCCACATACAGAAAAGGTGCACAGAAAGTCCTGAGAGGTACACAAAACAAAGTCTATCCAAACGCTTATTCCTCCCCATCTTTACCTTCTTATATAAAAGATCTGCCTAAAACATTACATACCCCGAGTAGCTGTCCTTGATTATGTCTAGCTTAGGGGTCCTCCTATGTGCTCATGTTCTGCCGTGTAGAATAGCTCCAATATATTCTACTTTCCTGTCTCCCATTCAGAAAGCCAGCTCTTGAGAATCGAGGTCTGGTGATATTCAGGACACTTACCTACTTAATTTTTTGACACAGGGTCTCACTGTCACCCAGGCTAGGGTGCAGTGGTGTTATCATGGCTCACTGCAGCCTGGATGCTACTTTACTTCTAGTTCCTAACACAGTAATCGGCACATGGTAAGCCTGTTGAATGAATGAGTAAATTAGTGGTTTGGAAAACAGAGGACTGGAAAAATGTGTGCGTAGGGGAATGCAGTTCATTTCAGGCAAATCCTCATGCCAGAGCAAGTCAAACAATGGAGTATGGAAGAGGCTTCAGAGATCATCTAGTCCAATTCCCTCATTTTCCAGAAGCCAAGGAATGTTGGCATAGTGCCCATGAAATAAAAAGAAAAAAATTAGAAAACATAAAAGAAAATTAGGAAAAGCAAACATTCTCTCCTATTAAATGAAGCTTCCAGCCCACACGATCTGCAAGTGGAATTTAAATAATTAAAATTTTCACAACACTAATTGCATTTGGCCCTTATTAGTGACTTCAAATGTGTCCACCTATTACCTAATGGTGTCAAGTCTACATCTTCCAGGCTCAATTACTTAGTATGTAGATGAGGCAAGATTCTCCCTTCTCTCCCTTCTGTGTTTCTCCAGCCTTTCAATGCTCATTAGCACCTCCAACAGAAGGCAGAGGAAATGAAACTCCAATTTATCAGTGTCAACTGTTGAACCAGCAAATTGCATCAGTCCCGCCCCCACATGGAAGTGTTTGGACAATTCTGAATAAACAAGATGTTGGCAGCTGTGTTCCAATGGTTCAGTAATTGCATTGTTTCCTACTGTGCTCTATGGGTTGTGAAATGAATTTATTAAATAACCTACACAAGGGGAATGTGGTGTGCTCTAGCAGAAACAGCTCTGGGCTGCTGCTGGGAAACTGTCTATAGTCTCCCATTTTGACCACTAGTCTTGACTCCAATTTTTCTGGTCTTCAGGCTCCTAAACTATTCAAAAGGATAGTAATTCTACCCTGGGCAGTAGAGAAATCTCTAGTACTTAAAACACTATGTGCTTTTTTCTCCCCATACAGAGGTTTAACATTTATATAGTATTCTCTGTATACCAGAACCTTGTATACTTACTTTCAGACCAAACTATGCCCTTTGAGTACAACATCCATAAAACAAAATGGTACACAGGGCTTGTAGGAATGTAAGTTTAACTGACCACTTCATACTGGATGACAATAGTCAGGAAAAGAAAATTGAGTCAAGGCACATGTAGCAAATGGTGGAGGGATTTAAACAAATAGAATGGGAAGCAATTCTATTGTCTTCAGTATGTTTGCCGGTTGGTATTTTGCCAGTTTTCTTGGGCTATTAAAACTAGTTGGTGTTTTGTAAATTTAGCCTGGCTGTGTGACAGAATGAGAAACCATTTTCAAGTGAAGATGGAAAACCTACTTATATATCATTGTGATTATAAAAGGGAAAAATAAGTTTTAACACAAGTCAACCCTAAACCTAGTTGACCCCATGTCAGTTAGTGTTAAACTGGCCTCTTCATCTCAGAAGGCAGACGAGTTTGAGATTACAGAGAATGCCCTCAGAGAGTCTCCCTGCAATTCTGGTATTAGCTGGACCCTAAATAGCCCAAGGTCTCCTGGTGGTTAGAGCATTTTTTCTAGACATAGAAGGAGGCTGAGTGCAGATAAGACACGGGAGGACAGCTTCCTTTCAGCTGAAGTTTGGCACTCACTCAGCATTCCAATTTAGGTTTCAATTGTTTTCCCTTTCTTTCTTTGTTTTTTGAGAGGGAGTCTCGCTCTGTCGCCCAGGCTGGGGTACAGTGGTGCGATCTCAGCTCACTGCAAGCTCCACCTCCCAGGCTCAGGCCATTCTCCTGCCTCAGCCTTCCAAGTAGCTGGGACTACAGGCGCCTGCCACCACGCCTGGCTACTTTTTTGTATTTTTTTAACAGAGACGGCGTTTCACCACTTTAGTCAGAATGGTCTCGATCTCCTAACCTCGTGATCTGCCCACCTCGGCCTCCCAAAGCGCTGGGGTTAGGGGCGTGAGCCACCGCGCCCGGCTCCCTCTCTTTCTTAAAGAGCAAAAAGTATAAAAGAAAGCTTCCTCTCAAATTAAGAAG
Source organism: Trachypithecus francoisi (assembly GCF_009764315.1). Lineage (NCBI taxonomy): Eukaryota > Metazoa > Chordata > Mammalia > Primates > Cercopithecidae > Trachypithecus > Trachypithecus francoisi. The sequence goes on from NW_022681453.1 coordinate 191,451,317, forward strand.
CAAAATTTCACTCTTTCCAAGCTCCCCAACCTATTATCTTATAAATAGAACTTGATTCAGATCCACAATCGTGTGTTGAAATGGACTCATGACCACTGGTCTGCCCAGCTGGTATAATCCCTGCAGACTGTATTCCCTGGGCTGGCTCACCTCCACGACGGGAACCATGACTGTGAGGGTTTAAGATGATGTGTGTGAAGCACATAGCCCAGCGCTGACACTTAGAGAAGTCTGTTGACGCTGGAGAGGTACTCTATTTCCCAGTTTCTTATTTAAACTTCACAGAAGCCCTGTGATGTAAGAATTACGGTCACGGCCGGGCGCGGTGGCTCAAGCCTGTAATCCCAGCACTTTGGGAGGCCGAGACGGGCGGATCACAAGGTCAGGAGATCGAGACCATCCTGGCTAATACGGTGAAACCCTGTCTCTAATAGAAAATACAAAAAACTAGCCGGGCGACGAGGCGGGCGCCTGTAGTCCCAACTACTCGGGAGGCTGAGACAGGAGAATGGTGTGAACCCGGGAGGCGGAGCTTGCAGTGAGCTAAAAAAAAAAAAAAAAAAAAAAAAAGAATTACGGTCACTATTTCCCAGACAGAGAAGTTAAGTGGCTACTCAGGGGCATGAAGAGGGAAAGGAGAGTCAGAACTAAAATCAGGTCTGGCTCATTCCAAATCTTACCTGCTTTTTTTTTTTTTTTGAGATGGAGTCTGGCTCTGTCGCCCGGGCTGGAGTGCTGTGGCGCGATCTTGGCTCACTACAAGCTCCGCCCCCGGGTTCCCGCCATTCTCCTGCCTCGGCCTCCCGAGTAGCTGGGACTACAGGTGCTGCCACCTCACCCGACAATTTTTTGTATTTTTAGTGGAGACGGGGTTTCACCCTGTTAGCCAGGAAGGTCTCGATCTCCTGACCTCATGATCTGCCCGCCTCGGCCTCCCAAAGTGCTGGGATTACAGGCGTGAGCCACCGCGCCCGGCCATCTTACCTGCTTTCTGCAACAAAATGTTGGTGTTTATAGAACATTCTGTTCTTTCTAGACTGACTTCGTGTCCTTCAAGGCACCCTTCTGAATAAACTGATAGTTTTGCTTTCCCCTCCCCACCATAAAAGTAGAATGCCATATGTGCATAGAAGTTCCTGCTGTAGCTTTATGTTTGATACGCTTTGGCTGTGTCCCCACCCAAATCTCATCTTGAATTTCAGCTCCCATCATTCCCACGTGTTGGGAGAGGGACCCGGTGGGAGATAATTGAATCATGGGATTGCTTTCCCCCATACTGTTCTCGTGGTGGTGAACAAGTCTCACGAGATCTGATGGTTTTATTTGGGGAAACCCCTTTTGCTTGGCTCTCATTCCCTTGTCGGCGGCCATATGAGACATACCTTTTGCCTTCCGCCATGTTTGTGGGGCCTCCCCAGCCATAGGGAACTGTGAGTCCATTAAACCTCTTTTTCTTTATAAATTACCCAGTTTTGGGTATGTCTTTATCAGCTGCGTGAATATGGACTAATACGACGTTCTTTGGATTCTGGCTGAATGTAAGTTTGTTTTATTTTCTAATTAGGAGCCCTCCAGCCAAACTGTAGGTCAACAGCCCAAAGGGCAGCACAGTCAAGTGTGGGTTTTAAAAAGCCACACACAATGGCGCATGGAGAAGTGAAGATCAGCATCTGAGTCCTACCTGGAGTGTGTTCTGGAATGGGACAGGAGGCCAAGGATCCAGCGCACCTCTGCAGCAGGAGTGGGGCCCGAGATGCCTGTGTCCCTGACTCACAAGAGCTAGCAAGCTGTTTCCTCATCTGGGGCCTGTTTTCTCATTTGGAAAATGGTAGATTTGGACAGGTTTATATATTTTTTTAAGTCATACTTATTAAGGTATACTTTATATACAACAAAACTCACCCCCTTTTAAAGATGCAGTTGGATAAGTTTGGCAAAGGTATAAAGTTGTATAACCTCCACAATTAAGACAGAATATTTCCATCACCGCAAAAAGTTTTCTCACACCCCTTGGCAGTTAATCCCCTTCCCAGCCCCCAGGCAATCTCTGTTCTGATTTATGTCTGTAGTTTTACTGTTTCCTGAATGACATATAAATGACACAGTTTGTAGCCTTTTATGACTAGCTTCTTTCACTTAGCATGATGCTTTTAAAGTTCATCCATTTTGCTGAGTATCAATAGCTTGCTTCTTTTTGTACAGATGTGACACAATTTATCCATTCACCCATTTCTGGGTTTTTGCTAATACGAATAAACCTTTTGTAAACATTTGTGTACAGGCCTTTGTATTGAAATAAATTCCATTTATCTCAGATGAATACTTGGAAGTGCAATCGCTGTTCATTTTTTAAGTGTGGGTGTGCATTTGACTTTCTTGTAAAGTGTCACATTATTTTCCAAAGTGCTTGTACCATTTTGCATTCCCACCAGCCATGTATGGACTGGATGACATTAAATGGGCAGCCTCAGATAATGACTGTTGTTCCTTTGACAAATCAATGCCTCATGTGTGCTCTCTTCTGGAGCATTCTTCTGTTTATGTTTATGTTGGTATGTATGGTGTATCTATAAATGGTGAGACAGGATCTCACTCTGTTTCCCAGGCTGGAGTGCAGTGGCACAATCACAGCTCACTGCAGCTTCAACCTCCTAGGCTCAAGTGATACTCCCACCTCAGCCTCCTGTATATAGCTGGAACCACAGGCATGCACCACCATGTCCAGCTAATGTATTTGTTTATTGTAGAGACAGGGGTCTTGCTATGTTGCTCAGGCTAGCCTTGAACTCTTGGGTTCAAGGGGTCCTCCTGCTTCAGCCTCCCAAGTAGGTAGGACTACAGGTGCATGCCACCATACCCAGATAATTTTTTGTATTTTTTATTTTTGTAGAGTTGGGATCTTGCTATGTTGCTCAGTCTGGTCTCAAACTTCTGGCTTCAAGCCATCCTCCCACCTTGGCCTCCCAAAGAGCAAGGGTTACAGTTGTGAGCCACCACACCAGGCTACATTCTTCATTTTATTTAAAAAATATATTATGAACATAGAGTTTTCCTGACTCTTAGTATGTTAATGCTTCAAAGATGTGTGTGTGAGTGTGTGAGTGTGAGAGTGTGTGTGTGTGTGTGTGTGTGTCAAAGGGAGAGAAGAGAAAAAAGATGAGGATCCACTGATGGACATCTGAGCTCTGAGTTCTGAATCATGCATTGACATGTTTCATTTTAAGCACTGTTTGGGTTCCATTCCGCACCCCCACCCTCTGCAAGCTAATGACCTCACCACTTTGAGCACCCAGCTGTTGCTGTCTGAAACCTGACCTTCACTATGAACAGACTCACAGCTGCAGTACTCTGCCTACCTAATAATGCATGGCTCTTATCTGCTTCATACATCCCTTTTGTTAACCAACTTCATGAGGCAGGCTCCTCTGTTTTACTGGTTACTTCTCCCCAAACCAGTTATCTCTCTGCAAAAGAAAAGGAAGAGGCAAGTACATCTTGAGAAGGAGAAGAGTTTGGGTTGCAGTGCAAGTGCTATTGGAAGTCTGCCTGTCTGTTCATTTTGCCACTCAAAGTGTTGTTCATGGCCCAGAAGCAAAGGCATCATCTGCTTGCTGGAATGAAGAATCTCAGCCTGCATTTTGGACCTAATGAATCACAATCTGTGGTTTAACAGAACACCCAGTGGATCTATAGGCATGTTAAAGTTCTAGAACCGCTGGAAAGGAACATAAATCACAGGGAGTTTCCATTTATTCAATTTAAGGACTGACCTATGGGTATGAGATGGCCAAGCTAATAAGGACAAAACCATGTCAAAAAGGCTGTGTGGTCTGAAGGAAATAGCCCACACCCAGTGATCCTCACCTCCTGATACCCGTACTCTTGTGTAGCCCCCTCGAACACTGAATGAGGGTTGGTCTGTGTGGCAAATCAAACAGGTAAACGTGATAGTATGAGCCTTCAGAAGCTAGGTCATAAAGACACTGCAGCCTGTTCTTGCCTTGATTCCTTGGATCACATGCTTGGGTAGAAGCCAGTCACTATGTTGCAGCACTTCAAAGGAACCTTGTGGAGAGGCCCACAAGGGGATGAGCCAAGGCCTCCCAACACCATCACCAACTTGCCAGCCATGTGAGTCCAGTGGAAACTCTAGCCCCAGTCAAATTTTAGATGACTGCAGCCCTGCAACCTCATAAGAGACCACAAACCAGAACTACTCAACTACACCACTCCTAGATGCCTGACTCCAAGAAACTGTGTGAGATCACAAATGCTTAATGTTGTTTTAAGCCACTAAGTTTTGGAATAATTGATCACTCAGCAGCAGAAAACTAGTACAAGAACAGAAAGATGGATCTGAGACTGGGTTTTCTCAGCTAGTAGCAATTTTCCATAGTCACATCACCTTCTTAGTATCTCAGATGACTCATCTGTGAAAGGAGCCATGGCAAGTCGTCAAATCTTCAACACTTTTGGATGTAAGATGCACCATTACTTTACAAATCACTAGAACAGCGAAAAATATTCATATTTAGACAATCAATTCTAAGATGCATACTATTATTAGGGATGTACAATTGTGAGAAAGGGGAGCATCTTTTAAAAAAATCAATGAAATACAATTATTTTCCTTGTTCTGCCCACCACACAGAGATGGTGTAAGGATCAATGGAATAACAGATGAAAAGACACCTGGAAGGAACTTGATGGGCAGCATCCTGAAGCACCACAGCTTGAGAAGGGGAAATGACATTACAGTTATCCAAACTAGCTAATTAAACTGGCTCTGCTGGGCTTTGCCAACTCACTTTTAATGCGACTGCCTCAGGCTCCTATCACAATTTATACTCAAAATGACTGCTACAAAGCCCAGCTGAGAGGAAAAAAACAGTCAAGGAAAACCATCTACAGCAGTGTTCCTTAAACCTGTTTGAGCATAAGAAATCACTTGGTGCCTTTGTTAAATATACATCCAGGCCCCTTGCCTAGAGACTCAGATTCAGTAAATCTGCAGCTGGCATTGGAATCTGTATTTTAACAAGGGCCCCAAGCAGTTCTTACGAACATACAAGTTTTAAAACACTGATCTAAACAAGATAATATTGACACACAATTTTTCTTGGATCAAATTGTAATAGAAAATCACAAACCTAGATTGCCTTAGTTACGTCCCCTCTCCATATAAAAATGTTTTCAACTAAGTGAAAGATTTTACTGAAGGCCAATGCAAAAAACTTGTCTTACCAAGTAAAGTTTATCATCAGCTGGAAAACTTAAGTGATGGCAAATTATACTATTCAATGTTTATAATATTTAAAAATCTGCATAATAAAGATATGAAAGAGTATGTCTGGTCAGGTGTGGTGGGTCACGCCTGTAATCCCAGCACTTTGGGAGGCTGAGGCAGGCGGATCACAAGGTCAAGAGATTGAGACCGGCCTGGGCAACACGGTCTCTACTAAACCCTGTCTCTACTAAAAATACAAAAATTGGCAGGGCGTGGTGGCTCAAGCCTGTAATCCCAGCACTTTGGGAGGCCGAGACGGGCGGATCACGACGTCAGGAGATCGAGACCATCCTGGCTAACACGGTGAAACCCCGTCTCTACTAAAAAATATAAAAAACTAGCCGGGCGAGGTGACGGGAGCCTGTAGTCCCAGCTACTCGGAAGGCTGAGGCAGGAGAATGGCGGGAACCCGGGAGGCGGAGCTTGCAGTGAGCTGAGATCCGGCCACTGCACTCCGGCCTGGGCAACAGAGCGAGACTCCGTCTCAAAAAGAAAACAAAAACAAAAACAAAAATTAGCTGGACGTGGTGGCGTGCGCCTGTAGTCTCAGCTACTCGGGAGGCTGAGGCAGGAGAATCACTTGGACCCAGGAGGCGGAGGCTGCAGTGAGCCGAGAGATCGAGCCACTGCACTCCAGCCTGGGCAAAAGAATGAAACTCCATCTGGAAAAGAAAAAGAAAAAAAAAAAAGAGTACCTCTACTGACAGACCTGTCTCTTTTAAATCAATCAATAAAAGTTGCTAGGCAACCATTTTTTCCTTTTTGGCAGGAATCTTTTATCTAAAATTTATGCACTCAAACAATAGCTATCTACCTATGTCAAATAAAACATTTCCTGCTACATAAACCTTCCTGTGAGACTTTAGCTTTGCCCTGTATTTTAATGGACACATTACAGTAAAATCTTTTTTCTTTAGACCTTTTTTTTTTTGGAAGAAAGCAGAAAACAAATTTTAAAATCAATAATGTTACGTAATTTTTGTTGTTGTTTCTAATCACATTCAGACTAAACAACTGTAACAATTTCTAGCAATTCCTCTTCCAGTTGCTTGAGTTGTCTCCCCTCATGGCAATTCCTTGGCCTGCTTTTAAAACACAAAACAAATGCTAACCCTATCTTGGCAAGGAAAGTCAATGACTCATTCAAGCCAAAGAGTTAAGAGACTAAACAAAAAATAATTTTAGAGCAGCTCCTCAAAAGGCTCTTCCTTTTTTCCTCCGACGTACAACATAATTTTCTGACAATCTGATGCAACTATGGCAGCACCTTCAAGCATTAAAAATCTTTCTTCTGCAACAACAAAACAAAAACAAAAAACTTCCACTTCATCTTTAAACATCTCACTTGTGTGCCTTCAGTTTCGCAACAGAAATTCATCCTTGACCTAAACTTCTAAATATTTCACAAACAATAATTAAGTCACTAGAACCCTGCTGTGAAAAGGGCATTTTCTGACAGATGGGCAATGAAGTCAGAGCACAAAAATAGATTCTATGCTGTTCCAGCCTTACAGAGCACGGAGACATGGGGCAAGGGTTTCCATATCAACCTGCAGATCAACCCTAGAGCTCTGGGTGCACATAGTGTCCCAAAAGCACATGACTAAGTTGTCGATACTTTAGATCATGTGGTAGTGTTACTCACTGTTGTTCCAATGAAGTTTCTCAATCTCTATGATTCTTCTCATACCAGCCTGGCTGCCCAGGCTAACGTCACCTTCTTCTTCTAGGGAAAGATCTTTTCCTCTGTTGAGTCCTGCAGACTTCCCTCTCTTTCCATCAAGGCTAATCCCATCCTTATCTGTATTCCCATGACACTCACAACATGGCATCACGAATGGTTGTCTCATATGTCTGTCTCTGCTAGTGAACCAAGCAGCTTGAGGTCAATGATCTCAGTTCATTCATCTTTGAATTGCAGGATCAATCACACTGCAGGCACGTGGTACATGGCAGGTACTCGGCCAATTTGTGTGAATGAATGAATCGAGTTCAGTGACACTGAGGTTCCTCAGATTCTCTGACTCAAATCCAGTTATGAGGCAGGGCATGGTGGCTCATGCCTGTAGTCCCAGCTACTCGGGAGGCTGATGCAGGAGAATCGCTTGAACCCAGGAGGTGGAAGTTGCAGTGAGCCAAGATCGTGCCATTGCACTCCAGCCCAGATGACAAAGCGAGACTCCATCTCAAAAAACAAAACAAACAAACGAACAAATCCAGTTATGATGCAAATAAGGACATGAAGATGGAGGAAGTAATTTTCCCCAAAGTTATATCAAAAAAAAAAAAAAAAAAAAGACAAAAATCCAGATTTTCTCATCCCCATTCCACTGCTTTTCCATCATGCCTCCTCTTTGCACATGCTGTTTCTCCTGTGGGGCCACTACTTTTTGTGTCTTCTGCCACTGCTTTTCTGACCTTCCCAAGGTTTCTCCCAAGTCCTTCACATCTCAGCCAAGGAACAAAAACAAGGAAGCCAAACACAACAAGGAAGTGCCAGCTGTTGTACTGTGAAAGCAAGACAAACTGGGAACAACAATACAATGCTGGCAGAATTTCTTTCCGGGATAGACTGAAATGTTCCTTGGACTGTGCAGACAATTGCTTTCTATCAGAGGTACAGATGTTTGAGAGGACTGTTCATTTTTTTTTTTTTTTTTGAGATGGAGTCTTGCTCTGAAGCCAGGCTGGAGTGCAGTGGCGCAATCTCAGCTCACTGCAACCTCCACCTCCCAGGTTCAAGTGATTCTCCTGCCTCAGCCTCCTGAGTAGCTGCGACTACAGGTGCCCACCACCATGTCCAGCTAATTTTCGTATTTTTAGTAGAGACAGGGTTTCACCATGTTGGCCAGGATGGTCTCAATCTCTTGACCTCATGATCAGCTTGCATCGGCCTCCCAAAGTGCTGGGATGACAGGCGTGAGCCACTGCGCCCGGCCAATTATTCACATTTTATTTGCCCATGGATCTTTAGAAAGTGTCTTTAAAAAAAAAAAAAAAAAAAAGTCTTAAAAGCATACAACCACATTTGCAAATTTTATTCCACTTAATCCAGAAAAATGCTAGGCTCTGATTCCCAAGTCACTTACAGATTCCAGAAAAAAATGATAACAATTTGATCTAATTTCTTAAAACATTTTAACTGTCTGTTGGTCTAAAACTATTTATTAAGACATTAAGAATCATTTTCAGTCTTAACTCTGGAATTAAACTAAAACAATTAGATGAATCACTTCTACTATTGTCTCTGTTCTACCTCTGTTTAAATATAACAAAACTCTGCCAACTTACAGATTTACTAGCCTTGATCCTAGAACTCATGGAGAAAAACCTGACCTCCTTTGGAAGATCAAGAAGAAAGGATTGGAGAAAAAAAAAAAAAAGCCTTCCCTCAGACAAAAAGCTTTTGATTACAGGATGCCACTATTTTCAGAATGTTCTTAGCACATTCCCAGTGAAGCACCATTATATCCTCCCTCTCCGGAGTTGAAAAAAAAGTCCCACCACTCCTAAGCTGGGTGTCTCTGAGGTGTTGGAGTGAGGCAATAGTGAGGTCAGAGAATATGGTTATATGCTCTGGTTTGTTTCCGAGTGGATGGAACTGGGTTATAAATCAAGAGATCTAATTACAGACACAGCTCTATCCCCACCTGGACCTCAGCTTCCTTTAATATTAAATAGAGGGCATTCCTTGAAGGTAGCATTCGGTGACTCCCTAACAGAGATAATCTCAGAGCATGTTTCTGAAAAAGCAGACAATGGATCAAATGTCTATAGGGAGTTCACTCTATTTTACTTCTGCTACAGAAACCCAAGGGTGCCTGGCACCCACCCCAAGCCATTGCTTCACACAGAACTCTAACACACAAAAGCAACCTGGGTGCTTGTTATGGGCTAAGTTGTAGACTCACAAATTCTTATGTTGAAGCCCTAACCACCAGTAACCTCAGAATGTTACTGTATTTGGAAATACAGCCTTTAAAGAAGTGATTAAATTAAAATGAGGCTGTTAAGAGTGAGTCCTAATTCAATCTGACTGGTAGCCTTATAAGAAGAGATATCTGGATGCACAAGGGTGCACATACACAGAAGAAGGCCATGTGAAGACACAGCAAGCAGGCCGCCGTCTGCAAGCCAAGGAGAGGGGCCTCAGGAGAAACCACACCTATTGACACATTGAACTTAGACTTCCAGCCTCCAGAACTGTGAGAAAACAAATTTCTGTGGTTTAAGCTACGCTATCTGTGGTATTTTGTTATGGCAGACTTAGCAAGCTAATACAATACTGAACAGATTTAACTGTTTAGATGGTTCAATCATCCTGCCTAAGTTTCTCCTTTCTCTAAAGAAAAGACTTTCATCTTAATGCTGGTAACTAATTTTCCCAAGGTCACACACTTACTTAAGTGTCAGAAGAGGTACTCGAACACGGCTCATGGGAAGAAACAGGTACCCTCAGACATCTGTACTTTTTTCTTTTTAAAAAATGCAGATGATACAACAAAACACCAGAACACTTGGCATAGACATCCAGAGACCATGCCCAGGGTACGGTCATAATGCTTGAAGAACCCATTTTAAATTAGGATTATGACACTGAAGAACTAAAAAAATACATGTTAACATATGCCCTGTTTGAGCCCAGAACTATGTCAGCATCTGCTGACCACAGTAAGTATTAGCAGTTCTTCTTTCCCCCTAGAAAGCCCACACGTTTCCTCCTGAGAGAGCTCACCATTGCTACTTATTCTCCTCTGAGTGGTTTTCTTTCCCAAAAGGGCCTTCTGAAGGCTGTAAACATGCAGAGACATTCCCACATAAACACGCCTATTGTTAAGGGTACTACCACACATCAGTGTCAGCATTAGCACTGGAACATGTCTCCTTCTCGGCTCCTGGTCACACTCAAGGCCTGAACAGGCAATCCTCCATCCCTGTCCGACCTGGGCTCCCTACCAAGCACAAGACGTAGCTCAAGGGGAGGACAAGCTGCAGACTGTAACAGCTCATCATTCCAAGGCATGCCCCTCAGCAGAGAGGCATTAAGACGAGCTCCCGGGAGAGAACCCCATGGAGGAATCCTGTAGCCAACCTTGATTGTCAGACCTGAATCAAGGAAAGGGCTCTTGCTCACTGGTTTCCAAATGCCATTCCCTGGATGAGTCTGAGCTTTCTGCATCTGAATCATCTCAAAAGGTTTTGCAAAAAAAAATACAGATTCCAAAATGCCATTCTAGGACATTCCATGTCATGAGTCTGGGGCTTTGGATTCTGTATTTTTAAATGATCCCCAGGTGATTGTCTAATCTGAGAAACACACAAAACTGCCACACATTTTTTAGTTGAAAGAAAACAAAGCAACTGAGAAGCAGCCAATGCCAACAAATCACAGTTCATATCAAGTCAGTATCAGAAACATCAGAAACCCGGAGGTACCGCCCATCTAACTTCTACATTAGTTTTCTATTATTACATGACAGAACACCCCCAAACTTAGGGATTTCTAACAACAAACACTTCTTATCTTTTAGTTTCTGTAAGCTGAGAATCCAGGAGCAGCAGAGCTCCATGTCTGCACAGGCTCTCTCATGAAGCTGCAGCGACATCACTCATGGCTGGAGCTGCAGCCATTTGAAGGCTTGACTGGGGCTGAAAAAATTTCCAAGCCATTGACCAGAGGCCTCAGTTCTTCACTGGCTGCTGGCAGAAGGCCTTGGTTCTTTAACACGTGGGCATCTATATAAGACATCTTAAGTGTGCTCATGATAGCAGCTATTTCCCCTACAGAAAGCGATCCAAGAGAGAGCAAGGAGAAAACCACAGTGCCTTTATTTATTTATTTATTTATTTATTTATTGCGACGGAGTCTCGCTCTGTCTCCCAGGCTCTGCTCACTGCAAGCTCCGCCTCCCGGGTTCACGCCATTCTCCTGCCTCAGCCTCCCAAGTAGCTGGGACTACAGGCGCCCACCACACGCCCGGCTAGTTTTTTTGTGTGTTTTTCAGTAGAGATGGGGTTTCACCGGGTTAGCCAGGATGGTCTCGATCTCCTGACCTCGTGATCCGCCCGTCTCGGCCTCCCAAAGTGCTGGGATTACAGGCCTGAGCCACCGCGCCCGGCCACCACAGTGCCTTTAATGACTAGTCTATACAGTTGCACATTATCACTTCCACTTTTGTCCCTCCATGAAAAGCAAGTCACTAGGTCCAACCCACCTTCAAGAGAAAAATGGGCTCCATCTTTTGAAGTGAGTATCAAATAATTTGTGGACATATTTTAAACCAGCATACTTTCCAATGTTTCTGTCACGCCAAGAATGAAGTAGAAATTAGAGATACAAAAATACATACACGATTTTGACTCTGCCCTCATGGAATCTTGGAGCAGGGATAGAAGAGACAACCAAAGTATCCACTGTATCATCTTCCTTTTTGGAAGTCAAACTGGTGAATGCCCATTTAGGTTAGGAGCAGAGGCACATCGTGAATTAGAAGTCAAAAAAGCCTGGGTTTGAGACCCTGGTTTCCCACTTTCAGCTATGTACATCACTTAGCCACTAAGTTACGACCATTTTCTTTTACAAAAGGAAAACTACTTATGACTTCATGGTGGTGAGGGGTGGAGTGGGAGGCCAGGGTTTTGTGAGGGCTAAAGAAGATAAAGTGTGTGGCTGTGCTGGAAAACTAGCTGAGTGCTGTAAATATCAACAATTACAATTACTAGCATGCTTATTATAAGCAAAAATATATACACATCAGGTGGTGAAAAGGTCAACACACACAGGTCACCTTAATTCCTTTTGCATGTACCCACTCTGGATTTGTACACCTTCCTTCTTGGAGCAAAACAGCCTTCTGTTTCTCTCTGGGGCCCTCATCTCCCTGCTCCAAACTATGTTTTCCTTCTGCTAAACCTGTCCTACCTGTGGTGTTCCTGGCAATTAGAACTGGATGGGCCCTGTACAATGTACTTAAAAAGTGCCCAAAGCTACTTCATCAAGCAACTCATCTTGAAGACTTACAGTTCACTGCTCCCTAAATGTTTAAATGTCCATTTATATTGAAGGTGACAGTAAGAAGGAACAGCACATAAATATAGAAGTTTCTGGAAATATGTTGTATTTGCAGATATGTCTACATACACATTTACGTGTCTGTATGTGTGGGTATCTATTATTTACCTAAGTCTAGATCTAGGTATATGTAAAAACAAACGAGCAAGACACAATTCTACTGTCATCAGAATGGGAGCTTTCCCAGAGCTCCAGAGGAAGGAATTTGATTCGACTATAGCCGCTAAAGAAAATGTCAATCTGTATGTCCATCTACACAGAAAATAACCTTCTAACCACCTAGGAGCATAGACGTATTTGGGAAAGTTCATTCTCAATTCTTTTTCAAATCCCTTTCTCATCTTTTCCCAGTATGTTCAGACTCTTTAAAGAGATCCAAAAAATTCCGTTTTAGGGAAACTCACCGTGGAGAAGCATGTAACATTAAACCACCCCCCAGCCACTGCAGGTACAAAATAAAAAGCATCTCTATGCAGGGATAAGAAAAGAGGTTAGAAAACAATATTCAAAATTCCTCCACCCATTGGGGGGTAGAAGACCTACTTCAATAAAAATGTTTCAAAAAGATATGTCTTTAGCGAACAAGCCAAAAATCTAAAGATCACTACAAGAATAAGTCTAATGTCCCCTGCAGATATAAAAGATGATCATGAGAGGGAACACAAAAACTCGAGGCGTTCAAGTTTCAGAAAGCCACCTGCAGTGTTCCCCTTTCTGCAGAAAAGGGCAAATAACTGAAATTAGAAACATACACATTACACATTTTCAAAGTCAACCAAAGGGACCAGTATTTTGTTCAAAATGAAAAAGAAAATCAAAGCTCCTTTATTGAATTCAACCACCATAACTTTGTACTTGGGAGTATGGCAAAGACTTTTTTCTCTTTTTTCTTTTCTTTTCTTTTCCTAGAACCTCCCTCTGAAGCTAAGTCGCGGTATCCAGAGTGCGTTATTCGGAGAGTTTCCGATTGAATTTCCAGCGCAATCCCTCCAAACCTAGACAACCCAGAGACTGTTCACAAGAGCATGACTTGTTAAAAACAGGTGAGCAAGGCTCTATGGTAGAAAGTTTCTTGTGGTGGGAGGAGGTGACCAGCTGAATCTCCCCAGATGACTTAATAAGAAAAAAACTCCTAAAACATAGTATTCGTATGGGCCTCTTATGCTCCCTTGATCAGTAGAACAGTGAAATAAGTCAGAGGCTTTGGCTAGGCAGCTGCTGAACAGATAAAGGCCGAGAAGATGAGGTTTCAGTTGGTTAAGACAACTTCTCGGAAACTTTTCCCACCTTAAAACTGTTATATACAAATACTTCCCTGCAATCATTGGGAGCTTCCAAGTTGTTCCTTTTAATTAACACCAAAGCTTATAGACAAGAGGCAGGTTGTAGAAAACATATTATAGAAAGTAAAATCAGCATACCATTTGTATAGTGGACAAAACACGGGTTTTAGATTTAAAGACCTAGGGGTGAATTCACGTGCTCTGTCACACGGTAGTTGACTGACTTAGATAACCAACCCTTCCGGGCCCCAGCTACCTCTATTTCTTAAAAAAGGAGGAGAGGGCAACAGATTATTTTGAAAACAAAATAAATATCTTCATGAAAAGCACTCTGGATGAAGTAAGGGAATCACACAGTCAAGGAAACCAGCCTGCAGACTTACACAGTGCAGGCTAGCTGGCAAAACAGAACACATGCATGCAAAAACAATGTAAGGCAGGTGTAGCAGCCAGCCTCCCAGGTGGCCCCTAACAACCCCACCTTCTGGTATTCACATCCTTAGTCACCTCTCACCTTGTATCAAAGGTAGTAGTCAGTGTGATAAATAGGAGTGATGGTTTTTGCATTCAACATTGGGTTACAAAAGGCATTGCAGCTTCAATCTTAGTCTTGTGTCTGTCTGTCTTTCTCTCATCACTCACTTTAAAAAAGCCACCTGACATGATGTTGAGTAGCCCTACGGAGAGGACGAAGTGAAGAAGTGAGATTTCCTGCCAAGAGCCTCACAGGCGAGCTTGGAAGTGGATGCTCCGGCCCAGTCAAGTGCTCCAAAGGCTGCTACTCTGGCCGACAACTTGACCACAGCCTCATGAGCAACTCTGAGCCAGAGTCACCTGCTAAGCCACTCCCAGATTCCTGACCCTCGGAAACTATGGGAGATAATACATATTTGTTGTTTTACAGTGTGGAGTAATCTGTTACACAGCAGTGGGTAACTAATACATCAGGCTATGCTGGGGGTTGCTAGGGTTTGAAAGAGGAAGAAATCCCTGAAGGCTAGGGGTTCTTTGTCAAAGGAACAGGTTTTGAAGGAAGGATGAGTTTGTAAGAAGTGGCAGAGTCTAGTGTGCTGTAGACACGAGTAGAAGTGAACCAGGCAGAGGGGTGAGAGGGTTTCCAAAAAGCTCCATGGGCAGTGGGTCAAGAGCCAGGGATGGCAGGCCAGAGTGTCTACACTTTATCCAGGGAATGGAGCGCAAGTAGGGTCCTTAAGCAAGGAGATGACTGGGCAGTAGCTAGGAGTGCGAGTCACCACTCGGGGGGCATATAAAAGATGAAATAGCGGTTGTAAAACCAGAGGCAGAGAGGTCAACCAGGAGCCTTCTGTAACGACCCAGTGGGGGAAACAAAGAGCTGAACTGGGGCAGAGCTGAAGTAGGAATGGATTGAAGAGATGAATGGGAAGTACAGCAGGAACATGGTCTACCACATTGAACCCTGGCCTCCCGTGGCTGCCTGTCAGAGAGCCAGAGGTTTCTAAACACTCACTTGGTCATTTAATATGTGTGCATATTTAGTTCCATGCCTGAGGACAAAGCTACCGCAGGACACATTTTTCAGTCAAAGCACCACCATTCATGCATATAACATGCTGTTCTGGTACACAATGCATTGCACTACAAAATTAATGCCATAAATATTGTAGATGTTATAGACACAAAATTATAGTAAATATGTAAGCTTCGTTTCCTTTTAAATCAACTCGGCCGCAAGAACTGACTCCAAATTACACTATCTTTAATAAAATGAAGTCAACTAATAAGAATGATAATAAAAGAAAACACATGGAAGTAATACAGAGAAAATTCAAAAAATAATCCTTTATGCCCGTGACAGGTCTGAGGAGGAAAGGCCTGAAGAACAATATTAGTATTATCAATCTCATCAAGTCATCCTATGCAACAAAAGAAAAATCACCAATGGAGATTGAAAGAACATTCCGACCCGGGAATTTTTTGGTTCTCTGGGAAGTGGACATGGTCCAACGACTCCGAGGCTGGCATATCCACTGTGCATGTTAAGTGCACTCAGGGCCATTCTAGTGGAAATTATGGCAGGAAAAGTGACAAAGGACCCCAGCCTTTGGCAGACTGTGTCTTCGACCAACAGAAGTCTTCAGAGACTGGAGGGAAAGACGTAACATGCCCTGGGGCGAAAAGAAGACATGTGGCCTTTCCTTCCCAGACATACAAGGTTAGTGCCCAGCTAGCTTAGTGTGCGTGGGAGGTCTTTTAGCCTACACTCATTTTCTAGTTCGGAAAACTGAGGCTGAGAAAGTAAAAGCTACTAGCTCAGGTCAGAGAGCCTGAAGATGAGATCAGGGCTGGCATCCAGATTTACTAAGGGAATAACATAATTCAACCCTGGGCAGCGAGAGGCTCAGTCACCCACATCGGTAGTTTTGCTAAAGGATCCTCTGTCACTAAGTTAGCCCTGTCAATGGAACTACAAAAGACAAGTGCGAAAAGAAAGCTCCTTCCTGTCTCTGACACGTCAGAGTGGAATGTTCATCAGCTTTCTTATGGGGAACACGTGCTAAAAACCCAGCTTGAGTAACCTATGCTTCTCTGCTTGCTCTGATAAGACAAGGAGACTGTCATGACAGCGCAGAGGCCAGTCCTGCTAACATCATACTGTGCTGGGACCACAGAGATGCTCAGCAAGCGTCCTTTTAGATTAAAAAGCAATACAGGTAGGGACATGTGCTCATGAAAGTTAGACATGATGAATTCACAGAAATATAAACATATCTCTACTTGGGAAACAGTGACGTCTGTATACAGTATGTACTTATAAATAGCAAGACAGCTGGGTCAGGGAAGAGAGAGTCCCTCTCCATCCCAAAAATTGTAACAGAAAACCTATATCCACATCCTGGCTTTACCACTTAGCCATGTAACCTGCAGGTTACTTCACTTCCTGGAGCCTTGTTTACCCAAATTATCAAATAGAAATAAATACCCTCTTCTTTGCCAACCTGCCAAAAAGACTGCAAGAGAGAAGTACCCACACAGCCCCCAGCCCAGGCTCATAAGCAGCCACGGCAAACCTCCATGCACAATCAGACAAGGAGCCTCCCGAAACGTATGCTCCATTTGTATATGAGTCCCACACTAGCAGACTTGGCCAGAGCACCTGTCCTCCCAGCCCCAGAACTCCCACTCCTCCTCTCCTACCATGCTTACTTCATCTGCTGATTATGAAATGTGCTATTTCGGTCCAGGTTTTGATTCCTGCTCAACTTTTTTCTTTCTAGTTCTGCCTCTCTTAGCTAGAAACCTGTCCTGACCCCACCTGAATCCCCCCGTGTTGCAGCCACGCCAGCCCACGGGGCATCTAGTGCAGCCAGGCACTCTCACTTACACTGTCCTTACCTCGGTGATGATGGAGCCTGGACACATAATGCCCATCAACAGTCGAGCTTATTTTTATTTTACTTCCGTACTTTTGGAGGCAAGGAGCGTGGACAGCTTCGGCTGCCCTGAATGTCGCTTGGTGTTCATGTGAATTAGATGACCCCATCTTCATCACCCTGTCAGGAGACGGATGGCCCCACTCATGTGGTTATTTCAGAGGCAAAAGTATCTCTTCCCTGAGACCTCTGCCAATCTCTAGTTGTCTCTCCCCATTGCTGTGTGCTCTTTAGCTTCCTCCGTCCCTTCCTTTCACCAACTGATTAGTAAATGAGCAGATGCAAAAGCTTAAAATCCAATCCATCGCAAGAACAGAAAACCAAATACCGCATGTTCTCACTCATAGGTGGGAACTGAACAATGAGATCACTTGGACACAGGAAGGGGAACATCACACACCAGGTCCTATTGTGGGGAGGGGGTAGTGGGGAGGGATAGCATTAGGAGATATGCCTAATGTAAATGACGAGTTAATGAGTGCAGCACACCAACGTGGCACATGTATACATATGTAACAAACCTCCACGTTGTGCACATGTACCCTAGAACTTAAAGTAAAATAAAATAAAATAAATAAAAATGCAATCCAAAGATCACCCATCCACTTCTGTTTACAAAAACATGTCTCCTGATACCTCTCTCCTCTGGCAGATGGAGCCAGCATAAGCTCTTGAGGGAGATTAGGTGGAGCCCTGGGACACCTCTAAAACAGAGCTCCCCAATTCTGATGGGCTGGAGACTCCAGGGAGAGAGGAAATGCTTCAACACCCTTTCCTGTCAACCTGACCCCTTCTTCACATTAACTCTTACGGTCTGATTCCAGCCTGTTCCTTCACAAGGACACCATTCACATACAACCATATTTTGCCCAAAAAAGAGAAACCTGAATAAGCCGAGAGCCCTCCTTTGATGTGTAGGAGAAAGTCTGTTTCCAAGCCTCCCATCTCTCGGCCAGGCGGTTGGCAGCCTCTTTCTCTTTTCTCCTCCAAAGGAAGGCCAACATGATTAAAGCTCTGCCCCTTTCGTTCCCACTTGGAACTTTTACAACTGGTGATTAACAGCCTCTTAAACAAGAGTGATCCTCTACTCACTATTGATTTGGCTGCTAAGTCAATTTGATTCAAAAGTAAAAGAAACATGTATTCATTGTCTCAGTTCCTTGGGAAACTCGCAAGTTGCAGACTAAATGATGAAGAAACCTACAGAATAGTAACAGAAGGATGATAGGGTGACCAGCACATATTCCTCAAATGACATAAATTACTGAGTAAGGTTTGTTTCCCCTTTATAATTAAGAGCCAGGGTAAAAGTAACTCCAGCCGCTTCCATCAGTTACATGTCACAGGAAGGACAATGTACCATTCCTAACTCGGGTAACTGCCTTTCACATCCCCAAAGGTTCTCATTTCACTGTAGAGTCAAGGATAAGCTTTGTGGTAGAGAACATTTTGCAGCTATGAATCACAATTCCCATAAAGAAGTGTTTCCTCTCCACTCCCTGACTTGCTGAGCATCCTCTCTATGTTCCTATGCTCCAATTATAAATTCCCATCTCAAGATCGAAGGGTCACAAAGGTGAGCAAATCCTCCAGCTCTGCTCCTTAGCCCATAATTCTTGCCTCAGCTCTGAAGGTTCCACACTCTAACAGGTTGATAATCTCTGCCTTCCCCACCAGAGTGCTCAGAGGGCCTTAAGGGAAGGAAAACAGAGACCGAAATGTCAAACATCACTCTGGTCTACTTCACTTCCCTCCACCAGAGGCTCAGAAAGAGTGGTACACAGGAGTCCACATTATTTTATGCTCTAAAATAATGCCAGAGGCCAGGGGCCAGTGGCTGGGGGCCAGGCGCGGTGGCTCATGCCTGTAGTCCCTGCATTTTGGGAGACTGAGGTAGGGGGATTGCTTGAGCCGAGGAGTTCGAGACCAGCCTGGGCAACATAGTGAGACCCTGTCTGTACGAAAAATAAAAAATAACTTAACCAGGCATTAGTAGCACACACCTGTAGTCCCAGTGGCTTGGGAGGCTGAGGTGGGAGAATCACTTGAGCCCCTGGAGGTTAAGGATGCAGCAAGCCATGATCGTGCCACTGCACTCCAGCCTGAGACCCTGTCTCAAAACTATATATATGACATGAAATAAAATAAAAATAATGCCTTTAGCTAAGTCATTGAAACATTCTGATTAAATGCCCAATCATCTGACTGGTTTAGACTCTAATCACAGTCATCATCTAATCTTTTAGTTAAATGTTATAAAACTTACATAGCATACCTTAATCCATATAAGCATATCTTATTAATCCATATAAGCCTTTCTTCCATGCACATCTGAGATACATAAATAACAGTAATAAAAACAAGAGTAATAACATTAAAAACAGTATTTATAGAGTGCTTACTATAGGCCAGGCTTGGAGTAGTTCATATATACTACTTCAGTAAATCTTCATAACAAAGTTTTGGTATTTTGTTTTTATATATAATTACCTGCTCTGCTGTTCTTCCTTCCTCTCCTGCCCCAATGCCACAAACCATGCCCTTGGCCCAATGTGTTCACGTGTACATAAACAAATCCACCCCACAGGGTCACTGGCAACACACTTCCAACTCCTAGCCCACTCACAGCATCACCTCTTACGGAACCTGCAGATTTGGGATCTCAGAAACATCTCTTTCTAAAACCTACCAAGAATACCCTGAACAGGAAAGCCACGCTGTTTCATTTCGAATCAGAGGAACAGCCATCATTTGACCAAGCCATATCCTGAACATGCACTACTGAAAAGCACTCCCTAGAATAAACAAAGCCAAGGACCCCTTTTATCATTCCTGCTCCTCATACCAGAAACTTTGAGTCTGTGGTTTTCTTGAGGCTTCTCATTTTCACTTTTCTCTTATACCTGTTTCAAGATATGAGGTGTAAGCACAAACACTGGCAGTTGCATGCATGGGCACCTTCATCCCTGCAAACATTTTGATTAAATGCCAATTAATTTAAAATCTCCCACGTGGTCTGATTTGAGGGTTCCCTAGACTCCTTTATTTAGAGGTAGCAATTAGAGCCCCATTGGGAGAAGACTCATCACCATATGGAGGCAGAGGCTCTGGAAATACCTCGGAAAGCGTCATCCCTGAGTCTTCATCGTCTCCAGGTCAAGGGAGCTGTAAGGAATCTAAGCCTTCATTAATCCCCCAGACACTCACACGATTATTTGTCAAACAAGATTCAGATGATTGGGGCTCAGAGACCCAACATTACTTTGCTGATTCAATGTTGAAAATGAATTCATAAACATGTAAGGCATAGTTTCTCCATTTAATTATCTAGAGATTAAGAAACACTAAATCTGTCAGACCCAATCATTTGGGACATGCTTGACAAATATCACCTTACTCCCTCCCTAAAAACAACCAGACAGTGAAAAGAGAATGGGCTCTTCAATAGGTTGAAACTGGGTCCTTACCCTAGCTGTGCCACTAACTAGCAGTTAGGATCTTGCAAATGGTGTCTCTCAAAAGGCGAATTTTCCTCATTGTAAAATAAGATCAACTCACATGAAATACTAGGATTAAATGAGACAACCTGTGACACACAACAGATACTTAACTTCCTTTGTTCTACAGTTACAACCATGAAACACCCCAAAATCAAAGTTCTTGCAGCAGAAACAGCAATTCCCAGTTCAACACAGCAGCAAATCAGTTGTCCAGACTCTACAAACTCAGTAACTCCTCAGCCTACCTGACAACTTACTTTATTAACTGGCTAAAACACCCTGAAGCTGTTTGCATAACACTTTTCCCTGGGGAACTAGAGATGGAAATGATTATTTGGACATGATCTGAAAAACAGTCGCATCCATTTTACATGGGGTAAAAATATCCTAGACAAGAAGGGCAGGTAAAAATCCATATAGATATGAAGGACCATCAAAAAAACATTCAAACAGAATTCAGTTCGGGCTTAGCTCTGATGAACTGTACATGCTCAAAAATAAAATATAATCAACCAAAATACATTGATGTCTATAGCTGTAACATTAACATTGGTGGCAGCTTGTTTACATTTTCGGCCAAGAAGTGTTCTTCCATCTGGTCACATACCGGCATTACACACATATTTTAAAGTTATTTAAATATTTCATGTGTGAAAACAGAGAGGTTACTTCATGTAGGCAAATTTGGAAGAAGTCAAGTGCTAAATATGCTGCAAAGATCCTGCTTAACCCACAGAAACTGACATTTTTCTTTCAGCCTGCCAGTTAAATGCCTACTCTGCTTTTTAATTCATTCACCCACTTCTACAAACATTTGCACTGACATTTTGCCAAAGAGCTATCCCACAAATCTCTAATGGGGAGGGAAGAAAGGAGTACAACAAATATAACAAACATTTTAAACTCTGGGGGCATCTTCAAAAAACTCTGGCCCAGGCAAGGCTCCAAATCGAGCCAGATAAAATAAGTACTTTTGATTCTTGTAATTTTTTATTTCTTGAGCTAATCTGTCTATTCTAATTGTGCTTAACATATCACAAATTCAGTTTCATTATGAGATTCTCAATGGGGCAACCCATTGAGAACTTTAAAGCACACGCCTACATACGGCACCCCTCTGCTCAGTCCTGAAATGGCTGGCATTCCACTATGGGGACAAACCAAGGTCCTCTGGCTAGCCAGACGAGTGTCAAGCCGGCTTCCAGGCTTCCCACCACTCCTTGCCTCCATGCTCACACTTGCCTCCCAGCCTGTTACTTGAACCTTCCGAATTCTGCACTGTGAGACTCTTCCTCCAATGCTCTCACGGCTAATTCGTTAACCATCTTCAAGTGCAAGTTTTTCACGTCTTTTTTTTTTTTTTTTTTTTTTTTAGACGGAGTCTCGCTCTGTTGCCCAGGCTGGAGTGCAGTGGCACGATCTCGGCTCACTGCAACCTCCGCCTCCTGGGTTCAAACAATTCTCCTGCCTCAGCTTCCTGAGTAGCTGGGATTACAGGCATCTGCCACCATGCCCGGCTAATTTTTGTACTTTTAGTAGAGACAGGGTTTCACCATGTTGGTCAGGCTGGTCTTGAACTCCTGATCTCGTGATCTACCTGCCTCAGCTTCCCAGAGTGCTGGGATTACTGGCGTGAGCCACCGCGCCCGGCTGTTACCATCTTACTTTATTTAATATTTCAACCACTTTACATACCTTTCTACTTTGCTCTACTTCAACTTTTTTTCATAACACTTATTTTATTAAATAAAAAAATATATTTATTTATGTCTATTGCTTATTATTCTGTTTGCCCTGCTAGAAGAGTATAAAGACAGCAAAAGTCCTTCTCTGTATTATATTGCTCACTCATATGTCCCAAGTGCCTAGAACAATTCCTGGCACAGAATAGCCTCATAAATGTCTGTTGAGTGAATAACTAAACTGTCAGAGACAGAAACATTATGTCATAGAAAATTTTTCTTTTTTTTTTTTTCTGAGACAGAGTCTCACTCTCTCACCCAGGCTGGAGTGCAGTGGTGCGATCTCAGTTCACAGAAACCTGTGCCTACTGGGTTCAGGCCATTCTCCTGCCTCAGCCTCCTGAGTAGCTGGGACTACTGGTGCGCGCCACCACGCCAGGCTGACTTTTTGTATTTTTAGTAGAGAGGGGGTTTCACCATGTTGGTCAGGCTGGTCTCCAACTCCTGACCTCGTGATCCACCCGCCTCGGCCTCCCAAAGAGCCAGGATTACAGGTGTGAGCCACCGCGCCTGGCCCATAGAACAATTTTCTAGGGTTCCACTAAGAAAAGACTAAGCTGGGAATTCTGATCTCCCAGGAGATAGACTCTACACTGAAGGAAAGCACCTGGGTGATATCTCCTGGTAGAATCTAGACAGCAAGCTCAAGCAGAGTAACAGAGATGTGGACAGACTGTATACCTCTCAAGGCAGGCCACTGCAGGGTCTCTTCAATGAGGTTCAAGGCTCTCAAATCTAGTACCCACCTACCACATCTCTTATTCATTCTATCATTCATCGCATGTGTGGTGGGCTGGGCAGCATGGTTAGACTTGCTTGTACTTCTCCACAGTCCACAGAAAAGAGGTGCTTGCTATCAAGTCCTTGCCTGCACAGGCCAGGCCCCACCCAGATACACATACATGCTGAAAACCTTTGGCCTCAGGCTCAGCCCTGCAGGCTGCTGCATCAGCCCTGAGCAATCCTGTCAGTGGACCGGGAGCCTCACCCCGTCTCCCTGAGGCCTAGATCACTTGTGCTGCCCTAAATCCACTGTGCACCATAATCTGAAGGGCAGTACAAAGGACTCGAAGTACAGCACACTGTAACAGCCACCCCACACCACAGGCCACCCCCAACTCTGAGCTACTGAACTCCACAGTCATTTAAGACCTTCGTAACTTCCTCCCACGTTTATAATCATTTTTAAATACGTCTTCTATCTGGTGACTCATGGTGTGTGGCGGGAAGAGTATGGTTAAGAGCACAGACTCTGCAGTTAAGCCAAGCTTGCTCTGCCACTTACTAGCTGTGTAACCTGTCTGCGCCTTCTTCTGTTGCTGTGTAACCTATGTGTGCCTTCTTCTTTACCGGCAATATGGCAACAGTAACTCTACCTAGGAAGTAGAGTAACTGTGAAGACAAATGAATTTAAAAGGTAAAGCTCATGGAACAATGAACATAGAACACCCTCAAGATATGACTCCTATCAACAAAATGTGGTATAGCCACACCATAGCATATAATTAAGCTATAAAAAGAAATGAAGTATTGTTACACGGATAACCTTAAAAACATTACGCTAAGTCAAAAAAAGCCAGACACAAAAGGCCACGTATGATACAATTCCATTTATATGAAATGTCCAGAATAGGCAAATCCATAGATTCAGAAAGGAGATTTGTGTCTGCAAAGGGCTGCTGGGGAGAGGGGAGTAGAAAGGGGCCACTAATGGGGATGGGGTTTCTTTTGGGGGCAATAAAAATATTCCAAAATTAGACAGTCATCAATATGAATTTTGTATATATACTAAACCACTACATTGCACACT
This sequence comes from Trachypithecus francoisi, assembly GCF_009764315.1. Lineage (NCBI taxonomy): Eukaryota > Metazoa > Chordata > Mammalia > Primates > Cercopithecidae > Trachypithecus > Trachypithecus francoisi. Next base: position 191,475,424 of record NW_022681453.1, read on the forward strand.
TTTTTCTTTTGTCTTTGTCCTTTTTTTTTTTGAGACGGAGTCTCGCTTTGTTGCCCAGGCTGGAGTGCAGTGGCGTGATCTCGGCTCACTGAAACCTCCGCCTCCCGGATGCAAGCGATTCTTCTGTCTCAGCCTCCAGAGTAGATGGGATTAAAGGCATGCACCTCCACATCCTGCTAATTTTTGTATTTTTTAGTAAAGACAGGGTTTTGCCATGTTTGCCAGGCTGGTCTTGAACTCCTGATCTCAAGTGATCCCCCTGACTCGGCCTCCCAAAGTACTGGGATTACAGGTGTAAGCCAGCGTGCCTGGCCGATGTTTAAAAGGTTCTTATTATTTATCTTCTTCCACTTTGAGCTACTCCAAGACAGTGCACAAGTCTTATTGCTGTATCCTCTAAAGTATCCAACACAAAGCAAGACACGCTGTCAAATAAACTAAGGAACCACGATAAACGTGGAGCCAAAATTTTCTAGGAAACATCAACAGAGACTGGAACAACTGGGCAGCTTCGAGGAATGACTGGCAAACTTGGGCGAAGTTTTATCCCCCAGGCATCTGGAGTCGTGCCAGTGTACACAGATTCACTGCGGCTGAGGGTCAAAGGCAGGTTCTGCCAACAAGGGAAATGATCAGAAAGCAGAACTGAACCCAGCCATCCCACTACTGGGTATATACCCAAAGGATTATAAATTACTCTACTACAAAAACACATGCACATGTATGTTTATTGCGGCACTATTCACAATAGCAAAGACTTGGAATCAACCCAAATGTCCATCTGTGACAGACTGGATTAAGAAATGTGGCATATATACACCATGGAATACTATGCAGCCATCAAAAGGATGAGTTTGCGTCCTTTGTAGGGACATGGATGCAGCTGGAAACCATCATTCTTAGCAAACTATCACAAGAAGAGAAAACCAAACACCACATGTTCTCACTCATAGGTGGGAACTGAACAATGAGATCACCTGGACTGGGGAAGGGGAACATCACACACTGGGGCCTATCATGGGGAGGGGGGAGGAGGGAGGGATTGCATTGGGGAGTTATACATGATATAAATGATGAATTGATGGGTGCTGACGAGTTGATGGGTGCAGCACACCAACATGGCTCAAGTATACATATGTAACAAACCTGCACATTATGCACATGTACCCTAGAACTTAAAGTATAATAAAAAAAAAAAAAAAAAAAAGAAAAGAAAGCAGAACTGAGACAGACCAGTTCAGGGAGAGAAAATACGGAGCGAGACGCCTCCTTCATCCTTTCACCAGGATTCACACTCAGAGACACTATTCAGGATGCACAGCACCCATTTCCAAAATGCAGACCTATATGTATGGTCACTCTTCAATCGATGTAATTGCTACAAAAGCGAAGACACTGGAAAGAAAGGTTGTGAGGCGAAAGAACGCCACAGGAAGCAAACAGCCCTTATTTCAAGGCAGCAGGTTTTTGTTGGCGTTGTTTTTTGCTTGAACTGGCAGTCAGCAAAGAATTCTTAAATATATTCTAGCACTCAGCTGAACCATCCTTGCAACCTGTTTCATATGTAGGTTCTAGAGGTCACTTCGTAGCAGAACATTTTAAAGGAGGGAAAAACAGAAGAAGGAGAAATAAGCAATTGCCTCAAACAAGGAAAGCAGTCTCTTTACTTCAGAGTGAAAAGAAAAAGTATTCAGTTTCTTGCATCTTTTTGAATCCAAAAGCAATAAATACAGGAAACGTTAAACAATGAGAGCAAAATAAAAATCAATGTCCATTTGTTAGCATGGCTAACATAATTTGGAGACGGACGATTTGTCTGGCAAGTTCTCCAATTTTGCCCTAGAATTTTCAGAATGAGTTCCCCAGCACTGACCCCCACTTCCCGCCACTTTAACCAAGATGCCCACCATCCTCTGTCTGTTACAGTCTCACTGCATTTCCAAATTACTCCAGGTTTTCATGTTCCTACCTTCATGACTACCTGGAAATTCAGATTCTTAAAAGTGCTTTTTAAAATATCCCATCACCTTTCATTTCTGTTAACTATTTTTCTTTCTCCCTATCACTGCCCTAAATCCAGTTTTCAGTTCTCTCTCTCTCTCTCTGAGAGCATTTTCATGGCCTTTGACCTAGTTTATATTTAGTACATTGACTCTTTGATCCATCTTCCATATAGTCCCAGCATTATAAATGGACAAATGAATGAAAGCGGTCTAGATTCCTTAACCTGGCCTTTGAGACCAACCACACCCACCAACCACACTGCCCCTCTAGGGTCTCCTCCCACTTCAGGACCCCTCACTCCACATCTCCACACCAATCAACAGTCATTCCATCCCACGCTGACCCTGTCAGAATTTAACACTCCTTTCTTTAGGAGGCAATTCTGTGACAAATGGTTTTTCACACTAAGGTAGCATTTAACACAAGGTAACTTTTATCATTGGACACCTGCGGAGTTGCAGCTCACCACTCACCACAGATTTAACCATGTCTTATCTATAATGCCTTATCGTGCCCCTAAGTACCCATCATGGGACAAAATAGGGATTACAATAGCGGTGATGTTCCCACCTGAGTGTCACTCAACGAATGCATACTGAATATGTAAATGAATCAGTGACCCAAACAGAAAAATAGCTGAAAATATTTATTTTGCACTATGCTAGATGTTCCACATACATCTCTGGTGTTTTTGTTTTTTTTTTTTTTAATTCTCAAAAGACTTACAGGTATAGGTGCACCTTGTTTGAAGGTGCATTGCTTGATTGTGCTTCTCAGATAGTTGTGATTTTTACAAATGGAAGGTCTGTGGCAATCCTGCATCAAGCCAGTGAGCATCATTTTTCCAACAGGAGGGTTCACGTGCGTCTCTGTGTCACATTATGGTCATTCTCTTAATCTTTCAAATGTTTTGTTATTATACGTCATGGTGATCTGTGATCTCTGATGTTACTATTGTAATTGTCTTGGAGCACCAGGAATCACATCCATAGTGTGTTCTGACTGCTCCACAAACAGCTGTTACCCCAGCTCTCTCCCTCCCCGTGGGCTTCCCTATTCCTTGAGACATAACAACTTTGAAGTTAAGCCAGTGAATAATCCTCCAGTAGCCTCTAAGTGTTCAAGTGAATGGAAGAGTCACATGTCCTTCACCCTAAGTTGAAAGACAGAAATAGGTAAGCTTAGTGAGGAGAGCATGTCAAAAGCTGAGATGGGCTGAAAGGTAGGCCTCTTGTGCCTAACAGCCAAGTTGTAGATGCAAAGGAAAAGTTATTGAAGGAAATTAAAAGTGCTACTGCAGTGAACACATGAATGATAGCAAAGTTAAGCAGCATTGTTGTTAATATCGGGAAAGATTTACTGCTCTAGATAGAATACCAAAAGCCAATGTCCAATCCAGAGCAAGGCTCCAACTCTCTTCAATTCTCTGAGAGCTGCGAGAGGTGATGAAGCTGCAGAAGAAAAGTTTGAAGCTAGCAGAAGCTGGCTCATGAGATTTAAGGAAGTAAGTCATCTCTGTAACATAAAAGTACAAAGTGAAGCCACCGGTGCTGCCGTAGAAGCTGCAGCAAGTTATCCAGGGGCTCCAGCTAAAATAACGGATAAAGGTGACTATAGTAAACAACAGCGTTTCAATGGAGATGAAACGGTCTTGTATCAGAGAAGATGTCAACGCAACTTTCATAGTTTGAGAGAAGTTAATGCCTGGCTTCAAAACTTCAAAGGGCCGGCTGACTCTCTTGTCAGGAGCTAATGCAGCTGGTGACTTGAAATGGAAGCCTATGTCCATTTACCATTCCAAAAATCCTAAGGTCTTTAAGAATTACGCTAAATCTACTCTGCCTGTGCTCTACAAATGGAAATGCAAAGGCTAGATGACAACACATCTGTTTACAGCACGGCTTACTGAATACTTCAAGCCCACAGTTGAGACCCACTGCTCAGAAAAAAAGATTCTTTTCAAAATAGTTCTGCTCACTGACAACGCACTTGGTCACTCAAGAACTCTGAAGGACATGTACAATACAATTAATGTTGTTTTCGGCCGGGCGCGGTGGCTCACGCCTGTAATCCCAGCACTTTGGGAGGCCAAGGCGGGTGGATCACGAGGTCAGGAGATGGAGACCATCCTGGCTAACACGGTGAAATCCCGTCTCTACTAAAAGTACAAAAAACTAGCTGGGCGTGGCGGCGGCGCCTGTAATCCCAGCTAATCCGAGGCTGAGGCGGGAGAATGGAGGGAACCAGGGAGGCGGAGCTTGCAGTGAGCCGAGATCGCGCCACCGCACTCCAGCCTGGGCGACAGAGCGAGACTCCGTCTCAAAAAAAAAAACAAAAAACAAACAAAAAAAACCAATTAATGTTGTTTTCATGTCTGCTGATACAACATCCATTCTGCAACTCATGTACCAATGAGTAGTTTTGAAGTAAATGTGAAGGCTCAGATACTTATCAGCATTTCTTAGCAATGAAGTTTGTTTGTTTGTTTTTCCAAGTGGAGTCTTGCTCTGTTGTCCAGAGCTGGAACGCAGTGGCGCGATCTTGACTCACTGCATCCTCCGCCTCCCAGGTTCAAGCAATTCTCCTGCCTCAGCCTCACCAGTAGCTGGGATTACAGGCGCCCGCCACCACGCCCGGCTAATTTTTGTATTTTTAGTAGAGACGGGGTTTCACCACGTTGACCAGGCTGGTCTGGAACTGATCTGCCCTCCTCGGGCTCCCAAAGTGCTGGGATTACAGGTGTGAGCCACCGTGCCCAGTCAATAAAGTATTTTTAAATTAAGATATGTACATTTTTAGACAACATGTTACTGTACACTTAATACAGTATAGGGTAATGGGAAATAAAAAATTTGTGCGATTCACTTTATTGTAATATTCACTTTCTAGTGATGGTGTGGAAATGAACCCACAATATCTTTGAGGTATGCCTCTATGCAGTATCACCTCCACTTTACAAATAAGGAAACTGAAGTTCCAGTTTCTAAAACCAGAGTCAAAACACAGAAGTGCCAGGATTCAGTACTAGGTCCGTGTACTCTAGAACCCATTCTCTTGATGACTAACCTCCTCTCCACTTTCCCCCTCCTTTTCTACCTCTCCATTTACAGGATAGAAAATGAAGCTTCAAAGAAGCTATAAAGCAAGACAGGCTGGGCGCGGTGGCTCACGCCTGTAATCCCAGCACTTTGGGAGGGCAAGGTGGGAGATGACCTGAGGTCAGGAGTTCAAGACCAGCCTGGCCAACATGGCGAAACACCATCTCTACTAAAAATACAAAAATTAGCCAAGTGGTAATCCCAGCTATTCGGGAGCAGAAGCAGGAGAATCACTTGAACCTAGGAGGCAAAGGCTGCAGTGAGCTGAGATCGTTACCACTGCACTTCAGCCTAGGTAATGAAGCAAGACTCTGTCTCAGAAAATAAATAAAAAATTAATAAATAAGAAAATAATAATAATAAAGCAAGACAAAGGCAGAATCAAGAGACCTACATGCTGTCATGTTTCCAAAGTTCAGAATAAAATCAATCAGGAGGAGACTCCGACTGCATTCAGAGGGGACGCTGTGGTCTTATTAGAGGTCTGTTGGAGGCAGTAAGATACAGTCCTTTGCACACAGACTCTAACACTACACCTGGAGACTCCACACTTAGGTTTAAAATCCAGCTGCAATTCTTTTAACTATGTCACTTAACTACTCTAAATTTCGGCTTTCCCATGAGTTAAATGAGAATCACAATGTCTATCCTACCAGATTGCTGTAAGTCGAAATAAGGAAACAGGAGAAATTAGGCAATAAGCACCATGAGGAAGAGACCCAGTTAATCTTTTTCATGGCTCTACCTCAGCACCTGGCATTGCCCTTGCATGTTTTCTGAAATTTGAATCACAGGGGGTTTTTTGTTTGTTTTTGTTTTTCTCTCTTAAGACAGTCTCGCTCTGTCACCCAGGCTGGAGTGCAGTGGTGCAATCTCAGCTCACTGCAACCTCTGCCTCTCAGGTTCAAGCGATCCTCCTACCTCAGCCTCCCGAGTAGCTGGACTCCAGGTGCACTCCACCAACCCCAGTTAATTTTTGTATTTTTTGTAGAGGTGAAGTTTCACCATGTTACCAAGGCTATTCTTGAACTTGTAGACTTAAGCAATTTGCACATCTGGGCCTCCCAAAGTGTTGGGATTACAGGTGTGAGCCACTGTGCCTGGCCAAATCACAGCCATTTTAGGTTTTTCTCTTATCTACTTATTATCTTCTGTCTGTTTGAGATCTAAGCATAGTAACTGATTTAAAAAGAAAAATAATAACAATGATGATGACATTATTATTACCCTAAAACATAAGCAAAGGAAAAAATGATCACATACTACAGTCAGCAAACAAGAAAAAAAAAAGTACTTATACTTCATTATAGCTGCTATGACTGCATACTTTTCACAATAAAAGACACTGAAAGGTAGAAAAAAGAAAGGCAAGCAGAAATATGAATAAATAGATTAAGAAACCCAGCTGATACTCTAACTGTCTAATCAAAAACAACAGGCCCTGCAAAATAAATTGAAAGATCTGCTCAGAGAGAAGCAATTGAAAGCTCAAATTGAACAGTCTCGGCAATTTGTGGGAGAAGAGAGATGATTCTGAAATGGCATAATGTAAGAACAAAGAACAAAGCATTTTTATCTGGCTCCCAAACAATTAAATGAACCTGCCAATTCCATGTGGAAGATGAGCTTTAAAGAACTGCAGTCATGTCAAAGGAACATTCAAAGTCAGCCAGAATTCATTAGATGCCAGAGGAGAAACAGCTACAGATTTCTAAACAGGCATCTCCAACCCAAGCCAGAAGGAGCTGGAGACTCAAAGAGAAACCACTCTTTTATCCCTTTCAGAGTGCGCATCTTGCCCAACTTTCTGGACCAGGTTCCTCCCATAGGCACGACTAGTCCACATGTGTGAAATTACAGAAATTAGGCTAAAGAGAAAAAAAACCCTGGTTGTGGGTTAAGAAGGCATATGATCAATCCTGACTGTCTTCCACGCAGACAGGGAGGAAGATTCTTTAAGATTCCTCCTTCTGAGACCATCTCATCTGTGACATGGGACAAAGGTGGAAACATGCTGCACGAGGAATTCAGTTCATAAGTCAATGGACTTGGCAAAATCACATATAATAAAAGTGGCCTTAGGCCGGGCGTGGTGGCTCATACCTGTAATCCCAGCACTTTGGGAGGCTGAGGTGGGTGAATCACCTGAGGTCAGGAGTTCGAGACCAGCCTGGTCAACATGGAGAAACCCTGTGTCTACTAAAATTATAAAAATTAGCCGGGCGTGGTGGTGCATGCCTGTAATCCCAGCTACTGGAGAGGCTGAGGCAGGAGAATCGCTTGAACCCAGGAGATGGAGGTTGCGGTGAGCCGAGATCGCACCGTTGCACTCCAGCCTGGGCAACAAGAGTGAAACTCTGTCTCAAAAAACAAAACAAAACAAAACAAAACAAAACAAATCAAACCAAAAAAAGTACCCTAGAACTTAAAGTATAATAATAAAAAAAAAAAAAAGTGGTGGTAGAAATCTGTAAATTCACTGAAAAGGTAAGGTTGACATGTTTTAATGCATATATCATAAGAGACACATGGGACCTGAGGTCAAAAAAGAGAACAGACTTATGTCTCCCACCAGCCGCCTCCCTGCCCCTCAGGACACTGCTTCGTGGCTGGGGCTCCCAACTCCATGTCGCCAGCACCATTTCCACTGCTCTCACTCTCAATTTTTTCCAAGTCACACTCCTGGAATTTAAAGGACATGAAATATAACGTCATAATATAATTCCTATCAGAATCCTAGAGATGTCTGACCATCAATACATCAAAACAAATGTGATCGCATCATGCAAACAACAAAGTATTTTACTAATAATGTTATTCCTTTGACAAGTTGTGAACTTCTGCAGATCAGGAGTCACATTTCCCCCTCGGCATTTCTAGTATTTAATATTGAATGCCTCTCATACTTTCTAGGAACTCAAAAAATGGACAGATAGACAGATGGAGCTATGAATCAACCAGCCCTGAATGCGCAGTCTATTGCAGGTTATAAAGGACACAAGGTATGTCCCCAGGCCTGTCATTTAACGGCTCACAATCTACTTGGAGAGGATATCCTCCCAGGAAGACGACAGTGTCCAAGACAATACACCTGTATTTACAGGTATACAAGTATTGTAATAAAGGCTCTATTTACAGCGTACAAACCATGGAACAATCTGTGAGCTGGAATCATCCACAAAGGATTCCTGCACACCGTGAGAATTTTAACATACAAAATGGAAAAACCTTGATGCCAGGAAAGCTCTTAGGAATCAGTTAGTCAACTTCCTGATTTTAAGGTTGAGAAAACTGAGTCTTTGGTAGGGGTTCATGTGTGTTGGGCTCACAGAGCAACTCCCACAGCAAAGCCATGCTGGCCGACTCCAACATCACCATCACAAAGCCCACGGACCCAGAGGGATCCCAACCCATCCCTGAGCAGTACTGCACAGCACAGAGCAAATCGTGTTTCATCTCAATGAGCAGAGCAGCAAAACAAGCCTGATAAAAATATTCACTCCCAGGCCGGGCGCGGTGGCTCAAGCCTGTAATCCCAGCACTTTGGGAGGCCGAGACGGGCGGATCACGAGGTCAGGAGATCGAGACCATCCTGGCTAACACGGTGAAACCCCGTCTCTACTAAAAAATACAAAAAAACTAGCCAGGCGAGGTGGCGGCGCCTGTAGTCCCAGCTACTCCGGAGGCTGAGGCAGGAGAATAGCGTGAACCCGGGAGGCGGAGCTTGCAGTGAGCTGAGATCCGGCCACTGCACTCCAGCCTGGGTGACAGAGCAAGATTCCACCTCAAAAAAAAAAAAAAAAAAAAAAAAAAAAAAAATTCACTCCCAAATCATGTATTAAGCACCATGAGGAAAAATGCTAGATGGCACTGGAAGAGTGGACACACAGAGATACATGCATACTCTCGTATCTTTCACTGTCTCTCAATGTCTCCCTCCTGTCAAACCACCCCCCCGCCACATGGTTGCTGCCCACAATAGATCTGAGACAGTGCCGCATGAGGAGCGGGGGAAGAAGACAGCACTTTTGCTGTCAGATCCTAACTCAAATTTCACCTTCCCAGCAAGACCTCCCTCTTGGAACACCCTATTTAAAGTTGTAACGCCATTCCTGCCCTAGCATCTAACATCCTACACGTATATTTGTTTTCCTCTCTCCCCTGAGTCAACTAACAGCTCTGGGCAATGATCTGTGTGTTTCCTTCAGCACTTCATCCACAGCACCAAGCAAAGAGCCTCAGACATATTAGGTACTCAATCAAATGTCTTCTGAAAAGGATGAATCAACGAATGAATAAACACAGAAATCAGAGGCGGCTTTGTGAAGAAGACACCACTTGAAATTCCCTTTAAATGGACGGTGTCCAGAAAAAGGAGCCATTGAAAGAACTGGGACCACAGTTAAACATCCCAGGTGAAAGAAACAGTAGGGAAAAGTATTCAGACGGGGAAGTGTGGGGCTGGAATAACACCAGGGAGAGGCTCCTTTGTCGGAAATGTAAGATGCATAAATGACACTAAAGCAGAAAGGATGCAGAATGGAGCCCAAAATGCGGACAGTGTATAAGCAAGGGTGGAGGGCCACCGCTCACTCTCAGGAGACCACCTTGGTGTCCCCACATTTACACAGGCCCTGTTAGAAAGCAGTTCAGCGAGGTGAGAAGTGGGGGGAGGTGGAGGATGATTCCTGAAAGCCAACGAATGCAGGACAGGCCTCCAGACTGGTGCCCACATGGCCAAGTAGTTTTCTGAGCCAAAAGCCTACCTCCTCTTCACTCTTGGCTGTGTGCTGACCCACCCAGACAAGCCAACAGGGTTTCCCCAGCACAGCAGAGCAGCGATTTTCTACCTCCAGTTCAGATTCATGCCACAAACTGCCGGGCAGAAACTGATCCTGAGGTAGAAGGCTCTTTTTAAAATGTGGAGGTTATTTTATTTATTTATGTATTTATTTTAATGGTGCAAAGACTGATCTGGGAAACAAGCACAGTTCAAAAGGAGAAAAGTCATTAACATGCATAAAAAATAAAGGCAGTAGAATATTGATTGTGGCAATTTAAGAAAGCTGGCACAATGCACCTTGCCAATTCACAGAAATTGAGAGAAAATATAGTCCACATTGCAAATTAAATGGAGACAGTGTGGCTTTAGGATGCAAGCAATTGCTGAATATGCAGAGAGTCTGCACATGGTGCCAGCCTGCCCTGGGAGCCAGCTCTGCCAGCAGAGGTGGGAGACTTTATCAAGTCTTGAGAAAATGTAAGGACTGGGGCAACGTCCGCTCCTTATGTCCCTGTCTCAGAAGGCAACAATGTCTCCCCACTAATCCAGACACATCTAAAATAAATCCATAGACACCACAGAGGAACCCAACCAGTATTTTAGTGAGAAAGGTTTTAAATACCAATTCTACGGACTTATCTTCCTTTATTCTGTAAACAAAAGCAGAATGAGAAAATAAATAACATAAGCTGATGATTTCTAAAGTGCTAGAGTAGTTTGAAAAAAAGAGCATTAAACTAGAAACTCAAAGGCTGAACATCGTTGCTGGTTTAGGTGGACACACTAGTGGCCTCAGGCAAATCCCTGGACTTCTCTGGGTCTTAGATTCCCTTGGTGACTGCATCTTGGCTAAAATTAAATGGGAATTATTCTACCAACCCTATGAGTTGATACTATTATTAACCCAATTTTACAAAGTACTTTCTCCCAAGTCACAAACAAGAGATGGAGCCAGGCATGCAAATCTGACTTCTGGGGCTCAGTTCTCAATCCTTCAAGTTACCATTTCCAAGTTCCCTGTGGTTCTAGTTCTTTCCAAGTTCCCTGTGGTTCTAGTTCTGACCATCTATGTATTCATTCAAATAAAAAGGGCTAGAATTGCCAGCATCTATGTGCATCTACTTAGTACCCAAGTGTCAGCGGAGACCCCACTCAATGGTAGGAGAGAGGTGGTAAATGGTAGGAGAGGAGAGAGCTGCATCCTCCTCAGTTGCCTAGAATAACAGTACAAAATCCTAAAGCGTTTTCCATAGCTATCCCCAAATTAGATCTGGGTCCTGTTCTGATAAGGTGTTTGGGAATGAAGCAGCAGCACAGTGACCTTTAACACAGACCCATTTTGGGCCGGGCATGGTGGCTCACTCCTGTCATCCCGGTACTTTGGGAGGCTGAAGCAGGCGAATCACCTGAGGTCAGGAGTTCGAGACTAGCCTTAACAACATGGAGAAACCCTGTCTCTACTAAAACTACAAAACTAGCCCAGTGTGGTGGCGCATGCCTGTAATCCCAGCTACTTGGGAGACTGAGGCAGGAGAATCACTTGAACCTGGGAGGTGGAGGTTGCTGTGAGACAAGATTGCGCCATTGCACTCCAGCTTGGACAACAAGAGCAAAACTCTGTCTCAAAAACAAAAACAAAATAAAAAACATAGACCCATGTCTATCATGAACCACGTCTCTACTCTCCCCCCACCACAATCCATTACCATGCGAGGTGCAATGACAACATTATGATAAAAGTGTTTCAACAAACTGAGGCAACAGGCCAAGTAGAGCAGAGTAAAATATAATCATACAAGAGCCTGGTCTTGGGGCCAAAATGCTCAACGGTACAATGCTCAAGGAACATGATTCAGCAACATTACATGAAACGAACAGTAAATTCAAATGTTTCAAGAGTGTGCTTTGGCAGCCAAGGTTGTGTGAATGAAGCTGCATGAACAGAAGTAGACTGCCTGGAAGGAAATGTATCTGCTTTCATCTGTGCTGCTCTTACCACACCCGTTTCAACCAACATCCTGAAAGTTCTGCCAATATGGAGGATGTGAGGTAAGGAAACTATAGACTGGATGACGATTTGAAGGAACTGGGAACATTCAGAAAGGAGGCCAGGAGCACCACCTTAACACCTTAAAGCTCCCTCTCTCCTCTGAAACATAAGTAGGATTGTATTCCATATTCACGTGAATTGCAGAATAATAGAGAAAGCAGGGAGACAAATTTGGGTTCAATAATAAGAATTCTCAGAAAGCTGCCACCCAAATACAGAAATTCACCTCTAGAAGAAGTAACTTCCTCAGGGTGCTGAAACAGACGCTGGGTGACCATTTAGAGGAGAGACTGAGGAGCTCAGGAGTCAAGACTTCATGATGAGACCAACGCACTGTTGTCAGTTGAACTGTGTCCTGCGAAACAGGTATGTTCAAGTCCTAACTCCCCCTGCTCCTTGAACTGTAATAGAGTCTTTGTAGGATGCTCACTCTGAATTAGGGTGGGCCCTAAATCCAATGCCTCATACACTTAAGAGACAAGGGAAAGTTGGACGCAGACGTACACAGATGGGAGATGGCTGTTGTGGTCCATTTGGGATGCTATAACAAAATACCTTAAACTGGTAATTTATAAACAATGTAAAATGTATTGTTCACAGTTCTTGAGACTGGGAAGTCCGAGGTCAAGGCATTGGCAGATTCTGTGCCTGGGGGAGGCTTGCTCTCTGCCTCCAAAAATGGTGCCCTGTTGCTGCATACTCCCAGGGCAGAAGGGAGAAGCAGCTCCTTGAGGCCTCTTTTATAAGGGCACTAACCCCACTGACAAGGGCAGAGACCTCATGAGCTAATCACCTGCTGAAGGTCCCATCTCTTACACTATTGCACTGGGGATTAGCTTTCAATACATGAATTCTGAGGGAACACAAACATTCCAGACCGTAGCAGTGGTTACAGAGGCAGAAACTGAAGTGTTGCGGCTACAAGATAAGGAACACTAAGGGTTGCCAGCAGCCACCAGGAGCTAGGAAGAGGCAAGGAAAGATCCTCCCCTAAAGCCTTCAGAGGGAGTACTGGCCTGCCAGCTCCTTGAGTTCAGAATGCTAGACTCCAGAACTGTGAGGGAACACGTCTGTTTTGGGCCACCGAATTTGTTACAGCAGCCCTAGGAAACTAACACATACACAAACACCCAACTCGGGGACATTCTAGCTATATCTACGGGACTAACAGTTGTTTTCCAAGTGGGAATTGTGATGGTGTACTAACATTAATTCTTGAATCAAAAGGAACATTAACACATGGTGTAAGTTTAGTTTTTTTCTTTTTAACTCATTCATACACTTATTAAATATTTACTGAGTACTTAATATGTGACAAAACTTCTGCAGTGCCCTAAGGACAACGAAGACATGATTCCTGTACTCAAAGAGCTCATTGTCTACCACGGTCTGAGTGTTTGTGTCCCCCTAAAACTCATATTGAAATCCTAATCCCCAAGGTGATCATTACTGGGGGATGGAGCCTGCAGGAAGTGGCCAGGTCATAAGAGCAGAACCTTCATGAATGGGACTTCTGCACTTGAGACTGCAGAGCTCCCTTTCTCCTTTCATCAGGTGAGGACACAGTGAAACAACAGCTGTCTGTGAACCAGGAAAGGGAGCCTTGCCAGACACCAAATCTGCCCAGATGCCAGAACTGTGAGAAATTAATTTCTGTGGTTTATAATCCACCCAATCTATGATATTTTGTTAGAACAACCCGAATGGACTAAGACACTCCCCGCCAAGAAAATGTAAAAACATAACGTGACAGATGTCTTTACATCAGTAGCGGAAGCTGTGACAGAGGCACTTACAAACACAGAGGTAAGAAAAAGTGAAGAATGATCCTCTGTGGCAGTGGGTATCAGGGAGGGCTTTCTGTAAAGTTTACATTTGTGCTAGATTTTAAAAAGTAGGTGTGCTCCAGGTGAGCAAGGTGGGGAAATACTTTCTAGGCATGTCAAAAGGCCTTGGCCTAACTCTTCCAGATACAGATAAATGTGGGGAATAAGGAGGGAAGGACAAGAAATAAACCTCAAAAGCTGTGCTGAAGCACCTCAGTTTGTGTGTGAACTGGTCCAGGAAACCCCACAGGTGCTCAGACAGTCCTCTTTTTAATGTTATCATTATTACCATTACTGTTATTGTAGAAATGGGGCCTTGCTGTGTTGTCCAGGCTGCTCTTGAACTCCGGGCCTCGCACGATCCTCCTCCCCTGCCCTCCTAAAGAACTGGAATTACAAGTGTGAACTACCGTGCCTTTTTTTTTTTTTTTTTCTTTTGAGACAGTTTCACTCTTGCCATCCTGGCTGAAGTGCAATGGCACGATCTTGGCTCACTGCGACCTCGGCCTCCTGGGTTCAAGCAATTCTCCAGCCTCGGCCTCCCAAGTAGCTGGCATTACAGACACCCGCCACCATGCCTGGCTAATTTTTGTACTTTCAGTAGAGATGGGGTTTTGCCATGTCGGCCAGGCTGGTCTCGAACTCCTGACCTCAGGTGATCTGCCCGCCTCAGTCTCCCAAAGTGCTGGGATTACAGGTGTGAGCAACAGTGCCTGACTTCTAACTCCAGTTTGTAAGAGTTGTATTCAGTGACTGCCCTCTCACCCAGAGCACTGTTATTTCTACTGTTTCATTTTTAGAGTGACTCCAGCTCCATATTCCTCCTCCCACACTGCCTATATACCCACCTTACAGTTTCAGTGGGAATATTAAAATACTCGCAGATGAAAAGCCAGACAGAAGACACCTCGGATGGTTTCCCCCATCCCCCAACAGATTTGTAATTCATTCATTTCTCCTCAATCTGGCCTACGGAGAAGGGAGAGGCTGAAATGAAAGTAACAGCTGCTTCTCAACAGTGGAGGAGCGTGAGGATGTCAGTGTGTCGCACTTGACAGCTGTGAACGATCTTAGACCATAATTATGTAACCTCCTGCATGTGGAGCTCTCCACCCTTCCAGAACACTCTCATGTGTCCCTGGGCTTTATTCTTACAGCAACCCAGGGAGCCGATCGGCATGAAAGAGGCTGGAAGGAGGCTCAGAGGTAGGTGAACTGCAACGCAGAAGATGACCCAGGTTACACCTCAGTCTCCTGCTCCTGGGACGCTGTTGCCTTTCATGGTTTTGCTTGATTTTCCTAAGAAGCATGTAGAAGGGCTTGTAGGATTGTATACTGGAGAAACGGTTCAGCAGGACTATGTAGAAATTCAAAGTGCATGCATTAACATTCCACCGGAAGGGCAAAAAGAGCAAGTACTGCTTTGCTTCATCTTACAAGTAAGAGAGATTTCAGAAACATGATCAAAATAACCACACCTCTGCGTTCTGAATTTGGGAGTCCCAAGAGAAGAGTTAAGGATAAAGTGAGAATCGAAGCTGTAAGATGTCTGTGGCTGTGATGAAGCTCAGAGAGCAGGTTTGGTCTACCAGGCCCCCTCCCCATCTTCCCCGACCCCCACCCCACCCCGCCCCCACCACTCTTCTGTGCGTAACATATGATTTTCTCTATCAGCAGCCTTTAAGAAGCTGCTGATCCCTAATGTAAATGATGAGTTAATGGGTGCGGCACACCAACATGGCACACGTATACATACGTAACAAACCCGCATGTTGTGCACACGTACCCTAGAACTTAAAGTATAATAATAATCATAATAAAAACAAAAGAAAACAAAAAACGAACAAACAAAAAAAAGAAGCTGCTGATCCCTGCCTGTCATCTCAGCACTTTGGCAGGTGAAGGTGGGAGGATCGCTGGAGCCCAGGAGTTTGAGAGCAGCGTAGGCAACATAGTAAGACTCTGTCCCTACAAAAAATTAAAGTATTAGCTGGGTGTGGGGGCTCATGCCTGTAGTACCAGCCACTCTGGAAGTTGAGGTGGGAGGACTGCTGGGGCCCGGGAGGTTGTTGAGGCTGCAGTGAGCCGTGACTGCACCACTGTACTCTGGCCTGGGCAACAGAGGAAGACCCTGTCTAAAAAAAAAAAAGAAGTTTCTGATTCCAAGGGTAATGATGAAATCAACTCATCAGAAACTGAGACTAGTGCCACTGAGCTTTGTGCACCAATAGATTTTTCTTCTTAAATACCATTACTTCAAGCTAATTGTTCATCTCTAAGCCTCAGAATTTCCCCAGAATGCTCAGGTTAGGAAAACACTTTATAAATATATACTAAATATATATTTAGTATATATGTTTAGCAAACTTTAAATATATACTAAAATTACAATGTACAAGTGTAAGCAGGAATCACATTCTTCCTGAAAGAACTAAAAACATCACTGGCAAAGTCTCTTTAATTTGCTACGATTAAAGAAACAAAGGAACATCAATTAGATTCCATCTTCTGGTTAGAAGATCTCTCTCTGATTAAGAAGGGAAGGAAATGATGCAAGAAAATCAAAGAATGTTACATTTAATTAATTTATTCACTTCAACCAACTCTCCAGCCCAATAGGTATGCTGTTGAGATGTCTTTTTACCTGACTTACAAAGTTAAAGATACAATGCATCTCAGCATGCATGTGTGCTCGTGTATGTAGACATGCGTGTACACATCCACATTTAATTCTGAATTAATTTATTCTTTTTCAGGTCCCCTAGGTCGTAAATGAATTCTAAATCAACATAACAGTCTGGCTTATCCATGAAGGCTGCCTGTTTTTGAGGCATGATATATGAAATGTAAGAATATTTAAAAAAATAAAAATTGTCCTCACACCAGGTAAAAGATAACTCAGGAGAGAAGAAAGTTCCCATCTTTAGAAGAGACTTCATTGGATTTCTGACCAGTTGCTGAAATACCCTCTATTACCATGTGCTCTGACCATCTCTCCCCTCCTGCTTCACACACCTAGAAACTGACATCAAGTCCTACATGAGGAAAGAATGTAAATTTTCCTTCCTCCCAGAAGGGAGCAGGAACGGGTAAAGCTGTTTTCCTTCCCTCTCAGCTTTCTCCCTTGTATGCATGCATGCACACCAGAAGGTGTGAAGCCGCAGGTTGGAGGGAGATAATAAACCCAGAAAATATTGCAATATCAGGTTATAAAAGGACTGACTTTCCAACAGGCATGCATCAGTGGACCACTAATGAATGGGAGGAGTACTGGGTAAAGGGAGGAAAAGGCTGCTCAAATAAGGAGCTGTAATCCTCAATCCACAATCCAACCTCCACACCCCTCCCAGGACACAGAAATGCAACAAGCAAAGATGCCCGCTACAACACAATCAAAACGGGCTCTCTCTCTCTCTCTCTGGCTGAGAAAGGTGTCCCAGCAGAGCCAAGGAGCCTGAGGCTGATGCAAAGCAGCTCCCTCAAAACTGACAAGCAGCATTTTGTCAGCATCTTATTTGCAAAGAAAAAACAATATACCCTGTCTGTCACCTCACTATGTACCTCCATGGCTCAGTGACACAGAGCAAAAGGGGAAGGTAGCAGAAAGTGGTGAGTACAGGTACTCTGGCTGATTAGGGTATAGGCTTCTGTCCTGGTTGCTGTTTTTTATTTGATTTCTAAAAAGAGGGCTCAGAGAAATTGGACTAATTGCTGCTCCTCTCAGGCCTCAAGTTTTTCATCTGAGAAAAGGCTATGTGACTAGATGGCCATGGCAGATGCAAGACGGCTGCATGCATATTCTTTGACACTCTCCCATCAAGAGGTTGGGGCTAGGTCCTGTGCCCTTGAATCTAAGAGGGCTCTGTCACTGCTTGACAAACAGAGTAAGAGGGAAGTGACGGTTTGCTCGTTTTCAGCATCAGGCCTTAAGAAACTGGCGGCTTCCACTTCGTATCTCTTGGAATGTTCTCTCTGGGAGCCCGGATCTTCTACATAAGGAAGCTGACTTAGACTAAGGCTGCCATGCCATGAGAAAGGCCAAGCGAATCACACAAAAAGGCTGGAGGTGGAGAGGGAAGGAAGACTGGAATGAGAGAAGGGGAGAAATGTTTGGTCAGCTACCAGCTGAGGTCCAGAAATCATAGAGCAATTGTAGGCCATCCCCTTTGTACCCTGTCTGAATTTCTGACTCAAAGAATCACCAGATATAATAAGGTATTATTTGAAGCCACTAGGTTTGGGGGTAGTTTTATGCAGCAATCAGTAACGGATACAGGGACCTATAAATGCCCTTTTAGCCCTAACAACTCTGATTCCGTGATCTTCATGTGTGCCAGTGGTCCTCCACCTCTTAGCCCATCCTCAGTACGGCAGTCATATCCAGAAGATAGAAGGGCTAGGTGCATGCTTATATTGGACTCTCACTGTCTGACTCTTCAGAATCCATGTCCCCACTGAACTTGAAACAGAAGCAGCAACTGGAGCAGAAGGGGAGAGAATCTCTTTGAAAATGCAGTGGGAGACAGAGCCAAGTAACGGAAAGAAACAAGGACTAGTGACATTATTTGATGCCTTTGATCAAGCCAACTCTACCCATGAACTTATCACTGACAGTTAATAAATTAATATTTTGCTTAAGCAAGTTTGTATTAAGTTTTGTTTTTAATTTTGCTGCTGCTGACACTCGTGCTAGTTAATGGAAAGAGGGGTTTCACTTGCCCTTGATTTTTTCCATTCCTAAATCATCAGTCATCAGTGGCAAAACAAGGAATCATCTTAAAGGGGGGAAAAGATATATAGGCAAATTTTTAAATATACCAAGGCTCCGTTTTGCAGTCCACAAAATGAAAAGGTTGTTCGGCGCTATGCCCAGGGAAGGATGGTCTCTAATATCCCTAGGATTCTATCAGTGCAACTCTTTCATACAATTCACTGCCACATAAAATCATGAAAAATAAGATAACCTAACAGACTGACATGAGTGGCTAGCTAAGCAAACCATCATAGAAAGCACAGTGGGGAATGACGTAGTCAATGAAATGGTAAGTTTGGGGACTATGCTACTAACTGGAACTATGCCTGTGAAATGATACGTTAAGTAATTAGGTAGGCCACAGACTAGTTGTTAAAAGAAATATACTGCATTTAGTAATGAAATAAGAGGAACAGGGCAGACCACTTGAGGTCAGGAGTTCAAGACCAGCCTGGCTAATATGGTGGAACCCCATCTCTACTAAAAATACAAAAATTAGCTAGGCGTGTTGTTGTGCGCCTGTAATCCCACTTACTCAGGAGGCTGAGGCAGAATAATTGCTTGAGCCCACGAAGTGGAGATTGCAGTGAGTCAAGATGGAGCCACTGCACTCCACCCTTGGCGACAGAGTGAGACTCCATGTCAAAAAAAAGAAGAAAAAAAAAAGAGAAAGAGAAAGAGAAAAAGAGAGAGAGAAAGAGAGAAAAAGAAAGAAAGAAAGAAAGAAAGAAAGACAGACAGACAGACAGAAAGAAAGAAAGAAAGAAAGAAAGAAAGAAAGAAAGAAGAAGAAAGAAAGAAGAAGAAAGAAAGAAAGAAAGAGGAATAATGTGATAGGCTTGAGTAGTAAAGGAGACTGACACAGTGAATAAAACAATCCAACACCTGAAAGCTGGCTCCAGCTGAGGTCTGATGCTGTAACCATCCTGTCTCCCAATCACTGGAACAAACCCCAAAGCACATCTATCCAGAGTCATGTAGTATGTGTCTGACTCAACCCAGGCTCTAGTCACAGTTGGGTTTCCTGGCTTTGCCAAAGGAAAGCAAAAGCTGCCAATTACCCAGATTTTTACTGGCCTCTTGGTTCTGAAAACTCCCCTTTCTCCTCCCTGTAAAAAGACACTTGACCTCATCTTGCACTTGGGGCCATGGCCAGTTCTGCAGGAAGGAAGCATATCTGCCATCAATGAGCCTATTCCAGCCTGCACAGGACACAGCAACAAGCCTGCCACTGACATTATCAATAAGGAAAAACATCACTGTTCTTTGAGCAGCCATCAGCACTGTCTATAACCTGCTGAACTGAGCTAGGAAAGGTACTCAAACAGCAGGAAATAAGGGAGCTTCAGCCTTCAAATTATATTACAGCCACGCAGAGCAATTCCAAGAAAAAAAAACAAACTGCGTATCAGTAATACTTGGATGGATGATGTTTAAGCTTGGAGCAAGATGCTGAGATTTATCAGAAAGGCTAGCCGAAGAATAAGGCTAACAATTATCATCAGGAAATAAATTACACAACCAAATACTGATGCTCTTGGCCCACGACTGCTTAGACACACAATAACCTCAAAACCACACAATCAGGACTGGCCCTCTGTCTTTTCTAATCCACAGGGAGGACTTCTGTCACACAAATCCATAACACGGGTCAGGAAACCTAGTCAGGATTCCTGACTGTGTCTCTCTGGTAAATGGCAGTCTCTGACCCTCAGCTTCTCATCTGTAAAAGGATTAAATAAGCCAGAAACATTTAAAGCCCAAGACTAGTGAGCACGACGAGTGAGCACATTGGATCTGATGGGTATTTCTGTCATGCTTACCCTTATTCTTAAAAATGCAAAGGCTGGCCGGGCATACTGGCTCATGCCTGTAATCCCAGCACTTTGGGAGGCTGAGGTGGGCGGATCACCTGAGGTCAGGAGTTCGAGACCAGCCTGGAAATATGGTGAAACCTTACCTTCACTAAAAATACAAAAATTAGCCAGGCATGTAATCTCAGCTGGACATGGTGGTGCAAGCCTGTAATCCCCGGCTGAGGAAGGAAAATCACTTGAACCTGGGAGGTGGAGGCTGTAGTGAGCTGAGATTGCACCACTGCACTCCAGCCTGGGGGACTCCGTCAAAAAAAAAAAAAGAAAAGGAAAAGAAAGAAAGAGGAGAGGAGAAATTGCAAAGGCTAACAAGTTTGAGGAGTTAAAAAAAAAATGCAAAACCCATGTAGAAACAGGCAGATAGTTTCTCATCATATGTCTTAAGGCCAAAATACATTATGACCCAACTGGGAATGGTTTCCTATAGCTATTTTAATCCTATGCCTCTCTCCTCCCAACCAGTGTGAGGACAGTTGGTCATGATCACCCTCAGAGCAAATGTTGGATGCAACTTCTCAACCAGACATTGTTGCTGTCATCACAAATGTATCTTAGTTGTAAGATGGGGATCAAGACGTCTGCTCTGCCAAGTTCAGAGGTTATTAAAAGGCCATCAATGGGGATTATGAATGTGAAAGGTTCCACCTGTGAAGCTTCAACTCACATGGAACACGGGCATATTCACAAAGGCCGGGGCTGAGTCCATCTATTCTCATAGAATCCACTTTCCACCCACCCCGCCCTTGTTGACAATCACCTGATGTGAAAAGTGACACATACTTGCAGACTGAATGTACCCAGGCTTATTAGAAAAGGAAGGATACTAACTTATGAAACATGACAGTGATTTAGGGGTTGATGGGACCTACTAAATATAGATTACTTATGCCAAAAGTGTGGCCCCTGTCAAGTATACATTTCAGGTTTTCAGCAAATCTCTCTTGAGCGTTGACTGTTTACCCGACACTGAGAGGGATACAGGGATACAGCAGAACACAGAATAATATAGAGTTTGTCCTCATGGGGATTACGTTCTATAAAGAAGAGCTGATATTTTATAACAACAAATAGATATTAGAGGTGCAGGTATGGGAATAAAACAAAAACCTAATCTCATTTACAGAGTCAGGGAAGAAGACCAAAGAATAAGGAAGGCAGAGCATGTTCCAAGGTCTGAAGCCAAGAGTGGTCAGGATAAAGGGCCTCAAAGGAACTCAGAGCCAAGAGAATGAAGAGGGTGGAGGCCAAAGATGGGCTGCGGAGGTGGGGAGAAGCCAAGTGGCCCTTTAAACAGGTTAAGAGGAATGCTTTTTGAGTTAACTATGGTGGGAACCATGGAAGGTGCTACGCAACGGAGTGACATGATAGGGACAACACTGTTTGCAGCAAGGGGTGTGAGGGGGAAATCACTTGGACTCTCCAGGATGGTTCAAAAGGCCCTCCAGTAACTAGAAATGCCCTTGGTTACTGGATAGAGACACCACATGGTGCTGAAATAGAAAAACCACTGGTGCAGTAGATGGAGGTAGAGCTGAACTCATCTTACCACATATCCTAAACATTTCACTCATTTTCTTTTATATAATCATGATCCAAGTTTGTCTCTCATAAAACTGAGGTGTGGAAATAATCCTTACCTAGCGTTCTGGCTGTTTGGACTTGGATAAAGAAAAGTTTACTCATTTATTACGCAAAACCCCGCCTGTTTCTAAAAAGGATTTGAGGTCGTTTACAATAAAAAAGGTAAACAGAGACCAACCAAATGTATCACAAGGTAAGGGAGATAATTGTTTGACTTCTGCACTAGCCCCCTAGGGTCTAAGGATCAAAAGTTGCAAAGCTGGCCGGGCGTGGTGGCTCATGCCTGTAATCCCAGCACTTTGGGAGGCCGAGGCGGGTGGATCACGAGGTCAGGAGATCAAGACCATCTCGGCTAACACGGTGAAACCCCGTCTCTACTAAAACACACAAAAAAAATTAGCCGGGCGTGGTGGCGGGCGCCTGTAGTCCCAGTTACTCAGGAGGCTGAGGCAGAAGAATGGCGTGAACCAGGCAGGTGAAGCTTGCAGTGAGCTGAGATTGCACCACTGCACTCCAGCCTGGGCGACAGAGCGAGACTCCATCTCAAAATAAAAAAAAAAAAATTAAAAAAAAAAAGTTGCAAAGCTCTGACTTTATGGCTAAATATTTCAACACAGAGAAAAGAATCATGGGTGAAGGTAATGTTCCCTATGGGGATGGCTAAAATTATGAAACAGAATCAGGTTCTAGATTTTCTCTGGGCTCATCTTTGGACAAGCCCCTCCCCCAGTCAGGAGAGCAAAACAATAGAAAATTAATACCTCAAAAGCAGTGAGGTCCCCACCCTACGTCTTTAAAAACAGTGGTCCCAGCCAAGGTTTCATTCACACACACATTAGCGGTGCCATTAGATCCTGACCTCTGTTCCCTTAGGAAGCTCAGCAAAAGTGATTCATTAGCTCCCCAGTAGCTTAGTCCAACAGATCCCAAATTTGGTGATACTCAGCAAAACACCAAACATAAAATTCACAAGTTTAGAAGACACACACCCCCAGGCAAGCAACTCAAAATGCTGTCTCCCCTGCCTGTACACTCTTGTCCTCGACACCGATCGGTGTGGGGACTGCTCGTGTGCTACCCTCCCCACTGTCTCCAGAATGAAACCCTCGTCTACCCCTGGCTCTATCTGCCTCCCTCCACCTTGACAAGGGCTACAATAGAACGGTCGCTGTACACACAATGACTATTAGTACGATTACATCAGAGTTAAGTGACCGTTAACAATACCCAAGTGTGTCACTTCCTATATTCCAAGGAGCATTTCTAGAACGACAGTACTCGACTGCACGGTCCCCTGGAAACCTCCCAACTCCATCATAGCACACACAGAGAGTGATAATGTAATTTATAATATTTATATGATACTAGGGTGAAGGGGAAGAGGCTCCGCAGGACCAGAAGTAACCAGTTGCAGGTCTCCACACTCATTCTCTACCTACAGCCCATCCCTACCCAAACTGAAAAGCTCTGCCTAAGGAACAAGTGAGTTCACCGCAACCTTCCCTTCTTCCCACTCCTACCATTCAGGCCATTTCACCACTGGAGAAATCAAGCAGCCTGTGTTGGGCCACTCTCTTGTTATCTTGTTATCCCCCTCCTCTACCACTGTCTGACCTGCTGTCCTAGTCTGAGGGCTTCACTCCCTGGAAACAGAAGACTACCTTAGTGCATTTCTTTTTTTTTTAGTCAGAATCTCACTCTGTTGCCAGGCTGGAGTGCAGTGGTGGGATCTCAGCTCACTGCAATCTCTGCCTCTTGGCTTCAAGCCATTCTCCCGCCTCAGCCTCCTGACTAGCTGGCACTACAGGCGCCGCCACCATGCCCGGTAATGGTATTTTTAGTAGAGACGGGGTTTCACCGTTCGCCAGGCAGGTCTCGAACTCCTGACCTCAGGTGATCCGCCTGCCTTGGCCGGCCAAAGTACTGGGCTTTAGTGCATTTATTCTCGTCACTTTCACATACAGCACAATGCTTGCCTAGCACACTGAAAGTACTTTAAAAAATGTCCGTTGATTCCCAATGGAAATGAGTGGTAGTGTCTACTCAAAGACCAAAGACGGGTACAAGAGGAAGTGAATGGGAAAGGCACAAAGAAGCATCCAGGGGGTCTAGCAGTTTCTCTCCATAGACCTGGGTAGTAGCAGTTACACAAGTGTATATTGTGTAAAAACTTACTGGGCTGTTTATAAAAATTTTGCCGTTTACTATGCAAAAGTTGTACCTCAGTAAAAAAAAGAAGAAAAAACACTTGTTGAATGAACGGCTGAACAAATGAATAAATGAGTCAGAACCACAGCTAGAATCAAGGTCCATTCCCCAAAGCTCTATCACTAACAATGACTAGGATATCTTATAAAACTTAAGCTGATAACACTAATGAAACCTCACGCTGTCTTACGGTTAAAAAAAATGCATCCACAAACATCAAAATTTACCTAAACAATGTCACTAACTCCCAGTTTCCCTATTCCAGCCCTATCCCCACCACTTACTTTATTATCCTGTATGTATAGTTGCTTATCCAGTGCTTCCTGTCAAAACACTCTTAAAAATAACTTTTTATGGACTGTCTGTGCTAGATATCCTGTGTGCCCCTTCATATTCACTTCCTCCCAGCTCCTTGCCCTGGAAAGCTGACCTCTACAGACTGCATTGAGACTATCGCTGGCTGGCTTCTAGTAGGGTCCAGCCAGTAGGGAGCACAGCAGAAAAACAAAGATTCGAGGAAGACAGGAACGTAAGCTTGGAGCATCCATTCTCCTAACTCCTCTGCAAGGTCAACTGGGATGGCTGCTTTCCTCAACCAGTCTCTCAACGCATCCATTCTACCAAATCATCTTCAGGGTTTCAGAAATCTCTCCCTCCCCTGGCTGTTAGGCCTAGGGGTGCTTTACAGCCACTGCATTGAAGATGCACCATCCTGGTGGTTTCCTTTCACCCCAACCACACCTTTGTAAACTGTCCCTTTAAAAAAACAACTCTTCTATTTATCCTAATTTGGGTGTGCCACCTGACTTCTACTGAGACCCCGACTGAAACAGTGATTAACAAACGGATGTTATGTTACATCTGCAACATGGAAAGACCATGCTACACTATGTTTACTGCCTCCACTGCAATTTTTATTAGTCATTATTTATTACTTAAAGTGTAATGCATGCAGCCATTCCCTACTCTCCAAGTGTCAGCTTCCTGAGGACTGACACTACTATAAATCTTAATATCCTTCAGATTACCTGGCATCTAGAAGATACTCTGCTGTTTGCTGAACGAATGGATGAATGGATGAATGAACAGCATGGTAAAATCTATGGTGAAAGACAAAAGTTAGAAAAGAGAATATAAATCAGGATTGCCATATGGATGCGTAGAGAAAAGGATTAAAAAAACCTTAAAGCTTGAATTTGTCTTGTTGTTGTTGTTTTAGAAAGACTGTAGGTGGATTTTTTAATTTCAATTTTTCATTAAATTTGCTATGTTTATACAGCAATAATACTTTCAAAAGAAAATATTTTGTGTCCCTGAAATCTGGAATGAAATGGAAATGTAGTAAATATGCATATATACATTTAATGGATGTACAAATGGAATACTACATTTTTTTAGAGACAACCAAATGATTAAATATTAACACTTTCCCTCTGTACATAGCTATTAAAGAGTAATTAAGACTTTCCACGGTGTTAAGCAGCCACTTGCCTAACAAAGTTGCCATAATCATGTTAAGACAGGGCAGGTGGAATCAAATGAGATCGCCTGGATTTATGGCCCACATTTTTATTATCAGCAGTTCTTCCCAAGCAAGGGACAACATGGCTACATACACTCATTTCTAGACGTTTTTCAGAGGTCACTAAACCAACAATAGAAGTGGAAGTACTCCCAGACAGATGCTGAAGACGTAGGTACTTGTCCCAGATTAACCAGGATGTACCTATGTGCCCCTAAGCCAGCTATTCCACCTCTCTCGGGTCCACTTTCCTCATGTGTACATTAACAGTCCCTTGCCAAACCACAAATCCCTACAGTTCTGACACTTGCTGCTCACTGCCTCCAGTGTGAAGACATCCAATGGCAATGGTAGAAAGTCAATAGAATTCCTTGGATGTTCCCCCAGGCACTGCCACCTCAGCAGTCCCCAGTGCCAAACTCTATCTCATCCTGAAACTTGCTTCCTTTGGCTGTCTGTAGTCCTTTTCTGAGAATGACCCCACTACGCATTCTCGCGCCCAAGACAGAAACATGACTGTCATCTTGAATTTATTTCTGCCTTTGTCCTTACAACCCACATCAAAACAACTCTGCTCACTTTGCCTTCTAACTAGCTCTTGAATCTGTCTAGTTTTCTCCATAATTGCTGCTCTTACTCCAGTTCAGGCTTCCTGGATTACTGCAGCAATCTTTTCTCCTGGACTACTTAAACACTTTCCTAACTGGTCTTCTTTGTTAGTCCATTCCGCCCCTTCTCAACCTTGTGGCCACAGTGGTTGGTCTTCTGAAAGGGCATTTCACTTCCCCACTTAAAACGCTGCAATAGACACTGCCCTTAGGATAGTGCCCTACCTCCTAAGGCTGATGCTTTATGATCTAGCCCCTGCTCCCTCTCACTTCTTGACACTCCCCTAGTTATACTAAGCTTCCTGTGGCTCCCGCAGGAGCCATGTTTTCCCTGGGCTCATAGCCTTTGAACATAGTATGTTCTCTGGCTACAATGCTTTCTTTCTTTCCCACTCCTTCCTCCCTTTTGGTCTGGTTACCTCCTACTACTGCTCCTTCAGGCTCCGGCTTTCTCTAAAAACTTCCTTACAGCTCCAAAGTGGGTTGGATGCTCTTCCTATGTGCTCCCATGCCACCTGCTATTTAATACCCAGAATTCTAATAGTCTGCTGGTGAGTGAAAAGATGAGCCACCCTCTGCCCTCGAGTTTATTTCCAGATTCTAGAACAGCGTCTGCCCACAGTGAGTAATTAATATATGCTTACGGGTGGAATGTATGAAAGAGAAGGAGAGAAACAGGAAGAAAGAAACGGAAGAAAAGCAATGGATTTCTAAGCAATCCCAAGACCCCATACTACAACAGGATTTGTGTCAGCCAGGGCCTGAAGGATTCCACAGAAACCATGGCTGAACACATACTTTCTTTTTTTTTTTTTTTTTTTTTTTTTGAGATGGAGTGTCGCTCTGTCACCCAGGCTGGAGTGCAGTGGCGCGATCTCAGCTCACTGCAAGCTCCGCCTCCCGGGTTCACGCCATTCTCCTGCCTCAGCCTCCCGAGTAGCTGGGACTACAGGCGCCGCCACCTCGCCCGGCTAGTTTTTTGTATTTTTTAGTAGAGACGGGGTTTCACTGTGTTAGCCAGGATGGTCTCAATCTCCTGACCTCGTGATCCGTCCGTCTCGGCCTCCCAAAGTGCTGGGATTACAGGCTTGAGCCACCGCGCCTGGCCTGAACATATATTTTCTTAGTTTATTTTATTTAAAAGATGGAAGAAATTCCTGGAGGTTACCATCTCCTATGTTGTATTTAAATTGTATTACCCTCTCAAATCATTCAAGATGATTCTGAGCTCATTAAAACAAACAAAAAACAAAAAAGCTCACAACTCTCTAGGTCATAATTTGAGAAAAAATATGAAGTTAAACTTTCAAAATAATAAAATCCGACAGTCATTTTGAGTGTTCAGAACCATTTCAAACTAGTTACCCTTCACCACACAGGTCATGCGTATCCTTTAACAGTATCTGAAATTCTGTTCATGCCAGTCCCACTTCTCTACCCTGAGCTCTGCCCGTCCTGTCTATCAACTCATCCGCAATGGCCTCCTTGGCCACCAGTGTCAGTGACACTGCAGTTATCTCACTGTTCTCCCACAAGACCTCACCTAGAGGCGTTCCCATGGTGTCCTGTATCTTCATAATTATATATCTGACATACATATTGTACAACATGTATCTGTAGTTACTCAGCTCAAGGAATGTAGCTCAAACTCCTATACAATGTGTCTTTATGAATAAGTAGTAGCTTGGTGACACCAAATTACTCAGATTGGGGCTGAGGATCTAGCAAACGCACATGCAAGGACTGCAGACTGATGTACGTGTTCTGCACATCTTTGTGTCCAGAAGTTGCCACGTCTAAATTCTGATGGGCATTTCTGTTGTCAGAACTTGAAAAGGCCAAAGATACAAGTGGTTAGGGATTTGCGGGTTCCCAAATAAATCATTACTCTCCTTTCACATGAAGCTGTTATTGAAAAAGAAAAAAAAAAAGAAACACTGAGAGGCAGGGATGGTGGGATAAGCCGTATACTAGGCAGAAACTGCCCCTATGAACCGTCTTCAAGCAATTCCCCCTCTTATCCTCACCTCAACACCCAAAAAAGGAGAGAGCGACAAAATGACTTCAAAAGGCTTGACTCCATGGTGTATTATCTACTTACGAGTTCTCTTCCCCCAGGCAAATTCAGTGGCAGGACTAAGTCATTTAAGAAGTGGACACAGATGAACGCCTTTATAGACCTCTCTCCCCTTAGAGAGAAAATTGGAGAAGAAATAAAAAGCTTAACAATTTCTATGGTATCAGGTTTTTGCCTGTTACTTTCAATAGAATAAAGACTTATTCAGCAGCATCTTCTGGTCTAGTTTGCCCTTTCATGAAAAATTAACTTTTTTATAGCCTTAAAAAACATCCATTAAGCAAGTGAGGTCTTTGAATGTGTCGGCATTTCTATAAGCTATGTCTTGCAGACCTGACTGTGAAGATCACAATTCTACTTTTCTGTCCTCGCCAACATGCTAGCCATGGGATGGGCACTTTGTGCTGAAGAGCAGGGTGCGGGGGCTCAGGGCTATAACCCCAGCACTTTGGGAGGCCAAGGTGAGCGGATCGCTTGAGGTCAGGATTTTGAGATCGGTCTGGCCAACGTGGCGAAACCTGGTCTGTACTAAAAATACAAAAATTAGCTAGGCGTGGTGGTGCACACCTGTAATGCCAGCTACTGGGGAGGCTGAGGCAGGAAAAATCGCTTGAACCTGGGATGCGGGGTTTGCAGTGAGTCAAGACTGTGCCACTGCACTCCATCTGTCTCTCAAAAAAAAAAAAAAGAAGAAGAAGAATAAAAAGAATCACCATGTCAGCGTAATTCTAAAGGAGCCCCCACCCTCCTCAAAAAGAAAAAGACAGAAAGAGGTGCTCAAGAAGCAATGGTCAAACTTCTGCAGGCCTTCCTTATCTCCCTAAAATTCACACTGATTCTAAAATCCACACAGCAGGGGCTGGTTAAGGGTCAAGGTTAAAAGCTCCAAATTAAACTGAGCTTCGTGGGCTAGAAGGAAAGATCAAAAATCTCTTTCTCTGCCTCCAGTGGTACTTCGTAATAAAGAGAAGAGATTCCAAGGGACCAGACAGCACCTGTGGCTCTCTTCACACCGATGTCATCAGCACCACAGCCTTCAAGTGCAGGGCGAAGGTCTGCAAGGGGACTCTGAGAACACGGAGAGGCAGGTCCACCAATACTCCCAGTATTAACCACGGACACAAAGCATTTGAGCAAATGCAGTGACTAGAACAAACCCCCGCCGGGCCTCAAGGCCTGAACTGTGTCTTCATACTCCCATCTCCACATTGCTTTCCAGGTGATTCGTGAGATTACAATTTCCCCTAGAAATTAAAAAGTGATTGGAGAGGCTGTACAAATAGAGGGCTTCCCAGAAGACACCATTCATTAAGTGGCAGGTTGGAAGCAGGAAGGGGCAGAGAAGGGGATATCTGTTGGAGGCCAAAAAAGAAAAATCTTCCTTAATCAACTTTTAGGCAGAAGCTTTCAATTGTTCTAGAGAAATTTCTCCCAAAGCAGATAAATCTTTCATTGATTACTGTCATAAACAATTAAAATGGATTTTTATTGCAGAGAATACCCATAGCAAGAAAACCTTTTAAGCTTTCGCTTAAAACCACAAAGCAGTCAACTTCAGCACCTTGCCCAAGGCCAAATTCCTCAAATGCCAAACCTCTGACGAGGAGTAGACAAGGAGAGGATGAGCTCACTCTGAGAAGAGGAATGGACTGGCAGATCCTCAGAGTCCCAGGATTCTACCAGCTCCCAGGACTACTCCGGCAAGAGAAATGGCAGGATTTCTTGCCTCACCAATGGCTAGTAAACCACTTCATAAACAAACAATAAGGCCGGGCGCGGTGGCTCACATCTGTAATCCCAGCACTTTGGGAGGCCAATGCAGGTGGATCACAAGATCAGGAGTTCGAGACCAACCTGACCAACACAGTGAAACCCCGTCTCTACTAAAAATACAAAACAAATTAGCCAGGCGTGGTGGCAAGTGCCTGTAATTCCAGCTACTCGGGAGGCTGAGGCAGCACAATTGCTTAAACCCGGGAGGTGGAGCTTGCAGTGAGCAGAGATCACGCCATTGCACTCCAGCCTGGGTGACAGTGCGAGACTCCATCTCAAAACAACAACAACAAAAACCACAATAAAATCCACTGTTGCAAGTAGGATTCTTCAGAAGCAGATGCTGAGACAAAGTTTGAGGTTCAAGATATTTATTAGAAGAACTACCCTTTTTTTTTTTTTTTTTTTTTTTTGTGAGGGGAAAACCACCCCATGTCTACCTGGAACCTCCCTTGACACATGGGGATTACAATTCAAGATGAGATTTGGGTGGGGACAAAGAGCCAGACCATATCACCTGCCTTTGGGCTGGCCTCACAACCTCCAGACTCTTCTCACATTCTTTACTTCCCTTCTTCCACTCAAACTGTTTTCCAAATTAATTACCCAGACTGTACCACAGTGAAGCACAGCTGAGACAGTGGCCCTCACTTGTTCCGTGTGTGTTGCTGCATCTCACCATTTGGTCTTGTTAGAAACAATTAACTACTGCAAGTTGGCTTTCTCAGTCTAAAAATAATTTTTTTTCTTTTTTTTATTTATTTATTATACTTTAAGTTCTAGGGTACATGTGCATAACGTTTATATCATGTATAACTCCCCAAAGCAATCCCTCCCTCCTCCCCCCTCCCCATGATAGGCCCCAGTGTGTGATGTTCCCCTTCCCGAGTCCAAGTGATCTCATTGTTCAGTTCCCACCTATGAGTGAGAACATGCGGTGTTTGGTTTTCTCTTCTTGTGATAGTTTGCTAAGAATGATGGTTTCCAGCTGCATCCATGTCCCTACAAAGGACGCAAACTCATCCTTTTTGATGGCTGCATAGTATTCCATGGTGTATATGTGCCACATTTTCTTAATCCAGTCTGTCACAGATGGACATTTGGGTTGATTCCAAGTCTTTGCTATTGTGAATAGTGCCGCAATAAACATACGTGTGCATGTGTCTTTGTAGTAGAGTAATTTATAATCCTTTGGGTATATACCCAGTAGTGGGATGGCTGGGTCATATGGTACATCTAGTTCTAGATCCTTGAGGAATTGCCATACTGATTTCCATAATGGTTGAACTAGTTTACAATCCCACCAACAGTGTAAAAGTGTTCCTATTTCTCCACATCCTCTCCAACACCTGTTGTTTCCTGACTTCTTAATGATTGCCATTCTAACTGGTGTGAGATGGTATCTCATTGTGGTTTTGATTTGCATTTCTCTGATGGCGAGTGATGATGAGCATTTTTTCATGTGTCTGTTGGCTGTATGGATGTCTTCTTTTGAGAAATGTCTGTTCATATCCTTTCCCCACTTTTTGATGGGGTTGTTTGTTTTTTTCTTGTATATTTGTTTGAGTTCTTTGTAGATTCTGGATATTAGCCCTTTGTCAGATGAGTAGGTTGCAAAAATTTTCTCCCATTCTGTAGGTTGCCTGTTCACTCTGATGGTAGTTTCTTTTGCTGTGCAAAAGCTCTTTAGTTTAATAAGATCCCATTTGTCAATTTTGGCTTTTGCTGCCATTGCTTTTGGTGTTTTAGACATGAAGTCCTTGCCCATGCCTATGTCCTGAATGGTACTACCTAGATTTTCTTCTAGGGTTTTTATGGTATTAGGTCTAACATTTAAGTCTCTAATCCATCTTGAATTAATTTTCGTATAAGGGGTAAGGAAAGGATCCAGTTTCAGCTTTCTACTTATGGCTAGCCAATTTTCCCAGCACCATTTATTAAATAGGGAATCCTTTCCCCATTTCTTGTTTTTGTCAGGTTTGTCAAAGATCAGATGGCTGTAGATGTGTGGTATTATTTCTGAGGACTCTGTTCTGTTCCATTGGTCTATATCTCTGTTGTGGTACCAGTACCATGCTGTTTTGGTTACTGTAGCCTTGTAGTATAGTTTGAAGTCAGGTAGCGTGACGCCTCCAGCTTTGTCCTTTTGACTTAGGATTGTCTTGGCAATGCGGGCTCTTTTTTGGTTCCATATGAACTTTAAAGCAGTTTTTTCCAATTCTGTGAAGAAAGTCATTGGTAGCTTGATGGGGATGGCATTGAATCTATAAATCACCTTGGGCAGTATGGCCATTTTCACGATATTGATTCTTCCTATCCATGAGCATGGTATGTTCTTCCATTTGTTTGTGTCCTCTTTGATTTCACTGAGCAGTGGTTTGTAGTTCTCCTTGAAGAGGTCCTTTACATCCCTTGTAAGCTGGATTCCTAGGTATTTTATTCTCTTTGAAGCAATTGTGAATGGAAGTTCATTCCTGATTTGGCTCTCTGCTTGTCTGTTACTGGTGTATAAGAATGCTTGTGATTTTTGCACATTAATTTTGTATCCTGAGACTTTGCTGAAGTTGCTTATCAGCTTAAGGAGATTTTGGGCTGAGACGATGGGGTTTTCTAAATACACCATCATGTCATCTGCAAACAGGGACAATTTGACTTCTTCTTTTCCTAACTGGATACCCTTGATTTCTTTCTCTTGCCTGATTGCCCTAGCCAGAACTTCCAACACTATGTTGAATAGGAGTGGTGAGAGAGGGCATCCCTGTCTTGTGCCAGTTTTCAAAGGGAATTTTTCCAGTTTTTGCCCATTCAGTATGATATTAGCTGTGGGTTTGTCATAAATAGCTCTTATTATTTTGAGGTACGTTCCATCAATACCGAATTTATTGAGCGTTTTTAGCATAAAGGGCTGTTGAATTTTGTCAAAAGCCTTTTCTGCATCTATTGAGATAATCATGTGGTTCTTGTCTTTGGTTCTGTTTATATGCTGGATTACGTTTATTGATTTGCGAATGTTGAACCAGCCTTGCATCCCAGGGATGAAGCCCACTTGATCATGGTGGATAAGCTTTTTGATGTGCTGCTGAATCCGGTTTGCCAGTATTTTATTGAGAATTTTTGCATCGATGTTCATCAGGGATATTGGTCTAAAATTCTCTTTTTTGTTGTATCTCTGCCAGGCTTTGGTATCAGGATGATGTTGGCCTCATAAAATGAGTTAGGGAGGATTCCCTCTTTTTCTATTGATTGGAATAGTTTCAGAAGGACTGGTACCAGCTCCTCCTTGTACCTCTGGTAGAATTCAGCTGTGAATCCATCTGGTCCTGGACTTTTTTTCGTGGGTAGGCTATTAATTGTTGCCTCAATTTCAGAGCCTGCTATTGGTCTATTCAGGGATTCAACTTCTTCCTGGTTTAGTCTTGGAAGAGTGTAAGTGTCCAGGAAATTATCCATTTCTTCTAGATTTTCTAGTTGACTTGCGTAGAGGCATTTATAGTATTCTCTGATGGTTGTTTGTATTTCTGTGGGGTCGGTGGTGATATCCCCTTTATCATTTTTTATTGCGTCTATTTGATTCCTCTCTCTTTTCTTCTTTATTAGTCTAGCTAGCGGTCTGTCAATTTTGTTGATCTTTTCAAAAAACCAACTCCTGGATTCATTGATGTTTTGGAGGGTTTTTTGTGTCTCTATCTCCTTCAGTTCTGCTCTGATCTTAGTTATTTCTTGCCTTCTGCTAGCTTTTGAATGTGTTTGCTCTTGCCTCTCTAGTTCTTTTAATTGTGATGTTAGAGTGTCAATTCTAGATCTTTCCTGCTTTCTCTTGTGGGCATTTAGTGCTATAAATTTCCCTCTACACACTGCTTTAAATGTGTCCCAGAGATTCTGGTATGTTGTATCTTTGTTCTCATTGGTTTCAAAGAACATCTTTATTTCTGCTTTCATTTCATTATGTACCCAGTAGTCATTCAGGAGCAGGTTGTTCAGTTTCCATGTAGTTGAGCGGTTTTGATTGAGTTTCTTAGTCCTGAGTTCTAGTTTGATTGCACTGTGGTCTGAGAGAGAGTTTGTTATAATTTCTGTTCTTGTACATTTGCTGAGGAGTGCTTTACTTCCAATTATGTGGTCAATTTTGGAATAAGTGCGATGTGGTGCTGAGAAGAATGTCTATTCTGTTGATTTGGGGTGGAGAGTTCTATAGATGTCTATTAGGTCCGCTTGGTGCAGAGATGAGTTCAATTCCTGGATATCCTTGTTAACTTTCTGTCTCGTTGATCTGTCTAATGTTGACAGTGGAGTGTTGAAGTCTCCCATTATTATTGTATGGGAGTCTAAGTCTCTTTGTAGGTCTCTAAGGACTTGCTTTATGAATCTGGGTGCTCCTGTATTGGGTGCATATATATTTAGGAGAGTTAGCTCTTCCTGTTGAATTGATCCCTTTACCATTATGTAATGGCCTTCTTTGTCTCTTTTGATCTTTGATGGTTTAAAGTCTGTTTTATCAGAGACTAGGATTGCAACCCCTGCTTTTTTTTGTTCTCCATTTGCTTGGTAGATCTTCCTCCATCCCTTTATTTTGAGCCTATGTATGTCTCTGCATGTGAGATGGGTCTCCTGAATACAGCAGACTGATGGGTCTTGACTCTTTATCCAGTTTGCCAGTCTGTGTCTTTTAATTGGAGCATTTAGTCCATTGACATTTAAGGTTAATATTGTTATGTGTGAACTTGATCCTGTCATTATGATATTAACTGGTTATTTTGCTCGTTAGTTGATGCAGTTTCTTCCTAGCCTCGATGGTCTTTACATTTTGGCATGTTTTTGCAATGGCTGGTACCGGTTGTTCCTTTCCATGTTTAGGGCTTCCTTCAGGGTCTCTTGTAAGGCAGGCCTGGTGGTGACAAAATCTCTAAGCATTTGCTTATCTGTAAAGGATTTTATTTCTCCTTCACTTATGAAACTTAGTTTGGCTGGATATGAAATTCTGGGTTGAAAATTCTTTTCTTTAAGAACGTTGAATATTGGCCCCCACTCTCTTCTGGCTTGTAGAGTTTCTGCCGAGAGATCTGCTGTTAGTCTGATGGGCTTCCCTTTGTGGGTAACCCGACCTTTCTCTCTGGCTGCCCTTAAGATTTTTTCCTTCATTTCAACTTTGGTGAATCTGGCAATTATGTGTCTTGGAGTTGCTCTTCTGGAGGAGTATCTTTGTGGTGTTCTCTGTATTTCCTGAATTTGAATGTTGGCATGCCCTACTAGGTTGGGGAAGTTCTCCTGGATGATATCCTGAAGAGTGTTTTCCAACTTGGTTCCATTTTCCCCCTCACTTTCAGGCACCCCAATCAGACGTAGATTTGGTCTTTTTACTTAATCCCATACTTCTTGCAGGCTTTGTTCATTTCTTTTTCTTCTTTTTTCTTTTGGTTTCTCTTCTCGCTTCATTTCATTCATTTGATCCTCAATCGCTGATACTCTTTCTTCCAGTTGATCGAGTCGGTTACTGAAGCTTGTGCATTTGTCACGTATTTCTCGTGTCATGGTTTTCATCTCTGTCATTTCGTTTATGATCTTCTCTGCATTAATTAGTCTAGCTGTCAATTCTTCCACTCTTTTTTCAAGATTTTTAGTTTCTTTGCGCTGGGTACATAATTCCTCCTTTAGCTCTGAGAGGTTTGATGGACTGAAGCCTTCTTCTCTCATCTCGTCAAAGTCATTCTCTGACCAGCTTTGATCCGTTGCTGGCGATGGGCTGCGCTCCTTTGCAGGGGGAGATGTGCTCTTATTTTTTGAATTTCCAGCTTTTCTGCCCTGCTTCTTCCCCATCTTTGTGGTTTTATCTGTCTCTGGTCTTTGATGATGGTGACGTACTGATGGGGTTTTGGTATAGGTGTCCTTCCTGTTTGATAGTTTTCCGTCTGACAGTCAGAAGGACTGTCTGTTGGTCTGTTGGAGATTGCTTGAGGTCCACTCCAGACCCTGTTTGCCTGGGTATCAGCAGCAGAGGTTGCCGAAGATAGAATATTGCTGAACAGCGAGTGTACCTGTCTGATTCTTCCTTTGGAAGTTTCCTCTCAGGGGTGACTCCACCCTGTGAGGTGTGGGGTGTCAGACTGCCCTAGTGGGGGATGTCTCCCAACTAGGCTACTCAGGGGTCAGGGACCCACCTGAGCAGGCAGTCTGTCCGTTCTCAGATCTCAACCTCCGCGTTAGGAGATCCACGGCTCTCCCCAAAGCTGTCAGACAGAGTCGTTCGCGTCTGCACCGGCCCCCGCTGCTTTCCCTATTGGACTGCAGCTGTGCGCTGTCCGCAGAGGTAGAGTCTACAGCAGGCTTCCTTGAGCTGCTAGAACTACCCTTTTAAAGGAAGCAGGATGAGGCAGAGAAAGCAACCCACCAAAGCCTTCATGGGGTGTCTGGTGTCCAGTGAGCCTTAATACTCCAACCTTGCCTGTCACCAGATGTCTCCAGATGTGAGTCCCCCAGGGAAAGCATGGCCTAGGGCGAGCAGTTCTCATGGAGCTGACAGTGAGCAGGAAGCTGTCTGCAGAGTGCACTACCTGCAACTGTCAGCAAGCCCTCCGTCAAAGGGAGCCAGGCTGGCACATCTCTGCAGTTAGCACGTCTACCTGTTCCAAAGACATAACCTGTCTTTAGATTTACAGTGAAGTTTAAGAAGATTAGAAGTTTAAGTTATGTTACTGGGAATTTACTAATATGAATAAAATACAAACCAAGAGGAAATATTTTCATTAGTGCTTAAGATGACAATCATTTTTCAGATTATAGAAAAATCAAATGCAAGAAAATTTTGCTCTTCCCACTTACTGAAAATTATAAGGAACAGACACACACACATATATATTTATACACACGTCTGTATATAGATATAGATGTACGTATTTATATAGAAGATGGTCTGGATGTTCCGAAAATTGTTCACAGTAATTATCTCTAGGTGCTATGGTTTCAGAAAGATTTTGCTTTCATCTTAATATCCTTCAGTATTAATTGCATCTTTTGGTAGCAAGTTATCTGTCTTTGTAAACAGAAACAAAGATATAAACTTAAAACAAAAGCATCCTCTATCCCCTCTGGAGGACTTCTATATCCCACCCACGAATCCAGCTGAGAACCACCACTATGGAGGAAGGACCCCAAAACTAGACAAAAGTCTTGCATCCAACAGTGAATCACCAGGAGAACAAAGGCTAATGACAAAGGCTCTGCAGCTCTGTTTCTGAGGCAGGGGGAACCTAGATCTCTATGGCTCCTTCCAGCTCAATGTTTTATAGTTCTAAAACAAATGGCAGCCACCTTCCCTCCCCATTTTTTTTTTTGTAATGAGAAGCTAAATTTAACTGACACACATACAAAATACCCTAGACGTACAGCATTCCTCTCAGAAAACTGTACTGACAGCTATGAAGTTTGAGCTGTCCACCAGTTACCAAAACCCTTCTGGGAAAACAGCAGCCTCGCTGGCAGGTCTTTGTCTCAGAAGCTGCGGAAGCTTATGTCACAAACTGGCCAAATCAAGAGAAATAAGCTCTTCGGTACCTGTGGAGGCCAAGAAAAGAAGGCTTCTGGAGAAAGCTGGCAGCACTAGCCAAAGACGGCCCGTCATGTCAGATGGCTAACACAAAATTCCTGTGAAATTTTATCACTAGGGAGCTATTAACGCCACATGAACAAAACGAAGTGGCATCAATGTTTATCTGTTCTTGTCCCCAAAAGTATTGGGCTCTGGTTGTCATTCTCCGTGATATTTGCATTTTATCCCAGTCTTATAAACACTGGGATCCAAAGGAACGGTGAGCCAGAAAAGAGGATTTCTCTGGCTTATCCCACAATAAAACATTTCCTAAAGGAACTCTTGCCTGGCTACTTCCTTTACAGGATGGAATAGCCTCTGAACTCCTTGAGGGCAAGGGTCGTCTGTTATTCAGTTATGTATGTCTAATGCCTACCCTATGACTTGGCACAAAACTGACATTCAGTAATTTTTTTTTTAGACGGAATTTCACTCTTGTTGCCTAGGCTAGAGTGCGATGGCGCAATCTTGGCTCACTGCAACCTCCACCTCCTGGGTTCAAGCGAAACTCCTGCTAATTTTGTATTTTTAGTAGAGATAGGGTTTCTCCATGTTGGTTAGGTTGGTCTTGAACTCTTGACCTCAGGTGATCCGCCTGCCTTGGCCTCCCAAAGTGCTAGGATTACAGGCATGAGCCACTGCGCCCTGCACATTCAGTAATTATTAAACAAAACGGCCAAATGAATGAATGTGTATGCTCCTTGGCTAAATGCAGTGACACTAAGGATAAGATGAAACACTATGCAACACTTGGAAATAAGGCAAAAGGCAGGCAGCATGTCCTTTCAATGCCATACTGGTGTACTGTCTAACAGGTGCACCCAAGAGTTATCTGATTCTCTAGGAGATGATGCACCTGTGTTTCACTGACTGTTTACTATTGGTTACGGTTCAGACTTTATGAAGTTACATGTTAACTTGGAGATTTTTATCCATTATAGATGTATATGATTTCTCTGCCTGGTAGAAATAAGATCCCCAGATGTTACTGGTTTATTGCCCTACAGGACATTAACCAGTTTCCTTTTTTTTTAAGATGGAATTTCGCTTTTGTCACCCAGCACCCAGGATGGAGTGCAATGGTGTGATCTTGGCTCACTGCAACCTCCGCCTCCTGGGTTCAAGCGACTCTCCTGCCTCAGCCTCCTGAGTAGCTGGGACTACAGGTGCCCGCCACCACATCCAGCTAATTTTTGGTTTTTTAGTAGAGATGGGGATTCACCATATTGGCCAGGCTGGTCTCAAACTCCTGACCTCAGGTGATCCACCTGCCTCAGCCTCCCAAAGTGCTGGGATTACAGGCATGAGCCACCACACCCGGCTAATTTTTGTATTTTTAGTAGAAATGGGGTTTCACCATGTTGGCCAGGCTGGGCTCGAACTCCTGACCTCAAGTAAGTGCTGGGATGACAGGCGCGAGCCCGCGCGCCTGGCCTGACCAGTTTCATATCTAACCTAGCAATCTTATGCCGGTATTCTTCAAGGCCTATTAACTACACAGCTCCTCAAACGTTCTTTGAACCAGCTTTAGCTTCCTACTGGTTCCCTCATTAACGAGTTAAATACATCTTTGCTATGTACCTATTTTGTAGTTGTATGAGAGTCATGTTTAAAACTTTTCAAAAATGACCTATTGACAAGAAAGAAGATAAGAAGATCTAGTTTGTAGCATAGCATGAGAGTAAGACACGTACACAAACGTTGATATTTTAGGTTAAAAATGGTAGGGTGGAAGACAGCTATTGACAGCTGCTGAAGTGCAGGGAATTTTAAAAATGGCTTGCAGCTTAGTTTATAACTAGGTTTTGTATTTATTGTCAGGAATCTAAATCCTTGGCCATTCTCTGAAAGCATGGGGAAAAGGAAACAATCCATTAGAAGGTATCTGGAAACATGACCCAGTAGCTGTGGTTGCATCTCTGTTAGAGGTTAGTGGGATCCGTAGACCAAAAGACCAGAATTCCAGTCCCAGGAATGCTTTTGTAATACTAGGAGAGTCACCTCTCTCTGAATGCTAGTTTCTAGCTCCAAAGATACATAACTATTAAATAGTTCCCTGATTTGAGGCTTAAATCACCTTGATTCCGGCTTCCTTGATTCCCCTTTAGAGACACCTCACTGTCGGAAACAGGGGAGTCTTTTATTCAATTTAAAATAAAAAAATAAGTTATATGAATAGTGGTGCTGTGGCCTGAAGGCAACAATCAAATCTGGATGAAATCTCACAACGCTCTCAAGCTTCATCTGTTTCTGTGGTTGGCTCTCGGCATCTGAGACTCCTTATCATAGCAAAGTAGGTGAACATGAGTCAAAACCATTTAGATTCACACACATGAAAAGCCATGTCCAGAGCCCTTGACATGGGCATGTTATCAGATGAGACATTCCCCTACCTTTCAAAGTTAGGGTGCAGTGTTCATGTGGGGATGGAAAACTGCGTTTGCCTGCATGTCCTTCATTGCTATTGTTTACATTCTAAACCTATCATTCCTTAACTTCACAATTCGAACACTGTAAATCATTCTTTAATTTTGCACTAATCCTCTCTCCTTTTTAACGATATGGCAACTGCAATTGAAGTGAACTTCAACAGTGTTGGAGACTCAGGTAGGTGAAGGTGCATGTCTTGTTCCACCCTGATCAAAGTCGAACAGAAAATCTGAGGCTGAATGGAGCCTCTTTTTCTCTCGGCACATGCACACGTGTACATTTCTCCCCTTTCCACGCCTGCCTTCCCCATAACACCCACCACAGCACCCTACACATAAGAGGAGCCCAACAGATATCTGAATACGTGGACAAATCCGTGAATCACTCAGATAGAAAAGGACAGAGTGTCATTCCTATTCTACAGAGGTAAAATCTGATACAAAAAGATTTAGTGTCATGCAAGAGCCAGGAAGCAATTCTTCTGCTACATCTGGCACGATTCAGACCCTTAAAAGATAATTATATATGTTTCTGGAAGATTAGAGATATTTGAGAGTTGAGGTAAGAGCAATAAATATGACTAAGAGGACAAAAATTGGTTCTGTGAGGGAAATAAAATCATAATAGCAAGGGTTAGACTAAAGACAGACTTCAAGCTGTCTTCAGATACCGGATGTGACTACGTCGTAAGCCCAATTTAGTTACTAACAATAAAACATCCACAACGACGAGATCTTGATACAGACAACCTGTATAAATTGCACATTATTTAAACTCTTGGCAAGATAAATTCTATCATTTTTGTCAATATGGCTTAATTAACAATATTTCTGCTCTCCACTCCCACGACACGCACTCTGATTTAAAATCCCAAATCTTTTCCATTGCCAGAAAGAACACCTACAGTGATGGGTTTCAGTTCTCTACTCATGAATAAACATCAAATTTGTGACCTT
This sequence comes from Trachypithecus francoisi, assembly GCF_009764315.1. Lineage (NCBI taxonomy): Eukaryota > Metazoa > Chordata > Mammalia > Primates > Cercopithecidae > Trachypithecus > Trachypithecus francoisi. The sequence continues at coordinate 191,516,549 of NW_022681453.1, forward strand.
TATCACACCCTTTAGGCAAGGATTATTATAATGAGAACACTGATCAGTTGCCTCCACACGCACAGCAGGAAGACCCCGAAGTGAGGAAGGCCAGCCTACAGGGAAAGGCAATTAAACACACAACAGTCCTCTAAGAAGCCCGAAGAATCTCCTTCTCAATCATCTTTAAAACCAACATTCGCCTCAGATGGCTCTGAAGTAGTGCTGCCTAGAGATGGGACAGGCACAAATGACAGGGCAATGTGCAGGCTCTCTGAGTAGAAGATGCTTTCAGGGCCACAAGGCCACAGCAAGCTGGGACTCTGCCACCTCAAATCTTCCTTGGAAGCAGCACAACTATAAATTCCAATAAAAACAAAACTGGCCACGGCTCACCATTATGAACTCTTTGGAACTTCACGTGAGTCTCAAGTGATGAACAGAAGGCTTGTTCAAATTTTGCACAACCCCACACACGTCACAAATGGCTCTTTTAAATTATTTTCCTTACATCTTTAAACCCCACTAGTTCAATTCTTTTTATAATTTTTTTTTTCCTTTGGAGATGAAGTCTCACTCTGTCACCCAGGCTGGAGTGCAGTGGCACGATCTCGGCACATTGCGACCTCCGCCTCCCAGGTTCAAGCAATTCTCTACCTCAGCGTCCCGAGTAGCTGGGATTACAGGCGCCCGCCTCCACATCCAACTAATTTTTGTATTTTCAGTAGAGACAGAGTTTCACTATGGCCAGGCTGGTCTTGAACTCCTGACCTCGTGATCCACCCACCTTGGCCTCCCAAAGTGCTGGGATTACAGGTGTGAGCCCCTGCACCTGGCCTATTTTTATAATTTTTTTACAAAGTCTCCATTGTTTTGTGATGAGGTGGGAGTATAAATAAAAATCATACTTGCTAACATTCTTGAGTACTTGAGTTCACAAAATATTTTCACATACATTGACCAGTTTTCTTAAGGTATTTCTTTTGTAGTATTTCCAAACACATAACAGAACTAATACCACGAGTACTCATTCATCCATCAGCCACCTTTAGCAAATCTTGACACTTTGCTACATTTCCTTCAGGCTTTTGAATAATAATAATAATAACAACAAAAGCTACAGATACAGTTATTCCATTCCACTCTCCTGTCATTGAGAGAGATGACTACCATCCTGAAATATGAGTGTGTCACTCTAAAGTACATTTCATACTTTTACCACATGTGTGCGTTCATAAGCAATTTATAATATTAACATTCAATAAATGGTGTCATGTACTAGTCATTCTACAACTTGCTTTTCTAAACCTTACGCTTTTAAATTTTACCTTTGTTGGAAATATAACTCTAGTTCATTAATTCCAAAATTTAATTCAATTTTCACAGTAACTTTTTACCTAAAATAATGAAAGAGTAAATATCTTGCCTGATTCTAAGAAGCAATGACTAATTCAGATTTCGTTCTCATCCATTAAGTCCATGTTCTTCTAATGTAAAACTCTGTTTTCTGAAATTAGAAGACTGGAAATTACAAAGTCTTCATTTAAAATCCCATCAAGCTGTTAGTTAAGGAAAGGGGGAAAAAAAATCTCCACTTTCGCCACCGTCCCTGGATTCTTCACGACACAAACAGGGCTACCAATTCATTTGGAGAAGATGCTGAACTAAATTCTTTGGTTTCTTTATCCACTCTGGGAAATGTGAACACTAACCAGACATCTGACGATATCAACGAACTTTACTTTTTAAGAGACAAGGTCTCGTTCTGTTGCCCAGGGTGAAGTGCAGTGATGTGATCATAGCTCACCACAGCCTCAAACTGCTGGGTTCAAGCAGCCCTTCTACCTCAGCCTCCAGGACCACAGGGACACACCACCGCACCCAACAATCGTTAACTTTTCTTAAGAGTGATAATGGTGTGTTCCAAAGGAAAAAGACGTTGCTTAATATTTATAGAGCTTCAATTTTACAAGAGGAAAAGGGTTCTTGAGATTGATTGCACAAAAATGTGAATGTACTTAACACTACTAAACTGTACACTTAGAAACTGTTAAGATCGTAATTTTATGCTATGTGTATTTTACCACAATCTTCAAAAAAGGAAAGAGATATATTTAGGGATAAATTATATGTCTAGGTTTGATCTAAAATAATCCATGGTGGGGTAGAGGTTACAGAAAAAACAAAACTAACTATTAAAGCTCAGTGATAGGTATATGGGGGTTCATTATACTAGCCTCTGCTTTTATATGTTTGAAGTTCCAAAATAAAGTTTTAAAAATGGCTTAGCCCAACCAAAAAATATTTTTCACTTTACTAACAGGTTGCTTTGCTCTTACGTTAAAAATAAAAAGCGTCCTATGTTTTGAATGCTAGCAGCCCTAAGACCTGCTTTACCTTTTACAGTTCTAGAGGGGACATGCTTCTCAAACTTGAATGTGCATTTGAGTCACCTTGGGATCTTGTGGAAATGCGGTTTCTCCTCAGTGAGGCTTGGGTGGGGCCTGGAATGCTACACTTCAAACAAGCTCCCAGGTGCTGCCTCACCGGTCCCATATTGAGGAACAAGGCAACAGGGGACTCAAAGGCTGCAAGTATTTGCAAGGGGAGAATCTAGCAAGGCTTGATTTAAATTGCATATCTGGGGACTAGAAGAGCACCAACACTGCTCCTCCGTTCTGGGAAAAAGTCTCCTGACTCCTTTGCACCCCAGCAGCAGGCATCACTATTCACTGAGTGAGAACCTCTAAAATGGACAGCATCATACAAAAACATCCTAGCAATCAGCTTTATTCCTTCAGGACCAGCCTTACACACCTAAACTCCTTAAATAGCCATGAAAATCTAATGCCCTGAACGATTCTGCTCCTCAATCTATTAAGTAATGACTAAGCCAAAGAAACACATTCAGAGGCCAAAGTGCAGAGGCCCAGGCAAGAGCTGGGAATCATTAACAAACCGCAGGAAGGTTCAACGCAGAATATCTTAGAAGCTCTAGTAAATTCCATTACATGAAGAAATAACATTCATTGAAGCATGCACGCTCCTAAGCAACCATCAACATCTCTGAAGAATCAAAAGAATTTCTACCCGTAGAAAATCTTATCCACAAAATACAGTTATTTCCTCTAATGTTTTATGGTTGTCAGGTTGACTTAACCAAAGTCTTCTGTCCTCACAGAAATGCTCTATTATCTGCTAGACTATGAATGCCCAGAGGACAGGGATTATCACTGACGATTCTTAAGCTCTTACCATAGGATCACACAGCTCCCGCTTATTGTGCTTTCGAGGTGAGCACGAAGTAGTTTATATGACTTATTTCACCTAAAACACTCTGTCACTATTTTATTTATTGGGTCTTTACTCACTAAATCCCTCCCCTCTTCGCAAGTACTTTTCCTAAAATGTTAATTCTTAGCTTCTTCCAGCAGAATGATGTAAAGGAGCAGGTGCTACGCTCTTTGACCTATGAACTCCAGACCCAAGCTCTCTAGAGTCCAAGGGACTCCACCACCTCTACCAGCTCAAATCATGCCCCTTATGGTTCACACAGGAATGACAGGGAGCCAGCCACTGGGAGGAGCATGGAAAGAACCCACCCAAGTTCCTGCCTTCAGCAAGCACGCAATCCAGTGGAAAGGCCACCGGGCAGAAAGATTAGAATCTATGTATGATTTATTCAACAGATACACACACACACATAGAGGTAGTTCAGGCAGGCAGAGGAAACCCTTCTGACAACAGGGTGAAGGAGTTCTCTTATTGCGATGGTTTTGGGGCTGGACCTTCAAAGAGTACTTATAACACATCAACAAGGGGAAAAATGAACTAAGACACTGAAGCCTGTAAGAACAGACTAGAGAGTAGCTTGGAATGGCTGGAATACACAGACTCAGACACCAGGAGCTCCTGGCAGAAAAGAATTCAATGGGCTGGCTATGAAAAGAAGCCGTTTTGCTCTGAAGCTCCAACTTTGCAATTAATATTTCATTTTTACCTGAGAGTGTTATTCTTTTTAAAAAGTCTTATTGCACCCAGTTCCAGCAGCATCTCCTTGAGGCTGCAGCCTGTAGGGAAATTACAAGATACTTGCCCAGGCCAGGTCCTACCTCTGCTGGCCCTAGAGTTTATCACAGGAAGATTTTTTTTTTTTTTTTTAATGTACAAATACAGTTTCTAGAGGCTTGTTCAGGGTGACTCTCAAGCCTCAGCCAAAATACCTAACAAAGAAGACAAATGCATGTATGCAGAGTATAAAGATGTAAAAAGTGTTTTATGAATTATTTGTAAAGCCTGCAACATAACAATAAAACATTATAACTCTTATCACTGCTGGGATTAAACTCAGTCCAACAACCTCCAATATAAAAGAATTAAGGTCCTGAACACCCACATCCAGAGTCAACACTTAGTTTAACAAAATAAAATAACAAAAGTGTTGCTTAGTTAGTAAAAAAAAAAAAAAAAATCCAAGGACAGACATCAGAAATGACTTCACTGTGAAATACGTATTTCAAGAAATAAGAAATGTCTAATGCCATTTCTGAAACTACAGCTAGTCAGGGGAAAAAAAAAAATCTTTTTACTTTTATTTATTCCCAGAATAATAGAAACAAGAACCAAGGGCAACCTTTTCTTGACATCCTTCTGGTGTTTCTGGAAAAATCTCTTCACGGAATAAACAGTGCAGCATGTCCCTGCTTCCCTCACAGAACAGGTATGTAGGATCATTTTCAGTATATAAAACGAGTTAACGGTAATACGCAAACAGAAATTCTCATCATTATGTAGATGATCTATCTGCACTGATCACAGATGCCAGGGGAAAGTCCCAACATAAATAAAAAGACTAAGAAGGTTTTTTCCTAGTATTTTCAATGCGATATACTTAGGGAAATCATAATTTGAGCAAGTCTTGGAAACTCAAGACACCAAATAAACAAAGATCTTGTACTTGTCCTTTAAAGAGGCCGGGCGTGATGGCTCAAGCCTGTAATCCCAGCACTTTGGGAGGCCGAGACGGGCAGATCACAAGGTCAGGAGATCGAGACCATCCTGGCTAACAGGGTGAAACCCCGTCTCTACTAAAAAATACAAAAAACTAGCCGGGCGAGGTGGCGGGCGCCTGTAGTCCCAGCTACTCGGGAGGCTGAGGCAGGAGAATGGCGTGAACCCGGGAGGTGGAGCTTGCGGTGAGCTGAGATCCGGCCACTGCACTCCAGCCTGGGCGACAGAGCGAGACTCTGTCTCAAAAAAAAAAAAAGACAGCCCGGGTTTCAGAAGGGGGCAGGCTTAGCTTGTAATGTCTGATGGTGTCTGATGGGGCCTCCTGACAAAAGGGAAACCTGAACTTCATACATGAAAATTTTCTAGGTATAGAAAAAGTCTGAAGCAATCTGATCTGTAAGCAATGATTACAGAAAGAAAAAAAAAAAATCCTACCTCTAAAGTTAACAGTTGGCATACCCTGCCACTCCTGACTGCGCAGGTACAAACTCATAAATTCTGAAAGCCATGAAGCCAGGTGATTGTGCTATCTGGTAAAAGCCTTTGAAACAAGCGAATTTCAGCAAAAATGATATATGCTGTGAGGATATGGCATTACGTCATCATGATGCTCCTTACGTCCTCCATGGCAGGCGGTTATTGACATAAGATGTACGTGCTTCTCAGGAGTCCACGCAGAGAAATGGGGAGAGGAAGAAAGAATGATGATTTTAAGCATTACTCGTAAAAACTCAGTTTATCCTGAGTGGGGGAAAAATGATGGCAACATCTCCTATCCAAGTCTAATGTTGTATTTTTTGAGGTCATTTTCATTATTTCTTAGCAGCTCATCTCAAAGAAAAGGAATACCACTCAGGGGAAGACTTATTTAAACTACAAAACACCTTCTTCCGACTTGTACAAAGTTCTTACATAAGTTTGCTGGCCAAATTAATTGGGTCTTTGTATTAATTGAGTCATTGTATCTCAAACAGGTAGGTGTATTACGCAACTTTTCATGAGAAACCATAAATCCATATTTATATATGGTCACCTGAATTTGTACACGTTGCCATCTAATTCGACCATGCATTTGTAATACATTGAGAGCCAAAACATGACAAGGCTGCAAGTCAAATTCAGACTGCAGGCAGCCGATTCCTAATATCTGCATTAGAATAATTAATGTAATAGAATGAGAGCAGGAAAAGCATCATCAAAGGCACTGACATTTGCTGTTTCCAAGCTGGTAAAAGAAAGGCAACAGAGAGGTATTTACAAATCCACTGCCAGAGAAGACAGATGATAGGAGTCCTCCATCTGCATCACATTTTCAAGGGCTTCCCTTGCAGGCTTGGTGTGACACCAAATGAGGTTCTAGAGGACACTGTTTAACATGATGCCTGCCACCTAGCAAACAGCCAATACATGTTAATGCTTTTATTACTGTTATTAAGATAGGAAAAGCTTAAATGAGTCTTCCACACTAGCTGCATGACCTTTGGTAAACTACTTAACATTTCTACCTCAGTTTTCTCATCTGTAATATGCGTCGGCAAAGACCAAGCTTCAATAAATGTCAGCTGTAATTACTGGTATAGAGGTGATGGGAAGCCCTTCCCAAAAACGTGATCCATGAGAAAAGAAAAGCTCTGAAACCTGTGAACACAAGGCAAAGTTTTAACAAATTATATATCAAATGGTTGATTTGATTTGAGGCCTATTATGTAACCTACCTGCACTTTTACTGCTTGGTCTGTAGAATGGAGAAAAACAAACTCATTTACTTCATAGAGTAAAATCATCTTGTACATTCTCTTATGTCAAACAATCATAACAATTATTAGCCCAGATATTAAATATTAACATTTCTATTCCATGACACACACCCAAGAAGACCGCTCAGAAATTCATGTGGCATTGGCAGCTCCGTTGACCCACACTTTAGGAATTGTGCTACATTCTAACCCCCACCGCCCATGCTCCAGGGTCCATCTTCAGCTCCCAAGGTGCCTTCACACCCAGCAGGCTCACTGGTCCCCACATCCAGCAACTGGGAGTTCAGACAATTTTGTCCCCATTTTACAGATGAGGATTTAGATACTGGGTCCTTGAATTAATAACCCAAAGCTCATCCCAGGTTATGACCTTGCCTGCCTCTAGTAGCAAATAAATGCTACAGAGAAAGGCTCAGTCTGCTGAACTTTAGTCATTGCTTTTTTTTTTTTTTTTGAGATGGAATTTCACTGGTGATGCCCAGGCTGGCACGATCTCAGCTCACTGCAGCCTCCGCCTCCAGGTTCAAGGGATTCTCCTGCCTCAGCCTCCCGAGTAGCTGGGATTACAGGCACCTGCCACCACACCCGACTACTTTTTGTGTGTTTTAGTAGAGACAGGGTTTCACCATGTTGGCCAGGTTGCTCTGGAACTCCTGACCTCAGATGATCTGCCCTCCTCGGCCTCCCAAAGTGCTGGGATTACAGGCATGAGCCACCGCACCCAGCCATAGTCACTGCTTATTAATACAGCTGGTATGAGCAGACTCGGGGCTAATATTATAGTAACTGAAAAGTAGAACGTAGCTCTATAATTACCCTAATGTTTCTAACAGAATTACACAAAGGGCATAGAATTATGTACAAAGGGGGGAAAATTGTATTAGACACCTCTGAACCTTTGAAATTGTATTACTTAGAACCTTGGCAAATGAGCAGTAAGTATTTAAAGAAGATTAAGATGAATTTCCCTTTTGGTGTCCTACTTAATTTGCACGACAATATTTGGCTTCCACAGTCAATGTAAACTGCTCAGGGCCTTCTTGGTGCCTTCCAAGGCACAGTTACATTCAGCCCAGCCAGCTGCCCAGAGCTTTCGCACCACCAGAAGCAGCAGGGGCCAAGTTACCAACCTCTCAATGCAGGTCAAAGCGTCCCTGGAGTTTAATGAGTCACCCTTCTGAGAGTCACAGGCAGGGCTGTGGGCTTCCCCATGTGTCAAGTGACATGACGTCTTTACTTCTTCGAATGAGAACAGAAACTGCTCTCCAAAGATTTCCTGGAAATATAAATCACTGCCCTCAAACCGACCACCACTGCAAATCTCTACATCTAACCCATCATTTCAAAAGTATAGCCACCTGACACAGGTTTTGATGTCGATAAGAGGCGACTCTACTTATGGAGTCCTAAAATCACAGTCTAGGAAGGGAAGCCTAATTTCCTTATTTTATAGTTGGGGAAAGTGAGGGCCAGAGAGGGGAAGGGGTGAGCTGAAGATGACACAGTAAGTGACAGAAGAAGGCTGCCAACACCCCTTGATTGCATGGGAAAACACTGCATTTCCTGAAACATCTGGGAAACATCCTTAACAATTCTCAGCACTTAGCACTCAGCCTCAGGTGGGCTTCCCAGCCCATTTCTCAGGGTCCAGTCCAGGCGTTCCCCCATGTCCAAGCACTTTTCTCCCTTTCAAAACCAGTGCGTGATTCCCACCCCTCACATCTTTAAAGAGCCACCCTGGCTGGGAGGTGGCTCATGTCTGTAATCTCAGCACTCTGGGAGGTCCACAGTGGGAGGATCGGTTGAGGTCAGGAGCTTGAAAAGAGTCTGGGCAACATAGTGAGACCCTGTCTCTACTACATATTTAAAAATTAGCTGGGCATAGTGGTCTGTGCCTGTAGTCCCAGTTACTCTGGAGGCTGAGGCAAAAGGATTGTTTGAGCCCAGGAGTTAGAGGCTGCAGTGAGCTATGATCGTGCCACTGCACTTCAGCCTAGGGAACAGAGCAAGACTCTGTCTCGAAAAAAGAAATAATTTAAAGAGCCACTTCGTTTTCCCATTCTGTTCCCTGTTCAAGCTCTTCTCTCCCCAGCAAATTTTTGTTGTTTCTGTTTTGTGTTGTTTTGTTTTTGAGTTCTGTCACCCAGGCTGGAGTGCAGTGGCACAATCCGGGCTCAAAACGACCTCTGCCTCCTAGGTTCAAGTGATTCTCCTGCCTCAGTCTCATGAGTAGCTGGGATTATAGGCGCCCACCACCATGCCCGGCTGGCTTTTTTGTATTTTTAATAGAAACGAGGTTTCACCATGTTGGACAGGCTGGTTTCGAACTCCTAACCTCAAGTGATCCACCCACCTTGGCCTCCCAAAGTGCTAGGATTACAGGTGTGAGCCACCACGCCTGGCCTCCATTGGATTTTTGAGTAGAACATGGTTTCTGCAGCTTTTCGCCCAATCCTGTGCCTGGCTTCCCTTGAAGACAAGCACAGGGACTATTTTCACCTAAGAGGTCTTCACCTCGCATTTTAATAGGGAGGCGACAGGTAATTGGAGAAACAAACCTGGGAACATTTCAAAGCTGCCAGTCTTACAAACATCTTGCCCATGTCCGTAACGTAACACTGTTTTCTGAGAAAGCGACTGGAGTCCACTTTATTGCTCAACCTAGAGATGAATCTCTACCCTCCACTCTTTAAGAATCCTTTTGCTGCTTCCCACCCCATTCTTCCATCTCTCCCCTGAGTAACAGGTGCATGCACTCTAACTGGGGTGCACCAGTTTCACCAGGCAGCTCTCCTTCAAGGGAAACCTCCCTTTAGGCTTTTTCTCACCTCATCACAACACAAACAGATAAGATTGATAAGAAAGCCAAACATTGATAAAGAAATCTCCTCTTTGACATCTCAGAGCACATTCCCGAGCTTGCCTCAGTCTAAGAGGGTTCTCTGGGCATTAACCTCATCACCAACTCTTTCTTCACCAACCCTCTCCACATAACCAGCCAGTCCTACACAGAAGCAGGAAACAGGTGGCCTGGGTTGGGGGGAGGGGGCCGAGGGGGCCTGCTAGGGAAATCACTCCATGGTTCCCGCTTCTCGAGGGGCCTGAAAGAACAGGAGTGTTTTCTCAACACCATTCCTTCTGGTCCAGTGCTCACCTTCTTCATGTCACCAGCAGGTGCCCAACCCACCTCACCACCTTCACCCTCAAGAAGATTGGTGGAATCTTAAATCTCATATGCAGACTTTCAAGAGGGAGTTCTATACTCCCACACCCAGACATAGTCCCCCATCATCTCCAAATCACGTCTCCCTCAATTATCTCTCTTCTGTTCTAAGGAAAAATTACGAATACAAGCACCCGTTTGAAACCTCAGCTTTATTTCAATCTATTTCAATCACTTTAATCCAGCCAGGCAAGAGGTCCTCAATCAATGGAGCCAACGACTGACTGCAAAGAGGCAGAGACTCTGTTCTGCTTCTGAAGGCCCTCTTGGGCTTGGTTTACAGAGTGGCTGGAATAAGCACCCTGTTTGGCCAATTATATACCTTTTAGAACATCCAGAAAACTATTAAAGAAAAAGACAATTTCATTCAGTTTCCTGGAAAATCTAGCTTTTTTTTTATTTATAAGATACTTAGAAAATCACTAGGAACTTCATTCTCCCTACTCAAGTTGTTTGGGGGGCTTTTTTGTTTTGTTTTGTTTTTTTGAGGCCAGCTCTCGCGGTGTTGTCCTGGCTGGAGTGCAGTGGCATGGCCCTGGCTCACTGTAACCTCCGCCTCCCAGGCTCAAGCAATCCTCCCACCTCAGCCTCTCAAGCAGCCGGGACTACCGATGTGTGCCACCATGCCTGGCCCAAGAAACTGCTGAGTCAAATGTGTGCCACCATGCCTGGCCCAAGAAACTGCTGAGTCAAATTCTTTGCACAAAGAATCACCCTAGACCTTTATACAGACAACTTCACACTACTTTTCTTTTCATAGGCAACGCACTAATCCTACTTCAGGAGAGAGAAAAAAAGGATTTTCCGCAAAAACATGGAAGAAAAGTGCAGTTTTATGTACTCTGCTGCTCGTTTAACATACAACACAGGCATTAAGTTAATCCTTAAAACAACCCTATGAAGTTGGCATTCATCCTCTACAAAATCTGTTTTAAAAAACGTGGCTATAAAATTAAAAGATGAAACACATTCTCTTATCCCTATTACACTGACAAGGAAACTAATGCTCAGAAAGTATAGTTTGCCCAAGGTCACACAAGCTGTCCCACACACGCTGTAACAGGTAGGTCTGCCTGACCCCAAAGTCCACGTTCTCTCTTCCCACTGCACCACACCACCCAGCGTCCTTCGCCTTGTTTTGTTTTACAGATGGGGTCTTTCTATGTTGCCCCCTGTCGTGCAGTGGTTACTCACAGGTGTGGTCATAGTACACCGCAACTTCGACCTCTGGGCTACAAGTGATCCACCCACCTCGGCCTCGAAGAAGCTGGAACAACCGGTGCATGCCACCACACCCAGCTTTCCTTCATACTTATTTCTTCTCCTGTGGCACTGATGCTCATCCTCCCTTCCAGATCCACAAGGACAAGAGCACTGGTATTGTTCATCTCAAACAATGAAAACTTAACACAGAACCACAAATTTTGCCTCAAAGACATTGCCACTGGAAACCAAATCTTCCCCTACTAACCCAGTATCCTGTTAGCAGTTCATGGATATTAGCAACACCAAAATAATTACCACCATTGGCTAGTTACTGAGTATCTCAACAGGCAATAATCCAGCTAGAACTCTGATATTCGGAGAAAAGTTCCAGCTTTGGGGTGTCTCGGGTGTCACTGCAGGAGCTTGCTTATGGCTGTGGAGGAGCAAAGGGCATGGCATGAAAGGAGCAGAGCTGCCTCCAGACACGACCTGTGGAAGAAACAGCAGGGCGAGAAAGTGAGGGAAAACCAATGGTTGCCTTCTCGGATTTCTAAAATGAACCATCAAGGTGAAACAAGAAGTAAATTCCTCTATGGAAGGAGGAGAAGAGAGACAAGGAAACAGAAAACAGGGAAATTAATAACACACAAGTTCTGCAACTTGTAGCAAACAATTTTCCCTCAGTAGATTAAACAACCTCATGGGATCCATGAGGTATTTACTAGAATGTGGTAACAGGTGACAAAGGTCGCATAGCTTGTCCAAAGTCAAACTATGCAACAAACAGAACGGTTGCATAGGTCGTTCAAGGTCACCAAACTAGTCAGCAACAGCGGAAGACAAAGACCCAGGTTTCCGGACTCCTGACCCCAGGGCTCCTGCTCACAGCCTCTGTGGAGACTGACAGGAGGCCCCATGAACCTAGGGTTAGGTCACTCGGTTTTGAGTTCCCATTTTACCAGTCACTTGCCATAAGATAGAGATTAGTGAGGACTGTGACAAACTGAAGAAAACGCGGCACGTCTGGAGGACGCAGCCTCTATTCAGTCCGGGTGATTATGGCCATACAGGAAATCACGTCTAGTTCTTCCAATTTTTCAAGAAAATCTCCCAGCTTTTAAACATTTGCTCCAAAATTTTAAAAACAGCATGCTGGTCAGATCGAACACATACGGGGTCAGGGGTGGAATAAGCTCACAGGGAACCAGTTCCAAATATGATGCATGTAAAATAAAAAACCAAAGGCGGAGCGTGCTGGTTCATACCTGTAAACCCAGCGCTTTGAGAGGCTGAGGCGGGAGGATCACTTGAGCCCAGGAGTTCGAGACCAGCCTGGCCAACATGGTGAAACCCCACCTCTACTAAAAATACAAAAATTAGCTGGGAGGGCATGTAGTCCCAGCTACTGGGGAGGTGGAGATGGGAGGAGCGCTTGAGCCCAGGAGCTGTGATCAAGCACTCCAGCCTGGGTGACAGAGCAAGACCCTGTCTCAACAAAAAAAAAAATTTTTTTTAAATAAAGGACCAATACTAATAGCTGATTCCTGACTGAGAGACCACACGGGCATGGAGTTATTGGTGCTATAGTATTATCTCTCATGCAAATATACTAGTACATTTTAAGTACATGTAGATGCTATTAAGATAAAATTTAAAGTAATTTATATAATTAAATTCACAGTAGCATTTTATAACTATTTATTTTTTCCAAAAAAAAAAAAAAAACTGATAGCAAAAATACAACTAAAAATACATGAACCTCCTGTATTTTTTTCAGAGATGGGGTCTCACTATATTGCCCAGGTTGGTCTTAAACTCCTAAACTTAAGCATCCTCCTGCCTCAGCCTCCCAAGCAGCTGGGACTACAGGTGTGCATCACTATCTCATAATTTTCTTAATTGAGAAAAAAGAAATTATCATATCTAGAAAAGGTTGGGAATAACTGGACTAGACAATGTCAAAAGATGTCAGTCTTATCATTTCATGATTATATGCTACAAAGAAGTGGGAGACCAGGAAGGAAAGATAAGTTCCCAAAATACATCAAGGTATATACTTAAAGCTCAGAACACTCATAGCCATCTTAGTGCCTCATCGTGAATGGTGTACCACCCAACTGCCCACGTTCAAGAATGAAGGTAAAATAGCCAACAATACCAGCAATATTTGTTGATCTCCTTTTCAGGCAATTAAAAAAAAAGACAGAAACAGATACACAAAAGGCCATCATTGAGTTTCTATGGCAGTGTAAAATACCAGACATTAAGCACAAATAATTGCAAATTCATAACTGACTGGTACAACTAAGAAACCTCTGAGGCTAGAAGGCCAGGGAAAATTTTGACCTGTTCTAGGCTAGCCTGAAAGGCCTCCCCAAGAAGTGGCGATTTGACAGAGCGGAGATCTCACGGATCAGTAAGAGTTAAGTGGGATGAGAGCGATGGGGCATTCCATCAAAGGCCTCTGTAGGCAGGAGGATGTAGTATTTTCAAAGAACTGAAAGGTCAATGTGGTTGAAATGAGAGTAAGAGCTTCTGAGATTTCAGTGTGTGGCTGAAGATGCAACAGGAGAAAGAGCATTGAGGACCTCTCAACATGTTCAGAATGTTTGTGTCTTTACCTTAACATGTAATGCAAGGCCAGTACCTCACATGGTGCCTATCTCATAGCAGACATACAAGAAATATGCGGTAAAACTGAAGTGGTTACAGGAGAGGAAGCTAAAGATGTGGGCTGGAGTTGGGTTTCCAAGAGCCTTGTAGAACAGGCTAAGGAGTTTGAACAGCTGGGGGCTGTGGCTCACGCCTATAATCCCAGCTTTGGGAAGCTGAAGTGGGTGGATCACTTGAGCTCAGGAGTTCAAGACAAGCCTAGCCAACATAGTGAAACCCCATCCCTACTAAAAATACAAAAATTAGCCAGGCATAGTGGCGCCCACCTGTAGTCCCAGCTACTCAGGAGGGTGAGGCAGGAGAATCGCTTGAACCCAGGGGGCAGAGGTTGTGGTGAGCTGAGACCGCACCACTGCACTCCAGCCTGAGCGACAGAGCGAGACTCTGTCTCAAAAAAAAAAAAAAAAGACTTGCTGCACAAAGGTCTCCAAGGTCTCTGTTGAAGAAATTGATGAAGGATGGATGTATGAATGCAGGAAGGAAACAGTACTGAAAAAGAACTACAGATGGAGAAGGCAGCAATAATACCCAGATGAAGAGCCCGAGATGGCAGAGGATGCAGCCAGGGTTGGTTGGTCTTGGATGACAGAGACATTAGGTGGATCATTTCCCATCAATCCTCTTCCCAAAGAAACAGAGATTTTTAAATTGTTTCCTGTGAGGTTCTACAAAGTCCAGATGGTTCACGATTCCATGGAGAAATGATGTTTCCATTCCTATTAAGACTTTATTGCCAGAAAACCATGAGTAAGTAGGTTGGGAATGAGGCTTCTGTGAGAATTTCAATTCCAATCCTCTGCATCATGAGCACCAGGATCCCAAGAAGTCATTTCACCCCAACAACCAATCGTGCACCCATCCTATGAATATGCCTCAATGCTTCAAGACAAGTCAATGTACAAACATATGCCCTCAGAAAGCAGGAAAGCTGGAAGGGTCATTCATATTAATAAATAATTAGTCACTTTTTAGTCACTGTTAGAGTCACTGACAACACTAAAGAGGCCAATCGCTTAGTTCACATAAAACCCAACTCAACTTATACATTGTGGCCTCAAAGTCAACTTCCTAAAAATACATTTGGCATCTGCCTTTCCCTGAAAAATAGATCTGCTCCCCCATTATCCCCACAATGATAGACTACATTAACTATGTCCTAATTAAATGTTCTAAATCTGAAATTAAACCCACTGGGGGAGTGTGGGGGAAGCCTGCATCTTCATAAGGCTGCCCTAATTTACTGAGTGTCAAGGGCCTCATTGACCTTTATACCTCTTTAAATCAATCAGTTAGCTGGGACACACCTTCTTACTTTTAAAAGGAGCAGGCTGTAGCTAGGATGAGATTTCATACCAAGGACTTTTCCAGAAACAAACTCACAAGCATCAAAAAATGTTTGTCCTGGGAGCTGCCAAGGAAGACCAACCGATAGAGTGAAAAAGGCTCTGGACCAGGAACCGGAACCACATCAGCAACTGGTTTCCCAGAGAGCAAAACCGTCATCCCTTCCACCTGCCCACTACCCCTCACTTCTGTTCTTCCGCTCAGCGTGTGGCACCACCCCACCTCTGCACACCAGCAACCACACAGAGCCCGGCACAGTCAGTTTTGTGAAGGTGCAAAGAGGGCAGGAGCCAGACTGCCGATGTTTGAATCCAGCCTCTATCACTAGCTTGAGCAAAGTGACTTCCCGGCTTTAGTTTCTTATCTATGATGTGTGGACGGGTAACAGTCCTCTCCTTACAGGACTGTTGTGAGGATTCAATGGACTAATAATTCTAAGTACTTGGAACATCGCCTAGCAAACAGTAGGGAAGAGTTTCTCAATTTCATCATTCTCATCACTACCATCACTGTTTGACCTTGAGCAAGTCACTGTTCACTAGGGGTTAGGTTTCTCCATCAGTAAAATGATGGGGTGGATGAGCTGATCTCAGAAAGATTCCCACTAGCTTAACTCCTCTCTAATTCTCTGAATCCTATTACAACACCCTAAATCCTCCTAAGCCCTAAGACCAGCCGCAGGGAGTGAAGGTTATGCTGGTTCTTTCAGGTCTCGAGGAGGTGTTTCAGCCCATGCAGCTGCAACTCCTCCCAGCCACAGGCTGGTCCTATAGTCCAGAGTCCAGCCCGCCAGCCTTGCTTATTATAGATATTAATTGTTCAGAGATCAAAATATTCATCATGCTATTCAAAGCTGTGGAAACAGCACAGGCATAAGAAAAGGTCACACTTTAGAGGAAAGAAACCAGAGAGAAAGACACGAGGAACGAATCAAAAGACCAAAGCAAACATGACAGACCAAACATACACCTTGCCTATGAGGCTATTTATGTAGCATCCTTCCTCTAATAGCAATTAAGAGAACTTCAGACTACAAGGTGGCTTTGTAACAGGGGAAGTTTTCCCTACCTTGAAGCACAGTCCTCTCGAGGTGACTTCCCTTGTCTTCAAAGTCAGTAGAATCTTCCCAGGGGCACAAATGCTATGAAGCCAACTGGCTCAGGTCCAAGTATCTTTCTTAGAAAGCATTACTTACCCAACATTTACTTAACCTCCATTCTGCCCAAAAGTAAAGGCAGTGTTCAGGATGATCATGTCCCCTTTTCTTTTTGGCCCTCAGTTTCCATGTCTATAAAAGGAGGAGGGAGGAAGTCAAGCCACCTAATTTTCAAGTTTCCTGGCAGCATTAAAATGACAAGACTCTGTCCATGATTTGTACTTTGCATGGTAAGAGGTTTTGTTTTGCTGTTTTAAATGAAGTTTTGAAAAAAAAACTTTAGTTATTTGTCAATTTCAGACTGAAGTTAGACTTCTTGGGTTAAATCCTCACTTTACTAGTAGCTCTGTGACTTTGGGCAAATTACTCAACCTCTCTGTTTCAGATTTCCCATCAGTAAAATAAGGATAATAGTACTGATAGAGTTTGGATATTTGCTCTTAACAACTGGTATCTCCTGTTGAAATGTAATCCCCAGCATTAGAGGCGGGGCCTGGTGGGAGGTGTTGGGATCATGGGGCAGATCTCCAATGAATGGCTTGGGCCACACCGTTGGTGATGAGCGAGCTCTCCCTCTGAGCTGTTGAGAGATCTGGTCATTTATAAGTATGAGGGCACCTTTCCCCCTACTTTTGCTTGCTCCTGCATTCGCCATGTGAAAGTGCCTGCTGCCACTTTCCTTCCATCATGATTGGGAACTCTGAGCCTTCGCCAGAAGATGAGCAGATGCCAGCACTATGCTTCCTGTACCACCTGCAGAACTGTGAGCCAATTAAACCTCGTTTTAAATTACCAGTGTTGGGTATTTCTTCACAGCAATGCAAGAACAGCCTAACACAAGTACCTTCCTCACAGTGTTGGTGTTAGGACTGATTTAGCTAATACACATAAAGTACTTAGAACCACACCTGGAACATAGTTAGCAATATTTGAGTGTGGCTATTATTATTTTCTTTCTTTTTTTTTTTTTTTTGAGACGGAGTCTCGCTCTGTCGCCCAGGCTGGAGTGCAGTGGCCAGATCTCGGCTCACTGCAAGCTCCGCCTCCCGGGTTCACACCATTCTCCTGCCTCAGCCTCCCGAGTAGCTGGGACTACAGGCGCCCACCACCTCGCCCGGCTAGTTTTTTGTATTTTTTAGTAGAGATGGGGTTTCACCGTGTCAGCCAGGATGGTCTCGATCTCCTGACCTCGTGATCCGCCCGTCTTGGTCTCCCAAAGTGCTGGGATTACAGGCTTGAGCCACCGCACCCGGCCGCTATTATTATTTTCAGACGTTTTCCCATTCAAAGAGAAAATGTATTCAGAAGACAATATGCAAGGACAAACACACACACAGCAGGAAACCAGGCTTCTAGTCATGATTCTGCCCCAAACTAGCTGTATGCTGTGGATGAACTCCCAGCCTTCTCTGGGTCTCAGTTTTCAGAGCAGGCTGCAAAAGATCTTTCCTGAAAGTATTCAGATTAGAGGTCATAAGTTGACAGGCAGTGTTCTGTTTGACTTATAATTTTAAACCCCATGCTGTTTCTTTACAATTTGATTTATTCTCAATACTTAAAATCTGGAGATTTTTCATAAAAATCCAAAACATCCAAAGTTCTATCAGCGCAGACCCTCAGCCCTTGGCTCTCGTTCTTAAAGTGTGGTCCCTCAACCAGCAGCGGCTGTATCACCTGGAAACTCATCAGAAATGCAAATTCTCAGGCTCTGTTACAGAATCAGAAACTGTGGAAGTGGGGCCTGGCCATCTGTGTTTCAACAAGCACGATAACCGATACACACTGAAGTTCCAGAACCACTGCAGTGGAGCCAGGTGTTAAAGGGCAGTGGCCCCATCAGACAACAGCGACAAGAGGTGATCTCCATTTACCAACTTCCCCTGCCTCCCTGGCATCCCTGACTCCTACCGAGGAGTTGGCATTTACTGAGCCACCCACCACTCATCTTCCTTACCATCCAGTCCCTGGGAGGTCTTGGGCTCAGCAGCTCTGACCTCGGTGGACCATCTCTTCTCACAACAGGGTAATGAGCCCGCAGGCACCATATGCCCGTAGGATTGTGTTGTTCCAAATCAAAACTGTATGAAACGCAGGCTGTGCACACCAAGGGCACAGTTGAAAGAACAAACTGTTGAGTTGCCTTTATTAATCACAATACAATCCGCGCAAGCAGCTGCTATTAAGAACAGCTGCAGCTGCTAAAAGGGTGATCTTGAAGCAGCCTGAAACAGTGCTTATGGTTGAATGCCCATCAGGCACAGGCAGACTTGCAGTCTGCTGGCTTAGTTCTTCCTCCTGAGCCTCATTCAGTGCCTTTCTCCAGACCAGAAATCATCCCCTTTCCATTCCTTGTGACAGGGTGGGATGGGGTAGAAAAGATTTTGTTTTGTGTTTAAATTATTGCCAGCTTGGGCAACATGGTGAGACCCTGTCTCTGCAAAATATTTAAAAATTAGTCAGGTATGACCTGGCGCGGTGGCTCACGCCTGTAATCCCAGCACTTTGGGAGGCCAAGGTGGGTGGATCACAAGGCCAGGAGTTCGAGACCAGCCTGACCAACATGGTGAAATCCTGTCTATACTAAAAATACAACAATGAGCCAGGGGTGGTGGCGGGCGCCTGTAATGACACTTACTCGGGAGGCGGAGGCGGGAGAATCGCTTGAACCTGGGAGGCAGAGGTTCAAGTGAGCTGAGATCATGACATTGCACTTCAGCCTGGGTGACAGAACAAGCCCTGTCTTAAAAAAAGAAAAGAAAAGAAAAGAGAAAAAAGAAAAATTAGCCAGGCATGGAGGTGTCTGCCTGCAGTGCTGGCCACTCAGGAGACTGAGGTGGGAAAATTGCTTCAGTCCAGGAGGTTGAGGCTGCAGTGAGCTGAGATAGCGCCACTGCACTCCAGCCTGGGTGACAGAGCAAGTCCTGTCTCAAAAAGAAGAAAAAGGAAAGAAAAGGAAACGAAAAGAAAAATTATTGTAATATGAAAGGTGAGTTTCAAAGGATTTGAGTTTGATCCCACCTCCACCATTTAGTGACCTTGAATGAGTTACTTAACTTCTCCTGATTATTGTTTCTTCCTGTGTTAAAATAGATACAATAATAATACTTCCTAGGGTTGCTGTGAGGAATAAATCAAATCAGATTATACATATGAAAGTATTTTGTAAATTGTGGAGGACTAGATAAAAATAGAGGCCTATCAGCATCATCCCATGAAAACTGCAGTTTGAACCATAAATCACCAAATGTAGAAGTCACTGTTTCTGGCCTAGGACTATCAGGGGTAAAATCTGAGAATCACAAGGCTATAGAGCACCTTTTGAGGACTTGTAATCCAACTTTTCTACATTCCTCCTATCCACCCCCGCCATCCCTGAATGCTATTAACAGGAGTCTAGCAAAAGTGTGGTCCCACCTGGAAAACCTTACCCACAGGAAGCTCACTAAATGCCAAGGCAGGCAAGGCAGTCCCACCCCATCAGAGGACTTATCTGAACACAGACCATTCCTCCTTATGGAGACCAAATTAAACTTGCTAAAATTTAAGCCATCTTGAAAGCTCCTTTCAAGTTTACCCCTCACCTCAGGGCCTTTACACCTGCTGTCTGTCTACCTGGAATACACTTTTAGCCAGTCTTCAGATGGCTGCTGCTGCTGCTGCTGCTGCTTCCATTTCAAACGTCTCTGCTTCAGGGAAGGCTTCTCAACCACTCTTCACTCTATCCTACCAGCTGCCCACCATCATCATATTCTTTGCTTCTTGTTTTTTTACAGCACATACCCGTTTACTTGCATGCTTAATTTTGTTAAATCCTCCAGAGAAAAGAAGATCTATGGAGGTAGTGGTCTTGGTTCTCATTCATTACTCTGTGCACTTACACGTAATTGCACCAATAATTACACTAGCACATGGCAGGCATGCCAGCATATGTTGAATGAATTTATGAATGAATGAATGCTTAACACTATTCTACACACATTGTAGATATTCAAATAGTAGTTGGAAGAGACAAAAGTCTAAACAAGACTTATACCAACTCCCACTACTGACTTAACTCGCAAGTCTTCTTGCGTTAAGGAAAAAATATAAAACATAAACAAATTGAACAGTTCCCATGCCAGCTTTATTCATAGCAGCACTGTCCCTAGTTATCTCTTTATCTTGTGTAGAGTGAATTCATGAAAAGGCACTTAAGTGGATGAAAAACAGATAGCTGTTTCCTGGAAACAGGGCCTCATAGAAGGGCATAATTATGAACAGTTCTTAAGAGAGATTACTCAGCAGGCAAGTACTTACCCAGGTCTATTGTAAACACTGTCACAAGCCCTAAGGATGAGTTGGGCAAGGCCTAAAAATCAGACCTGGGGAATGAATGTCTATAGGGCTTGTATTTACTCATTCCAGTCTCAGTTAGACTGACTCCCTATATAATCTTGACTCAGGTGGACAGCGGAGAGGTCCAAAGGGGAATGAAACCTATTATCCTTCCCTTGTCTGCAACTATGGAATCAATCCCCACAACCCAAGAAAGATGGCTAAGGGTAGAAAAGTCTGTAAGCTCTTCCCAGGTGATATACTGACTGCGGCAGAAGACACTGCGGCTGGTTGGAGTCTTCATCTACAACTGATTCTGTGACCTAGAACTCAGTCACATCAGCTCCCAGAGTCTCAGTACTCCCATCTAGAAATGGGGATTAACAGTTCCTCTACAACCTTTCTCAAAGGCCTCACCGACGGATAATACCATACCAGATGTGAATATTTATTGTAATCTATAAAGCACTGTGCAAAGGTAAATTATGATTGAGGGCAAATAACAGCAGTTTATAATAATAAAGAATTCCTACAACTTGCATTCCAGATGAACCATCCAAACACTTGGGAGGATGACTGATAAGCACGTCAAACGCCATAATGAGAAAGATAACGTGTGCCCACTGCGCATTCTGGAAAGCCCTGAGTGTGGGCATGCCAGAGGTCCAGAAGTGCCCTAACATGCCTGTGAGGAAACACTGGAGTCCACAAGAAAGGGAACATTCCTGTGAGTCATGAGTTGCAGTTTGCTGTTCCCAGTCAACAAGCTACAGCAATCACTACGGATATTTCTTTCTTTCTTTCTTTTTTTTTTTTTTTTTAGACGGAGTCTCGCTCTGTCGCCCAGGCTGGAGTGCAAGCTCACTGCAAGCTCCACCTCCCGGGTTTACGCCATTCTCCTGCCTCAGCCTCCCGAGTAGCTGGGACTACAGGCGCCCGCCACCTCGCCCAGCTAGTTTTCTGTATTGTTTAGTAGAGATGGGGTTTCACCGTGTTAGCCAAGATGGTCTCGATCTCCTGACCTCATGATCCGCCCGTCTTGGCCTCCCAAAGTGCTGGGATTACAGGCTTGAGCCACCGCGCCCAGCCCACTACGGATATTTCTTATATTGCCCTAGGATAGGTCTTAAGAAATGTAGAAAAACTCGCCCTGCACCCCTCTACCACATAAGGAGATAAGATCAAGATTTTCTTGACTCCAGAAAACATGATACAGCATAGCTCAATGGATTTTTAAAAATCATAAAGAGACAAGGTTAGAAAGTGCTAATTTCTCAGAGACTGCAATACAAAGCTTCACTGGGAAGAGCTCTTTTAAACAGTGACTCAAGTCACATCACACTTAGTGAGCAACTACTAGGTGCATGACCCCCCGGGTGCTGTAAAGATAAATAAGCCAGGGATTCTTTACAGCATGGGAAAGAACAGGCTAAGGGCCATAAAAGGGACCAGGCATCAGGCGGAAACACAGGAAAGGTAAATTTTCTTCTTCTCGAAGACATATAGGCAGGCTTCATGAGTCAAGTGGCATCTGAGCTGGGAGAGAAAAATAAAGCACAGATAAGGTGTCAGAAGGCCATCTGTAGACGCTGGGACATTTAATTATTTCTGTGACATGGATCCTCTCGACAGACTGTAGAAGCCTATAGACCCCTGCAGAGAACAGCATATTTAGATGAATATTATAACATCACACAAGATTTCCAAGAAAATCAGTATTAAAATACAAAATGCATTTTAAAGTAAATTTGTGAGAGTACCATATGTGATTATTAGTGCCTTAAATAATAAAATCTAGCAGCAAGTATAATATCCACCATAATTTCAAAGCAGCAGTAAACATTTTTTGAGATATCTGCAACAACTGTAATGTGAAATAAAGATGCCTAGGATTTCTATTGGCAACAAAAACGTATGTACCACTAATAACACTATGGTTTCCCACCTTGAAAGAAAATGCTGTATTTAAGTTAGAGGTTAATACAAATAAAGATGTCCTTTCTCCCTACTCAAGTTCACAGGCTTCATGTTGTTTCCATGGACCCAGGTTAGGGAACTCTGATAGAGAGTTCGGCCAGGCAAGGTGGCTCATGCCTGTAATCTCAGCACTTTGGGAGGCCAAGACGGGCGGATCACAAGGTCAGGAGATTGAGATCATCCTGGCTAACACGGTGAAACTCCATCTCTACTAAAAATACAAAAAATTAGCTGGGTGTGGTGGCGGGCGCCTGTAGTCCCAGCTACTCGGGCTGAGGCAGGAGAATCACTTGAACCTGGGAGATGGAGGTTGCAGTGAGCTGAGATTGAGATCGGCCACTGCACTTCAGCCTGAACGACAGAACAAGACTGTCTAAAAAGAAAGAGAGAGAGAGAGAGAGAGAGAGAAGAGCCTAAGCAAAGAAAGAAAGTTAGAAATATGGGGTGTGTGTTATATGACAATGTAGAACGTGCAGAGACAGGAGATGGCATGGAAAGGTAGGTAAAATCTTCAGAAGATGCCAGGTAAGGTAGGTAAAATCCTCGGAGGTCACCAATGTACGGATTCATTTCTCTCAATTATTAAAGCATAGAATAGAGTTGGGGCATGGTGGCTCATGCCTGTAATCCCAATACTTTGTAAGGCCAAGGTGGGAGAATCACTTGAGCCCAAGAGTTCAAGACCAGCCCGGGCAACATAATGAGACCCGCGTCTCTACAAAAAAAAAAAAAAAATTTAATTAACCAGGCTTGGCTGTGCTCTCCTGTGGTCCCAGGTACCTGAGATGCTGAAGTAGGAGGATCGCTTGAGCCCAAGAGGTCGAGGCTACAGTGAGCCATGATGGTGCCATTGCACTCTGGCCTGGGCAACAGAGTGAGACCTGTCATTCATACATATATACCTAAATAACAGAATGTGCTCTAAGTTCTAGGAATGCATCTTCTTTGGAATAAAAAGAGATGAATGAAAGAAGCTAGGAAAACATTCTACAGGTTTCAACTTACAGCTCCTCTTTTAAAATGCAGTAGATGACAGTATATTGATAAATTTGCTATTAATAAAAGGACATGGATCCCATACCATCCCTGTTATGTAAATGTGCGCATATGTCTGGGTATAAGCATATGTATAATATAGATGTTTAGAAAAAAGGGTGCATCAAAATGTCAATAGTGATTAAAGTTTAAGAGTGATTTTACTTTTTCCTTTATATTTTCTATCATTGGAAAATGGGCAAAATTAGGCCCAACATAGGTTAGGAGACTTAGGGTAAAACACATACCACACAGTATAAAACAGAGCAGGTACAATAACTCAGAAATTCCCTTTTCTCATATTTTATATAAAAGCTTTCAGATTCAGAATTGAATGCACCTGAACACACGAAGTACTTTTTTTTTTTTTTTTTGAGACAGAGTCTCGCTCTGTCGCCCAGGCTGGAGTGCAGTGGCCGGATCTCAGCTCACTGAAAGCTCTGCCTCCCGGGTTTATGCCATTCTCCTGCCTCAGCCTCCGGAGTAGCTGGGACCACAGGTGCCTGCCACCTCGCCCGGCTAGTTTTTTGTATTTTTTAGTAGAGACGGGGTTTCACCATGTTAGCCAGGATGGTCTCGATCTCCCGACCTCGTGATCCGCCCGTCTCGGCCTCCCAAAGTGCTGGGATTACAGGCTTGAGCCACCGCGCCCGGCCACGAAGTACATATAAGTATTAACCCCAACTTATATATTTAGAAACTGAGGCTTAAAGTCTGAGTGACTTGCCCAACGTCACACAGCAATACTAATAACTGCAGATTCAGAGGTAAAATCTGAGTCTCTTGGCCCTCCTGAGCGCAGAATATTGTCCTTGTTAAAAGCCAGGGCTTTGTATTCATCCTGACCCTGGTTAAGTCCCACCTATGCCACTCACTTGCTGGTAAACTTGGAGGAATTCCTGTATTTTTCTAATTCTAGGGTTCACCACAGTTTTTTTTCCACCTCAAAGTGTAACGGTGATGATTAAATGATACAATAATGTAAAGTCCTATGAAAACCTGTGACAGAGTAAACACCCTTGTCTCACTCACTCTGCCGCTTTGTCTCTGTCCCAGGTGGAAGAACTCTGTTATTACTTTCCAGGAGCAGACAGACATTATCTGCTCATTAGGCTCAGTAGCTTGGTTCTACTCTCAAAAGTCAACTGGAATCATGCTCATTGTGCCTAGAACAGGGAATGCAGAACATCAGGCCTCACACGGGACAGGATGTTGAAATGCTGAGCAGCGCATCAGGGGATCTCCAGGGATTTGGATTCAATAGGTCTGAATGGGACCAGAGATTTTGAATTGTTAGAATCTAATATTTCTGTGAAGTAAAAAGGGGCTCAGCCTCACTGCTGCGAGCAATGCATTATCCAATGGGTGGCACGACAAGGAATGACAGGAAGATCCAGGACTGTCAACAGTTCTAGGCCTCTTCTCTCACGGACGAAAGGCAGCCACCGCCCAGAACCATGGAGGGGGAATTGAAACCAATCCAAACTAGCACAGAAATCAATGTTTAGAGGGATCCCCTGCCCGGGATACATAATGTTCTCAGAGACAGAACAAGCTTCCGAGATTATCCTGTCCACTCGACAGATGTAGCACGTAAGCAGACACAACTCTCGCGAACCCCCCAGGCACCTGGAGCCCCATGAAACACCAATGCGTGATAAATTCCCACGGTAAATCCTGCTGGGGGAATTCATGAGGGGAAAAGCAGCAACCAAACACTGGAAAGGTAGGGCTTCAAAATTACCCACTCTGGAGATGTGGAAAGTGCCTAAAAATATGGTAGGTCCAGGAGCACCACACCGTGGTTTACATCTTTGAAATGGCCACATGGCACTTACCGGCCTGGGAGGAGAAACAGCCAGCAAAATATCCTGCTAGAGTTGGTGGGCAAAGGAAACAGGGGAAGGGTCCCTAAAGGCCCTTGTGAATTTCTCAAATTTTTGCTCACCATTTTATCCTCAGAACCCTGCCTGCTGATTGGCAAACACTATTACATTCATTATTTGTCAGATGCGTTAAAAAAAAAAAAAAAAAAAACAGGGAGAGAAAGAGGGACAGACAAGACAAAAAGAAATTATCTCAGGCGGGACGTGGTGGCTCACGCCTGTAATCCCAGCACTTTGGGAGGCCAAGGCAGGTGGATCGCTTGAGGTCAGGAGTTCAAGACCAGCCTGGCCAACATGGTGAAACCACATGTCTACTAAAAGTACAAAAGTTAGCCAGGCATGGTGGTGGGCACCTATAATCCCAGCTACTTGGGAGGCTGAGGCAGGAGAATCGATTGAACCCAAGAGGCAGAGGTTGCAGTGAGCTGAGATCGTGCCACTGCACTCCAGCCTGGGCAACAAGGGCGAAATTCTATCTCAAAAAAAAAGAAAGTATCTTTGCTCCCACAGGCTAGGCAGGCTATTGAGTGTAGTATGTCTCATCCAAAAGTGATGGAAACCAATTGCTACTACAGTAAAAGGAACATGAGCCTCTGAGTCAGGAATAACTGGATTCAATCTCAAACTCTGAATGATCTTGGCCTAAGTTCTTGACTTCTTTCTTTGAGCCTCACCATTTCATCTTTAAAAGGGGATAATAACACCTATTTCACTTCCAAAATAGTCATGATACTTATACTCACACAGTTGTGGATAAAAGATTACATGAGCTAATGGATTGAAGCAAAGTAGCTAGCACTACTGTCAGCACACAGTACGAGCCAATATCCTCCTGGGCTACCCTAATTGTACTCCATAGTTCTTTCAGATGTCAAGCTGCAGAAATAATTCCAATTTAGGCCGGGCGCGGTGGCTCAAGCCTGTAATCCCAGCACTTTGGGAGGCCGAGACGGGCGGATCACGAGGTCAGGAGATCGAGACCATCCTGGCTGACACGGTGAAACCTTGTCTCTACTAAAAAAAATGCAAAAACTAGCCGGGCGAGGTGGCGGGCGCCTGTAGTCCCAGCTACTCGGGAGGCTGAGGCAGGAGAATGGCGTAAATCCGGGAGGCGGAGCTTGCAGTGAGCTGAGATCCGGCCACTGCACTCCAGCCCGGGCGACAGAGCGAGACTCCGCCTCAAAAAAAAAAAAAAAAATTCCAATTTAAGTTCACTGGATTTTCTAAGAAAGTACATTTTTATCCCTGAACTCTGGGAGGTTGAAGCAAGCGGACCGCTTGAACTCAGGGGTGTGAGACCAGCCTGAGCAACATGGCAAAACAAAGCCCTGTCTCTACCAAAAATACAAAAAAAGTAGCTGGGCGCAGTGGCTCACGCCTGTAATCCCAGCAATTTGGGAGGCCGAGACAGGCAGATCACCTGAGGTCAGGAGTTCGAGACCAGCCTGACCAACATGGAGAAACCCCGTCTCTACTGAAAAATACTAAATTAACCAGGTGTGGTGGTGCATGCCTGTAATTCCAGCTACTTGGGAGGCTGAGGCAAGAGAATCGCTTGAACCCCAGGGGCGGAGGTTGCAGTGGGCTGAGATTGTGCCACTGCACTCCAGCCTGGGCAACAAGAGACTCCGTCTCCAAAAAAAAAAAAAAAAAAATTAGCCAGTTGTCCTAGCTACTTGGGAGGTTGAGGTGGGAGGATCACTTGAGCCTGGAAAGTAGAAACTGCAGTGAACTGAGATTGCACCACTGCACTCCAGCCTGGGTGATAGAACGAGACCCTGCCTCAAATAAATAATCAAATAAATAAATAAACAAACATTTCTTTTTTTTTTTTTTTTTTTGAGACGGAGTCTCGCTCTGTCACCCAGGCTGGAGTGCAGTGGCGCGATCTTGGCTCACTGCAAGCTCCGCCTCCCGGGTTTACGCCATTCTCCTGCCTCAGCCTCCCGAGTAGCTGGGACTACAGGCGCCCGCCATCTCGCCCGGCTAATTTTTTGTATTTTTTTAGTAGAGACGGGGTTTCACCGTGTTAGCCAGGATGGTCTCGATCTCCTGACCTCGTAATCCACCCGTCTCGGCCTCCCAAAGTGCTGGGATTACAGGCTTGAGCCACCGCGCCCGGCCAAACAAACATTTCTTTAAATAATAAACTCATGTATGTATTTTTAGTTAGCAAAGTAATTTCACATTCTGACATAACAGTTCTGAAAAACAATGCATTACTGTTATCCATGTTTAATAAATGAAAAAACTGGCCAGGCGTGGTGGCTCATGCCTGTAATCCCAGCACTTTGGGAGGCCAAGCCGGGAGGATCACTTGAGGGCAGGATTTTGAGACCAGCCTGAGCAACATAGTGAGACTCCATCTAAACAAAAATTTAAAAAAATATAAAATTAGCTGGGCATGGTGGTACACACCTCTAGTCCTAGCCACTAGGGAGGTTGAGGCAGGAAGATCGCTTATGCCTAGGAATTTGAGGCTGCAGTGAGCCATGATCATACTATTGCTCTCCAGGCTGGGAAACGGAGCAAGATCCTCACAAAAGAGAGAGAGAATACTAAAACCACACAGCCAACAAGAGGCAGATTGGGAATGGAACTATAGATTTTAACATTTTATTATAATTACTATGATTTTCTCAATCAAAAATTCAAATAGGAGATCTTATTATAGAATACTTGAACTCAGACTGTTCCAGAAATCTACTTACATTATGCTAAAACTTATAGCTAAAATCAGAAACAAAAGCCTGAAAGAAGAAGTGATTTTTTTTAAACAAAGCCTCTCCTCTGGATTTCATGCATCTATTATTAATAGTCTCAAGTAAGAGAAGAGGAACACGTCTTAGAGTAAAGCTGATCTGAGTTTTAGTAGCATCTCTACCATTTACTAGCTACGTGACCCTGGCTATCCAGTTTCTTAACCCCACTAGATTTCAATATCTTCATCTATGTAATGGGAAAGCAACACCTCCTGAAAAGTCTTTGTGAGGGTCCTGGCCCTGAGAAGACAATTAGTAAATGATTAACTACCGTTAAAATCATGCCATGGTACCAACCATTTGGTGTGTAGGTTAGGTGACGGCTTGTCTCTTTCCTGCCTTCTCCAGCATCTGCATACCCCCTGTTCTGCATCTGTTCAATGGGGACACAAACCAGTCTCCACCCAGCCTCACCAGGGAATGAAGATAACAAAAGAGCTGGCAGAGACATTATGCAAATACCAAATATTATTAAAACATTAATGAACTCTGGCAATTTCCCTGAATTTTGATAAATGGTGTTTATTATGCACTGCCAGCCTCTCGCACAGTCTGGGCTCTCAAATATTAACAAGCTAATAACACCAATCATTCTCCTAAAAGACCAAGGTATAGAGGAATCAGAAGTGAATCTAGACAATGGCAGCTAACACCTGCCTCCAAGAAAAAATCAGAATCTCTACAAACAGAGAGCATCAGGACAGATCCCAGAGACCAGAGTGACCACCAGCAGGCTCAGATCAACCCCACAGCTTGTGCAGAACCCTGCTTTGATAAGACAGTGGAGTGTCTTGGTGTTGACAGGTCATTGATTACGACAGCTGTCTACCACCTCCTTGCTCTTCAGTGTAAAATTCCTCCAAACGAGACAAAATGAAAAGAATCTGTGAAGCTGGAGGGGCTTCCGACTTGCCTAACAATCTTACAGAAAAAGAGAGTAACATGCCTCACCCCCGCCAACTGCCTGAAACATGAGGCAGTATTTTTCTCAGCTCCACTAAAGAGGCTTGCACCCAATTCATGGTTGGCCACTTCATTCTGCGTGAGGGGATAATATTTGCAAGCTGCTAACAATCCTCAGGTGCAGCTCGGATACAGAACAAAGCCAAGAGGACTTGCCTGAAATGAGGGCCTGGTGCCACCCAAGTGACACCTTAACAAGCTAGGGGTCATTAAGAGACTTCATTTGCATATTCATTAAAGAACCAAGGCTGTGGCAAGTGAAACAAAGTGTACAAAAAAATGATTTTGTTCTTTAAGCTACGCCAAAATCTGCTTTAGAAAAAGTAAATCCACATAGGAACCCTTGCTGTCGCCAAACCTCCACTTGTCTAGAGCAGCCAGCAACTCATTAAAGGAAAGCAAGGAACTCACAAATGAATGCAGCACCACACACAGGCAAGCTCATTTCGCCATCTGCCTTCTAGTGTCCAGAGGGGCAAAAGGCTTAAATGACATTCTCCTGGCTTTTCTCTCCTGTAGGTGAAAATGCTCAATTCCCAGGGGACAAGAAAGACTGCTTGCAAGGTCAACTGGGTAAAAAGGAATAGAAGCAAATCTAGTTTGCCTGTCAACACAATGCCACCCACGGCATTAAACACATGCAGAAATTAAGCACCCTAGAATAATGTACTTCATATTTGGAGAAAAGCTTTGCTGACTCAGTGTATCAGCTATGGAGTTAAGCACAGAAGTTCCTAATGAGCCAGGCACTTAAACTTACCCTCCCTACATTATCCCATTTCCTGACCTATGACTACCCTAACTGGTGGTGACCCAGTACCTTCTTCTAGTAAATGACCTACGCAAGTGACGTCTGAGGCTGTATTAACACAATGGCAGACTTCCATTATTTGCGCCACAGAGAAAAGCTATGATTAGCTAAACAACTTAAATACCTGCCCTCAGCCTTCTGTGTGTGTCCCCACCTTCCTGACAATCACTATGTTGGCTTTTGGCTTTGTAAGCATTTTAGGCTTCCCTCTGGAAGCTCACTCCTACCAGGTTATGAATTTAAATATATATACATATATATTTAATTCATCTATTCATCTAAATAGTTGAACGGTCGAATCTGTCAATAAAAAGAGTTTTTCAACCCCATACGCAACGTAGGATACACTTGGAGAGTGCGGCGCAAAAGGTAAAAACCATCCAAGAGTTTTAACATGTTTCATCCAACTTCCCAACGCATGAACAACTACCAGCGGACACAGACACGTTCACTCTGTATTACCCCCTCCTTGGGCAGTGAGGAAGAAGAAAACCTAGAAGGAAGAAGGTATCCCAGGATAGAAGCAGCAACAGCCAAATGAAACCCAAGTAGACTGCGGGAGAAATAGAAAAGCCCTGTTTTCCTCTGTGGCCAAAAGACCTTTTCCAATCAAATTTTTCAACACCCGGAAAATTGGCTGATCTATTTGTAGAGAACACACAGTGACGAGCGTTAGAGCAGCACTACCCTGGAGTACCAGTTCTGCGGAATGTTGACTGCGGGCCACGCACCGCATGACAGCCACGGATCCACTGGCGGAGCCGCAAGCTACAACCCAGGCGCCTGGCAAACTCCCACTACACCTCAGTAGCAATAATCCCAACGGCAGGACACCTGGGGAGGGTGGGCTCGGTCTCCCCGGCCTGGCTCAATTATGTTCCTTTACACAGCATTCAATCACGTTTCAGGAGCTGTAGGTGAGGGGCTGGAGGTGGGCGTGGGGGGCACATTTTCTAGCCCCCGACATCTCCGGGGTTGGAAATTCTGGGCACCTCCGTCGGTCAGCGCTAAGACAACACACAAAGAGCAGGGAACCGGCGCTCCTCTGCGGCCAGAGCTAGGCGCCGGGTCACAGAAGAGCTGGGAATTAGGAATTCCGAGCTCAGCGAGAGCCCTGGAGAAGCACCGGAAATGCTGCCGAACGCTTCAAAGGGAAGTCAATTTGCAAATCAAAGTTGCAGGAACTCCAGACGCCCAGACTACTTCAGCGGGTTACTCGGGAACACCCAACAAGTTTGGCCACCGGGGGCTCGGCATGACAGCGCCGCGCCGCGAGACGAGAGAAGCAACTTGTCGCTCGGGCGCCAAGCCAGAGCCCTGAGCCGTCTCCGCTCCCTAGCTCGGGAGAGCACCCAAGAGCCGGCGTCGGGAAGGCGCAGGTCCCTGCCTCCGGCAGCCAAATCCCTCAAGTGAAGGCACCTCAGGGGCTCACCTGGACCGCACTCGCTTCCAGGGGCTTCCCCCAACAGTGCAAAGCTTCACCGCGAACGCCTCACCTGCCTGCCAGCCCCCGGTGGCGGAGAAATTAACAAAAGAGCAAGCGAACAGGGGAAAAGGGAGACACGGCGTAAAGTATAGTAAGGAGGGGAGGGTAGGCAGCTCGGCTTTCCGCGGAGAAAGAAGAGAGAGGCGGAACGGAGATGGCTTATACCCCAGGCACCGGCTCGAGAAGGAAACCAAGAAGGGAAGAGGTCGAGAAGGGGGAATAGGTTTTCTACTCCGCTTCCCACCACACACACACACCTCCCCCTTTTTCCTCCTTACCCAGCATGGAAAAGATGAAATCCTTGGCTGTGTGAATCTCCAGCGCTCTCTGGTCGTCGTATTCCCGCTGGTCGTGCTTCGTAAATTCTTGGATGAGTTTGTTCAATTCCTCCACCCGAGCTCCCGACCTGAAATCCAGCTCTGGGAACGCAGGCTTGTTGTTACAGCCCAGGGAGGCTGCCTTGCTGGCGGTGGGAGCCGCCATCTTCATGCAAAACGCGCCGAGTAGCAGCTCCGCGGCAGCGCAGCACCCACCCCCGCCCCCCACCCCGCCCCCCTGGGCCTCCTCCCCTCGCAGGCTCCCAGGCTTCGGCCCCGGCCCGTGGGCGGGTTGACGGGCGGGCGTCTGGGCGGGCAGTCCCCAGCTCCGTGCGCTCTGGGCGTGCGAGCTTCGGGAGGAGCTGGACTGCAGCGAGGGTGCGTGTGTGGCCCCGACACCCTTTTCCCGGCCCCACGCCCGCCCCAATGCTGCGCGTCCCTGCCCTGGCCCTCGCTGGCAGCAGCAACAGCGGTCGTAGAGCCAACCGGAGCCTCCCCCCGAGCGAGGAAAGTGAAGTGGAAACAATGTGAAATTCACCAGCTCTGAAATCAACAAGCTGCCGGCTCCGGTGTTACGGAGCCAGCACCAGCGTCTCCATTTAAAGGGACAGCGCACCCAGTGTAAAGGAAAATAAATAAATGACAGAGGTCTGCGCGCATATGCCACTTGCCAATCCGTACTTGGGAAGACGCGCGAGGTGTGGATGCATTCTTTCTCCACCTCCACGGCCGTCCCCCCATCCCCTTTCTGGGCAGGGTTCGTCAAGCGCATTCAAGGAGAAGAAAGTCTTCCTCCGTTTGATTTTAAGGGCGGTGTCCTGGGGGAGGACATCTCTGTGCGCGTTTACCTCTCTATCCCAAGAACTCCAATACCTTTAAATAGTAAAGGAAACTGCCTTAAGGAATATGAAACCTGTCTTCTACCCTTTTCCTCTTGGATTGCCAAGATGATAGGATGGAGCGTATCAAAAAAGAGAGTCCACATCTAACCCAGTATTGGCACTCCCACTAACCCCTAGAATATCCCCACCTTTGCCCAAGGTGATGAATGACCTGAATAACAGTTTATCTTAACATATAATGAGTTAATGAGATTCAACCTACTCTGCTATAAAGACAGGGAAACTGAAGTGTGGGTGTGGGAGAGGGGAAACAATGAATTGCCCCGGGTTCCAAGGAATGTTGAATGACAAGATGAAAATTTTCTCATTCAACGGATAAAATTTGAGTACGCACTATTTGCCAGATGGAGTGACAGAATGTGACAGTGATAGCCAAAAGACGTGACTCCTACCATGGAGTTAGGCTTACATGACAAGGCAGGTTCAATCTAAGTCATAGTCCTTTAGGCAGAATAGAGTCACAGAGGTGTTTTTAGTGTTTATGGGGTGTGTCACTCACTTAGGAGGCCCATGGCTCTGAGAAACATAGGTTATCTTATCTTCCTCCCCGATTCTCCAAAACCTCTCTTCTCTATCCCACATTCCCTGATTTAAATCAGGTCTTTCTCACTTTCTTACCCGAGTTCTGATGGCCAAGAATACAAATTGTTTTGTTGGACATGGAAGGAAGTACACGCTCTTCCATGCCTTCCTCTATAAAACGGGAATAATAATTCCTGTCTCATAGGTTGTTTTAAGGATTACATGAGGGAAGACAGGCACTTAGTACAAGGACTGACATAATAAGTACTTAGCTATTATCAGCTTCTACTATTATTAATTCTTTCACTTTTCCTCAGTCTAGTAACAACTTGTTGCTATAGTGATCTTTAGAAAACACAGATCTGACCACTGACATCCCCCTGGAATTCCTCTCTTCTTTACTCCCTTTACACCAAAACCAATTCCTCATCTGCCTTTTTCTTAAAGCTTTCCCAAGACCCTCCCCTCAAGCTGGTGGCAACTTTTCCTTCCTCAGACCCTACTCTTAGAAGCTTTCATATGATGCTAATGAATTTTGACCTTGCTTCATCGTTGTTTTTTGTTTTGGGTTGTGTGTGTGTGTGTGTGTGTGTGTGTGTTTGAGATAGGGTCTTGCTCTGCAGCCCAGGCCAGAAGCTTTCATATGATGCTAATGATTTTGACCTTGCTTCATCATTGTTTTTTGTTTTGGATTTGTGTGTGCGTGTGTGTGTGTGTGTGTGTGTGTGTGTGTGTTTGAGACAGGGTCTTGCTCTGTAGCCCAGGCCAGACTGCAGCGGCACAGTCGTGGCTCACAGCATCCTCAGCCTCCTGTGCTCAAACAGTCCTCGCATCTAGGTCTCAAAGGGATTACAGGCATGAGCCACCACACCTGACCACTTCATCGTTGTTGATTTAAGTTTTAAACTAAAAGATTATTGGGGAAGAGGACTACATCTTATTCATCTTTGTATATCCTGCAGCATATGGTCCTACAGAAGGGTCCTCTATGTTTATTGAATCAAGTAGTGAGTGAAGAACTTTGGCAAAATGAGTTAGTCTCTTACTTTTGGTTTCCTTCTCTTTGAAGCACACTTCCTCACCCTCAGTATGAAAGAGGATCCATGCCTAGATAAATGCCAGTGGACTGATGAGGAAGTCACTTAAAAGCTCTGGTTTTTACGCCAGGCATGGTGGCTCACGCCTGTAATCCTAACACTTTGGGAGGCCGAGGCAGGTGGATTGCCTGAGCTCAAGGAGTTCAAGACCAGCCTGGGCAACACGATTAAATCCCATCTCTACTAAAATACAAAAAATTAGCCAGGTGTGGCAGCATGTGCCTGTAGTACCAGCTACTCAGGAGGCTGAGGCAGGAGAATTGCTTGAACCCGGGAGTCAGAAGTTGCAGTGAGCCAAGATCGTGCCACTGCACTCCAGCCTAGGTGACAGAGTGAGACTCTGTCTTAAAAAAAAAAAAAAAAAGAGGCTCTGGCTTTTGCAGCTCTGCCATACTGCCCTGACTTTTCATCCTGAGAGGATGTTAACATTACCTGGGCAGTAGCAGAAGCCACACAAGTGTTTGGAACTCCAGCACAAATTGATCCACTCCCACCTGTCAGTGCTTTGCTAGTGATCAACAGCAGGCACCTGTGCCACAGCTGGCTGAGGCCGTCCTTCCATAGCGCAGAATGGTTCTAGTTACCTCCAAACCACGTACAGCTAGAAATACTTCAGACAACAAAATCAGAACACTTTTTATTGGTTAATTTCCAAGCATATGAATGAGGCATCATTACTCTTCCCTTATTTTTACCTTTTTTCTTTTTTTTTTTTTTTTTTGAGACGGAGTCTCGCTCTGTGGCCCAGGCGGGAGGGCAGTGGCGCGATCTCGGCTCACTGCAAGTGCCCGCCTCCCGGTTCACGCCATTCTCCTGGCTCAACCTCCCGAGTAGCTGGGACTATAGGCGCCACCACCTCGCCCGGCTAATTTTTTTCTGTATTTTTAGTAGAGACGGGGGTTCACCTTGTTAGCCAGGATGGTCTCGATCTCCTGACCTCGTGATCCGCCCGCCTCGTTCTCCCAAAGCGCTGAGATTACAGGCGTGAGCCACCATGCCCGGCCTGTTTTTACCTTTTCTTGTGATATTTATATCCATAAAGAAACAACAGGTTGTTAGCAGAAAGTATTCCCGTTGTGCCGTAGTGCTGGGCCTTGGGGATTTGAATGAGTGAGTGGTCTCTCTGATGTTCCTCATTGTCTGTTCTCCTTTCCATCAACCAGATCAGAATTCTATGAATCATGGACCCTCAGTGAGCCTGCATATCCAGATAACGTGGTTGGATGGTAAACTAACACCTTCCTAGGCTCTCATAGATCACTGATAAGATTGTGTCTATATCCCTTGTTGAATTAGAAGAACAGAGAAAAAAGATCAAAAACCATAATTTCCTGAACTGATCTATTGGGATACTTTAACCTCTGAGCTTTTCAAGGGCAAGTACTCTGTGTCTTTACCTGTGTAAACACTGCATTTAATTTAGTTATTGACCCATCTTATGACCTTAGTTAATATGTTCAAATGAATATATAAAAGAACGAATGAGGCCAGGCACGGTGGCTCACACCCATAATTTCAGAACTTTAGGAGGCCAAGTCGGGTAGATCATGAGGTCAAGATTTCAAGATCAGCCTGGCCAACATAGTGAAACCCCGTCTCTACTAAAAATACAAAAATTAGCTAGGCATGGTGGCACGCACCTGTAGTCCCAGCTACTCAGGAGGCTGAGGCAGGAGAATCGCTTGAACCCGAGAGGCAGAGGTTATGGTAAGCCAAGGTTGCACCACTGCACTCCAGCCTGGGCAACAGAGGGAGACTCCATCTCAGAAAGTAATAATAATAAAAAAGAGTGAATGAACTAATACCATCCCTCAAAGTCCAAGAAGTCAGAATTTAGGTCATTTTTGCTACAATTTACATATCTCAATGTAAGCTATCTATGGTTTCCCAGTATTTAGCTAAGTGTTATCATAAATGAAAATATTTCTGCATGTATTTAATTAAAAGCCCCAATTTTTATGACTTTTTCCCCCTGTGTATGTTATATGACCTAAGAGAAGGAAGGGAGATAGAGGGGAAAGTGGAAAGAGAGAGAAAATAATTATTAGAAGATATTAAAGAGTATCTGAGCCTTGTAATAAAAATGCATATCTCTAGAATTTTGACAGATGGACAAAGGTCAGTGGAGTCTACCATCTAAACAAGCACCAAGGTAGGCTTTTCCTTTGCTGGCTCTTGCAGCATCAAACAGAACCGAGTAACAGCCTGCAATTCCAAGCTGCAGTCACACTTAGAGGTAGAACTTGCCCTTCTACTCCCAACTCCCGAATTTTATTAGCATGTGAAAGAAGTCTTCATCTTGCTTCTCTGGAGCTGTTTGTTGTTAAATACAGCTCTGAAGTTCTGTGGCAAACTCTCAGCCATGAATAACCGGGCTGTGCAGAGCCTGCATTAAAAATAGCAAGCTCCACATCCACATGACGGATTAACAAAATATAATTTTAAACAAAGATTCTCTGGTCTGACGGAGATTTAAATAGCAGCCTAGGCTACAAGATCTGGCCTTCTTGGGCAGCTGGGTTTTCAATAAAAGTCTAACAAATGGAAGTGCCCTGGTTTTTTTATGATTTGAAATGCAGGCAGGAAAAAGAGAAGCAAACATCACAGACGTGTGGAATGTTGACAGTAGAAGGAACTTAGATGATAAATTCCATCTACCACCCTTATTTAGCAGATGGGAGAATGAGGGCACAGAAAGAGAAAGGAGACTTGACTAAATAGTAGAGACAATTCTGTTTCTATTTTTCATACTAACTTTAAATTTACTAAATATTTGTTATTGTGTTTCCAGACTGCCAGAAAGAACATGAAAAATGCCATGAAATTTCATCAAAATTATAATTAAAAAATAAAAATAAAAAAAGAGAGTGGCCCTTGGGCAAAATGCACTCATTGCACTTGGAAGTTAAATCTCAGTAAACCAGAAATTGCTGACATTTGGAATTACTTGGCTACTGATTTTCCCTGGCAGTAGGTAGACAATGAAGACCAGAGTTAAATCTCTTTTGTAGTCATAAACAAAGGTGCGCATGTCCCTGCTTGGGGCAAATTGGGCAGTTTTACTTCTGATGAGATTATGCCGTTGAATTTTTTTTTTTTTTTTTTTTTGAGACGGAGTCACGTTCTGTCGCCCAGGCTGGAGTACAGTGACACTATCTGGGCTCACTGCAACCTCTGCTTTCTGGGTCCTGATTCAAGCAATTCTCCTGCCTCAGCCTCTGGAATAGCTGGGATTACAGGCACATGCCACCACACCTGGCTACTTTTGGTATTTTTAGTAGAGACAGGGATTCATCATGTTGGCCAGACTGGTCTTGAATTCCTGACCTCGTGATCTGCCCACCTCGGCCTCCCAAAGTGCTGGGATTACAGGCATGAGCCACCATGCCCGGCCTTAGGCTGATGAAATATTAGTGAGGTCCCCAGAATAGTATAAATAAACCTCTCTGTTCAGACTATTCAGTCCCAATAAAGTGAGGCCCACATGAAGCCCACCTGCTCTGATGTGTTCACGTGGTTCAGAGGGCCTAGTCCCAGCTTCTCCCTCAACCCTGTATCCTGATAACCTTGGGGGCGTGAGTGATCTAGCTATGGAGAAAAGTACAGGAATATCAATCTCTCCACCCAGTCTCTCATTTTATTCTCTGCTCTCTCTCTTCCCCAACCCTGTACCCTAATAACCTTGGGGGCATGAGTGATCTAGCTATGGAGAAAAGTACAGCAATATCAATCTCTCCATCCAGTCTCTCATTTTATTCTCTGCTCCTGCTATACTCAGGGAAGCAACATCTGTGCATGTGAAAAGAAGGAAATGAACTCTAGGGATGGAAATAACAATATCTGATAGCAATTATTAACGATTCCTTATGATAATAGAGCACTTTACAGTTCAACAAAGCACTCATCACAAAATTCATTTATCAGTTCCTCACAACCTCCTACTGAAGCAGGTTAGTGAGGACGATTATTATTGTTTGCATTTTGGAAATAAGAAACTAAAGCTCAAAGAGATAGTGAAGTTTGCGGCTAATTGTCATCCTTCAGCTCTCTATTTAGATGTCATTTCCTTGAAAACAGCTTTTTTCTGGATCTCCTCCACCCCCACACACCCAGGTCTGGGTCAGGTAAACTCCTTTGTAGACTCTCCTTCCCTTTGGACTTATGTCACTGTTCATTCTCACACTTCCTTGTATCTGCCTGATAACTTATCTGTTTCCCTCACAAAAAGGTATGCAACATTGCCTGTCTTGATCACAGATGTATCACCAGTACCTCTTACTGGATGTGTAGAACGTAGTAGATATTCAATAAATGTTTGATTAAAAAGTAAATGCATGAACAAGGTGGCAGGCTCAGACCTCAGATTTGAGTCTTTTGATTTATGATCCAAGTTCTTTCCATGAAACTTCAGAGTCTGTTGTTAGCAACCATTGAGTATACCGAAAAACACCGATAATCTCTCACATTTTTTTTTTTTTTTTTTTTTTTTTTTGAGACGGAGTCTCGCGCTGTCACCCAGGCTGGAGTGCTGTGGCCGGATCTCAGCTCACTGCAAGCTCCGCCTCCCGGGTTCACGCCATTCTCCTGCCTCAGCCTCCCGAGTAGCTGGGACTACAGGCGCCGCCACCTCGCCCAGCTAGTTTTTTGTATTTTTTAGTAGAGATGGGGTTTCACCGTGTTAGTCAGGATGGTCTCGATCTCCTGACCTCGTGATCCGCCCGTCTCGGCCTCCCAAAGTGCTAGGATTACAGGCTTGAGCCACCGCGCCCGGCCAATCTCTCACATTTTAGAGAATGGGTACAGTTTATCAGCATTTCACATACACAATCTGATTCCAAATTTTGATTCAAGTTTCTTTATTGTAAACAAAGCCTTTTGCTAAATAAAATTTATGACAAAATAACTTTAAAAATTAAGTTCATATTTTCAATCCTTCTCTCTTTTGGGAAAACCCATTTGACTTAAACTCTACACATCAGGTAAGAAAGGGCATAGTAATAATTGCAGGTAATTTTAAATAACTCTAAAAATCCTCTTTGCGTATTACAACAGCCTTAACCCCATCAGCTGTTCTGGTGAAAAGGTGGGTCCCTCATAACCAACCAATCCCTTGATACTGTTACGTTTTGTTCTGGCCCTTCAACTTGCCAAAAGACCCTGTTCTGGGGTCTCCACACCAATCCATATCCTACTTTACATATACCCTGGGTACTAGACAAAGTGCCAAGGATAGACCATAATCCTTTGTCATGGGAAAAGTGGAGCTGTTTGGCTTGCTTTGCTGTGGTCAATTAGTTAATTAAAAAGAAATTAATTTAGTTTTTTTTTCCTATGTGGCTCCAGAGGGTGGAACCGGGAGGGACTGGTGGCAGCTACAGACATAGAAACTTTGGCTGAGGATGTGGAGGCATTTTCTCACCATGAGAACCACTCTTCACAGAATAGGCTGCTTTATGAGTTAGTAAACTCCCCACCACAGAAGGTGTTCAGGGCTGTGTTACCCGTCCATCAGGATTATGCTAGAGGAGGTTCCTAAGTTAGTAAAGAGCTTTGACTACGACCTCTGAAATGTCTTTCAGCTCTAAGAAGCTCTGACTCTGTGATCCATTTTCAGTTAACAGGAAAACTGACAACTAGCTTCCTACAAGGATACACTCCATGACAGAGTTATGTTCTGCACTAAATACAAGGCATTTGAGATCTATTCTCGTGTAAGGCCCAACGAAGATCAAGGATTGTGTCTTTTATTTTTCTAGGCTTAAAAATACTTATTTCCTTGTTTCTGACTTTTTGTTGTTGTGTTTGTTTGTTTGTTTTTTGAGACAGAGTCTCGCTCCGTTGCCCAGGCTGGAGTGCAGTGGCACGATCGCAGCTCACTGCAAGCTCCGCCTCCTGGGTTCAGGCCATTCTCCTGCCTCAGCCTCCCGAATAGCTGGGACTACAGGCGCGGCCACCACGCCTGGCTAGTTTTTTGTTATTTTTAGTAGAGACGGGGTTTCACTGTGTTAGCCAGGATGGTCTCAATCTCCTGACCTCGTGATCCGTCCGTCTCGGCCTCCCAAAGTGCTGGGATTACAGGTGTGAGGCACCGTGCCCGGCCGTTTCTGGCTTTCTTACTGTGCAATTCTAGCAGGGTATTTCATTCCACCTGATACAAAGAAGTTCTGTGGTACAGAAAATTGCCACAGACATCGTATACATACCGTGCAACTCAAATTTATATTTGGAGAAGTTCTCAGTAAAAAGAAAGGGTCTTCCTTTAACATATTAATTTACATGCTCATTGTTTAATGATAGAAGGCAGTTCTCTGAGCAAGTCTATACCATTGACAAAGGAATTGCTATAATGCCTGTTTTGTTTTCTAGATCTTGTCAAAAAAAAAAAAAGGCTGGGCACGGTGGCTCACGCCTGTAATCCCAGCATCTTGGGAGGCCGAGGCCAGCGGATCACAAAGTCAGGAGATCGAGACCATCCTGGCTAACACGGTGAAACCCTGTCTCGACTAAAAATACAAAACTTAGCCGAGCGTGGTGGCGGGCGCCTGTAGTCCCAGCTACTCTGGAGGCTGAAGCACCAGAATGGCGTGAACCTGGGAGGCCAAGATTGGAGTGAGCCGAGATTGTGCCACTGCACTCCACCCTGGGCCACAGAGGGAGACTCTATCTCAGAAAAACAAAAACAAAAACAAAACCTCTCTAAACCCTACACTGTAAGAAATTTATTGAAAAACTTGGCTTTCTCTTTTTTTCTCTTCCGACCATGCTCAGTGCAATATGAGAATAGCAGGAGTTGTTTCCCCTGATCCGAGACCTGGTGTGTTCAGTTGTGGTCCAAAGCTCATTTTAAATTCCAAGTGTAAAACCTGGAGAGAGGAGAGAGAGAGAGAGAGAGAGAGAGAGAGAGAGAGAGAGAGAGAGAGGATTTGAGGAAAATTCTGATGTTCCTTCAGCTCTGACAGTATTATCACACACACAGCCATAAATATACTTCCTGGACCATGACTTCTAATTCTGCTTACTCTGTTAGTACTTTCTAAGCAGCAGAAAAAAATATCCTCACACCGCTTATGTTCTCCAAGTTTCTATATAGTCTAATAGAAAAAAATGAGAGGAAAAAAGGAAGAAAGCCTAAAAGAGAACACGGGTCCCTTATTCTATTTAATTTGTGATTATTCTTGTCTATTTAAACTATCTGGGGATATGAGTACATGCATTTTATTGAGATTTGCCTTATTATTATTATTATTTTTGAGGCAGAGTCTCGCTCTGTCACCCAGGCCAGAGTGCAGTGGTGCGATCTCGGCTCACTGCAACCTCTGCCTCTCAGGTTCAAGCAATTCCTGTGCCTCAGCCTCCCGAGTAGCTGGGATTACAGGCGCACACCACCATGCCCAGCTAATTTCTGTATTTTTAGTACAGACGGGGTTTCACCATGTTGGCCAGTTTGGTCTCGAACTCCTGACCTCAAGTGATCCGTCCGCCTCGGCCTCCCGAAGTGCTGGGATTACAGGTGTGAGGCACTGTGCCCAGCCGGCCTTAAATTTTTAAAAGGGGGATAGATAGGAATATATCAGATATACATTGTAAATAAATAAATTCAGACAAAAACCGAAAGTCAGAAGATTTCTGTTCTGGTTCAGCTTTGGCCATTAGTTTCATGATTAGAGAAAAATCCTCTCCTTTTCTCTGAATCTCCTCTTCCTCTTGTGTAAATGAATAAATAAGGTGTCATCCAGGCGTGACATTCTGAGGCTACAGCTCTAACATGAGAAGACAAATAAAGCAGTCTTGTGCTCCCTACAAATTATTAACACAATGTGTTTGCTTATTTCCCCTAGTCTATCCTTGCACAGCTGGACATTCCATAGTTGAATGTTCTAATTTTTTTCTAAGGATCTTTGCTGTAAAAGAATTAGCCTGAAATCAAAAGAGAAGAGAATCTATAAGTGCATTAAGACCCCCTCCTTGACACATCTTGGCTAATGGCCTCTTATTCTCTGCTGGTGGGGAATGAAGCAAAGCCTGCTGATGAAATTCACTCAGCAGCTTGGCCCTAGGGCATGGCTACCTGGCCTCTGGGTTCTTAGGGCCAGGGCCCAGCAGGTTTGTCAGACTCCAGAAATCCCTCTCCACCCAGGGTGAGCAGAACAGAAGGTACCCGAAGAAAGTACCCCAGGATGTATTTACAAGAGGTTGCAAAACAGTTATAAAATGGTTTTCTGGCCCTAAAATTAGAAGCCAAGGATGATGTTCTGAAGCCCAGGTGTGAGATCAACATAGGTATAGAACTTTATAACCAGGCTTATAAAGCAGTTGACACAAGAAATTGTGGTTTTGGCAAAAAAGCATTAAGGAGTCTGTATTTCTTCACAACCAAGACATGGAAGAAATCTGGTCCTAGGAATCTGGGCTGCAGTTTTCTTTATGTATTTTAGAGAAGAGCAACTTTATAAATTTCAGATAGTAATTAGTGATAGTAATAAAAAGACACAACAATCTTCAGGCAATAAATAACATTCAAGTATGCCTGATGACAAAATTATATGCGAAATTAAAGATATAGGCATGCATAAAAATCACAGATCTTAAAGAAGGGTGGAAAGGAGTTTCCAATTCTCTCATCACATCAAAATCTTAATAATACAGTTGAACAAGATAAGGTGAAGAGAACAGAAGTGACTTGCCTATGGGAACACAGAGAATGGCAGGACTGGAATTTTTTTCCACACATGTCAGCACAAAAGCCAAAGAATGTGAGGGCCTATGCATCAATTCTCAATAAATGGCTACATGTTGCAGTCCATAGCTATATGTTTGCAGTCCATAGCTATATACTGCAAAACTATAAATAGTCAAATTTAGCAAAAACCTAGTAAATAGCCTAGTAAATGCTCATAACCTAGTTAATATGGCATTTTTCATGATTATTGAATCCCTGTTATGTGTCAGGCGCTGTTCTTGACAGTGAGGATACAGCAGTGAACAAAGCAAACATTTTCGTCCTACTGGAGCCCTAAAGACTTATTTTTAAAACTATTTTATGCAGTTGTGAGGACAGATGAGTTCAAAATCCGCAGGGCAGGCAAGTCTGAAAACTATAGGGCAGGCTCCCAGGAGTTGATGTTGCAGAATTTCTTCTACAAACTTCAGTTTTTGTTTTTAAGGAATTTCAACGGATTGGATAAGTTTCATCCGCAACATCTAGGGTAATCTCCTTTACTTAAAGTCAACTGGTTGTAGAGGTTAACCACATCTATTAAATACATTCACAGGAACACCTAGATTAGTGTTTGATTAAATGACTATGTACTAGAGCCTAGCCAAGTTGACGCATAAAACTAACTGGCACGCCATCTACCCGATAAATATTTATTAAGTGCTTATCACATGCCAAGTTCTGAGATAAATCACACACAATCCCTGCCCTCTAAAGGAAGCGCATAAGTCATTTAATTAAAGACATTAAAAATGTTATTCAACAAATCTATAAGAGATAGAGAACAAGAGTTGTCTTGGCAGGTTTGGAAGAAGGAATAGTACTTCCAGGTAAAGAAGGCGGAAAAGCTGAAAACACAAAAGATAGTTGACCTTGTCCTTGGAGAACAGGTAAAATAAGAACAAGACAGGACTGTGGCATTCCTAGTGAGAAAAATGGCATAAGAAAAAGTGTGGAGTCAGGAAAATGTGTGATGTTTACAGAAACATTGAGTGGTTCAGTTTGGCTGGTAATATAGAGCATTCATGAGAACCTCTTTTATTTAGCCACTGATTACTCCATGCTTGTTCAAGTACTCATTCCAAAGCTATTAGCACATTTGCAGATGAAACAGAGATCGAGAGATTCCTTCAAAATCACACAGAAAACCTTGAGGGCACAACACATACAAGTCGATGCCATTTCCTTTTGGAAGCTAGATACTGCTGACTCTTCAAAACAAGTTTGCCATCCTTGAGAAATAAGAATGCTTTATCTCTGTTTTTCAGTTTAATTGTCTTTGAAAAGGCCACTATTTCTTCAATAAATGGAAGAAATGCATTAGGCCCTAACTTTTAATGAACATATAGGTATCGATGCACAAAATAACATGTTCAGGGATTTATATATCACAAAATGCAAACCCTACTGCTTTTACCACTCAGTCAAAGGTAGTTTTTGATTTTTGTTTTTGTTGTTTGGTTTTTTTTAGGGGGGAGGGGCATGATACTTAAATTGCTGTGGTCAGGGGTGCATAGAGAAAATATTTATAGGAGTCACAAGGTTCTTAAGAAAGTAAAATTAGTGCTCGCTTCGGCAGCAC
This sequence comes from Trachypithecus francoisi, assembly GCF_009764315.1. NCBI lineage: Eukaryota > Metazoa > Chordata > Mammalia > Primates > Cercopithecidae > Trachypithecus > Trachypithecus francoisi. Next base: position 191,561,267 of record NW_022681453.1, read on the forward strand.
ATATACTAAAATTGGAACGATACAGAGAAGATTAGCATGGCCCCTGCGCAAGGATGACACGCAAATTCGTGAAGCGTTCCATATTTTTTGTTGATCCTAAATATAATTTGGAAATTAAAAAAAAAAAAAAAAGAAAGTAAAATTAATCTACGACTCTTATTATTTCAGTTTTGTGCCTTATAAATTCATTTTATTACAATTCCTCTCAGGCATCTTCTTTCCATGCCCCAAGCCGCTCCCACATTTTGAAGAATTGTTGGTTTAGCACACTACTATTAAGAAAACATGACGTGTGCCTTACTTATTCCACCACCAGCCTCTCCCATCCCTGCATTAAACTCAGTCATCCTTTTGCCCACATAGGAATTCATGTTTTCTACTGATGAACTAACTAGCCATGGTTTTGTTCTGAAAATTAATGGTTTGATGGCATTCAAAAGAATGTGACTGGTTTTGAGGCTAATGTAACATTTTTTAAAAATAAGATAATTATAGGGATTATAGGATTCCAGACACTTTCTGGACCAGTCTTTATTCAGCTTCATGCCACTGTGAATTGAGCAGAAACAAGTTGGACCCTTTCTTCCCCCTCCCCCTCCTAATTTCTGCTTTATAAAAGGGAAGCTGAGAACCTGCACCAGGAAGTGACATAATCAAGTGCCTGGTTTCATATCCCCATAAAGTGCATTACTTTAATTAAATCTACCAAAGAGGCTAGTAAAAGAGAGACGAGGGAGAAGTGAGGTTATTGATCAGAGGTATTACATAAATGGACATCATCGAGAAATGGATGTTAACAGATGTGTGGAACGCTCAAGAAGTGTCAGAGTTCAACTTCCTCAGTGAACAGCAGAACATTTGTCTTGTGGTGACATTCTTCTATTATTTTCCAAAGATGGAAAATGTCTAGAGGCTTAGAATCAAAATATTACCTTACATTTGCATAATGCTTTAGATTTATTGTATATGATCTCATTTTAATGTTCATCCCCATAATAATCCTGTGGGACATGCAAACCACAGACTCACAGACTGTGGAATCACATTCTGGAGGGCAGAGGTTTCCCTCTGCAGCACATCAACAACACCTGGGTAGGAGAAGTATGTCTAGGAGGATGTCTTTGTGTGTCTCAGAAGGGCAGGTGTGGAGAGATAGATAAGGAGCATGGATAAATGGTAATCATGCCAACTAGCTAATGAAAAACTTCATGAAGAAAAAGTTCCCCTCCCAGGATAGGTGTCAATCTGTTATAAGAAGATTTAGTTTATCATGTTTCAGTCTAGTCTGAAGACAAGATCACATCCCATTGGATAGGGAGCAGTGTCTCCCCTTAAAAAAGTAGCATCCGGCTGGGCACATTGGCTCATGCCTCTAATCTCAGAACTTTGAGAGGCCGGGGAGGGCAGATCACCAGAGGTCAGGAGTTTGAGACCAGCCTGGCCAACATGGTCAAACCCCATCTCTACTAAAAATACAAAAAATTAGCTACGCGTGGTGGTGGGCGTCTGTAATCCCAGCTACTTAGGAGGCTGAGGCAGGAGAACTACTTGAACCCGGGAGGTGGAGGCTGCAGTGAGTTGAAACCGCACCATTGCACTCCAGCCTGAGCTACAAGAGTGAGACTGTCTGAAAAAAAAAAAAAAAGTATCATCCTCAGAAACAATCAAGGCAGAGGGGGGGCCTTAAAAAAGTACCTGAGGCAAATCTGAGGCAGTAGAAAAGAAGAAGCTTTGTTAGCTCAGGATTAGATTTTGAAGAATATGAAAAGTCCAAAGTCATTTCCAGATTGGCAAGGCTCCTGGGAGGCCAGCAGTGGAATGTGTGGGGTGTGGTCAGCAGGTTGAGCGTCTGTGTCTTCCAGGGCTTGATCCTACCAGAAACTGTAGCAGGAAAAGCTCCAGGTGTCTCCTAATTGTTAAAGGAGAGCGTGGTGTCACGTGGGAAGAGTGCAACAAGTACTTTAGCAAGAAGTTTCTTCAAGAATAGGAAATTTCAAGTGGCATGTGATTGGTGGAGATCCAACCCCTCCACTCCAGAATTCTAATGCTGCAGTTGCCCTCCTTGGGAGAGCTTAGTCTGAGTTTACTTAGACAGCTTACCTCATGTATTTATCCAAAGACAATGACTCAGTTCATTTCAATGATAAACTCTGGGGGGCGCCTATGGAGGTGAGGGCTGAATGCCAGTTCTCTCTTCTTCGTTTTTGTTTTATTTTGTTTTGTTTGTTGAGGTGGAGTCTCTCTCTGTTGCTCAGGCTGGAGTGCCACGGCACGATCTCAGCTCACTGCAACCTCCGCCTTCCTGGTTCAAGCAATTCTCCTGTCTCTGCCTCCCTAGTAGCTAGGATTACAGGCGTACACCATCACACCCGGCTAATTTTTCTATTTTTAGTAGAGATGGTATTTCACCACGTTGGCCAGCCTGGTCTTGAACTTCTGACCTCAGGTGATCTGCCTGCTTCGGCCTCCCAAAATGCTGGGATTACAGGTGTGAGCCACCGCTCCCGGCCTCCAGCTCTTTCTTCTTGGTATGTTCAAGAGTAAGTATTTCCCACAGTGGGTCTTTCATAGTATATCACATAGACAAGACCTATGTAGTGTAAATGCAGATGTCAAGTCCGGTTTTTAGACCTGTGGTAACTATCCCCTGTACCTGGGTAGATCCCCATTCCCTCAACAACTTCATCTTTAATAGCTAGTATTTGTGAGCACTGAAAACATCTCAGTCTCAGGGCCAATCAATCTTCACAATTTCCTTAGAAGTTGTAGCATCATTTTCGTTTTCAGAGTAGGAAACTGAGACTTTAATGGATTATGTAATCTGTCCAAGGCTACATAGTAAGCAGCAAACCAGGACTTTCACCAATGTCTACTTGAATCTAAGTCTATGGTCTTGACCATTACACTGCGTGTGCTGCTTTCTGGTCGCTTCCCAGAGCACGTGGGTAGGGTACCATGGGAAAAGGCGTATGGCTGTGTTAGGAGGCCTAACACCTTCGGTTTGTCCTCTGCCAGCTAAATGATCTTTAGTTACCCTTGCTTCTCTGAGTGTCAGTTCTCCTTCTCTGCAAAATGGACATTATTATTTCCTCCTAGCTACAAAGTTATTGTGGAGGGCAAATGAAAAGATGGAATGTGAATAAAAACTATAAAAATGCTGTAAAGGGCCGGGCACGGTGGCTCACGCCTGTAATCCCAGCACTTTGGGAGGCCGAGGCGGGCAAATCAGGAAGTCAGGAGATTGAGACCATCCTGGCTAACACAGTGAAACCCTGTCTCTACTAAAAAATGCAAAAAATTAGCTGGGCGTGGTGGCAGGCGCCTGTAGTGCCAGCTATTCGGGAGGCTGAGGCAGGAGAATGGTGTGAACCTGGGAGGCAGAACTTGCAGTGAGTGGAGATCGCACCACTGCACTTCAGCCTGGGCGACAAAGCAAGACTCCGTCTCAAAAAATAAATAAATAAATAAAGTGCTGTAAAGATGGCTGGGCATGGTGGCTCTGTTCTGTAATCCAAGCACTTTGGGAGGTTGAGGCAGGCAAATCACCTGAGGCCAGGAGTTTGAGACCAGCCTAGCCAACATGGTGAAACCCTGTCTCTACTAAAAACATAAAAATTATCCAGGCAAAGTTATAGGCGCCTATAATCCCAGTTATTCAGGAGACTGAGGCAGGAGAATCACTTGAACCTGGGAGGCAGGGGTTGCAGTGAACCAAGATCACGCCATTGCACTCCAGCCTGGGTGACAGAACGAGACTCCATCTCACAAAAGAAAAAAAAAAAAGTATGAGGAATTGATACATCTCAAGTTTATGTCTTCCTAATATTTCTGGAGTTGATGAGGCCTGGAGGTGGAGGAAAAAGGCCCAAGGGAAGGGGAATATCATTTATTCTTTTAACAAATGCCATACACCATAGTGTGCCAGGAATAAGGAAGAACAGATATTCGACAGCTTCTGGATGGCTGACCTGTGAAGCACTTGATTTCTTTTTCACATCTCAGAGAGATTACCACTTTGGTCAATTATTAAGAAACACTCTCTGAGTTGGTACCTGAGCTATCACCGTGTTGAAAATGAAATAAAAGAAAAGGTGACCTTAATGCTGGCCTCCAAGAAGGCTTTGGTCAACTCAGCACCTTTTGCAAGCTGTAAATTTACTCCCCAGATTGTCTACTTAAATAGTTTTCCTCTCTCAGACAAAAAAGTAAAAAGTAGCCTTTTCAAAATTCAAGTCTACTTCTCAAAGAAATATCACTGTAGGAATGTAATTCAACAAGAATTTCCAGAGTGTTTTTTGGTTTCTATGGCATGCTAAGATTGACCTGCTACAAGGGGTAGAGAAGTGGATGGTAAGCGGGCGCGGTGGCTCAAGCCTGTAATCCAGCACTTTGGGAGGCCGAGACGGGCGGATCACGAGGTCAGGAGATCGAGACCATCCTGGCTAATACGGTGAAACCCCGTTTCTACTAAAAAATACAAAAAACTAGCCGGGCGACGAGGCGGGCGCCTGTAGTCCCAGCTACTCGGGAGGCTGAGACAGGAGAATGGCGTGAACCCGGGAGGCGGAGCTTGCAGTGAGCTGAGAGCCGGCCACTGCACTCCAGCCTGGGCGGCAGAGCAAGACTCCGTCTCAAAAAAAAAAAAAAAAAAAAAAAAAAAAAAAAAAAAAAAGAGAAGTGGATGGTAGTTGAACACCATTACAATTAACAATAAATTAAAAATAATTTATTCTGTGTGTGTGTGTATATGTATATATATATATATATATATATATATACACATACTTTTTTTTTGGATACAGGTTCTAGCTATATTGCACAGGCTGGTCTCCAACTCCTGGGCTCAAGCAATCCTCCCACCTCAGCCTCCTGTCCTGATTGGCTAGGGCTACAGGCACATGGTCTGAAACACATGGTCCCTACCCTCAAAGCAGTAATAATTTCCAAGGGAACTGTCCTAACATATGTGGAATTTTATAAGTTGAAACAGGTTAAGACAGAAATGGATTGAAACCAGATGTCAGTGTAAGAAATAAGTGTTTGGACATTCTAAGGTTTATGTTCTTGGATTAAGAAAAGTGAACCCTTATTGTGGAAGGCTCTGAAAGTGAAGCAGAGGAGCTTTAATTTGGCTTTGCAGGCAATTAATAAGCTAATTAAAGGTTTTATTTATTTATTTACTTACTTTTAAGAAACAGTCTCACCCTGTCAGCCAGGCTGGAGTGCAGTGGCATACTCACAGCTGACTGCAGCCTCCACCTCCCTGGGCTCAGGTGATTCTCCTGCCTTAGTTGCGTGAGTAGCTGGTACTACTGGTGCGCACCATGATGCCCTGCTTTTTTTTTTTTTTGGACACAGATTCTCACTCTATCGCCCAGGCTAGAGCGCACTGCCACGATCTTGGCTCACTGCAACCTCCACCTCAGCATCCTGGGTTCAAGTGCTTCTCATGCTTCAGTCTCCCTGTTGCTGGGACTACAGGCACGAGTCACTACACCTGGCTGATATTTGTATTTGTAGTAGAGACAGGGTTTCACCATGTTGGCCAGGGTGGTCTCGAACTCCTGGCCTTAAGTGATCCGCCTGCTGAGGGCTCCCAAAGTCCTGGGATTACGGGCATGAGTCACTGCGCCTGGCCCAGTGTTTTATTTTGTGTGGAGATGGGGTTTTGCCATGTTGCTCAGGCTGTTCTTAAACTTTTGGTCTCAAGCCATCTGCATCGGCCTTGGCCTCCCAAGCATGCTGGGATTACAGGTGTGAGCCACTGTAGCCGGCCTCATTCAAGGTTTTAGAGCAGAACAGTAACCATGATGAAAAGATGAAAAATCCAAATCCAGTGTCATAGTTAGGGCCCTTTAATATGAAGCTTTTATTATCAGAAGTCATTCAAATCAAACTAAGCAAAAAGCAAACTGTAAGTGGAGAAACGAACAGACTCATGTAACTAGAAAGCTCCTGTAGTGGGCTTTGCTCATGACTGCTCAGGCATTCAAATAATGTCCATCAGCTCTCTGGCTCCATTATTAGGCCGTTTCCATGCAGCAGTAAGATGCCTACAGACAACTCTGTATACATGGGGTTTAGAGGTCATGGGCTCAGCGTAAGAGTCTTTGGAAAAGGCACCATAAGGAGTTCTGATTGGCCCAGCTGAGGTTTCCATCCCTGAAAAACCCACTGTGGCTAGTAAGGTGAAGCCATTTGATTGGCCAGGACCAGGTCATATGTAACTGCTCAGGTAAGGAGGTGACCCGTGTCAGTCCTTCCTTCACCTTCTTAAACCACGTAAACCAAGATATTTACAGAAGCAGTATGGAGTAGTTTCTCAAAAGAAGAGATACTGGGCGCACACACACACACACATAAACAAGTGCATTACCTAAATTTGACGTTAACACATTTACAATCTAGGATAGAAAAATCTGTCTTTAAAAAAAAAAAAAAAGTAGTATATTTATTTAAAAATTGCATTTATGCATTCATTGTATAGACACGCAATGCTATGAGTCATGGCTCCTATTTTTGAGTATCTACCACAGAAGTTTCTCTGTTTCTCTACAAGCAAACAGAATAGGTTCTGAGAAGTTAGTTATAAATCCTTCTGTTCATAACTGAAATCAGAAAGTAGGGGGGATGATAAAGTGAGAATGGTTAATGAGTACAAAAATGCATTCAGAAAAAATGAATAAATAAATAAAAAGACCTAGTATTAAGTAGCACAATTGGGTGACTACAGTTAGGACCCTTTAATTTGAAATTAACAATAATTGTGTGTGTGTGTGTGTGTGTGTACATATATATATATATATATACACATATAGATTTGAGACAGGGTCTAGCTACATCGCCCAGGCTGGTCTCAAACTCCTGGGCTCAAGCAGTCCTCCCACCTCAGCCTCCCAACTAGCTAGGTGTACAGGCACATGTCACCACTCCTGGCTATTTTTTTAATTTTATGTAGAGACAAAGTCTCTCTATGTTGCCCAGGCTGGTTTTAAACCCCTGGCCTCAAGCAATTTTCCTGCCTCAGTCTCACAGTAGCTGGGATTGCGCTGTATATTTTAAAATAACTGAAAGAGTGGAACTGGAATGTTTCTAACACAGAGAAATGATAAATGCTTGAGGTGATGGATACCCCAGTTACTCGGATTTTACCTGTATCAAAATATCACATATACCCCATAAATGTACATAGCTATTGTATACTCTTAAGGATTACAAATAAAACATTTTCTAAAAAAGAAGGTGTAGTTGATATCGTTTGGATATTTGTCCCTGCCCAAATCTTGTGTTGAATTATAATTCCCATTGTTGGAGGTGAGCTCTGGTGAGAGCTGTTTGGGCCATGGGGTTGGATCCCTCGTGGCTTGGTGCTGTCCTCACAATAGTGAGAGAGTTCTCGTGAGATCTGATTGTTAAAGTGTGGCACTTCTCTTCCACTCTCTCTCTTGTTCTTGCTTTGGCCTATGATGTGCCTGAGGCGTCCTGAGACCTGATCAGAAGCTGAGCAGATGCCAGGCACCATGCTTCTTATACAGCCTGCAGAATGATAAGCCAATGAAACCTCTTTGCTTTAAAAATTACCCTGTCTCAGGTACTCCTTTATAGCAACGCAACACAGTGGAAGAACAGCTGAACACAGTAGCAGAGATGGATAGCTGACCACCAAAGACTCCTTCATAGTGTAGGTTGTTGCTAGAAAGTGATACCCAACTAGGGCATGTTTAATGCTCCTGCTCCCCTGCATCTGGGGTGGAAGTCACATGGCGAATTCTTGCCAATGGAAAGAGAGAGGAAATGATGTGAGTCAGTCACTTTGGGTGGAATAGTGGAGTGGGTGTGTCTTCACCACAGCCCCTCTGTGTGTCTTTAAGTGAATGGGGAGGGTTCCCTGGATCCTGCAGGAGGGGTGGGCCACAAGATAGAGTTCTTGGTTCCCTGAATAACTTCATGAAATATCACCCAACAAGAATCATCCTAACTGCATTCCCAGATGAGTCAGATGTAAACTTTTCTTGTGTTAAACCTATGGGAACTAGAGTCTTTTCGTTCGTTTGTTTGTTTTTGAGATGGAGTCTTGCTCTGTCTCCCAGACTGAAGTGCAGTGGCACAATCTCGGCTCACTGCAACCTCCGCCTCCCGGGTTCAAGCAATTCTCTTGCCTCAGCCTCCTGAGTAGCTGGGACTACAGGTGCATATCACCACGCCCAGCTAACTTTTTGTATTTTTAGTGGAGATGGGGTTTCACCATGTTAGCCAGGATGGTCTTGATCTCCTGACCTCATGATCCACCTGCCTAGGCCTCCAAATATCTATAGTTTACACATGAGAGAAATGAGATTGAGAAAGGCACATAACAAGTTCCTGATGGCATGGCTAATAATTTAATCCAAGTGTAAATGAAACAGAATTTAATAATATGTAAGAGTTTTTCAGATTATCTTTTAGTCTGCCCTGTCAAGTTTTAACAGACATTTTGTTTTCACCAACTCAGCTTCTCCCCTCAGTCTTCTAAGAAATACCATCTTAGCCTTATTCATAGGACAAAGAGTGGAGAGATTCACCTGGAGACATACAGGAAATGGTGTAGATTCTTGTATGTTTTTTCAACTCTTAGGGTCTGGGCAATTGGAAAATAAGCAAAGAAGCTGAATAGATCTACATGATCAAGTGCTGTGAAACAGAAAACAGAGAAAGATTGATATGGCATGAAAAATGGAAGGACTCTGAAGGAACTGATACTTTCGGGAGAATTTAAAAAGTGAACCAATCACTCTTCCCCTTGCTCTCAGAATCCAGTACGAGTCAGTTTGAAACATATCCATTTCTGAGTTATAGCCAATTATTCCCAACATCACTGAAAATTCCAAGTATCACTGAATAAATTATTGTGGAAAGTGCTGCTTTTCCAGCTTTTATCTGAGACATCCCTAATGTCAATGGAAACTTTAGCTCTGGGCACTGGCTGTAGTTACTTTGTAAGATACTAGAGACTTTCCATCTTTTCCATACAATTTATCTTTGGTAATAATGTCTCTTCTTTATTCTGATTGGTGGTAAAACTCTTAAAATTTGAGCCCTGAGCGGATCACGAGGTCAGGAGATCGAGACCATCCTGGATAACCCAGTGAAACCCCGTTTCTACAAAAAAATACAAAAAAATAGCCGGGCACCGTGGCGGCGCCTGTAGTCCCAGCTACTCGGGAGGCTGCGGCAGGAGAATGGCGTGAACCCGGGAGGCGGAGCTTGCAGTGAGCTGAGATGCAGCCACCGTACTCCAGAGCGAGACTCCCTCTCAAAAAAAAAAAAAAAAAAAAAAAAAAATTGAGCCCTGATACTTGTTCAAGGGATGGAGTAAGAAGTAGAGCTACTATTTAGAAGGGAAAAGACAGTTGGTTAAGTTCTTTGAGATATAAGTAACGAAGATTCAAAGATCCTAGTGTGTCCGGAATTTATTCCTTCTGGTGGGTTCTTGGTCTTGCTGACTTCAAGAATGAAGCTGCTGACCCTCGCGGTGAGTGTTATAGCTCTTAAGGATGGTGTGTCCAGAGTTTGTTCCTTCAGATGTTCACATATGTCCGGAGTTTATTCCTTCCGGTGGGTTCATGGTCTGGCTGACTTTAGAAGCGAAGCTACAGACCTTCTTAGTGAGTGTTACAGCTCTTAAAGGTGGTGCGTCTGGAGTTGTTTGTTCCTCCTGGTGGGTTCGTGGCCTCACTGACTTCAGGCATGAAGCTGCAGACCCTCGCGGTGACTGTTACAGCTCTTAAAGGTAGTGCAGACCCAAAGAGTGAGCAGCAGCAAGATTTATTGTGACCAGCGAAAGAACAAAGCTCCCACAGCGTGGAAGGGGATGCACAGGTTGCCACTGCTGGCTCCCCCTGGCCAGCTTTTATTGCCTTATTTGGCCCCACCCACATCTTGCTGATTGATCCATTTTACAGAGAGCTGATTGGTCCATTTTACAGAGTGCTGACTGGTCCATTTTACAGAGTGCTGATTGGTGCGTTTACAATCCTCTAGCCAGACAGAAAAGTTCTCCAAGTCCCCACTCAACCCAAGAAGTCCAGCTGGCGTCACCTCTCGCTAGGTCTGAGAAATGGCCCCATAACGTAATTTTAGAAAGATACATATAGGGGAGGGGTGTTCCCGATGAGCCCTATATGACCATGAATACCTGTCCTTGAAACTCTGGGTCACAAAAGTGAAAGTACATCCATAGGCATGTGGATATTGCCAGCTTATGTGGGTAAAATCCTTTAGATGGGCCGGGCGCGGTGGCTCAAGCCTGTAATCCCAGCACTTTGGGAGGCCGAGACGGGCGGATCACGAGGTCAGGAGATCAAGACCATCCTGGCTAACACGGTGAAACCCCGTCTCTACTAAAAAATACAAAAATCTAGCCGGTTGAGGTGGTGGGCGCCTGTAATCCCAGCTACTCGGGAAGCTGAGGCAGGAGAATGGCGTGAACCCGGGAGGCGGAGCTTGCAGTGAGCTGAGATCCGGCCACTGCACTCCAGCCCGGGCCACAGGGCGAGACTCCGTCTCAAAAAAAAAAAAAAAAAAAAATCCTTTAGATGGAATGAGTTAAAGCTAGAATGAGCCCCTTGCAGGTATGTGTGGCATATCCTCCTATAGCACTCTTGACTCTTAAAACCAGTGTCCACCAGTGCCCAGGAAAGAACAGTCTCATGAAAGAAGAAAAAGATGACTTGAAACCCAGCTGGTAAGAGAAAAATTCTGTCACTGGCTTTCTCTTAAAAATCCAGTTTGGGGCTGGGCGTGATGGCTCACACCTGTAATCCCAGCACTTTGGGAGGCCGAGGTGGGCGGATCACAAGGTCAGGAGATTGAAGCCATCTTGGCCAAGACATTGAAACTCCGTCTCTACTAAAAAATACAAAAAATTAGCCTGGCGTGGTGGCGGCACCTGTAGTCCCAGCTACTCGGGAGGCTGAGGCAGGAAAATGGCATGAACCCTGGAGGTAGAACTTGCAGTGAGCTGAGGTCGTGCCACTGCACTCCAGCCTGGGCAACAGAGCAAGACCCCATCTCAAATAATAATAATAGTAATAATAATAATAATAAGTAAAAAAATCCAATTTAGTTCAGGGAGCAGATTTTTCTATTTCTTAGTCATCTCTCAAAAAAATTTTTTTAAAGCCAAATCTTGGAGAAAAAGGACTACAGACAGGAAAATATGTTATCTATTCCAGAGTCATATCAAGCATTATGTGTTCAGGCACTTATTTTAGTTCCAAATGTGTGTCCCTTGATTCTTGGTTGAAATCAGTTACTTTTCCTTCAATCTTCGTCGCTACCAGGGCTTTAAAAAGAATGCTCCTTGGATTTTTTAAAAGATAATTAGCAAACTGGATATCTATATGAAAGTAATTTTGTACCTGTGCAAAAGAGTGCATCCAGCAGATCATTCACTCTTGTGGCTTTTCATTAGCTAACTTTCCCTCGGGGCAATTGAGAGGTTAAGGCCCTACTCAACCACTTTCTCAGCTTGTTAGAATTACTGCTGTAATTCACCAAGGGGAGTCAAAGAAACGGCACCTCTCACCAGGACTAACCCTTGTAATTGAGGTAGATTCATTTAATAAGCGTCTCATATGTTAGTCGTTTAAAGGATATTATGTAATCCTCTCAACAACCTTATAAATTAAAGCTAATCTCAAGAAACTGGTTTTGAGAAGTTCAGTGATTTCTCCCAAATCACACACTTAATAAATGGCAGGGTGTCACAGTCTTTGTAACTCTGAAGTCCGTTACCTTTCGGCTCTGCTTCTTGGCTTTACATATCTCTCTCCTTTAATATCACCCATAGGTTAAAAAATCCCAAGCATCATATGTCTTCTGGGATTAGAAGAGTCTAAAAGGAAATGCACATACTTCATCTGCCAGGGGCAATATGTGACCTCACTGCTTTGGTGGCTTTTTAAAATGCAATCAAATCTTACCCAGATTTCTCTAGGTAGAAATCTTACCATAGTAGAAATCTTATCTTTCTTTTCTTCTTCCTTTTTTTTAAAAAAATTTATTCATTTATTTTTCTTGAGACATGGTCTTAAGTGGAGTGACACTCCATGGGCTGGAGTGCAGTGACACAATCATGGCTCACTATAGCCACAACCTGCTGGGCTCAGTTAACCCTTCCACTTTAGCCTCCTAAAGTAGCCGGAACTACAGTTGTGGGCACCACGCCCAGCTAATTTTTATATTTTTTGTCGAGACAGGGTTTCACCATGTTACCCAGGATGGTCTCGAACTTCTGGGCTCAAGTGATCCACCCATCTTAGCCTTCCAAAGTCCTAGGGTTACAGGTGTGAGCCCCTGTGCCAGCTACAATCTTATCTTTCTACTTATAAGATAGAAATATACTTTATTAATATACCTTTACTTGGAAAATCTAATTATAATAGTTGCTTATTATTAAAAAATGAGCTATTCTTGTAAATATCAAAATTTAAAATTAGGGGTAAAGATAACATTTTAATTTTTAAATCAGCTTGACTATTAATAAAATACAAAATATTTCCACATCCCTTGAAGTACCTTCTGAAAATCTTTACTTTAGAATTATTTATTTCTTCTTCCCCTCCCTCCCTCTCTCCCCTCTTTTCTCCCTCCCTCAGTCCCTCGCTCCCTTTGAAATACGTACCAAACATCTCCTAAGAACCAGAAACTGGGGAGTGAGAAAGGGTCCCTGCTCTTAAGAGCTGATGTTCTAATCAAAAGAGACAAAGCATGATCACAATTTCTGGAAGAAAAATATCAGGTGAAGCACAAAGTATTATGGGAGTTTGGAGTGGGAGGGACTGTTGTGGCTGGGTGTGGGGTAGGGATCTTGGAAGACTTTGGAAAGGAGGTGGCTTTTCAAGAGAGGTGGGAATAACACATGCTGTGTTAGAAACAATGGCTTTTCAGATGGAGGGAAAAACCATGCTGGAGAAGGAAAAGGACAGGCCACGGAGTTAAGGACAAGGTGAGGTGTGCGTGGAGGGGAGTCATGAGAGTAAGACCGGAAAGATGTGTTGGGATCACATGGAAAAGTCAGTGAAGATCCCTCTGAGGAAGAGTAGCCCTTAGTCCAACAGGTAATCGGACCATGAAAAAGTTTTTCAGTACGGGAGTAAAGATACCCAAGCTGTCCTTTTTTCATGAGATTAGCCTGACAGCAGCCTCCTGTGAAACATGGATTACAGGAGGGAGAGCCTATTGTCAAGGAGAACAATGAGGATAATAATTTCGACTCCAGTGAAGGGAAGCCATTCAAGGGAAGGATTACTCACGATGAAGGCAAGAGACAGCTTCAAGGTGATGTGATGCAAGAAGTAGGGTGTAGAGATATCCTAGTGTACTGGGTTGAATAGTGTCCCTCTAAATTCCTGGCCTCCTGGAACCTGTGAATGTGACCTTTTTTGGAAATAGGGTCTTTGCAAATTTAATTAAAACAAGGTCATACTGGATTAGGTTGGGACCCGATTTAATAATTGGTGTCTTTATAAGAAGAGAGAGATTTGGAGCCACGGAAAGATACACACACAAAGGGAGGAATTGCCGTGTTAGGATAAAGGCAGGGAGTGCAGGGATGCAGTTACAAACCAAGCAACACAAAAGATTGCCAGAAATCCTAAGTAGCTAGAAAGAGGCAGGGAACGATTATTTCCTAGAACATTCAGAGAAAGCATGGTTCCCTGGAAACCTTGGTTTTAGACTTACAGCCTCCAGAACTGTGAGGGTGTACATTTCTGTTGTTTTAAGCCACCAACTTCGTAGTAATCTGTTACAGCAACTCTGGAAAACGAATACACCTGAACAACCTTAGAAAGATCAAATGATGGTAGTCACGTTCAGGAACAAAGAGAGATTCATTAGAATTTGTTACACTAAAGAGGTAAGAGCATGTTTATATGACAAATTATATAGTGGGCCTTTGTAGAGGGCACAAAGATAAACAAGGCATTCCTACTCATTCCAGAATCTTGCAGACTCATTAGTGAAGACTAGAACAATCAGTGGAAGGAGCTGTAATCATGGAAACAGATGAGGAAACAGACTCAATGACGTGAAGTTACTTAGGAAAATGCGCAGAGCTATAAAGTGGCAGAACTGGGCTTGCACTGCTCTCTCCCGCCTCCTAGTCCAGTTCTGAACACAGATTTTCACAGGAGAGTAAAAATAAAGAGGAACACCGTGGAATAAAGAAAGAGGCTTAGAAAAAGGAGGCTGGCGCTCTCCAAGGATTAGTCCCTGCTTTAAAAAAATCTCTGTCCCAGAATGGAAACATGGTAATCTGTTTGCAAATTCCCAGTTTCCCAGCCCCCTAACTCCGCCCTAGTGTTTGAGAGCGCTGTCCTATTTCTCTTAAATCTCCGAAGACTGACAATGATGACATCATTGCTTTGGCCATTTTTAATTTTATCTGCTAAAAGATTGAAACTTAGAATAAGTAGGTCACCATAAGTTGGAACAAATGCGTCAAATGTTTCAGAAGCTCCAGCCTTAGAGCAAACTAGAAATGTTAGTGAACCAAGATAAGCACCACCTTGGGAGAGGCATTTGATATGTGTTTCTCGTCATGTAATAATATTATAAACTGACAGGATCAGGGAAAAAACATGCAGGTCATTTAAGTTCATCTCTCTGTCTTTTAGGAATGATTAAAATACGAACCATCTAAGAAGGACAGAATCCAGTTGACTAGACATTTCTTTCTTTCTTTTTTTTTTTTTTTTTTTCCGAGGCAGAGTCTTGCTCTGTCGCCCAGGCTGGAGTACAGTTGCACAATCTTGGCTCACTGCAACCTCTGCCTCCCAGGTTCAAGCGCTTCTCCTGCCTCACCCTCCCAAGTAGCTGGGACCGCAGGCATTCACCACCATACCCGGCTAATTTTTTTGTATTTTTAATAGAGATGGGGGTTTACTATGTTGACCAGGCTGGTCTCAAACTCCTGACCTCAGGTGATCTACCTGCCTTGGCCTCCCAAAGTGCTGTGATTACAGGTGTGAGCCACCGCGCCTGGCCCAAACATTTCTTAAAAGCCTCTGGTCAAGGGGCATGCTGGCTGGTTCTTAAATCCATAGAAATGCTAAAAATAGAACAGCCCTTACTTAACTAGTTACTAAATTGAGGGAGGACCGCTATCGGGTCTGCTTCTAGGTTGTCGCACTTAACCCTCAAAACAGCTGTAGAGATCTCAGTCTACCTTTTCATTTTAGGGATAACAAAGCTGATCCCATAGAGAGGAGCAGTAACTTGCTGAAAGTTAATTTACGCGGGAGGAAATCATGTGAAAAGCACTTAGAGAGATGTTTGGCCTGCTCAGTTACTAGAGAAATAGAACAAAAGACCATTCTGAGATGCTATCAAATCATCAAATGTTAATATTTTCTATCGAATTTTATTTAATCCCAGTGATGATCAGGCTGCAAAGAAAGAGGCACTCACATTTGTGGAAGGTGTCGTAAACCCATTCAATTGCTATGGTTGTTTTCAAAGGCAATCTGCTCATCTAAACCATGCCTTATACAAAGGGTCCTACCCTATGACTCAGTGATCTAGTTTCTGAATTTACATCCTAAAGTTTGATACATTTAAAACAATTATTTGCTCAGATTTTTAGAACAGCGTTATTCAATATTTGAGAACTCAAAGATCGTGTAGTCTGAACTCTTCCAAAAACAGATAAACAGATTGAGACACATGAAGAACTGATTTTCCAAGGGTCTGAGCCAGGTCAGAAACCACAATTCCTGTCCAGTGATATTTTATTATGCTCTGGAGCATTTTGGTGACAAATGGAAAAGAATTCACATCTCCCCCAATGACAAGGATAGTTGAACGAAACTGGGAAGAGCCCGGCTTCCTGGACTCAAACTGTGACTCCATTAGTCCCTAGCTGAGTGGTTTAAGGGAGGCACCAACTCTCTTTGTCTTTCACCCCCAAACCCGTGCAATATAGAATCTCTTGTACGTCCCAGCCATTGCTGCCACAACCAGGTTTTATGTAGGCTCTGATTGACTTGGTGAAGTTGTGCAGGCAAACTAGAGTACCTCGCTTCAAGCCCTCATGCCTGCCTTTGTTGCCTAGCCCCAGGCTTCCCTGTTGATTACAGAGGTGTGACGTGCACCAGCCCAGAAATGTGTGTGTGTGTGTGTGTGTGTGTGTGTGTGTGTGTGTGTGTATGTCTCAGGGCAGTGGTGGGTGGATAAAATATTTCAAGGGTCAGATGGAGACAGGTGGACAAACTTCCTCCTCCCTCCCCCTATAGAACTGTCTAAAATGCAGCTTTCGCAGCCTGTTGGAGAATTGTCTCCTGGGAAGACAGTCTTAGATAGATGGATCTATCTATCACACTTGCTGGTAACTAGATTAATCACATAACCTCAGATGGATTCTTCCCCATTCCCTGCCTCACATTACTTTTCCTTCACTCTTGCCTCCCTGGAATTGCACCTTAAATAAAGTAGTGTATGGAATCTTTTGCTTCAGGATTTGCTTTATTTTGAAGCCAGACTAGAGAGGTGGGACCACCTCAGAGGGCTTTAATAAGAAAACATTTAATAAGTAAAAATGGGTAAAGTGGTTAGAACAGTGCCTGACAAATAGTAATTACTATGTAAGTGTGAGCTATTCTTATTATAGTGTATCACTGTGTAGCTCTGTAAAATAGCAAATATTTAGACTGTGTTGCTACATAAGAAAATATATGTAAAATGTTAAGCAAAACCAGAACATTAGAAAGCAAGCATCACAAGGATAATAGTCCCATAAAAATTACATATACACAGTGAAGATAGAAGAAATGACATAGAGTTGGAAATCGTGATTCTGTAATGGGGAAGAGGTGCTATGTTTACATTTCCACAGAGGTCGTTATTTATCCAAAGTGGAGTTGAAATAAACAGAACACATACACTCTCTTTTCCCTCTGCTCGGAGATACAGTCCAGGGCTTATAACTCCTCAGAGCTGGAAGGTCTTTCCATGCAAGACTTTTCTTTATACTGTAATTTTAATCCAATTTCCTTTAATTCTTTGTTTATGACGATTGGGAACTGTGGAGCAGTAGCAGTGATGAAACAACTCACTGCCTCTGCAAACAGAGGTCTCTGCTTCTACTTTTCATGGGGCGGTGAGATGATAGGCTCCTCTTTTGGGGGCTGCTTTGTCTCACACTCAGGGCTCAACCTGCTGTGTAGTGGGCCCTCAGCAGCACCCAACACGCAGCAAGAGTCTGCAAATGACTTTTCTTCCTCTCTCTCCTCTTCCCTTTCCTCTCCTCAGGCTCTTGGAGTCCAGACTAGGAAGAAATGATATGCAAGTTGTGAATGATGGAGTCCTGAACTTGACTTCATTAGAATTTCATGTACATCATTGTGTGTGCACAGAGAAAAGCTTAATGTGAGCAGAAAACATTTTTCTATGGGGATGGGGATTGGGAAGACTCATTATGCTCCCTATTCTCATTTGTTTATCTGGGAGTCCAGTTCTGTGTTTGGTCATGTGACCGAACTTTGTTTAAACTCTCTAATGGCCTCCCCTAGCACTTAGAGTTAAACCCAACTTCTTGTCCTGGTGGCAGAGCCCTCCTGCACCCTGCCCCTGCTCACCTCTCAGAACTTGCCTCACACTGTTCTCCTTGGCTCACCACTTTCTAGCTAACTCAGTCATTTTTGTTTGTTTGTTTCTCAAACCTGCTAAACTTGTTTTCATCTACAGCTTTTTAGACTAACAGTCCAGAATACTCTTCCTCTCTATGTTCACTCATTTGGTTTCTTCTTGTCTTTCAAATCTCAGTGTCAATGTCACCTCTATAGAGAAGCATTCTCTGGCCGTGCAATCTAAGATACATGAGTCATTCGTGTACCTTACCCAATTCTGGTTCTCTCAAGAATAGCCATCTGGTTTTGTGTTCTTTGTTTAGATAGTATTTGTTTGCTGTTTGACAGAATCTTTGAAGGAGGGAGAGAACCTTGTGTGCCCTGTTCTTCTATTCTTCCCTAAATTCTGTAATAGAGCCCAACACAGAGACACACTCAATAAGTATGTTGCATAAATACATATGAATGCACAGTGAATGTTAGGTTAACGGGGGCTTCCAGGTGGCTCAGGAAGAGCAAAAGCTGCAAATGACAGCCGGACCTTTCTCTCTTGAGCTGAAAAGCAGGGCAGACCCATTGCTTTTCCACCCCTTTGTACATCAAAAACCATATTATTAACACCCTCCAGCTGGCGAAAGAAAAGAGGACACTGAGCTGATCTATCTGTGCCATATAGTTTGTTGGTTCAGAGTATTAACTACTTGGAGAATCACACACATACACAAACACAATCAGATTTAAAGGCTTACTATAAAGCGACAGTAATTAGGACAGTATTGGTGATAGAAATCACCGATACCATATTGACCAATGGAACAGAATGGAGAGCACACAGACATCGGTAGAAATATGGCCAATTGATTTTTGGCAAGCTTCCAGAGGCAATTAATGGAAGACACGATTTGTCTATTCAACAAATGATGATGAAACAATCGGTCGTCCACATGTAAAGCCAAGAACTTTGACCAAAACTTCAAACTTTATACAAAAATAATCCAAAATGAATCATAGATCTAAATGTAAAACATGAAACTATAAAGCCTTTTTTGGTAGTTTCTTTGTTGTTGTTGTTTTTATTTTTCTTTTCGTTTTTGAGACAGGGTCGCCCAGACTGGAGTGCAGTGGCAAGTACACGGCTCACTGCAGCCTGGGGCTCCTGGGCTCAAGGGATCCTTCTGCCTCAGCCTCCTGAGTAACTGGGACTACAGGTGGGTTTCATCACGCCTGGCTAATTTTTTATTTTTTGTGGAGCCAGGGTTTCACCATGTTGCCCAGGTTGGTCTCAAATTGCTGGGCTCAAGGAATCTGCTGCCTCAGCCTCCCAAGTGTTGGGATTACAGGCATGAGCCACCACACTCGGCCCTATAAAACCTTTTGAAGAAATGATAGGACCAAAATGTTTTTGACCTGAAGTTAGGCAGAGAGGCTTTTTGTTTTATTTATTTTTTAAGTGACTTAAAAATATTTATTTATTACAAATTTATTATCTTACACTTCTGGAGGAAGGTCTTAAATGGGTTTCCTTAAGCTAAAATCAAGATGTCAGCAGGGCTGCAATCCTTCTGGAAATTCTAGGGGAGAAATTATTTCTCTGTCTTTTCCAGCTTCTGGGGAGGCCTGCATGCCTTGGCTCATGGCTCCTTTCTCCATCACCAAAGCCATAAACTGTAGTGTCTTCCAATCACCTTCTCCTTCTCTCTGACCCAGACCCTCCTGTCAGAGAGTTCTTAAACAGGACACCAAGAACATGATCCATTAGAAAGAAAAGTTGATAAATTGGACTTCATAACAATTTTAAAAGTTTGTTTTGTAAAATACATTATTAAGAAAATGAAAATACAGGCTATGAACTGGATGATGAAAATAGTTGTGAATCATATTTCTAACAAAGGACTCAGAATATATAAAGAATTCTTAAAACTCAATGGTAAGAAAAACACATTTTTTAAATGGGCAAGTATCTTGAATAGACACTTTGCTAAAAGGAAATACAGATGGCAAATAAGCACAGAAAGGGATACTTAACATCTCTTTAATAAACACATAAAGAAGTTCAAATAGAAAAAAAAATTAAACCACCATGAGATACTATTAAACACTTATTAGAAAGGCTGAAATTAGGCTAGGCACGGTGACTCACGCCTGTAATTCCAGCATTTTGGGAGGCCGAGGTGCGCAGATCACCTGAGGTCGGGAGTTCGAGACCAACCTGACCAACATAGAGAAACCCCATCTCTACTAAAAATACAGAAATAGCCAGGCGTGGTGGCACATGCCTGTAATCCCAGCTACTTGAGAGACTGAGGCAGGATAATCACTTGAACCCGGGAGGCGGAGGTTGCCATGAGCTGAGATCGTGCCATTGCACTCCAGCTTGGGCAACAAGAGCGAAACTCCGACTCAAAGAAAAAAAAAAAAAAGGCTGAAAATAAAAAAATTAAAAAAAAAAACAATAACTGACAATACCAAGTGCGGATAAGGATATGGAGCCACTGGAGCTGAAATATTTTGCTGGTGAGAAGTCAAGATACAACCATTCTAGAAAAGGTGGCGGTTGTTAAAAGGTTAAACAAACGCTTCCCATGTGACCCACCAACCTCACTCCTAGGTATTTCTCCCTCAAAAAGAAAAACTTCCCTGGCCGGGTGCGGTGGCTCAAGCCTGTAATCCCAGCCCTTTGGGAGGCCGAGACGGGCGGATCACGAGGTCAGGAGATCAAGACCATCCTGGCTAACACGGTGAAACCCCGTCTCTACTAAAAAATACAAAAAACTAGCCGGGCGAGGTGGCGGCGCCTGTAGTCCCAGCTACTCGGGAAGCTGAGGCAGGAGAATGGCGGGAACCCGGGAGGCGGAGCTTGCAGTGAGCTGAGATCCGGCCACTGCACTCCAGCTCGGGCGACAGAGCGAGACTCCGTCTCAAAAAAAAAAAAAAAAAAAAGAAAATCTTCCCTTTACACAAAATCTTATATGTAAATGTGTATAGCAGCTCTATTCACCATCTCCAAAACCTGAAAACAACCCGAATTTCTTTCAACAGATGACTGGATAAATAAATGTGATACATCTGTATCACAGAAAACTAATCAACAATGTAAAGGAAGAGACTATTGTTACATGCAACGGCAAGGATGACGTTCAAAGCATTACACTGAGTGGAAGAAGCCAGTTTGAAAAGGTTATATACTACAAACTTCCATTTGTATCACATTCTCACAAAGGAAAAAACTGTGTGACAGAGACCAGATCACTGAGTTCCAGGGTTTACCATGGGAGGAAGGTGTGATGATGAATGGTAAAGTGATGGAACTGATTTGTATACTGATTGCAGTGATGGTAGCATGAATCTACACATGTATTAAAATTCTTAGAACTGTACATCAGGAAGGCGAATTTTATTGTACAAAATTAACAAAATTAATGAAAGAACTAATAGTTATCAAGACCTTGAATCCAGATTCCATTACTTTCTAGCTGTGCTATATTGAACCAGGTACTATTTTCCTTAAGCTTCAGTTATCTCATCACCTACAATGTGTATAATAAGGGTATCCACATCTCAGCCGGGCGCAGTGGCTCACACCTGTAATCCCAGCACTTTGGGAGGCCGAGGAGGGCAGATCATGAGGTCTGGAGATCGAGAACATCCTGGCCAACATGGTGAAACCCTGTCTCTACTAAAATACAAAAAATTGGCTGGGCATGTGGCACACACCTGTAGTCCCAGCTACTCGGGAGGCTGAGGCAGGGGAATTGCTTGAACCTGGGAGGCGGAGATTGCAGTGAGCCGAGATCGCACCACTGCACTCCAGCCTGGAGACAGAGCGAGACTCCGTTTCATATAAATAAATAAATAAATAAATAAGGGTATCCACATCTCATAGGGATATTTGGTGAATTATAGGAGGCAATGTGTATATAGTTGCATGCACAGTGGCATATTAGTGAATGCACAATAAATTTACCTGTTAATGTGGGGTCATTATTTTCAGAAGAAAAATCTTTAGAGGAGGCTGAATGTTACGGTAATAAGGAACAAACGCTTTAATAAACAGTCATACTTAGCTTTGAATTGCTTATCATCTTGGACACATTAATCACTCTCTCTGAACTTTAGTTTCCTAATCCAAGAACAGTGATGTAATATTCACTTTATTATATTGTGATGAGCATAACCATTAATATATGTATAATGTCTGGTACTCAGTGAGTGCTCAATAAATGATAGCTGTAATTATGATTTCGAGTGGTTCAGTAAGTAAAATATGATTTCTTCTGACACTGAAAAATTATGTTTACAAATATGTAATTCTAAATGATTAATTATGCAACAAAAGAAAGAGCTGACGTTATGCAAATGTTTTCATTTGTACTGGGCTGGCCATTCACACATATTTTCCTATTCATAGCCAAAATGGTAATTGACTGAAATGAGCACTGTTGCATTTTAATGAGCCCTTAAAAGGGCAAAAAAATTCTTCTAGTACAATACAGAATGGATTTTCTATCACAGTGTGTATTTTTCTATTCCGTTATTTTAATTCGCAAATGGAGTCCACAGGTCTATAAATGGCCTCCTTCATTTCATAATGCTTTCCATCTCTCATCTCAAGGATGTGTTTTAAAGTGAATTAAAGTTAGAGTCAATGCCACCTAGGGCCGGCTAGAAAGGCCTGGTGGCCCCTATGGGCTAGATGTGTAGAGACAAGCTGAATTTCTCGTGGGTTTATGTTTTTTTCAGTTTATCATTATTGTCATCATCATCATCATCATCATCATCATCATCATTGTCATCAACCGGGCTCTGATGATCCAAGAAAGGCTTTTTGGTTCTATAGCACCTCCGATCACATTGAACATTATTTAAGCTGTTTTTTTTTTTTTTTTTTTTTTTGCTGTTTCTCTTCATTCATAGATCCATGAAAAAGGAAACTGTTGCTTTAAGATGATAACAGATGCACATTTTAACAAAGGACACCACTCTGTCATCCGGATGTATAAAAACACACCTTCAGCAAAAGACATTGTTCGTAAGTTAGATTATCTTTCATTGTGAATTAAAAATGTTCTGAAATGGCTGATATGGTTTTATTGCTGCTGATGAATGGCATTATAGAGGTTATTGATGGGATTGGAAGAACAGAATACTTGAAGCACAAAGCTGGAAAAGATCTTAGAAATTTAGCCTAATATTGCTATCATGTCAAAGAGGAAAAAGGAAATCTAGAGAAGAAAGTACCAGGCACGTGTTATCCAACAGGCAAGAGGCAGAGTCAAGATGAAAACCCAAGTCTCTTGCCCTCCAGGACAGGTTAATTTTCTCTATACCACATCATCTCTCCAACAATATCTCTCTGTTTTTTCTGTTCTACTTTTTAACCCCAGGTTCACGAAGTTTATATAATTACTCTGGTTCATAGAATCCTATCACCACTAATGCATACTAAGAGTCTTTCATGTTTTATTATTGTTCATTTTTTCTCCACTCAGAATTGTCATTCCCAGCCCTTTCTCCCCCTTCAACACTTATTCTACTGTATTTGATACGTCCTTAAGTATGAAAATGCTGCTTTATCTATGGATTTTTATTTACTCAAACGTATTGTGCTGGAAATTTTCATTCAGTACTGTGCTTTTAGGTCTATCCATGTAGCTACATGTTAATTTACTCTGACCAGGGCTTAGAATTCCAGACTATTAACTTACCACATTTTGCTTATCTATTCCCCTCTGGTGTATACTAGGTAACTTCTGTATTTGATAGCACAAACAATGCTGCCACAATAAAGTTCTTTTGTTTAAATATGGGGTCTCCTTATGTTGCCTAGGTTGGACTCAAACTTCTGGGCACAAGCGATCCTCCTTCCTCAGCCTCCTGAGTAGCTGGGACTGCAGGTGTGTGTCACTGTGCCTAGCTTTATCTTGTATTTGTCTCTTAGTGAACTCATGGGAGAAATGTCCTGGGTACACCCATTGTTGGGATTGTTAGGTTATAAGGTACAACCATTCTTTTTTTTTTTTTTTCTTTTTGAGACAGAGTTTTGCTCTGTCACCCAGGCTGGAGTACAGTGGTGTGATCTTGGCTCACTGCAACCTCCGTGTCCCTGGTTCAAACGATTCCCCTGCCTCAGCCTCCCGAATACCTGGGATTACAGGCATCTGCCACCACTCCTGGCTAATTTTTTGTATTTTTAGTAGCGACTGGGTTTCACCATATCAGCCAGGATGGTCTCGAACTGATGACCTTGTGATCCGCCCGCCCTGGCCTCCCAAAGTGCTGGGATTACAGGCGTGAGCCACCATGCCTGGCCCGGCCAACCATTCTCAATTTTGCTAAATATTGCCAGATTTCTTTCCACAAAGGCTGTATGTTTTACACTCAAAACCAGCAGCACTTTGGGATGCTGAGGTGGGCAGATCACGAGGTCAGGAGATGGAGACCATCCTGGCAATGGTGAAACCTTGTCTCTACTAAAAATACAAAAAATTAGCCGGGCGTGGTGGTGGCGCCTGTAGTCCCAGCTACTCAGGAGGCTGAGGCAGGAGAATGGCGTGAATCTGGGAGGCGGAGCTTGCAGTGAGCGGAGATCGTGCCACTGTACTCCAGCCTGGGTGACAGAGGGAGACTCCATCTCAAACAACAACAACAACAACAATAAAAAGCCAGCAGCACTCGATTGTTCCCATGTTCTCATATCCTTGTCAATAATCAGTCTTACCTTCCTTTCTTTTCTTCCTCTTTCACAAAGCTATCCTACATTTTCTTCTGATGACTTTATAGTTTAAGATTTAGGTCCTTAATTCACATTAAGTCTGTTTAGATATGGTACAAGGTAGGGCAACACTTTTTCATTTCTTCATATAATATTCATGTTTCAGTTTTCTCAATACTTTCTGAGTAGGCACTTCGCTCTTGCACCTCTACTTCACTCCAGTCACATTTCTTTATTTTTATTTTATAATTTAAACCTTTATTTTGGATTCGGGGGTACATGTGCAGGTTTGTTACATGGGTATATTGTGTGATGTTGAGGTTTGGGGTGTGATCAATCCCATCACCCAGGTAATGAGCACAGTACTCAATAGTTTTTCAACCCTTGCTCTCTCCTCTCCCTCCCTTCTATTGGTCTCCAGTGTCTATTATTGCTGTCTTTGTGTCCATGAGTATTCAATGTTTAGCTCCTGCTTACAGGTAAGAACATGAGGTATTTGGTTTTCGGTTCCTGCACTAATTCTCTTAGGATAATGGTGGCCAGCTGCATCCACATTGATGCAAAGAACATTATTTCATTCTTTTTTTATGATTGCATAGTATGCCATGGTGTATATGTACTGCATTTTGTTTATCCAGTCCACTATAGATTGGCATGTAGGTTGATTCCATGTCTTTGCTATTGTGAGGAGTGCTGTGATGCCCATATGAGTCCGTGTGTCTTTTGGGTAGAATGATTTCTGATGGATATGTAACCAGTAAAAAGATCGCTGGGTCAACTGGTAGTTCTGCCTTAAATTTTTTGAGAATCTCCAATCTGCTTTCCATAGTGGTTGAACTAATTTACATTCCCACCAACAATGTATAAGCACTCCCTTTTCTCTGCAGGCTTGCCAGCATCTGTTGCTTTTTTATTTTTTAGAATAGCCACTTTGACTGGTGTGAGATGGTATTTCACTGTGGTTTTGATTTGCATTTTTCTGATGATTAGTGGTGTTGAACATTTTTCCATATGTTTTGTGGGCCACTTATGTGTCTTCTTTTGATGGTGTATTTTCATGTCTTTGCCCATTTTTTAATGGGGCTACTGGTTTTTGCTTGTTGAATTGTTTAATTTATAGATTCTGGACATTAGACCTTTGTCAGATGTGTAGTTTGCAAATATTTTCTCCCACTCTGTAAGTTGTCTATTTACTCTGTTGATAGTTTCTTTTGCTGTGCAGTAGCTCCTTGGTTTCATAAGGTTCCATTTGTCAATTTTTGCTTTTGTTGCCGTTGCTTTTAAGAACTTAATCACAAATTATTTCCCAAGATCAATGTCCAAATGGTGTTTCCTAGATTTTCTTCTAGTATTCTATAGTTTGAGGTCTTACATTTAAGTCTTTAATCCATCTTGAGTTATTTTTCATATATAGTGAAAGGTAGGGATTCAGTTTCATTTTTCTGCATATGGCTAGCCAGTTATCCCAGTTGCATATATTGAACTGCTTGTTTTTGTCATCCAGTCCCATTTAAAATGCTTCAAGATCTAGACATTTTCCACTAGGTTCAGGAAGATATCTTGATTCATACACAGATTTCTTTTTTCTTTTTTTTTAGGCAGGCTGTCACTCTGTCACCCAGGCTAGAGTGCAGAGGTGCAATCACAGCTCACTGTAACCTCTGCTTCCTGGGCTCAAGTGATCCTCCTGCCTGGGCCTCCCAAGTAGCTGGGACTGTAGCCTCATGCCACCATGCCCAGCTAATTCTTGCATTTTTTTGTAGAGATGGGGTTTCACCATGTTGCCTAGGCTGGTCTCAAACTCTTGAGCTCAAGTGATCTGCCGGCCTTTGCCCCCCAAAATGTTGGGATTATAGGCATGAGCCACCACAGCAGCCCCCACAAGCTCTAAATTCTGAGAAGAATAGTGGTTGTCCTAATTAGACATTTTGTTGGCAAATGGGACCAAAGACAGGGAGTCAGGATTCCAGGGTTTAAAGTCGATAGACTATTCATGACATTAAAGACAGCTTGTAATAATAAGGGAACCTGCAATTCAGCAGGTGAGCACAATTGCTTATGGGTATGGATAAGAGGACTAGACCTGATGGACTCCATGAAGTGGTTTGAAGATACTGGCCAATCTTGACTCCTCTCTCAAGTTCAGCCACCTCAATTAGAATATGACCTTAATTTGATGTAGTGAGCTCCCAGTTAAAATTTTATGTGAAGAGGTTTTGAAGCTAAAGAAAATTTTAGAAAACCACGGGTATAGACAGTCCCATGAGTTTTTCTAAATTTTCCCGTTAGGGTACAACCTCTCCTTTGAACATTAGTTTTAATTCATTATTAACATGAATTCAATTTTACTTCTATTTCCAACTTGGCTATTCAGAATAATAGGTAAGAAGTATTCCAGTATACTGCGCTCTGCACATTGAGGGTCAATAAATATTTGATGAGCAAAAGAAGGTTGATGATACCAGGAGAAAGGCACGGGTCAGGTCATTTTCATTTTTTTACTGTCAGTAAGCCATAGAGGAATAGGGCAACTTTTTAAAAAAGAAGTGAATTGCTATTTTCTTTTTTTCATAAATTAAGTAACACTGACATGCTTTCTTAATGTTGCATTAAAACAACTCAACTTTATGAAGGGGTTCTCACTCTAGTGAAGCGTGATGAGCAGATGATAGAAATGGCTTGTGTAGTGACTCAAAGAAAGCACACACTACTAAATTGTGAAGATTTCTTTGCTTTATGTTCAAGTGTATGAAAATCACTTGAGTGGGCCCTAAGATCTGGCTGCTTTTGGAACAGATGACTGTGTATGTGTGTGTGTAAGCGTGCATGTCTATGTGTGTGTCTGTGTGTAAGTGTGTGTGTCTGTGTGTAAGCATGGGTGCCTGTTTGTGTAAGTGTGTATGTGTATGTTGTTTGGAGGGAAATCTGTGTCACAGTTGTGTGGTCATAGGAAGTCAGAGAGAAATAAAACCTTACCCTGAGCAGGGATGGCTCAGATGATTTCTCAGATGAGGTGACAGAGATTGTTGAGAAAATGTACTTTGAGCCCACAGAAAACCCATTGTAAGCACTCCAATTCCTGGCTACAAACTGCACTTTATTCTTCAGGAAAATATCCTGGAATCAATCTTTAATCCTTATTCAAATTCCCTCCCTCCCTCCCTCTCTCTCTCTTTCTTTCTTTCTGTCTCTCTCTCTCTCTTTCTTTCTTTCCTTCTTTCTTTCTTTTGATACGGTCTCACTCTGTCACCCAGGCTGGAGTGCAGTGACGCAATCTCGGCTCGCTGCAACCTCTGCCTCCTGGGATTAAGTGATTCTCCCACCTCAGCCTCCCGAATAGCTTGGACAACAGGGGTGCACCACCACACCTGGCTAATTTTTTGGTATTTTTTGTAGATACAGGATTTTGTCATGTTGCCCAAGCTGGTCTCGAACTCCTGGGCTCAAGTGATCCACCTGCCTTGCCCTCCCAAAGTGCTGGGGTTACAGGCATGAGCTGCCATGCCTGGTCCATTATTCAATTCTTAATGATATCTTTAGGCAACAGTGTAGCTCAGTAAAGAGTACAATTTTGCCCTCAGACATGTGGAGAGAAGCCACCCAAGGCAGCAAAAGCACCTTAATCCCTGGGGTAAATGTGCTGTGAAGACCTGTGCATGAAAAGCTTCTTTTGGTAGACGTTCACAAGCTCAATGCTTAGACGTAATACATCTCCAACTGTAGAGGACTGTTTCTCTGGGGAGAGTTCTGTAGATGTATGGGGCCTCAGTTACCATGGCAGGTAAAGTTTGGGGAAATTAAACTATGCCAGGAGGGAACAAATGGGCGAAGGGGTCGTTTAGAGCCTGAAGTGAATGCCCTTATGGAAGTCTGAAACTAATGTGGGAAAAGGCAAACTAAATGATTCCTATTTGGTGATTTGTTTAAAATGTTTTGATGAAGGTTATGGAGAGGAAGACTCCAGTTTCATCATCCCAGAGCCATTGGATCTAAAAGAGGTGAGGCGTCTTCTGCTGGGAGCTCGACCAGTTAGAGAAACCCGATGCAGACATGATTCCTCTGCTTTCCATCTCTTCACATAAATCCAACAAAATATCTTCTGCCTGGAGCTCTGCTTTCAATGTGGGCAATCATTCATCCATTTCCTCAATGTGTGTTAAATACACGCTGTATGCCAGGCACCATGACAGGAGCTGGGGAATCAGGGGGGTATGGGCTATACCATCAAGAGCCCCACAGTTTAGTTGGAGAGGAAGATAAGAAAACCTGCCATGACAGGATTTCCACACAACAGAGAAACAGTGACATGAAGGTAATCAGGGAGGCAGACTTGGGTGCTGTTCACAAGCACAGACTCTGGTAACAGCTCTGTTCTTATCCCAGCTCTGCCATTTAGTAGCTGTGTGATCCACAGCCAGTTACGTCAACTCTCTGTGTTGCAATCTCCTCAATTGTGAAATGAAGCTCGTAACACCAACCTCAAGGATTTGTTGTATGGATTAAATGAGTGAATACATGTGAAGTGTTTAGTTAAGCAGCATGTACAATGTGCTCACAGCCCCCCGAGAACTGCAAGGGCAGGGACAATTTCAGCTGCAGCTCGACTATCGCTCCCTGTCTTTAGTTCTCAGCTGAGTCCAGCAGTTTCTGGGCAAGATGAGGAAGAAACAGTTACCATCATTTCCCCACCAAACCAAAGGGAAATGAGTGACTCACTCCAGCATCACGGAATGTCTGAAAGGGGATTTCTCTTTTTATCTAAAGGAAATTTTGGCAGGAAAAGTAGACTAAAACTATTCCCCAATGTAGGCAGCTCTTGTAAAATGATTTGTTAACTTAATATTTCTCTGAACTTGTATTAAATACTTACCATATGCTGGAAACTGTGGGCTATAGGATAACAGCCTGCATTTATTGATCCCTCACATGTGCTAAGCACTGTAGAAAGTACCATATTTATCTAATGTTCACAATACATCCTCATGGAGTGAGTTTATTATTATTCAAAGGAAGAAACTGAAACAGAGAGAGGTTAACAACTTGCCAAGTTTCTTCAGCAAGATAGGAAATAGCGGAGCAAGGATTTGAACTTGGGAAGAACGAGTGGAGAGGCCAATGCCTGACCTCTCCTGTCTCAAGAAAATATAATCACTTTCTGCAAGGAGTTCTCACTCTAGTGAGGAAGCCAGAAAAGAACAGATAATTAATATACAGTGTAATCTAGGCTCTATAAAGGTGCGAACAGAGTTCTGTGGAACCACAGAGGAGGGAGGAAGTTACTTTGGCTGGGAGAACCAGTTTTAGCTGTAATAAGCAAAGTACTCAAGATTACACAAAATTTCCAAAATATGTACAAACCTGGAATGATGAAAATCTGTCACAGTGAAAGAAAAGCTTACATTCAAAGATGACTAAAAACTATAAATCTGTCTAGGTAAGCAGCCTCTAAATGAGCAACAGTCAAAGTTACATTTTTGAATCTATTATGTCAGGTGTAATATGCATATTACTGCTTTGGTGTGACAGACCGCACTTCACTTTGCTAACTGTCAAAACCATATCTTTCAAGTCCCAGCTCAAATTCTATCTTGGAAGGGAGTGGCCACATCCTAATAGTCTTTATTCTTTTTGGTATCCTCTGTCCCATTTATATTAGGTGCCTATCTCACTGCCTGGCTCAAGGTAGGAGCTCAAACATGTTCATTCTGAGTCTTTTAGAAGCTGATTAATCTGTTTTTGTCTAGTTCAATACCTTATTTTTTCTCTCTCACCTTTCTCTGTTTTCATTTCACACCTCATTTATATTTCTCACACATGTTATAAGGAGTCAAACTCTAAAATTCACCCATTTCAACATTTGAGAAAGAGTGCATCAAAATGAGATCTCAAGATGAATTCTGGTGGTAACTTTTGGGTTTTCTTTATCAATGTCCCTCTTTGTCAGTCATAGGGAAAAATTAGCTTAAACTTAGTGGGGAAAAAAATTGGGTCCATGTTGCTTAAGATATGTCCTGACTACCTATTCAGGTCTGATTTTTGAGTAGTAGGTAACAACCAGTATATGTCCTTCTCCAGCTCTTGACATCAAAACTGTCTGTTCACAACAAGAGGGAAGAGAAACCGAAAGGGGTGAATGAGCATGGGAAGAAATGAAGATAGAGAAAATATTCTGTCAGTCTAGGATCAAAAATAAATGGAGGAGGCAAGAATGTCCTGCAAAATGCTTTGAATAATGGTATAATAAATTAGCAATGCTTACGAGGTTAAATGAATTGTGTCCCCACTGACATTAAGTAAGGATTTGAGGTAGAATATCAATCTTCAGTAAGCATCATCCTTTTGAGCTCAAATCAGTGGGCATCATTTTGTCTGATCAAGCACCAGTCCAGTTATTGCTGAGAACTAGCTGTTACCTACAGTAACAGCTGATTTGTCCGTTACCCTGCTCAGCTGCCCAATCATTGCAGAACTGCTCCTGAAAGTAGTCTTTGACTTTGATATCCTTCAAACTCACTTCCAAGACACCTAAAATTCGTCCGTTAATTCAAGTCTCTCATTGTGTTTATAATAGACTTCTGCTACCCTAACCTGGCCCTACTCCATCTGTATTAGTCTATTCTCATGCTACTAATAAAAACATACCTGACACTGGGCAATTTATAAAGGAAAGAGGTTTAATGGACTCACAGTTCCACATGGCTGGAAGGCTTCACAGTAATGGTTGGCAGGCAAAGGAGAAGCAAAACATGTCTTACATGGTGGCAGGCAAGAGAGTTTGTGCAGGGGAACTCCCATTTATAAAACCATCAGATCTCACGATAACAGTATAGGGGAAACCGCCCCCATAAATCAATTATCTCCACCTGGCCCCGCCCTTAACATGTGGGGATTATTACAATTCAAGGTGAGATTTGAGTGGGGACACAGAGTGAAACCATATAACCATTTGTTGTTATAGATTTTTCTTTTTCATAGTGTTCTAGTAATTAATGTCAAATGCTAAGATAGGATCTCAGTATATCTCAGTATCTCATAAGAGGATGCAAGTTTATTCTTAAATACTTTATATACAATTTACTAAGATGAAAGGAGATTTTTTTAACTTGTGATTTAAAATCCAAATTTAGTAATGTAGTTTATTTTGGTTTGAAAATATTTGTTAATATCTCTTTAGTGCCAAAATCTGTATTTAGAACACCCCAGATCACAAAACCAGCTAAAATGATGTGGGTTTTCAGTTTTGACTTGTTGTTTCTTTTAAAAATCAATGATTAATTAGGGCCTCTGTTTTTATTATTATACTTTAAGTTCTAGGGTACATGTGCACAACGTGCAGGTTTGTTACATATGTATACATGTGCTGTGTTGGTTTACTGAACCCATTAACTCATCATTTACATTAGGTATTTATCCTAATGCTATCCCTCCCCCATTCCCCCACCCCATGAAAGGCACCAGTGTGTGATGTTCCACACCCTGTGTCCAAGTGTTCTCATTGTTCAGTTCCTACCTATGAGTGAGAACATGCAGTGTTTGGTTTTCTGTCCTTGCAATAGTTTGCTAAGAATGATGGTTTCCAGTTTCATCTATGCCGCTACAAAGGACATGAACTCATCCTTTTTTGTGGCTGCATAGTATTCCATGGTGTATATGTGCCACATTTTCTTAATCCAGTCTATCATCAATGGACATTTGGGTGGGTTCCAAGTCCTTGCTATTGTGAACACTGGCACAATAAACATACGTGTGCATGTGTCTTTATAGTAGCATGACTTATAATTCTTTGGGTATATACCCAGTAATGGGATGGCTGGGTCAAATGGTATTTCTAGTTCTAGATCCTTGAGGAATTGCCACACTGTTTTCCACAATGGTTGAACTAGTTTACACTCCCACCAACAGTGTAAAAACGTTCCTATTTCTCCACATCCTCTCCAGCACCTGTTGTTTCCTGATTTTTTAATGATTGCCATTCTAACTGGTGTGAGATGGTATCTTGTTGTGGTTTTGATTTGCATTTCTCTGATGACCAGTGATGACGAGCATTTTCTCATATATCTGTTGGATGCATAAATGTCTTCTTTTGAAAAATGTCTGTTCGTATCCTTTGCCCACTTTTTGATGGGGTTGTTTGATGTTTTCTTGTAAATTTGTTTAAGTTCTTTATAGATTCTGGATATTAGCCCTTTGTCAGATGAGTAGACTGCAAAATTTTTCTCCTATTCTGTAGGTTGCCTGTTCACTCTGATGGTAGTTTCTTTTGCTGTGCAGTAGCTCTTTAGTTTAATTAGATCTCATTTGTCTATTTTGGCTTTTGTTGCCATTGCTTTTTGTGTTTTAGTCATGAAGTCCTTGCCCATGCCTATGTCCTGAATGGTATTGCCTAGGTTTTCTTCTAGGGTTTTTATGGGTTTAGTTCTAACATTTAAGTCTTTAATCCACTTTGAATTAATTTTTGTGTAAGGCGTAAGGAAGGGATCCAGTTTCAGCTTTATACGTATGGCTAGCCAGTTTTCCCAGCACCATTTATTAAATAGGGAATCCTTTCACCATTTCTTGTTTTTGTCAGATTTGCCAAAGATCAGATGGTTGTAGATGTGTGGTGTCATTTCTGAGGCCTCTGTTCTGTTCCATTGGACTATATCTCTGTTTTGGTATCAGTATCATGCTGTTCTGGTTACTGTAGCCTTGTAGCATAGTTTGAAGTCAGGTAGCGTGATGCCTCCAGCTTTGTTCTTTTGACTTAGGATTGTCTTGGCAATGCAGGCTCTTTTTTGGTTACATATGAACTTGAAAGTAGTTTCTTCCAATTCTGTGAAGAAAGTCATTGGTAGTTTGATGGGGATGGCATTGAATCTATAAATCACCTTGGGGAGTATGACCATTTTCACGATATTGATTCTTCCTATCTATGAGCATGGAATGTTCTTCCATTTGTTTATGTCCTCTTTTATTTCATTGAGCAGTGGTTTGTAGTTCTCCTTGAAGAGGTCCTTTACATCCCTTGTAAGTTGGATTCCTAGGTATTTTATTCTCTTTGTAGCAATTGTGAATGGGAGTTCACCCATGATTTGACTCTCTTGTTGTCTGTTATTGGTGTATAAGAATGTTTGTGATTTTTGCACATTGATTTTGTATCCTGAGACTTTGCTGAAGTTGCTTATCAGCTTAAGGAGATTTTGGGCTGAGACGATGTGGTTTTGTAAATATACAATCATGTCATCTGCAAACAGGGACAATTTGAGTTCCTCCTTTCCTAATTAAATACCTTTGTTTCTTTCTCTTGCCTGATTGCCCTGGCCAGAACTTCCAACACTATGTTGAATAGGAGTGGTGAGAGAGGGCATCCCTGTCTTGTGCCAGTTTTCAAAGGGAATGCTTCCAATTTTTGCCCATTGAGTATGATACTGGCTGTGGGTTTGTCATAAATAGCTCTTGTTATTTTGAGATACGTTCCATCAATACCTAGTTTATTGAGAGTTCTTAGCATGAAGGGCGGTTGAATTTTGTTGAGGCCTTTTCAGCATCTATTGAGATAATCATGTCGTTTTTGTCTTTGGTTCCGTTTGTGTGATGGATTACGTTTCTTGATTTGCATATGTTGAACCAGCCTTGCATCCCAAGGATGAAGCCAACTTAATCTTGGTGGATAAGCTTTTTGATGTGCTGCTGGATTCGGTTTGCCATTATTTTATTGAGGATTTTTGCATCGGTGTTCATCAGGGATATTGGTCTAAAATTCTCTTTTTTTTTGTTGTGTCTCTGCCAGGCTTTGGTATCAGAATGATGCTGGCCTCATAAAATGAGTTAGGGAGGATTCCCTCTTTTTCTATTTATTGAAATAGTTTCAGAATGAATGATACCAGTTCCTCTTTGTACCTCTGGTAGAATTTGGCTGTGAATCTGGCTGGTCCTGGACTTTTTTTGGTTGGTAGGCTATTAATTATTACCTCAATTTCAGAGCCTGTTATTGCTCTATTTAGTGATTCAACTTCTTTCTGGTTTAGTCTTGGGAGGTTGTATTTGTCCAGGAATTTATCCATTTCTTCTAGATTTTCTAGTTTATTTGTGAGAGGTGTTTATAGTATTCTCTGATGATAGTTTGTATTTCTGTGGGATTGTTGTTGATATCCCCTTTATCATTTTTTATTGTGTCTATTTGATTCTTCTCTCTTTTCTTCTTTATTAGTCTTGCTAGCAGTCTATCAATTTTGTGGATCTTTTCAAAAAACCCAGCTCCTGGATTCATTGATTTTTTTGAAGGGTTTTTTGTGTCTCTATCTCCTTCAGTTCTGCTCTGATCTTAGTTATTTCCTGCCTTCTGCTAGCTTTTGAATTTGTTTGCTCTTGCTACTCTAGTTCTTTTAATTGTGATGTTAGGGTGTCAATTTTAGATCTTTCCTGCTTTCTCTTGTGGGCATTTAGTACTATAAATTTCCCTCTACGCACTGCTTTAAATGTGTCCCAGAGATTCTGGTACATTGCATCTTTGTTCTCATTGGTTTCAAAGAACATCTGTACTTCTGCCTTCATTTGGTTATTTACCCTGTAGTCATTCAGGAGCAGGTTGTTCAGTTTCCATGTAGTTGTGCGGTTTTGAGTGAGTTTTTTAATCCTGAGTTCTAATTTGAGTGCCCTGGAGTCTGAGAGACAGTTTGTTGTGATTTCTGTTCTTTTACATTGGCTGAGAAGTGCTTTACTTCCAACTATGTGGTCAATTTTGGAATAAGTGCGATGTGGTGCTGAGAAGAATGTATATTCTGCTGATTTGGGGTGGAGAGTTCTGTAGATGTCTATTACGTCTGCTTGGTGCACTTGTTAAACTTCTGTCTCATTGATCTGTCTAATATTGACAGTGGGGTGTTAAAGTCTCCCATTATTATTGTGTGGAAGTCTAAGTCTCTTTGTAGGTCTCTCAGGACTTACTTTATGAATCTGGGTGCTCCTGTATTGGGTGCATATATATTTAGGACAGTTAGCTCTTTTTGTTGAATTGATCTGTTTACCATTATGTAACGGCCTTCTTTATCTCTTTGAATTTTTGTTGGTTTAAAGTCTGGTTTATCAGAGACTAGGATTGCAACCCCTGCTTTTTGTTTTTTGCTTTCCATTTGCTTGGTAGATCTTCCTCCATCCCTTTATTTTGAGCCTTTGTGTGTCTCTGCATGTGAGATGGGTCTCTTGGATACAGCACACTGATGGGTCTTGACTCTTTATCCAATTTGTCAATCTGTGTCTTTTAATTGGGGCATTTAGCCCATTTACATTTAAGGTTAATATTGTTATGTGTGAATTTGATCCTGTCATTATGATGTTAGCTGGTTATTTTGCCTGTTAGTTGATGCAGTTTCTTCCTAGCATCAATGGTCTTTACAATTTGGCATATTTTTGCAGTGGCTGGTACCAGTTGTTCCTTTCCACGTTTAGTGCTTCCTTCAGGGTCTCTTGTAAGGCAGGACTGGTGGTGACAAAATCTCTCAGCATTTGCTTGTCTGTAAAGGATTTTATTTCTTTTTCACTTATGAAGCTTATTTTGGCTTGATATGAAATTCTGGATTGAAAATTCTTTTCTTTAAGAATGTTGAATATTGGCTGGGCGCGGTGGCTCAAGCCTGTAATCCCAGCACTTTGGGAGGCCGAGACGGGCGGATCACGAGGTCAGGAGATCGAGACCATCCTGGCTAACACGGTGAAACCCCGTCTCTACTAAAAAAATACAAAAAATTAGCTAGGCGAGATGGCGGGCGCCTGTAGTCCCAGCTACTCGGGAGGCTGAGGCGAGAGAATGGCGTAAACCCGGGAGGCGGAGCTTGCAGTGAGCTGAGATCCGGCCACTGCACTCCAGCCTGGGTGACAGAGCGAGACTCTGTCTCAAAAAAAAAAAAAAAAAAGAATGTTGAATATTGGCCCCCACTCTCTTCTGGCCTGTAGGGTTTCTATTGAGAGATCTGCTGTTAGTCTGATGGGCTTCCCTTCATGGGTAACCTGACCTTTCTCTCTGGCTGTCCTTAGCATTTTTTCCTTCATTTCAACCTTGGTGACTCTGACAATTATGTGTATTAGGGCTGCTCTTCCTGAGGAGTATCTTTGTGGTGTTCTCTGTATTTCCTGAATTTGAATGTTGGCCTGCCTTGCTAGGTTGTGGAAGTTCTCCTGGATAATGTCCTGAAGAGTGCTTTCTAGCTTGGTTCTATTCTCTCTGTCACTTTCAGGTACACCAATCAAACATAGATTTGGTCTTTTCACATAGTCTCATATTTCTTGGAGGCTTTGTTCATTTCTTTTTACTCTTTCTTCTCTAAACTTCTCTTGTCACTTCATTAATTTGATCTTCAATCACTGATACCCTTTCTTCCACTTGATCGAATCGGCTACTGAAGCTTTTGCATGCTTCACATAGTTCTCCTGCCATAGTTTTCAGTTCCATGAGTTTTTTGTTTCTTTTTTTTAGATGGAGTTTCACTCTTGTTACCTAGGCTGGAGTACAGTGGCATAGTCTTGGCTCACTGCAACCTCCACCTCCCATGTTCAAGCAATTCTCCTGCCTCAGCCTCCCAAGTAGCTGGGATTGCAGGCACCCACCATCATACCTGGCTAATTTTTTGTATTTTTAGTGGAGATTGGGTTTCACCATATTGGCCAGACTGGTCTTGAACCCCTGACCTCAGGTGATCCACCTGCCTCAGCCTCCCAAATTGCTGAGATTACTGGCATGAACCACCATGCCCAGCCTAATTAGGGACTCTTAAAAATGTAGTTGGGATTTTAAAGTGAGGTCTTAAGTTGTTAATTATCTTTAAAAATTGAGAGGGAATTTACCTAATGTAAAATTAATCATTTTAAAATGAATAAGTTCAATGACATTTAATACCCTCACATTGTTATGCAACCACCACAAAAACATTTTCATTACCCCCAAAGGAAACCTGTCTCCGTTAAGCATTTACTCCCCATTCTTTCATCTACGTCACTGTTGTTAAACACCAATCTACTTTCTG
Organism: Trachypithecus francoisi; assembly: GCF_009764315.1. NCBI lineage: Eukaryota > Metazoa > Chordata > Mammalia > Primates > Cercopithecidae > Trachypithecus > Trachypithecus francoisi. The sequence goes on from NW_022681453.1 coordinate 191,598,586, forward strand.
TCTACATGGATTTACCTACTCTGGATATTTTATATAAACGGATAATAGGATATATAACATTTTATGTCTTTCTTCTTTCACTTAGCTTAATGATTTTTAGCTTCATTCATGTCGTAGAATGTATCAGTGTGCCCCAATATTTTTTATGCTGAATAATATTCCATTGCATGTATATATTATAATTTGTTTATACATTTATCTGTGGATGAATATTTGGGTCATTTCCACCTTTTGGCTATTGTAAATAATGCTGTTGTGAACATGCCTATACACGTATTTGTTTCAACACATGCTTTTAGTTCTTTTGGATATATACCTTCTATGTTTAACATTTTCAGGAACCACCAAACTGTTTTCCATAGGAGCTGCACCATTTTACATTCTCACCAGCAGTGTATGAGGGTTCCCGTTTCTTTACTTCCTCACCAATACTTATTATTATTATTATATTTAATTATAACCATCCTCATGAGTGTGAAGTGGTATCTCATTGTAGACTTTGATTTGAAATTTCCATGACCAATGATGTTGAACATCTTTTTTTTTTTTTTTTTTTTTTTGAGACAGAGTCTCGCTCTGTCACCCAGGCTGGAGTGCAGTGGCCGGATCTCAGCTCACTGCAAGCTCCGCCTCCCGAGTTCACGCCATTCTCCTGCCTCAGCCTCCTGAGTAGCTGGGACTACAGGTGCCCGCCATGTCACCTGGCTAGTTTTTTGTATTTTTTAGTAGAGACGGGGTTTCACCATGTTAGCCAGGATGGTCTCGATCTCCTGACCTCGTGATCCGCCCGTCTCAGCCTCCCAAAGTGCTGGGATTACAGGCTTGAGCCACCGTGCCCGGCCGATGTTGAACATCTTTTCAAGGACATGTGGATTATTTGTGCACCTTCTTTTGAGAACTGTCAATTCAAGTGTTTTGCCCATTTTTTGTTGGGTTGTAGCCTTTTGTTGGTGAATTATGAGTTATTTACATATTCTGGATACTAGACCCTTACAGATACATGATTTGCAAACATTTTCTCCCATTGTGTAAGTGTCTGTTCACTTTCTTGATAATGTTCTTTGATGTAAAAAAGTTTTTAATTTTGTTCTTTTGTTGCTAATGCTTTTGGCATTGTAGCTTCCCAAATTCAAGGTCATGAAGGTTTATCCTATGTTTTCTTCTAATAATATTGTGGTTTTACCTCTTATATTTACACTGTTGATCCATTTTGAATTAATTTTTGTATATGGTATGAGGTAGGGGTCCAAATTTATTCTTTTGCATGTGGATCTACAGTTGTCCCAGCACAGGGCTTTAGTTGCATGTACACATATGTGCTATGGGTAACTTTAAATGAGAGATTAAGAAAACTTTCAGGGTGAACAAAGAGGGATTAAGGAGTTTTCTTAGGTGAACAAAGACTAAGCAGGCCAGAACCAAAGTCAAATCCCTACCAAAGATTAACAGGCCTCTGCCTGTATTCCTTGTCCTCTCCCACTAGCTGTTGACAGACCACTAATTGTTGAGGAACAAGTCTGCCTGGAAAGGAGGGAAGAAAGGTACACTAGCTAGATGTTAGAAAAATGGTTAAAAGTATAAAAGACAAGTCATTGAGATTATCTTTCAACCTAGTGCTTAGGGCAGAGATTATCTTTCAACCTAGTGCCTAGAGCATGTATGTCAGAACTTAGATAATTACTAAACGAAACAATAAACAAACAAAAATTCAAGATGATAAACCTAAACTACCAAAGACACTTCTGCATGGTGGAGTGTTATCAATAGATGAGGAGGGTGAAAGGGCAGGAGATATGTGTCCTGTTTGCTGCCCCATCCTGACCAGCATGGGCTATTTTCTTCCTCCCCAGGGGCAAAGGAATCAGCAGAGTCTTGGAGGGCCCTACTCTGTCAGCCAGGATAGTGTCTATGAGAACGCAATGGCAGAATGGCTGTGACAAACTCAGGTTGCCTGATGGTGTGAAGTACATTAGAAACTGAAGCTGTTGTCAGGACAAAATGTAAACTGGAACAAATTCTACCAAATGGGTAAAGAGTATGACACGAACTCATTTTTGCCCATGTGAGTCACACCATGGGAACCAGAATGAGAGATTTAGAGCCTGCCTTCCAGAGATTTTTGCTGAGACAGGGAGTTAATGATGTGACCTTAAAAAATTCTAGTTATATAAAGGTAAGTTTCAAAAGTGGCATTTTCCATGATGTAACTGTGGCAGAGATGACCAGCTGCACATTAGAAATTTGTGTTCTCCTCCATGGTATACAATTGTTGCTGAGAAATGGCTGTCCAATGAGGACTACATTTCTCAGCCTTCTTCCATCTAAATGGGGTTATATGGGGGTGGGGCAGGAGGAAAAGCAAGATGGCTGAGTAGACCACTGCAACAATCATCCTCCTGCAGAAACACCAAAGGTAGACAGAGAGAGATTAGGGTAGAAAGTTTATTCAAAGGGATAATAACAGAGAACTCTCCAAACCTAGAAAAGGATATCAATATTCAACTACAAGAAGATTGTAGAACATCAAGCAGATTTAACCCAAATAAGACTATCTCAAGACATTTAATAATCAAACTCCCAGCCAGCCACAGTGGCTCAGCACTTTATAATCTCAGCAGTTGGGGATGGCAAGGCGGGCAGATCACTTGAGCTCAGGAGTTTGAGATCAGCCTAGGCAACAAAGCATAACTCTGTCTCTACTAAAAATACAAAAATTAGCTGAACTACGCCTGTAGTTCCAGCTACTCTGGAGGCTGAAGCAGGAGAATTGCTTGAGCCCAGGAGGCAGAGGTTGCAGTGAGCAGTGATCACGCCACTGCACTCTAGCCTGGGTGACAGAGAAAGACTCCATCTCAAAACAAGTAATAATAATCATCATCAAACTCCCAAAGGTCAAGGACAAAGAAAGAATGCTGAGAGCAGTGAGAGGGAAGAAACAAATGACTTACAAAGGAGCTCCAATATGTCTGGCAGCAGACTTCTCAATGGAAACCTTACAGGCCAGGAGAAAGTGGCATGACATATTTGAAGTGTTGAAGGAAAAAACTTGTATCTTAGACCAGTGTAACAATTGAAAATATCCTTCAAACATGAAGGAGAAATAAAGACTTTCCCAGACAAACAAAAGCTCAGGGATTTCATTAACACCAGACTCGTCCTCCAATAAATGCTAAAGGGAGTTCTTTAATGTGAAAGAAAAGGACATTAATGAGCAATGAAAAATCCTTTGAAGGTACAAAACTCTCTGGTAATAGTAAGTATACAGACAAACACAGTTACATATTATAGTATGTAATTGTGTAAGTATGTAAATATGTTATAAACTACTCATACCTTGAGTAGAAACACTAAAAGATAAACCTATCAAAAATAATAACTACAACAACTTTTCAAGACACAGAGAGCATAGTAAGATACAAATAGAAAACACAAAAAGTTAAAAAGTGGGAGGATGAAGTTGAAGTGTAGAGTTCTCACTAGTTTTCTCTTTGCTTGTTTTTTTTTTTTTTTCAGTGTTAAGTTGTCATCAGTTTACTTATTTATTTTATTTTATTTATTTATTTATTTTTTGAGACGGAGTCATGCTTTGTTGCCCAGGCTGGAGTGCAGTGGTGTGATCTCGGCTCACCTCAGAATTTGCCTCTTGGGTTCAAGCAATTCTCCTTCCTCAGCCTCCCAAGTACCTGGGATTACAGGTGTGCACTACCACACCCAGCTAATTTTTGTATTTTTAGTTGAGACAAGGTTTCACTATTTTGGCCAGCCTGGTCTTGACCTCAACTGATCCTCCCACCTCAGCCTCCCAAAGTGCTGGGATTAAAGGCATCAGCCACCACACCTGGCCAAGTTGAAATCAGTTTAAAACAATGGGTTATAAGATGTTATTTGTAAGCTTCACGATAACCTCAAATTAAAAAAAACCTACAACAGATACACAAAAAATAAAACAAAATAGAGTAAAATATACTATATTAGCAGAAAATATTGGCTTCACAAAAAGGAAGGAAAGAATGAAAGAAGAAAGGTCACAGAACAACAAGAAATCAAATAACAAAATGGCAGGATTAAGTCCTTACTCATCAATAACGACAATGAATGTAAATAGATTAAACTCTCCAGTCAAAACACAGAGTGGCTGAATGGATGAAAAACAAAACCCAACAATCTATTGCCTATAAGAAACACTTCACCTATAAATATACATACAGACTCAACATAAAGGGATGGAACAAGATATTCCCTGCAAGTGGAAACCAAACAAGAGTGGAAGTAGCTATATTAATATCAGACAAAATAGATTTCAAGACAAAAGCTATAAAAAGAGACAAAGAAGGTAATTATATAATGATAAAGGGGTCAATTCAGTAAGAAGATAAAACAATTATAAATATACAAGCATCCAACACTGGAGCACCCAAATATATAAAGTAAATACTATCAAAGCTAAAGAGAGAGAGGCAGAGATTCCAATACAGTATTAGCTGGAGATTTTGACATCCCACTTTCAGCATTGGACAGCTCATCCAGACAGAAAATCAACAGAGAAACATTGGACTTAGTTGCACTATAGACTAAGTGAACCTAATAGATATTTATGGAACATTTTATTCAATGGCTACAGAATACACAAACTTCTCCTTAGTACATGGATCATTCTCAAGAATAGACAGTCTGTTGGGACACAAAACAAGTTGTAAAATATTCAAAAATTGAAATTATATAAAATATCTTCTCTGACTACAACAGAATAAAACTAAAAATCAATAAAAAGAGGAATTCTTAAAACTATAAAAACACATGGAAATTAAACAATATGCTTCTGAATGTCCAGTGAGTCAATGAAGAAATTCAGAAGGAAATTTGAAATTTTCTTGGAACAAAGGAAAATGGACTCAGAACATCCCAAAACCTATAGGGTACAGCAAAAGCAGTAATAAGAGGAAAGTTCATAGCAATAAGTACCTATAACAAAAAAGCAGAAAAATTTCACATAGCGCCAGTTGCAGTGGCTCGTGCCTGTAATCCCAGCACTTTGAAAAGCCAAGGTGGGCAGATCATGAGGTCAGGACATCGAGAACATCCTGGGTAACATAGTGAAACCCTGTCTCTACTAAAAATACAAAAAATTAGCCAGGCGTGGTGGCGGGCGCCTGTAGTCCCAGCTACTTGGGAGACTGAGGCAGGAGAATCACTTGAATCTGGGAGGCAGAGGTTGCAGTGAGCCAAGATTGCACCACTGCACTCCAGCCTGGGAGATAGAGTAAGACTCTGTCTCAAAAAAAAAAAAAAAAGAAAGAAAAGAAAACTTTCAAACAACAACCCCATGATGCATCTTAAGGAACTAAGAAAGCAAGAGCAAACCCAACCCGAAATTTGTAGAAGAAAAGAAATAATAAAGATCAGCCCAGATATAAATAAAATTGAAACTAAAAACATACAAAAGATCAACAAAATGAAACGTCAAGTTTTCAAAAAGATAAAATGGACAAATCCTTAGCCAGACTAAGAAAAAAAAAAAGAAAATAGCCAAGTCAATAAAATCAGAGATGAAAAAAGAGACATTACAACTGCTACCACAGAAATCCAAAGGATTATTGGAGGATACTATGAGCAACTATATGCCAACAAATTGGAAAACCTAGAAGTAATGGATACATTTCTACACACATACGGTCTACTAAGACTGAACCATGAATAATCCAAAACCTGAATAGACCAAAAATAAGTAGTGAGATTGAAGTCACAATAGTCTCCCAGCAAAGAAAAGCCCAGAATCTAATGGCTTCACTGCTGAATTCTCCCAAACATTTATAGAATCTCTTACTCAAAATGTGCTGAAAATTGAAAGAGGAGGGAATACTTCCAAAATCATTCAAAAAACAACAACAACAAAAAACAACTACAGGTCAGTATCTCTAATAAACATTGATGCAAAAATCCTCAACCAAATGCTAGGAAACCAAATTTGACAACACATTAATAAGATCAGTCATCTAGATCAAGTGGGATTTATCCCAAGGATGCAAGGATTGTACAACAGACACACGTCAATCAATGTGATGCATTATATTAACAGAATGAAGGACAAAAACCATGTGATCATTTCAATTGATTGCTGAAAATGTATTTGATAAAATTCAACATCCTTTTATGATAAAAACTCTAAAAAACACTGGGCATAGGAGGAACATACCTCATCACAATAAAAGCCTTGGGCAGCACACTCACAGCTGGTATTCTACTGAATGGAGAAAAACTGAACGCCTTTCCTCTAAGGTCTGGAAAAAGACAAAAATGCTCACTGTCACCACTGTTATTCAACATAGTACTGAAGTTCTAGCTATGAGTAATCAGGCAAGAGAAAGAAGTAAAGGGCATCCAGATTGGAAAGGACAAAGTCAAATTATCTTTGTTTGCAAATAATATGATCTTATGTTTGGAAAAACCTAAAAACTCCACCAAAAAAACTATTAGAATTGATAAACAAATTCAGTGAAGTCATATGATACAAAATCAACATGCAAATATTAGTAGCATTTCTATATGACAACAGCAAACAATCTGAAAAAAGAAATCAAGAAAACGATCCAATTTACAATAGCTACAAATAAAACCAAATAACTAGGAATTAACCAAAGTAGCAAAAAATCTCTAAAAACTATATATCATTGATAAAATAAAGAGGACACCAAAAAGAAATGAACAATATTCATGTTCATGGATTGGAAGAATATTGTTAAACTGTCCATACTACTCAAAGTAATCTATAGATTCAATGCCACCCCTATCAAAACACCTGTAACATTCTTCACAAAAATAGAAAAAACAATCCTAAAATTTATATGAAATCACAAAAGGTCTAGAATAGGCAAAGCTATCATGAGCGAAAAGAAAAAAATGGAGGAATCACATTATCTGAATTCAAATGATACTACAGAGTTAGAATAACCAAACAGCATGGTACTGGCATAAAAACAGACACACAGATCAATTGATCAGGATAGAGAACCCAGAAATAGCCATACATCTACAGTAAACTCATTTTCGAGAAAGTTGCCAAGAACATGTATCAGGGAAAGGACAGTTTCTTCAGTAAATTGCACTGGGAAAACTGGATATCCATATGCAGAAGAATGAAACTAGATCCCTATCTCTTGCCATGTATAAATCAAATTAAAATGGATTAAAGACTTAAGTGTAAGATATCAAACTATTAAACTATTGACAGAAAACATAGGGAAAACCCTCCAGGACTTTGGTCTGGCAAAAATTTTTTGGGTAGTACCACACAAGCACCAGCAATCAAAGCAAAAATGGACAAATAGGATCACATCAAGTTAAAAAGCTTCTGCATAGCAAAGGAAGCAATCAACAAATGAAAGGACAAGCCCATAGAATGGGAGAGAATATTTGCAAACTATCCACCTGACATGGGATTAATAACCAGAAAATATAAGGAGCTTAAACAACTCCATGAGAAAAAATCGAATACTCAATTAAAATATGGGCAAAAGATAGGAATAGATATTTCTCAAAAGAAGACACACAAATGGTACACAGTTATATGAAAAGGTGGGCCGGGCGCGGTGGCTCAAGCCTGTAATCCCAGCACTTTGGGAGGCCGAGACGGGTGGATCACGAGGTCAGGAGATCGAGACCATCCTGGCTAACACGGTGAAACCCCGTCTCTACTAAAAATACAAAAAAAAACTAGCTGGGCGAGGTGGCGGGCGCCTGTAGTCCCAGCTACTCGGAGGCTGAGGCAGGAGAATGGCGTAAACCCGGGAGGCGGAGCTTGCAGTGAGCTGAGATCCGGCCACTGCACTCCAGTCCGGGAGACAGAGCGAGACTCCGCCTCAAAAAAAAAAAAAAAAAAAAGAAAAGGTGTTCAACATCATTGACTATCACAGAAATGCAAATCAAAACTGCAATGAGTTATCATGTCTCCCCAGTTAAAATGGCTTTTATCCAAAAGTCAGGCTATTTTTAATAACAAATGCTGGCGAGGATGTGGAGAAAAAAGGAATCCTCATACACTGTTGATGGGAATGTAAATTTGTACAACTACTATGGAGAACAGTATGAAGGTGCCTCAAAACCTAAAAATAGAAGTACTGTATGATCCAACAATTCCACTACTAGGTACATACCTCAAAGAAGGGAAATCAGTATGCCAAAGAGATATTTGCATTCCCATGTTTATTACAGCACTATTGACACTAACCAAGATTTGGAAGCAGCTTAAGTGTCCATCAGCAGACAAATGGATAAAGAAAATGTGGTACATATACACAATGGAGTATTAGCTATGAAAAGAAATGAAATCCTGTCATTTACAACAACATGGTTGGAACTAGAGAACATTATGTTAAATGAAATAAACCTGGCACAGAAAGACAAACTTTGCATGTTCTCACTCATCGGTGGGAGCTCAAAATTAAAACAAGTGAACTCACGGGGATAGAGAGTAGAACAATGCTGACCAGAGTCTGGGAGGGGTGGGAGGTAGGTAAATGGATATTTGATAGCATAAAGGGGTGATTATTCTCAACAATAATTTTTGTATATTTAAAAACATCTCAAAGAGTATGATTGGAATGTTTGTAATGCAAAGAAATGATAAATGCTTGAGGTGATGGATACACCATTTACTCGTATTACTCATCGTATGCCTGTATCAAAATATCTCATGTACCCCCTAAATGTATAGATCTACTATGTAGCCATAAAAATTAAAAATTTTTAAAAAATGGGGCCATATGACTGGTTGTGCCTAGTGGGATGTGAGTGGAGGTGTTACCTGTCACTTCTGAATCGTGGTGCTTAATAAGCTGGCATACTGTCCCCATTATCTCTACTCTATTCCTTCACTAGATACCGAAGTCCAGGCAACCTTGGGAGCCACACGTCACAGTTGGCATAGCCTCTGTCAGCTGAGGTCCCTGGCAGAGATCCCCAAATAACCTCGTGGAGCACATATGTTGGACTGCTAACATGAGTGAGAAATAAACTACGGTGATTAAGCCATGTGACATTTGAGTTTGTAGGTTACTAATGCTAGTAATATCCTACAGCAGTGGTTCTCACACTTTGGTGTAATCAAAATCACCTGAGAACTTGTTAAAACACAGATTGTTGGCCAGGCATGGTGGCTCACGCCTGTAATCCCAACACTTTGGGAGGCTGAGGTGGGCAGATCGAGACCGTCCTGGCCAATGTGGTGAAATCCCGTCTATACTAAAAATACAAAAATTAGCTGGGCATGGTGGTGCACACCCATTGTCCCAGCTACGCGGGAGGCTGAGGCAGGAGAATAACCCAAACCCTGGAGGGGGAAGTTGCATTGAGCCGAGATCATGCCACTGCACTCCAGCCTGGAGACAGAGCAAAACTCCGTCTCAAAAACAAACAAACACACGCAGATTGTTGGGCTCTATACTCAGACTTTCTGATTCAGGAGGTTTGGGCTGGGGCTCAGGAATCTGCTTTTCTAACAAGAGATGATGCTGATGCTGCTGATCCAAGGACTGTACTTTGACACCCAGTGTTGGATAATACTTCTGTATTATTATCAATAATAATACAGAAAGAAGTTAAGTGAAGAATGCTTACCAGTCTGATCTGAGGAGTAAGAAAATTTAAAACAAGCTTGAATTTAGAAAATACTTCTTTAACTGTCTTTTGTGCCAGGCAATATACTAAGTCCTGGAGATACGGTGATCTGCTTCTTGGTGAATTTACCATCTAGTGTAGAAGAAATAAATGGATCAACACATATAGGTATATAATAAACTGTGAAGTACGATGAAGGGAAAAGGTAGGGGAAGGTGAGACCGAAGAACAGGGAACGTCATTTACTATAGGGTAGGGGGTTGCAATGCTCAAGAAAGACTTCTCTGCGAAAGTGTCATTTAAGGTAAGATTTGAATGTCTGTAAAAGATAAGGGTTTTATTTTTACTTTTTAGGGAGGGGGTGTGTTTCAAGGGGAGAGAATGCATGAGGAAATCAAGAAATTGGAAGAAGGCCAGTTTATCTGGAATAGGGAAGTGAGGGGAATAATGGCAAGCAATGAAATTAGAGAGGTGGAGGGGAGCCAGATAATGCATAGGATGACAAGCCACATAAGGATTTGGATTTTGATTCCAAGAACGGTGTGAAATTAGAGTGTAAAGGAGGGAAAACAAGAGTTTGTACTTAGAAATACTTTACTTCATTTTCCCCCATTTTAAAATTTAGTCTTTCTTATTAATTTGTAAAACCTTTTAAAATAAATTAATATAATTTATAATTATAAATTTATAAAATCTAAATTTGGCTGGGCACGGTGGCTCACACCTGCAATCCCAGCACTTTGGGAGGCCAAAGTGGCAGATCACTTGAGGTTGGGAGTTCAAGACCAGCCTGACCAACATGGAGAAACCCTGTCTCTACTAAAAATACAAAATTAGCCGGGCGTGGTGGTGCATGCCTGTAATCCCAGCTACTTAGGAGGCTGAGGCAGGAGAATCGCTTGAACCTGGGAGGCAGAGGTTGTGGTGAGCTGAGATTGTGCTGTTGCACTCCAGCCTGGGCGACAAGAGCGAAACTCCATCTCAAAAAAAAAAAATTAAATTTATGTTAATTTATAAAACCTTTACAATTATAAGATTATAAAATCTTTGTATATTTAAAAGCAACTAAAAGAATTTAATTGGAATATTTGTAACATGAAGAAATGATAAATGCTTGAGGTGATGAATGCCCTATTTATGCTGATGTGATAATTCCTCATGCTATGCCTGTAACAAAACATTTCACGTACACCATAAATGGGTATACCTGCATAAATGGTATACTATGATATACCCACTATAAAACTAACACTTTAATTAATTTTATTATAAATTAATTAAATTTATAAGTTTAAAGGTTTTTTGAGTTAATAAAAGTAGCCTTTTGTATTTTATATGTTTTGCTAATATTTTTTCCTGGTCACTTATTTTGAGTTTGTATTATTTTTTAACACCTGGAAATTTCAATTTTTATATACTTGAATTTCTCACTTTTTTACAATTCTGAGTTTTGTGTCATTCTTAAAAAGGTCTTGCCTATCTCAAAATTATCTTTTTTTTTTTGAGACAGAATCACCCAGGCTGCAGTGCAGTGGTATGATCTCGGCTCACTGCAACCTCTGCCTTCCTGGTTCAAGCAATTCTCATGCCTCAGCCTCCCAAGTAGCTGAGACTACAGGTGCCCGCCACCATGCCTGGCTAATTTTTGTATTGTTAGTAGAGATAGGGTTCACCATGTTGGCCAGGCTGTCAAAATTATCTTTTTTGTTTGTTTGTTTTTGAGGCAGAGTTTCACTCTTGTTGCCCAGGGTGGAGTGCAATGGCATGATCTCGGCTCACTGCAACCTCCGCCTCCCAGGTTCAAGCAATTCTCCTGCCTCAGCCTCCCTAGTAGCTGGGATTATAGGCATGCGCCACCAGGCCCAGCTAATTTTTGTATTTTTAGTAGAAACGGAGTTTCTCCATGTTGGTCAGGCTGGTCTCGAACTCCCGACCTCAGGTGATCCACCCGCCTCAGCCTCCCAAAGTGCTGGGATTACAGGCGTGAAGCACTGCGCCCGGCCAAAATTATCTTTTAATATGAAGTTCACCTTGGTTTTTCCTAGTACTTTTATAAAGAACAGGCAATTTGAAAATGTAATAAAATACACATTTTAAACTATGAAACAAAGATCAAAAATTTGAAAATGCACTGTGTTAGCTGGGGTGGACAGGAGTTTCTGGTAGGTGCTTAAATTGAAACATTAGAATTTGGTAAACTGACTGTTGGGGTGAAGGCAGTGAACAAGGCAGCTTTAATGTGCCCTCATCAGCCTCCTGTTGGTCTGCATCTATCCTCAGCTACATCCATGGATAATTTCTTTTTCAATACATTTATGCAACAGTGATTTGGTTCAGGGGGTTGACTTGTGCTGATTAAACACACAAGAAACCTCATTTATATGCTTCTTTTGTTAATGATTTCAGATGATATTTTAATTTAGTAATGAAGTCATACATTCTGTGCATTATTTTGGATACCCAAATTGCACTGACAAGGAGTTGAAAGAAGTAAGTTTCTCATTGCTACCTCATTTTTTCCTAATTGAGGAGTAGAGTCCACTTCCCTGAGCCAAGGGCAGCTCCTATCTTCTTGTCCTGCGCCTCAGTTTCAATGGAGTGTTTGAAAAGTATACATTGACTATATCTCGGATTTCATAAATCAAGAGAATGGCAAATCCAATAACAATAAAACAGATATCACCTGATGATAATCAAAGCTTAAAGTGAAATAAGATTGAAAAGAAAAAATAAACAGAAAAGCTGGAGAAATTCCATTAGGGAATTACATTAGTCCCCCTTTCCACCCTGACACAAAGGCAGGACGGGCTTTGCAGGACTAGAGACCTCTCTGAGGAACCAGGGCTCTCTGTACTCCCACTGAAGCAGTTAGCTCTGCTCTCTGTTTGCCCTCACACGCTGCTGGGATTCACTTTTAAAGACCTCCAAGTGTATATGGGAGCAAAAGCCTTACAAGCATAGTAAAATATTGATACTGCTTGTGTCCAATATCCTGGGTTTTTCTGTTATCTATCTTGCTTCTTTTAAAAACTGCGAGTTCCTATCCCTGTCCTTTATCTGTTTATTCCCCCCCCTGCACCAAACCTGCCTCTGGTTCAGCCCTTGAACATTGGAATAGGGAATAAGACAGCGATTAACTCTCCTAGAGTTGGGTGACAATCATGTTGCCCATTATGGACATTTCAATGATATCTTTTTTTTTTTCTGAGACAGAGTTTCACTCTTGTTGCCCAGGGCCGGAGTGCAGTGACGCGATCTCGGCTCCCTGCAACCTCTGCCTCCTGGGTTCAAGCAATTCTTCTGCCTCAGCCTCCCAAATAGCTGGGATTACAGGCGCCTGCCACCACACCCAGCTAATTTTTTGTATTTTTAGTAGGGACGGGGTTTCACCGTGTTGGCCAGGCTGGCCTTGAACTCCTGACCTCGTGATTCACCCGCCATGGCCTCTCAAAGTGCTGGGATTACAGGCGTGAGCCACCATGCCCGGTCCCCAGTGATATCGATTTGTATGCATCACGGGAATGATATAATAAGGACATAAGAATCAGATTGTAGCTCTGGAACGTAAAGGTCTCTTCCAGTCCTAAAATTGAATTATTGCAAGCATTTGAGAAATGTTCTCTTCTAGAACTAAGTATTATATGAGGATTTTAATTAGTATGAAATGAAAATATGTTTTCTCCATTTCAATTCCAGTAACGTTTTTCTGAGGACGCACGGTATGAAAGTGACAACAGGCCGGGAGTGGTGGCCTACGCCTGTAACCCAGCACTTTGGGAGGCTTAGGCAGGCGGATCACTCGAGTTCGGGAGTTCGAGACCAGCCTGACCAACATGGAGAAACCCTGTCTCTACTGAAAATACAAGATTAGCCGGGCATGGTGGCGCATGCCTATAATCCCAGCTACTCGGGAGGCTGAGGCAGGAGAATCGCTTGAACCCAGGAGGCAGAGGTTGCAGTGAGCTGAGATCGTGCCATTGCACTCCAGCCTGGGCAGCGAATGAAACTCCATCTCAAAAAAAAAAAACAAGAGGCCGGGCGCGGTGGCTCAAGCCTGTAATCCCAGCACTTTGGGAGGCTGAGACAGGCGGATCACAAGGTCAGGAGATCGAGACCATCCTGGCTAATACGGCGAAACCCCGTCTCTACTAAACAATACAAAAAACTAGCCGGGCAACGAGGCGGGCGCCTGTAGTCCCAGCTACTTGGGAGGCGGAGGCAGGAGAATGGCGTGAACCCGGGAGGCGGAGCTTGCAGTGAGCTGAGATCTGGCCACCGCACTCCAGCCTGGGCGACAGAGCCAGACTCCGTCTCAAAAAAAAAAAAAAAAAACAAAAAAAAACAAGAAAAGAAAAGAAAGAAAGAAAGTGACAATCGTGGAACTGAAGAGGATACAGACCTTGGTTAGGAACTTATAGTTCAATGGGAGAGGCAGAAGCATTTTTTTAAAAAAAATCTAAAGCAGAAATGTGAGGAATGGGATACTGTGACCAAGAAAGAACTCTGAAAATATTAGAGAGAATGTAACCATTCAGTTTTCTTAATTGCTTACATCAGAAACTTTAATCAATAAAATGAATAATTTATTGAGGGAAACCCAACAGTTCTCAGAATCGAAGGAAGGGTTGATAAGAAGATTTTGAAGACAGGTCTGGAGAGGTAACCCTTATGAGCTCAGTGGCCTGAGGTCATGGCTGCTGCTACTGAAATCAGCCAAGACTCTAGAGCTCACAACAGGATGGCCCTCTGTCCGTGAACCAACTCCGTATTCTTAACAGAGAGGCTTTTTGCTTGGTTTAGGTCATATGTCCAATTTTGCGCTTGTGTATAGTGGTGATGGTGAATTCAGGACACATTGGGGGAAAACTGGGCACTACATTTGATAGCCCCAACACGACAATTTGAAAAGAGGGTTTGTTGATCACATAATAAGAAAGAAAGGATACCAGCAAGGCAAAAACTATAGCTGTCCTCTTCGGACATCTGCCAAAGGGACCTGGGGAGGATTTGGAAGAGAAAAGATAAAGTTAGGCCTTGGTCAATGGATAGGACTTTTTAAAAAGTAGATTTAGAGGACTAAGAGAAAGAAGCCATATTCCAATCGGAGAGAACAACTTGTGCAGAGACATGGAAAAAAGAACAGTGTAAGTACAACTTAATGACCTGAAAGTTGGGAGAAGTCTAACAGGATTAGAGTGTGAGAACACAAAGTGAGAAAAATGGGAAGAATGACTGACAAGACATAGAATCAGAGTTCCAACTCACTGTAGAGGGTTACTAGATGATTGGATGAAATAGTGAATGTGAAAGTGTTTTGTTAATTATCAAGTGCTTTGAAAACTATAAAATGTTCATATCCATAAGTTGTTTTTTTAATAAAACACTGTTTCTTAGTAAATTGAGATTTTTACATTAGCATTCTCTGTAACCACTCATCATATGCAAAATTAAGACTGTAAGTAGAAAATCTGGCCATAAAATTCTGTAGTTTCTACATATATAAGCCTCGATATAATATATACAATCATGAAGAAATACATATATATAGACATATATATATATATATTTTTTTTTTTTTTGAGACAGAGTCTCCCTCTGTTGTCCACGCTGGAGTGCAGTGGCGTAATCTTGGCTCACTGCAACCTCTGCCTCCCGGGTTCAAGCAATTCTCCTGCCTCAGCCTCCCAAGGAGCTGGGATTATAGGCGCCTGCCACCACTCCAGGCTAATTTCTGTATTTTTAGTAGAGATGGGATTTAACCATGTTGGCCATTTTGGTCTCGAACTCCTGACCTCAGGCGATCCGCCTGCCACAGCCTCCCAAAGTGCTGGGATTACAAGTGTGAGCCACCGCACCCAGCCTTAAAAGATAATTTTTAATAAATCAACCCATTTCCAGGAATAATAGCTGCTTTTATTTATGTTTTTTAAACATCTACTAATGTGGAGGTAATTTGCAAACATATGGCCTCAGTAACCTTCACTGACTGTCAAGTAGGAACTATTATCCCCATTTTTCGTAGGAGGAAACTAGGGCTTAGGAAACAGAGGTCCCTTTTCCAGGTCACATGGCTAGAAAGTGTCAGAGCCAGGATTCATCACAGGATCTACCTGTTTCTAAATCCAGTGCTTCTTTTATAGAGACCAGATTTTGCTCTGTTGCCCAGGCTGGTCTTGAACTCCTGGGCTAAAGGGATCTGCCCACCTCAGCGTCCCAAAGTACTGTCATTACAAGTGTGAGCCACTGTGCCTGGCCTAAAACCAGTGCTTCTTATTAGGTCCCAAACTACCACTCCTTCCTCTGCTCAGTATACCACGAAGTCCCATCTTGACTCTCTAAAGCCACAGGAAGAACGTCAAGGCATTTACAAGGCAGGAACCTGTAGTGTCTCTGGTGTGGACTGAACTGATCAGAAGCGAGATGGCTGAGAGATTTTGGGCGTTTAGAAGAAGAGGGTCAGTAGTTATTGAGTGCCAACTTGGGGCCCAGTACCATGCAAAAAATATTTCCATATTATTAGAGAAATTACTCTGCCCGTGTTGCAGATAAGAAACTCTAGCTTAAAAGTATGTTAATTGTTCACAGTAAGTGACGGATTCAGTTGGTATTCTGTTACTCATTCAAAATACTTACTGAGCACTCTGGGATCTTGGGATACATATGTGAACCAAGCAGACAAAGGTAATCCATAGAGCTTGCATTACGGTGTGGAGAGTAGGGTTGTATGCAAAAAGCTTAATTAGCAATCACACGGGGCTGGACTCACACAGGTAATCCCAGCACCGTGGGAGGGCGAGGCAGGAAGATTGCTTGAGCTCAGGAGTTTGAGATCAGCCTGGGCACGTGGAGAAAATTAGCAGGGCCTGGAGGCAAGCATCATAATCTCAGCTACTCGGGAGGCTGAGGCAGGAGAATTGCTTGAACCTGGAGGGAAGCGGAGGATACGGTGAGGTGAGATGGTGCTACTGCATTCCAGCCTGTGAAACAGAACAAGACTCTGTTTACACAAAATAATAAAATTACATGGTAAGTTAGAAAGTCTTAAATGTTATAGAGAAAAAGAAATTAGAGCAGGATAAAAGGAGGAGAGGGAGCGGGAGCCAGAAGGGATAGCTTGAAATTATATTTTATTTATTTTTAATATTTAATTTTAATTTTGTTTTTATTTTTTGGGATGGAGTTTCACTCTCGTTGCCCAGGCTGGAGTGCAATGGCATGATCTTGGTTCACTGCAACCTCTGCCTCCTGGGTTCGAGCAGTTCTCCTGCCTCAGCCTCCCAAGCAGCTGAGATTACAGGAATGCACCACCATGTCTGGCTAATTTTGTATTTTTAGTAGAGACGAGGTTTCACCATGTTGGTCAGGCTGGTCACCAACTCCTGACCTTAGGTGATCCACCTGCCTCGGCCTCCCAAAGTGTTGGGATTACAGGCGTGAGCCACCACGCCCAACCTGAAATTGCATTTAAAATAGGGTGATTTTATCACAATATCCAGAGGTCTAGAAGTCGATTTGTCAAGTAATAATCTAGTCTTTGCTTATGGGATCACCAGATTTAAGGTCTTTCTTAGTTTATAGTTGCATCCAGTAAACTGATAGAGAGTCTTTTCCGTAGACAGTACTCTACATGCCTGGGAATTGAAGGAACTAAAGACCCCACACTCCCCCGACCTTCAGCATTGCTCTCCACCACACTGATTTGAAGATTGCCTGGGATTCCTCCTTTAATTCAACAAGTAACATTGTGACAGGCCATGTGATGAATTGGAAAAAGCACTTGCCTAGGGGCTCGGAAACCCTGGGGTCTAATGCCAGGTTTGTGTTAATTAAAATCTGACCTTGAAAATGTCTACTCTGGGCTTATTTCCCCAACTGGCAAAAGGACAATTCCAACTTTAACACCTTGTGGCTACAAAGCTCTGCTGAACAATTTTTAGGATGCCCCAGTTAAAATCATTTTGGCAGAGATTGGAGCCCATTGGGAGAAATTGACCTTTTCAGATTTTCTGACAAAATTTCAGCATCAAACTTTTCTTTCAAAATCACCTAGAAATGTCAGCTGGCCCAGATCACTGCCCTGCCTTCTTCTGGGTGGATGTTAGAATCAGGTGTTTGGCCACGGACTGAGCAGCCTAACAGGACTCCCTGTTCATTTCCAAGGGTAGCTCAAGGTGTTGGAATGACTGCAAAGCCCCATATGGCTTGGGACCCGGTTACCTTAGCAATTGGTTCCCTCCCCATGCAGTGTCAATTAAGAGGCAATTAAAACTCTCCACTGCTCCAGCTGATAGTCCCCAGATTGTAGTACCAGGAAATGAGAGGCAGGAGGTTTTCATCCTTTTCTCTTCTCCTTTATTTTAAAACGATTTTATTTTTATAAATTATGCCCTTGGATCTGAAACCTGCCATATTTAAGGTTTTTTTCCCTTAACTTGTCATTTGGTTTGTACATTTACTGTATTATTTGTTGGCTTAAAAATCCTTTAGTGCTTCTAATTATTCATGGAAACAAATCTGAAATGTTCTGCTTACCTCTCCCTAAACTTTTGGTAATACAGTTCTACTCCTACTATCCAATTATACTTCCCACACATCCTTTCAGACACTCATTATTTGCTTCCTTTCTACGTAAAGGTCTGTTCCTTTGTCCACCATCAACATCTGCCCATTCTGCAAAGCCTGGCTTAAAGTCCATATTTGATGATCACCCTAGTTCTCTATTTTGAATTTTCTTCTGAGTTTCAGGTGTAACTAGAATTAGAATAATTTTATTTCCTCCTTCTTCATGCTAATTAGCCTTATCAAATTTTCTCTCCACAAACAGATTAAGATTCAGTGAGGGTAAGAACCATGCTATACATTTTTCTTTGCTTCCTCAAACCTTACCTAGCACAGTGCTACTCATTACTGAAGGCCACCTAATAGTGAGTTTGGAAATTGCTGCTGTTATATGCAATTTGACAAAATTGGACATTTGAACAACTTGGACAGTAAGCTTAGAATCTTGCAATATTAGAACTTTAAAGCATTAGGGACCTCAGGGATTAATATACTAAATTCTCTCTTTTATAGAAAAAAAAAGCCAAGAGCTAAATGGAAGCAGTAAATTGGACAAAGTTAAACTGTAAGTAAATGAAAAGCTTGGCTCTAATCTCATGTCTTTTGACTCAAAATCCATGCCCGTTTTCCTTCTCCAGTAGTTTGAAAGTTTTCCCTCATTATGACACATTTGATAGATGATATTCCCCTGAATGAGACTCACCCATGGGCGCAGGTGGGGCTTGCCCATTGCTGGAGAGAACAGTGCGGTGTCTTCTCTATATCTACCAGTTAGACGACGTCATGATGTATGAAAGTCACACTAATATAAGTATCATCTTCTTTAACTTTTTAAAAGTTGTAAATGTTAAATATTAGTAGTATCAGTATGATCCAGCAATCCCACTACTGTGTGTATATCCAAAGGAAATGAATCCATATGTTGAAGGGATATCTATCTTCCCATGATCATTGCAGCATTATTCACAATAGCCAAGATACGGAATCAACCTAAATGTCTGTCAATGGATGAATGGCTAAAGAAAATCAGTGTAGGGTACTTTCATTCTTCCTCCTTTGTTGTTCAAGCAACATTCTTTTTTTTTTTTTGGTTGTTTTTTTTTCTTTTTTTGAGAGGGAGTCTCACTCTGGGCTTCAGGATGGAGTGCAGTGGTGCTGTCTCTGCTGACTGCAGCCTCTGGCCCTGCCTCAGTCCCTCAGCTGGGACTACAGGCATGCACCATGACACTGGGCTAATTTTTGTATTTTTTGTAGACACGGCATTTTACCATTTTGCCCAGACTGGTCTTAAACTCCTGGGCTCAAGTGATCCTCCTGCCTCGCCTCCCAAAGTGCTGGGATGACAGATCTAAGACACCATGCCCGGCTCAGGCAATGTTCTTAAGCATTTGCATGTGATAGACACTGGCAGAACAGAAGTGGAGATACAGGAATAAAAGAACACAGCCCTCTCTCCGCAGCTCACAGTCTAGTCTAGCAAGACAGACAGTTAGATGAGCAGCAGTGCGGTGTGAGGGTGTATACACACAATGGAATATTTTTCAGCCATAAGAAGGGAATCCTGTCATTTGCAACAACATGGATGAACCTAAAGAACATCATGTTAAGTGAAATAAGCCAAATAGGAAAGACAAATCTTGCATAATCTCATGTGTGGAATCTAAAGAAGTTAAACTCACAAAAGTCGAGAGTAGAATTGTGGTTACCAGGGGCTGGTGGGGGAAGATGAGGCAAATCTGGGAAGATGTGGTCAAAGGCTGAAAAATTTCAGTTACATAGGAGGAATACATTCAAGAGATCTATTGTACAACATGGTGAATATAGTTAATAACCATGTATGATGGTCTTGAAAATTGCCAAGAGAGTAGATTTTAAGTGTTCTCACCACAAAAAATTGATAAGTATGTGAGATAACGCACATGTTAATTAGCTTGATTTCACCAATCCACAATGTATACGTATTTCAAAACATCATGCTGTACATGATAAATATATATAACTTTTTATTTGTCAATTAAAAATAATTTAAAAGGCCGGGCACGGTGGCTCAAGTCTGTAATCCCAGCACTTTGGGAGGCCGAGACGGGCAGATCACGAGGTCAGGAGATCGAGACCCTCCTGGCTAATATGGTGAAACCTCGTCTCTACTAAAAAATACAAAAAACTAGCCGGGCGAGATGGCGGGCGCCTGTAGTCCCAGCTACTCGGGAGGCTGAGGCGGGAGAATGGCGGGAACCCGGGAGGAGGAGCTTGCAGTGAGCTGAGATCCGGCCACTGCACTCCAGCCTGGGCGACAGAGTGAGACTCCGTCTCAAAAAAAAAAAAAAAAAAAAAAAAAAAATTGAAAATAAAAGTTAAAAATATATTATTAGTGCCAAGTGAATTATAAAAATCTGTTCTTCTGTATATGCTGCTATATCTAAAACTGGTGTCCTTTGACCACCATTTGGTAATATAATCAATGAGTCCGCATTGTTAAAAGTTCACTTTGTGTCGTCAAATAGGTGGAGTGTCAAGATGGCTAAGGTCAGGCCAAGCCTGGTGCTTTCAGAGAGATTTTAAGGCACAGAGCAACACAGAAAGTTGGAAATATAGGGACATGGAAGAGGTGGCAGTAAAGGGGAGTGCAGGGATGACACTGCAGGGCTGTGGGGGAGGATCCAGCTGCAGGATGGTCCCAGCAGTAGTAGACAAATGAACTCTGAAGTAGATGGAAGGGGAAACCAAAGGGAATTCAGCATCGTGTTGCAGGGATACATAGACACTTTTGGGACAGGAATTAGTAATCACATTTGGTTAGGAAATGGCTAGAAAGGCAGAAAACAACATCGCTATGAAAGTAGTAAGATTGAAAGGCTGAGTGTAAAGGAGAAAGGAAAGATGGCTGGAGGGAAAAAGAGCAAGAGAAGGAGGGAAGGCAGTTTTTTTAGAGTGTAAGATGAGCTAGTTGGGGCTGGGTGAGTTGGCTCATGCCTGTAATCCCAGCACTTTGGGCAGCTGAGGCAGGAGGCTTGCTTGTGCCCAGGAGTTCAAGAACAGCCTGGGCAACATGGCAAGAATCTGTCCCTATAAAATTTTTAAAATTAGCTGGGCAAGGTGGTCGTTCCAGCTCCTCAGGAGGCTGAGGTGGGAGGATCACTTGAGTCTGGGAGTTCGAGGCTGCAGTGAGCCTTGATCACACCACTGCACTCCAGACTGGGTTGACAGAGTGAGACCCTGTCTCAACCAGCCAACCAATCAGTCAACCAATTAGTCAATAAAACAATCCAGTTTCTGTGTTAGGCACTTTTGCATACCTCCTCTCATTAATGAGAGGGAAGGAGACGATATAGGAATAGGGGAACAGAAAAAAACAAAAAGAGTTCCCCAGGGATTCCCACTGGTTGCTCAAGGGTGGGTGTTGTGGCTGTTGTATGTATGTTTGTGATTGTGACACAGACTCCCTGTTGTTTCACCATCTCAGATGGATGACTGCAGCTTTTTCTGAGATTTTTGTTCTACCTACCCTACTAAAAACCAGATTCTACAGACTAATAACCTAACTCTACCCATTATGAAATTTCAAAGGCTGCTTATATGTCAGTCAGCAAAGCAATATAAGTATCTCAGAGTAAAATACATCTTAAGTGTTTCAAATGATTCTGTGCCTCAGTTTCATCATCTGTAAAGGGAATAATAATAGTTTTGATATAAATATATTATTAGGGATAACGATAGTGCTTACATAGTAGGATTGTATCGAGCAGTAAGTAGGTTAATATTTGTAAAGTGCCTAGAATACTGTTTGACATACAGCGCTATATATATTAAATCAATAAAAATAAAATAGCAGTAGATTCATAGATTGGTGGCCCTGGAAGAGAATGTAGGGACCATGATCCAAAGCATTTCTTTTAAGAGATGCAAACGGTTCCAAAGAAGGACAATTATTTACCTGCAGTCTTCACAATTGATTAAGTTGGTGGCAGAGGAAGTAGGAAAACTCTCCCGATTTCTAATCAACTGTCTTTTTTAACTAAGAAACACATGACAGGCAGAAACATAACACAGATTTGACAAATCCTGACTTTAATATTTAACTAGATTAGTAGCTCCTGAAGGGCTGTGTCTTGTCTGTCTCTTTATTCACAGTGATCATCTGAATGTCCATGAGACAAGAGTTTGGCAGGATTGGTTTCAAAAGGTACAGGTCACAGAGACCTGTGGTAAAGAAGCAAGGCAAAATCCAGCAAATCCAGATGACAATGAAGTGACCTCTGATCGTCCTCACGGCTCCTTATATGCTAATTATAATTCATTAGCATGCTAAAAGACACTCCTACCAGTGCCATGATGGGTTACAGATATCATGGCAATTGCTAGAAGTTACCCTATATAGTCTAAAAAGGGAGGAACTCTTGGTTTTGAGAATTCTCTGCCCCTTTCCTGGAAAACTCATGAATAATCCACTCCTTGTTTAGCATATAATCAAGAAATAACCATAAAAATAGCCAAGCAGCAGTCCTTGGTGCTGCTCTGCCTATGACGTAGCCACCAGTTTATTCCTTTACTTTCTTAATAAACTTACTTTCACTTTACTCTGTTGGCTTGATGTGCAAAGCCAAAAAGCCAAGAACCCTTAAGTGGCCTCCTGGGCTGAACCCCAATTCTGGAATTTGCCCCGCGACACCCATATACAGTAGTTTTCTATAAATGTTGACTTAACAAACTCTGGGTAATTTGATCAGTTAATTCACATTCAAAGCACTAAAAGGTAATTGAGGCTTAGAATTGATGAAGTAGAAATGTTTGGAGTAAAGGATAAACTTTTCAGATACAGTGATTTTTTTCTAGCTTCTTTTAAAATCTTACATGTAAAATCCAGAGCCCAGTGTCTAATACATAATGACACTCAGTAAATGCTAGCTATTATTTTTAGGTAGTTGCCTCTTAGGCCAATATATGATGGTATATAACTTGGCCACTAGCACAGAGGTACTGCCAGGTCTGATTCCCATTCTTTACAGGGTGTTGGCAGGTAGCAGTTTTGGGAAATGTCTGACATGGCAGAAACGGTTTGCCAGTAGGCAGTAAGCTGTTGCTCAAATGTTGGTCACTGTTCTATTTAACAGTAATTGATTATATTCAATATCAATTAAAAGTCATCAGTCTTGAAGGATTTTCTCAATCCATACTGTCCTCTGTTCCTTCTTTAAAGTTTTAAGATGTTTGTTTCCTGTCAGTGCTATTTTTATGCAATTAGATCCTGTTGGGGATTTTCCTGTTTATTTTTCTTCCTGTTTCTCAAAATAGGAATTAAAAGATAAAGATGACCAATCATAAGAAGTTCGTAATGACCTTTACAACATTGTTATTAGATCTTTAAAAGCTTCCCCTTCGCTAATCCCTTATCACGTAACATTTAGGAAGCAAATGAGTCAAAACTGAAAACGACTCTGAAGCTTCAGGGCTGCCATGAAAACTCACTCTTTCTTGGTCTGAATCCTTTATCCCTGTTATTGCCTTCACAGGAAGCACTTTTTTCTTGGTTCAGTCATTCAACCGTTTGCCACACATCTCATCCTCCCTCCTGGGTAGCCCATGAATCCATTTTCTAGCTGTTTAATTTGAGGCAGTTTCTTCCCCTCTCTGAGCCTTGGTTGTCTGTTGTGCATGCAGGAAGTGTTCCATGGTGAGGAAATTAGGAGAAAAGGGGAGAATTGAAGGAACAAGGAAGGCCAGAAGGCAGAGAAGTTATCAGCACTGGTGGCTATATCAGAGAATATTGGCTATATTGGAGAATATTGGCTATATTGGAGAATATACAGGAGAATATTGATGATGACCAAGGCATTGCAATCATGTAGACCTGGACTGGAAACTAGCTGTGCCACTCACCATATCTCAGGCAAACGACTTAACTTATAACTATTCCCAGTCATAACTCTTGATTTCAACATCTCATAGGCAATTCTTCCTCTGAGTTTTATAATCTACATTCTTGTAATATTTTTGTTCCCCTCACCCCCATAGCTGAATCACTCTTTCATCATATTTTGGTGATTACCAATAACTGCAATCTCTCTGTCTTCTCGATTTCAAGCATTTCACTCGGTAGTTCAATTTTACACTCTGTAGTTCAGATTTACAGCCCACTCCTTTTTTTTTTTTTTTTTTTTTTTTAGACGGAGTCTTGCTCTGTCACCCAGGCTGGAGTGCAAGGGCGTGATCTCGGCTCACTGCAAGCTCCACCTCCCGGGTCCAAGTGATTCTCCTGCCTCAGCCTCCTGAGTAGCTGGGATTACAGGCGTCCACCACCGCATCCCGGCTAATTTTTGTATTTTAGTAGAGACAGGGTTTTGCCGTGATGGCCAGACTGGTCTCGAACTCCTGACCTGGCGATCTGCCTCGGCCTCCCAACGTGTTGGAATTACAGGCATGAGCCACTGCACCCGGCCCGTTCACTCCTTCTTATACCTCTTCTCTAACAATTTTTCAACCCTATTAAGATCAACAATCATTGAGCCTCCACCTTTCTGCTCTTTTTGTACCCCCTTATGTTTTCTCCTCCCACCTTACTCATCTTAACTTCCAGAGTAGTCCATTATTATAATCATCACCTTGCCAATACCTTCAATTCTGTTCCCCTCTCTCTTTTGATCAAACTTGCCTGGAAATACCTCAAATCTGGTTAAATCCAATACTCCACGTACTTTGTGACTGCACACGTGCAGCTAAATGTAGCTGGAAAATAGCAACTAAGTATGCTGCCTGGTATCACTTTATTGTTTATTTTTAATAATTTCAACTTTTATTTTAGATTCAGGGAGTACACATGCAGGTTTGTTACATGGGTGTATTGCATGATGCTAAGCATTGGAGTACGATTGAGCCCGCCACCCAGATACTCAGCATAGTATCCAGTAGTCAGTTTTTACATCCTTGCTCCCATCCCTCTGTTCCCCTCCATTCTAGTAGTCTCCAGTGTCTATTGTTGCCATTTTTATGTCCATAAGTGTCCAATGTTTAGCTCCCACTTATAAATGGGGACATGCAGTACTTGGTTTTCTGTTTCTGGGTTAATTTACTCAGGATAATGGCCTCCAGCTGCATCCATGCTGCTGGAAGGGACATGATTTTGTTCTTTTTAAGGCTGCATAGTATTCCATGGTGTGTATGTACCACATTTTATTTATCCAGTCCACTGTAGACAGGCACCTAGGTTGATTCTATGTCTTTGCTATTGTGAATAGTGCTGCAATGAACAGATAAGTGCATGTGCCTTTTGGCAGAATGATTTCTTTTTCCTAGTAATGGGATTGCTAGGTGAAATGGTAGTACTGTTTTAAATGCTTTGAAAATCTCCAATCTTCTTTCCATAGTGGCTGAACTAATTTACATTCTTACCAACAATGTATAAGCATTCCCTTTTCTCTGTGGCCTTACCTGACATACGTAGTTTTTTTACTTTTTGATAATAGCCTTTCTGACTGGTGTGAGATATTTCACTGTGGTTTTGATTTGCATTTCTCTGATAATTAATGATGCTGAGCATTTTTTCATACGTTTGTTGGCCTTTTACATATCTTCTTTTGATAAGTGCCTGTTAATGTCTTTTTTTCCATTTTTTAATGGGGTTATTTTTTGTTTGTTCAATTGTTTAAATTCTTTATGGATTCTGGATATTAGACCTTTGTCAGATGCATAGTTTGCAAACATTTTCTCCAATTATGTGGGTTTCCTGTTCACTCTGTTGATCATTTCTTTTACTGTGCAGAAGTTTGTTAGTTTCATTAAGTCCCATTTATCCATTTTTGTTTTTATTGCCATTGCTTTTGAGGACTTAGTCACAAATTCTTTCCCAAGGCCGATGTCCAGAATGGTGTTTCCTAAGCTTTCATCTAGGATTCTTAACGTTCGAGATCTTACATTTAAATTAATCCATCTTGAGTTAATTTTTGTTTGTGGTGAAAGGTAGGGGTCCATTTTCATTTTTCTGTGTATGGGTAGCCAGCTACCCCACCACCATTTATTGAACAGGGAATCCTTTCCCCATTGCTTGTTTTTGTCAAGCTTGTTGATGATTAGGTGGTTGTAGGTGTATGCCTTTATTTCTCAGTTCTCTAGTCCGTTGCATTGGTTTATGTGTCTGTATTGGTACCAGTACCATGCTGTTTTGGTTACTGTAGCCTTATAATACAGTTTGAAGTTGGGTAGTGTGATGCCTCCCACTTTAATCTTTTTGCTTAGGATTGACTTGGCTATTTGGGCTCTTTTTTAGTTTCATATGAATTTTAGGATAGATTTTTGTAGTTCTGTGAAAAATGAAGTTGGTAGCTTAATGGAATAGCATTCAATCTGTAGATTTCTTTGGGCAGTATGGCCATTTTAATGGTATTGATTCTTCCTATCCATGAACATGGAATATTTTTTTCTATTTATTCATGTTATCCATTATTTGTTTCAGCAGTGTTCTATAGTTTCCTTATAGAGATCTTTCATCTCCTTGGTTAGATGTATTCCTAGGTATTTTATTTTTGTGTCTGTGGCTATTGTAAATAAAATTGTGTGTGTGTGTGTGTCTTAAGGTTTCTGGAGTAGCACCAGAATATTTATTTCTTTTATTTATTTAAAAAAATTTTTTCCATAAGTTATTGGGGTACAGGTGGTATTTGGTTATATGAGTAATTTTTTTTTTTTTTTTTTGAGGCGGAGTCTCACTCTGTTGCCAGGCTGGAGTGCAGTAGCACAATCTCAGCTCACTGCAACCTCTGCCTCCCAGGTTCAAGCAATTCTCCTGCCTCAGCCTCCCAAGTAGCTGGGACTATAGGCGCATGCCACCATGCCCAGCTGATTTTTATATTTTTAGTAGAGATGGGGTTTCACCATGTTGGCTAGCATGGTCTCAATCTCTTGACATTGTGATCTGCCTGCCTTGGCCTCCCAAAGTGTTGGGATTGCAGGTGTGAGCCACTGCACCCAGCCACATGAGTAAGTTCTTCAGTGGTGATTTGTGACATTTTGGTGCACCCATCACCCAAGCAGTATACACCACACCATATTTGTAGTCTTTTGTCCCTTACCCCCATCCTGCTCTTCCCCACAAGTCCCCAAAGTCCAACGTATTTCATCCTCATAGCTTAGCTCCCACGTATCAGTGAGAACATACGATGTTTGGTTTTCCATTCCTGAGTTACTTCACTTAGAAAATAGTCTCCAGTCTCATCTAGGTCTCTGTAAGTGCTGGTAATTCATTCCTCTTTATGGCTGGGTAGTATTTCATCATATAAATATCACAGTTTCTTTATCCACTTATTGATTGGTGGGCACTTGGGTTGGTTCCACGATTTTGCAATTGTGAATTGTGCTGCTATAAACATGAGTGTGTAAGTATCTTTTTTGTATAATGACTTTTTTTCCTCTGGGTAGATACCCAGTAGTGGGATTGCTGGATCAAATGGTAGTTCTATCTTTAGTTCTTTAAGGAATCTCCACACTGTTTTACATAGTTGTACATTCCCACTAGCAGTGCAGAAGTGTTCCCTGATTACTGCATCCATGCCAACATCTGTTTTTTGATTCTTTGATAATGGCCATTCTTACAGGAATAAGTGCTGTCACATTGTGGTTTTAATTTGCATTTCCCTGATCATTAGTGATATTGAGCATTTTTTCATATATTTGTTGGCATTTGTATATCTTCTTTTGAGAATTGACTATTCATGTCCTTAGCCCACTTTTTGATAGGATTGCTTTTTTCTTACTGATTTGTTTGAGTTTATTGTAGATTCTGAATATTAGTCCTTTGTCAGATGTATAGATTGTGAAGATTTTCTCCCACTCCATGGGTTTTCTGTTTACTGTGCTGACTGTTCCTTTTGCCATGCAAAGCTCTTTAGTTTAATTAAGTCCCAACTACTTATCTTTGTTTTTATCGCATTTGCTTTTGGATTCTTGGTCATGAAATCCTTGCTTAAGCCAAAGTCTTGAAACGTTTTTCCAGTGTTATCTTCCAGAATTTTTATAGTTTCAGGTGTTAGATTTAAGTCCTTAATGTATCTTGAGTTGATTTTTGTATAAGGTGAGAGATGAGGATCCAGTTTCATTCCCCTACATGTGACTAACCAATTCTTCCAGCACCATTTGTGGAAAATGATGTCCTTTTCCCACTTTGTTTTTGTTTGCTTTGTCAAAGATCAGTTGGCTGTTAGTATTTGGGTTTATTTCTGGGTTCTCTATTCTGTTCCATTTGTCTGTGTGCCTATTTTTATACCAGGACCATGTTGTTTTGGTGACTATGGGCTTGTAGTATAGTTTGAAATCAGGTAATGTGATGCCTCCAGATTTGTTTTCTGCTTGGTCTTGCTTTGGCTATGTGGGCTCCTTTTTGGTTCCATGTGGATTTTAGAATTGCTTTTCTAATTCTGTGAAGAATGATGTTAGTATTTTGTTGGGGATTGCATTGAATTTGTAGATTGCTTTTGGCAGTCTGGTCATTTTCACAATATTGATTCTACCCATCCATGAGCATGGGATGTGTTTCCATCTGTTTGTGTTGTCTATGATTTCTTTCAGCAGTGCTTTGTAGTTTTCTTTGTAGAGGTCTTTCGACTCCTTGGTTAGCTGTATTCCTAAATATTTTTTTTTCAGCTATTGTAAAAGAGGTTGAGTTTCTTGATTTCATTCTCCACTTGGTTGCTGTTGGTTGGTGTATAGAAGAGCTACTGATTTGTGTACATTAATCTTGTATCTGGAAATTTTGCTGAATTCTTTTAGCAGTTCTAGGAACTTTCGGGTTTTTCAAGGTAAGTGATCATATAATCAGCAAACAGTGACAGTTTGACTTCCTTTTTATCGATTTGGATGTCCTTTATTTCTTTCTCTTGTCTGATTACTCTGGCTAGGACTTCCAGTACTCTATTGAAGAGGAGTGGTGAGAGTGGGCATCCCTGTCATGTTCCAGTTCTCAGAGGGAATGCTTTCACCTTTTCCCCATTCAGTATTATGTTGGCTGTGGGTTTGTAAGAGATGCTTTTATTACATTAAGTTATGTCCCCTGTATGCTGATTTTGCGGAGAGTTTTAATCACAAAGGATGCTGGATTTTGTCAAATGCTTTTTCTGCATCTATGGAACCGATCATGTGATTTTTGTTTTTAATTCTGTTTATGTGGTGTATCACATTTATTACCTTGCATATGTTAAACCATCCCTGCATCCCTGGTATGAAACGCATTTGATTGTGGTGGATTAACTTTTTGATTTGTTGTTCGGTTCAGTTAGCTAGCATTTTGTGAAAGATTTTAGCATCCATGTTCATCAAGGATATTGGTCTGTACTTTTCTTTTTTGGTTATGTCCTTTCCTGGTTGTGGTATCAGGGTGATGCTGGCTTCATAGAATGAATTAGGGAGGATTCCTTCTTTCTTTTTTATTGTTATTATCATTTTTTATTATACTTTAAGTTCTAGGGTACATGTGCATAACGTGCAGGTTTGTTACATATGTATACTTGTGCCATGTTGGTGTGCTGCACCCATCAACTCGTCAGCACCCATCAATTCATCATTTATCTGAGGTATAACTCCCAATGCAATCCCTCCCCCCTCCCCCCCCCCTGATAGCCCCGGTGTGTGATGTTCCCCTTCCCGAGTCCAAGTGATCTCATTGTTCAGTTCCCACCTATGAGTGAGAACATGCGGTGTTTGGTTTTCTCTTCTTGTGATAGTTTGCTAAGAATGATGGTTTCCAGCTGCATCCATGTCCCTACAAAGGATGCAAACTCATCCTTTTTATATGCTGCATAATATTCCATGGTGTATATGTGCCACATTTTCTTAATCCAGTCTGTCACAGATGGACATTTGGGTTGACTCCAAGTCTTTGCTATTGTGAATAGTGCCGCAATAAACATACGTGTGCATGTGTCTTTATAGCAGCATGATTTATAATCCTTTGGGTATATACCCAGTAGTGGGATGGCTGGGTCATATGGTACATCTAGTTCTAGATCCTTGAGGAATCGCCATACTGTTTTCCATAATGGTTGAACTAGTTTACAATCCCACCAACAGTGTAAAAGTGTTCCTATTTCTCCACATCCTCTCCAGCACCTGTTGTTGCCTGACTTTTAATGATTGCTATTCTAACTGGTGTGAGATGGTATCTCATTGTGGTTTTGATTTGCATTTCTCTGATGGCCAGTGATGATGAGCATTTTTTCATGTGTCTGTTGGCTGTATGAATGTCTTCTTTTGAGAAATGTCTGTTCATATCATTTGCCCACTTTTGATGGGGTTGTTTTTTTTCTTGTAAATTTGTTTGAGTTCTTTGTAGATTCTGGATATTAGCCCTTTGTCAGATGAGTAGATTGCAAAAATTTTCTCCCATTCTGTAGGTTGCCTGTTCACTCTGATGGTAGTTTCTTTTGCTGTGCAGAAGCTCTTTAGTTTAATCATATCCATTTGTCAATTTTGGCTTTTGCTGCCATTGCTTTTGGTGTTTTAGACATGAAGTCCTTGCCCATGCCTATGTCCTGAATGGTACTACCTAGGTTTTCTTCTAGGGTTTTATGGTATTAGGTCTAACATTTAAGTCTCTAATCCATCTTGAATTAATTTTCGTATAAGGAGTAAGGAAAGGATCCAGTTTCAGCTTTCTACTTATGGCTAGCCAATTTTCCCCCACCATTTTAAATAGGGAATCCTTTCCCCATTTCTTGTTTCTCTCAGGTTTGTCAAAGATCAGATGGCTGTAGATGTGTGGTATTATTTCTGAGGACTCTGTTCTGTTCCATTGGTCTATATCTCTGTTTTGGTACCAGTACCATGCTGTTTTGGTTACTGTGGCCTTGTAGTATAGTTTGAAGTCAGGTAGCGTGATGCCTCCAGCTTTGTTCTTTTGACTTAGGATTGTCTTGGCAATGCGGGCTCTTTTTTGGTTCCATATGAACTTTAAAGCCGTTTTTTCCATTTCTGTGAAGAAAGTCATTGGTAGCTTGATGGGGATGGCATTGAATCTATAAATAACCTTGGGCAGTATGGCCATTTTCACGATATTGATTCTTCCTATCCATGAGCATGGTATGTTCTTCCATTTGTTTGTGTCCTCTTTGATTTCACTGAGCAGTGGTTTGTAGTTCTCCTTGAAGAGGTCCTTTACATCCCTTGTAAGTTGGATTCCTAGGTATTTTATTCTCTTTGAAGCAATTGTGAATGGAAGTTATTCATGATTTGGCTCTCTGTTTGTCTGTTACTGGTGTATAAGAATGCTTGTGAGTTTTGCACATTGATTTTGTATCCTGAGACTTTGCTGAAGTTGCTTATCAGCTTAAGGAGATTTTGGGCTGAGACAATGGGGTTTTCTAAATATACAATCTGTCATCTGCAAACAGGACAATTTGACTTCTTCTTTTCCTAACTGGATACCCTTGATTTCTTTCTCTTGCCTGATTGCCCTAGCCAGAATTTCCAACACTATGTTGAATAGAAGTGGTGAGAGAGAGCATCCATGTCTTGTGCCAGTTTTCAAAGGAATTTTTCCAGTTTTTACCCATTCAGTATGATATTGGCTGTGGGTTTGTCATAAATAGCTCTTATTATTTTGAGGTACGTTCCATCAATACCGAATTTATTGAGCGTTTTTAGCATGAAGTGCTGTTGAATTTTGTCAAGGTCTTTTCTGCATCTATTGAGATAATCATGTGGTTCTTGTCTTTGGTTCTGTTTATGTGCTGGATTACGTTTATTGATTTGCAAATGTTGAACCAGCCTTGCATCCCAGGGATGAAACCCACTTGATCATGGTGGATAAGCTTTTTGATGTGCTGCTGAATCCGGTTTGCCAGTCTTTTATTGAGGATTTTTGCATCGATGTTCATCAGGGATATTGGTCTACAATTTTCTTTTTTTGTTGTGTCTCTGCCAGACTTTGGTATCAGGATGATGTTGGCCTCATAAAATGAGTTAGGGAGGATTCCCTCTTTTTCAATTGATTGGAATAGTTTCAGAAGGAATGGTACCAGCTCTCTTTGTACCTCTGGTAGAATTCAGCTGTGAATCCATCTGGTCCTGGACTTTTTTTGGTTGGTAGGCTATTAATTATTGCCTCAATTTCAGAGCTGCTATTGGTCTATTCAGGGATTCAACTTCTTCCTGGTTTAGTCTTGGAAGAGTGTAAGTGTCCAGGAAATTATCCTTTCTTCTAGATTTCTAGTTGATTTGCGTAGAGGTGTTTATAGTATTCCTGATGGTAGTTTGTATTTCTGTGGGGTCAGTGGTGATATCCCCTTTATCATTTTTATTGTGTCTATTTGATTCTTCTCTCTTTTCTTTTTTATTAGTCTTGCTAGCGGTCTGTCAATTTTGTTGATTTTTTCAAAAAACCAACTCCTGGATTCATTGATTTTGGAGGGTTTTTTGTGTCTCTGTCTCCTTCAGTTCTGCTCTGATCTTAGTTATTTCTTGCCTTCTGCTAGCTTTTGAATGTATTTGCTCTTGCTTCTCCAGTTCTTTTAATTGTGATGTTAGAGTGTCAATTTTAGATCTTTCCAGCTTTCTCTTGTGGGCATTTAGTGCTATAAATGTCCCTCTACACACTGCTTTAAATGTGTCCCAGAGATTCGGGTATGTTGTATCTTTGTTTCTCATTGGTTTCAAAGAACATCTTTATTTCTGCCTTCATTTCTTTATGTACCCAGTAGTCATTCAGGAGCAGGTTGTTCAGTTTCCATGTAATTGAGTGGTTTTGATTGAGTTTCTTAGTCCTGAGTTCTAGTTTGATTGCACTGTGGTCTGAGAGACAGTTTCTTATAATTTCTGTTCTTTTACATTTGCTAAGGAGTGCTTTACTTCCAATTATGTGGTCAATTTGGAATAAGTGTGATTGTGGTGCTGAGAAGAATGTATATTCTGTTGATTTGGGGTGGAGAGTTCTATAGATGTCTATTAGGTCCGCTTGGTGCAGAGATGAGTTCAATTCCTGGATATCCTTGTTAACTTTCTGTCTCGTTGATCTGTCTAATGTTGACAGTGGAGTGTTGAAGTCTCCCATTATTATTGTATGGGAGTCTAAGTCTCTTTGTAAGTCTCTAAGGACTTGCTTTATGATTTGGGTGCTCCTGTATTGGGTGCATAGATATTTAGGAGAGTTAGCTCTTCCTGTTGAATAGATCCTTTACCATTATGTAATGCCTTCTTTGTCTCTTTTGATCTTTGATGGTTTAAAGTCTATTTATCAGAGACTAGGATTGCAACCCCTGCTTTTTTTTGTTCTCCATTGCTTGGTAGATCTTCCTCCATCCCTTTATTTTGAGCCTATGTATGTCTCTGCATGTGAGATGGGTCTCCTGAATACAGCAGACTGATGGGTCTTGACTCTTTATCCAGTTTGCCAGTCTGTGTCTTTTAATTGGAGCATTTAGTTCATTAACATTTAAGGTTAATATTGTTATGTGTGAACTTGATCCTGTCATTATGATATTAACTGGTTTTTTTTGCTCGTTAGTTGATGCAGTTTCTTCCTAGCCTCGATGGTCTTTACATTTTGCATGTTTTTGCAATGGCTAGTACTGGTTGTTCCTTTCCATGTTTAAAGCTTCCTCAGGGTCTCTTGTAAGGCAGCCTGGTGGTGACAAAATCTCTAAGCATTTGCTTATCTGTAAAGGATTTTATTTCTCCTTCACTGATGAAACTTAGTTTGGCTGGATATGAAATTCTGGGTTTAAAATTCTTTTCTTTAAGAATGTTGAATATTGGCCCCCACTCTCTTCTGGCTTGTAGAGTTTCCTGAAAGATCTGCTGTTAGTCTGATGGACTTCCCTTTGTGGGTAACCCGACCTTTCTCTCTGGCTGCCCTTAAGATTTTTTCCTTCATTTCAACTTTGGTGAATCTGGCAATTATGTGTCTTGGAGTTGCTCTTCTCGAGGAGTATCTTTGTGGTGTTCTCTGTATTTCTGAATTTGAATGTTGGCCTGCCCTACTAGGTTGGGGAAGTTCTCCTGGATGATATCCTGAAGAGTGTTTTCCAACTTGGTTCCATTTTCCCCTCACTTTCAGGCACCCAATCAGATGTAGATTTGGTCTTTTTACATAATCCATACTTCTTGCAGGCTTTGTTCATTTCTTTTTCTTCTTTTTTCTTTTGGTTTCTCTTCTCGCTTCATTTCATTCATTTGATCCTCAATCGCTGATACTCTTTCTTCCAGTTGATCAAGTCGGTTACTGAAGCTTGTGGATTTGTCACGTATTTCTTGTGTCATGATTTTCATCTCTGTCATTTCATTTATGACCTTCTCTGCATTAATTTTCTAGCTATCAATTCTTCCACTCTTTTTTCAAGATTTTTAGTTTCTTTGTGCTGGGTATGTAATTCCTCCTTTAGCTCTGAGAAGTTTGATGGACTGAAGCCTTCTTCTCTCATCTCGTCAAAGTCATTCTCTGACCAGCTTTGATCCATTGCTGGCAATGAGCTGCGCTCCTTTGCAGGGGGGATGCGCTCTTATTTTTTGAATTTCCAGCTTTTCTGCCCTGCTTCTTCCCCATCTTTGTGGTTTATCTGCCTCTGGTCTTTGATGATGGTGACGTACTGATGGGTATTGGTATAGGTGTTCTTCCTGTTTGATAGTTTTCCTTCTAATAGTCAGGACCCTCAGATGTAGGTCTGTTGGAGATTGCTTGAGTCCACTCCAGACCCGTTTGCCTGGTATCAGCAGCAGAGGTTGCAGAACATAGAATATTGCTGAACAGCGAGTGTACCTGTCTGATTCTTACTTTGGAAGCTTCCTCTCAGGGGTGTACTCCACCCTGTGAGGTGTGGGGTGTCAGACTGCCCCTAGTGGGGGATGTCTCCCAGTTAGGCTACTCAGGGGTCAGGGACCCACTTGAGCAGGCCGTCTGTCCCTTCTCAGATCTCAACCTCTGTGTTGGGAGATCCACTGCTCTCTTCAAAGCTGTCAGACAGAGTCGTTTGGGTCTGCACAGGCCTCTGCTGCTTCCCCTGTTGTTTTTTTTTTATCTGTGCCCTATCCCCAGAGGTGGAGTCTACAGAGACAGGCAGGTTTCCTTGAGCTGCTGTGAGCTCCACCCAGTTCGAGCTTCCCAGCAGCTTTGTTTACCTACTTAAGCCTTAGCAATGGCGGGCGTCCCTCCCCCAGCCTCGCTGCTGGCTTGCGGTTAGATCGCAGACTGCTGTGCTAGCAATGAGGGAGGCTCCGTGGCCGTGGGACCCTCCCGGCCAGGTGTGGTATAATCTCCTGGTGTGCCCGTTTGCTTAAAGTGCAGTATTGGGGTGGGATTACCCGATTTTCCAGGTGTTGTGTGTCTCAGTTCACCTGGCTAGGAAAAGGATTCCCTTCCCCCTTGCGCTTCCCAGGTGAGGCAATGCCTTGCCCTGCTTCAGCTCTCGCTGGTTGGGCTGTAGCAGCTGACGCACTGATTGTCCAGCACTCCCCAGTGAGATTACCCCAGTACCTCAGTTGAAAATACAGAAATCACCGGTCTTCTGTGTCACTCGCGCTGGGAGTTGGAGACTGGAGCTGTTCCTATTCTGCCATCTTAAGAAGAATCTTGGCTGGACGCGGTAGCTCAAGCCTGTAATCCCAGCACTTTGGGAGGCCGAGACGGGCGGATCACGAGGTCAGGAGATCGAGACCATCCTGGCTAACATGGTGAAACCCCGTCTCTACTAAAAATACAAAAACTAGCTGGGCGTGGTGGCCGGCGCCTGTAGTCCCAGCTACTCGGGAGGCTGAGGCAGGAGAATGCGTGAACCCAGGAGGCGGAGCTTGCAGTGAGCTGAGATCCGGCCACTGTACTCCAGCCTGGGTGACAGCGAGACTCCGTCTCAAAAAAAAAAAAAAAAAGAAGAATCTTAAATGTCCCACATTTTCTTAATCCAGTCTGTCACTGATGGACATTTGGGTTGATTCCAAGTCTTTGCTCCTTCTTTCTTTATCTCTTAGAATAGTGTCAAAAGGATGGGTACCAATTCTTCTTTGAAAGTCTGGTAGAATTCTGCTGTGAATCCATCTGGTCCTGGAGTTTTTTTGTTGTTGGTAATTGTTAAATTACCATTTCAATCTCACTGCTTGTTGTTGGTCTATTCAGGGTATCTAATTCTTCCTGATTTAAGCTAGGAGGGTTGTATTTTCCCAAGAATTTATCCATGTCTTCTAGATTTTCTAATGTATGTGCTTAAAGGTGTTCACCATAGCCTTGAATGATCTTTTGTATTTCTGTGGTGTCAGTTGTAATATCTCCTGGTTTGTTTCTTAATGAAGTTATTTGGATTTTCTCTCTTCTTTTCTTGGTTGATCTTGCTAATGGTCTATCAATTTAATTTATCTTTTCAAAGAACCAGTTTTGGTTTCATTTATCTTTTGTATTTGTTTTTGTTTCAATTTCATTTAGTTCTGCTCTGATCTTGGTTATTTCCTTTCTTCTGCTGCATTTGAGTTTGGTTTGTTCTTGTTTCTCTAGTTCCTTGAGGTGTGACTTTAGAATGTTAGTTTGTGCACTTTCAGTCTTTTTGATGTAGGCATTCAGAGCTATGAAGTTTCCTCTTAGCACTGTCTCTACTGTATCCCAGAGCTTTTGATAGGTTGTGTTATTTTTAGTTTCCATCTTGATTTCATTTTTGACCCAATGCTCATTCAGGAGCAGGTTTTTAATTTACGTGTATTTGCATGGTTTTGAAGGTTCCTTTTGGAGTTGATTTTCAGTTTTATTTCACTGTGGTCTGAGAGAGTGCTTGATATAATTTCAATTTTCTTAAATTTATTGAGGCTTGTTTTCTGGCCTATCATATGGTCTGTCTTGGAGAAATTTCCATGTGCTATTGAATAGAATGTGTATTCTGTAGTTGTTGGATGAAATGTTTTGTATGTATCTGTTAAGATTTGTTTCAAGGTATATTTTAAATCCATTGTTTCTTTGTTGACTTTTTGTCTTGATGACTTGTCTGGTGCTGTCAGTGGAGTAATGAAGTTCCCCCACTATTATTGTGTTGCTGTCTATCTCATTTCTTATGTCTATTAGTGATTGTTTTATAAATTTGGGAGCTGCAGTGTTAGCTGCATATACATTTAGGGTTGTGATATTTTCCTGTTGGACAAGGCCTTTTACCATTATATAATGGCCCTGTTTGTCTCTTTTAATCACTTTTGCTTTAAAGTTTGTTTTGTCTGATATAAGAATAGCTATTCCTGCTTGCTTTTGGTGTCCATTTGCATGAAATGCCTTTTTCCACCCCTTTACTTTAAGTTTACGTGAGCCTTATGTTAGATGAGTATCTTGAAGGCAGCAGATAGTTGGTTGGTGAGTGCTTATCAATTCTGCAGTTCTGTAACTTTTAAGTGGAGCATTTAGGCCATTTACATTCAATGTTAGTGTTGAGATGTGAGGTACCATTGCATTCATTGTACTATTTGTTGCCAGTGTACTTTTTTTTTCTTTTTAACATGTATTTTTGTTTTATAGGTCCTGTGTGATTTATGCTTTAAGGAGGTATGTTTTGATGTGTTTCTAGGATTTGTTTCAAGATTTAGAGCTCCTTCTAGCAGTTCTTGTAGTGTTGGTTTTGGTAGTGACAAATTCTCTCAGCATTTGTTTGTCTGAAAAAGACTGTATCTTTCCTTCATATGTGATGCTTAGTTTCACTGGATACAAAATTCTTGACTGATAATTGTTTGTTTGTGGAGGCTGAAGATAGGGCTCCAATCCCTTCTAGCTTGTAGGGTTTCTGCTGAGAAATCTGCTGTTAATATGATAGGTTTCCCTTTATAGGTTACCTGGTGCTTCTGTCTCACAGCTCTTAAGATTCTTTCCTTCGTCTTAACTTTGGATAGTCTCATGACAATGTGCCTAGGCAATGATCTTTTTGCAGTAAATTTCCCAGGTGTTCTTCCTGCTTCTTGTATTTGGATGTCTAGGTCTCTAGCAAGGCCAGGTAAGTTTTCCTTGATTGTTTCCCCAAATAAGTTTTCCAAGTTTTTAGAATTTTCTTCTTCTTCAGGAATACCAATTATTCTTAGGTTTGGTCATTTAACATAATCCCAGACTTCTTGAAGACTTTGTTCCTATAGGATTTTGTTCTTGATTTGGTTCTCAGCTGGAACGTTATTGGTGTATAGAAATGCTACTGATTTTTGCACATTGATTTTGTATCCTGATACTTTACTGAAATTGTTTATCAGTTCCAGGAGCCTTTTGGCAGAACTTTTAGGGTTTTCTAGGTATAAAATCATATCGTCAGCAAAGAGAGATAGCTTTACTTCTTCTTTTCCATGAATTCCCTTTATTTCCTCCTCTTTCCTGATTGCACTAGCTAGGACTACGTGGTCTCACCTTACATTCGTGATTACTAATCTCACAGGGCCTTTAGTGCTGCCTGGAAATACGATTACATTCCCCATCCTCTATCCAATCTCCCATTGGCTTATGTTTCACACTCTTTCCTATCTCCTCAAATTTCAAAGATCTTTTCCTCCTTTCTCACTCTCAGTTGATGACTTTACTTTTTACTTCACTTTGATAAGAAAAATGCACTTGGGACAAGAAAGCACTTCCCTACGTTTCTCCTACTAAGCCTCGCACCTCACCTGCTTTTGTACTCATGTGCTCCACTTGTCTCCAGTTACAAAGGTTGAATTTTGTCTTTTCTTATCTAAGGCAAATTGTCAGCCTGGTGTCCTACATTTTATCATTTCTCACCTACCCAGGGACATCTCTTTAGTATTTCTCTCCCCTCCCCCATACCATCAGTTTTCCCCTCTTTACTGGATCATTCACATAAGCATACCGAGATGCTTCAACACTCTCATCTTAAAAATGAATAAACATTTCCTCACCTCCACCTACCATCCCATTTCTCTGTTCACTTTTATAGCAAAATTTTCTGAAGAGCTTTCTATACTAGCTGTTTCTGATTTCTCTCTCCTCAAGTTCTCCTTTGTACTCACTGTGCTTGAATTTTGTTCCCACCATCTCACTGAAAACAAAACAAAATAAAACAAACCCCAACAACTTTGAAAGGGATCAGTGACCTCTGTCTTTCCAGTCGCTCAGGTCAAAACTCATCATTGGTTCTCCTCTTTCTCTTATTTCTCACATCCAATCGGTTGGACTACTCCAGTCAGTTCCACCTTCAAGTAAATCCAAAATTTTCACTATCACTTTGTTTTAAACCACCGTCATCTCTTGGTTAAATGGTCATAATAGTCTCTCAACTGATCTCCCTGCTTGCACCCTTACATACTTGCAACCTGCTCTCAAGATGATACACATGTGTGAAATGTTCTTTTTCTTAAAATCTTTGAATGACTTCCTATTTCACTTGGAGTAAAAGCCAAAGTCCTTACAGTGGTTAATACAGCCCAAAACCCTATATGACCTGGCTCCTCTCCCTTCTCAGACATCATCTCCTGACAT
Organism: Trachypithecus francoisi; assembly: GCF_009764315.1. Lineage (NCBI taxonomy): Eukaryota > Metazoa > Chordata > Mammalia > Primates > Cercopithecidae > Trachypithecus > Trachypithecus francoisi. The sequence goes on from NW_022681453.1 coordinate 191,638,160, forward strand.
TCTTCCTTTCATTCTCTGTTAGGTGCATTTCAACTTCTTTGCTATTTCTTGAACACACAAAGCACTTTCCAGCCTCAGGGTCTTTGCACTTCCTGTTTTGCTTCTTGGAATGCTTTTACCTCATAGCCTCATGGCTAATTCCCTCACTTCTTTTAGATTTCAACTAAAACATCCTCTTCTCAATGAGGCCTTCTTTGTCTTCTCTACATAGAGTGGTGCATGCGTGCACATATACCCACTCCCCACCCTCACTCATAACCCTGCTTTATTTTTTCCATAGCACTTACCATTATCAGACACAAAACATATTTGCTTCTTTATCTTTTTCTGTCTTCTGTGTTTATTGTGTTCACTGCTGTATTTCTATTATCTAAAACAGGGCCTTAAATGCAGTAGCATTAAATAAGTATTTGATGAATAAATGAGACTAATGTATTACATTAATTCATATCTGTGTAATGGAATCGAGGTTTCCTCTGAGCATTTCCAAGCTTTTCTTGAACTACCCTCTGCCTCCTGTAGTTGCTCTGGGAGGTACTGTGGAAGCAGCCATGCACTGTGTGATTCTGACCCTCTAGCTACAGTTGCTGGACCAGGGATAAAGACTCTGAGACAATTGCTTCTTCCTTGAGATTTTGGTACTGGGACTAAAAGAGCTGAGCCATCTGTTGAAATTCTAACACATCTTCCCACAGCTGTTGCGATGGTTCCACAGTTGTCTTCCTTTCAGCCAGGAGGACCAGATGCAGAGGTATCTATCAAAAAGGGAGAATAAAACAATGATCAGAAAAAAAGCAAAAATAATAGATGGTGAGAGAAGCTCCACAGTGCTCTAGTCCCCATTACCCGTTGTTCCTCAGATGTAAACAGATCCCTGCACCTCCTGCTGCATTAAGGAGAACACTAGTGCAATGTCTGCCATTATAGCAGGTGGTCAATACATACTAATTGAGTCAGAATCTGGAGGGGAGTAGATCTAATGTGTTTAATACCAAAACCTTCACAATAAATCAAAACAAGCTAAATTGCAAAAACAAATATGTTTTATGAACATTTGGCATCTTACTTCATTTGACAAAGAAGGGATTCTGTTCTTTGTCTTAGAAGGCATGATGTAGTGGGATAATTGGCCCAAAGGCAGGAAACTTAAGTTCTGGTCCAGCCAACAAGCTGGTTATCATCCCTTTTAAAATTCAATTTCCCATCTGTAAAATGAAAGGGCTAGATTAGGTGGGCTGCAGTCTATTTTCCATGTCCAGATTTTAGAACCTAGAGTCCTTTATGATATAGGGCAACACATGAAAGCATGTTCTTTTCCTACTGATGGTAGTCAGATGTTTAAAACATTTGTCTTATCTTGTGGCTGTGGCATAACTGAACCCCTTCATCTGTGGGAGAATTTTTCACTATATAAGTTTTAGTGGGAGATAGAACTTGTCTTCTCTATAGATGCTGAAAACCTCAAATATTCACTCTCCTGTTTCTCTGGTGCCTGGAACTAGGTTGACAGGAGCTAGGCCCATCAGACCCAGCTGCCAAGACTGAATTGGAAGCTTGTGACTCAAAAAGCAGGGGCAGCCAAGAGCCCATTCCAGAGGCAGGTGTTGGCAGCAGCTGCTACAGCACACAGTGCTGCCAGTTGTGATCTCCTGTGTCTGTCAAGGCTGAAGGGGACAGGATACCAGCATGGCATCCTGTGTTCCTGGAGGGAATGTGGGGGTCTTCCAGGCACCAGATTGAGAACATGATGGCTGTGATCCTGGCTGGCCCTAGGCCCCACTTTCTCTCCTGCCTCTCCAGTCTTCTTGTGATTCTATGAGCTGCCTACAATCCCTTCAGTAAGCTCCCTTTTTTAACTTAAATCTGTTGCAGGTTTCCCCCATTCCCCTTCTGCAAATAAGCACTTTGATTGAAAAACTAGATTAAAGGAGGGCAAGAGAGTCCTAAAACCAATTCCTCACAGAAGTCAACATGGAGATTAAGCAATGTGGTCAAAGGTTCCCTAACACTGACCTTGTCACTTTCACAGGAAGGATGTAGGAGTGTCACAGGAATAACAGAACCAGAGAGCTCCTGAGAGATCATTTAATCCATTTCTCATTTTTTTTTGTCATAGAGGCACATTCGGTTAGAAAGGAGAAATAACTTGTAGAGCGTCACACGGTCAGGTCCAGAGGTGGAGCTAGCATTCATGTCCCCCGATGCCATTTTCAGGATTTGTCTATCCAAAACTGCTCCCAGTTGGTTTGCACACGTTTTGGTTTACATTTTATTTTTCAGTTTGCATCTCTTTTTTTGTACTTAGTGAATCCAGTCTTCTTACCTCTTACCCCAACTTCAGTATTCTTATCCCTGTGAGTGGCATTGGCCCAGGTGAGGCATTTCACCTTCAGATTTTAAGAGAAAGCCAGATTTCTCTGGCAAGAGTCAAAGATTCAAGGAGGGTTAGTAAAGTCTCATATTCACAGCAACACCGAGGATTTTTCCCTCGCTAGGGTTCTGCTAGCTTTGTCTCAGTACTATATATAGGGTATATATATACCGTATATATAGTATATATACTTTTTTTTTTTTTTGAGATGGAGTCTCACTCTGTCACCCAGGCTGGAGTGCAGTGGTGCATGATCTTGGCTCACTGTAACCTCTACCTCCCAGGTTCAAAATTCTCCTGCTTTAGCCTCCAGAGTAGTTGGGACTATAGACGCCTACCACCATGCCCAGTTAATTTTTGTATTTTTAGTGGAGATGGGGGGTTTCACCATGTTGGCCAGGCTGGTCTCGAACTCCTGACCTGGGGATCCACCTGCCTTGGCCTCCCACAGTGCTGGGATTACAGGCGTGAGCTACCACGCCCGACCTCGGTACTGTAAGTTTTTAGATGGCAGAGAAGATCTGCAAACTGTGGAAAAACACAAAGCTATCAGAAAATGCAAAATCACCAGAATTCTTTAAATGTGCTCGAAGTTATGCTTGTGGGCTTCTCCCTCAGAAATGCCAACCCTGACTACTCATTGACTCCTGGGAAAGAATATCCTTAACAAAAGACAGCAAGTGAATGATTGCCTGTGAAGCATCAGTGTGAGATCTAGGCATATTCAGGCAGGCAAGGTATGGTTCCCTGCAGCTGTTGAGGATCTACCCTTAATCCAGGAGCTCTTTGTGATCCTTCTAGCCCCTTCAAGCTACAATTGTAACCATCAACCTTTTAAAAGAGCCAGCTTTTGACTTCCTTTAATTTCTTTATTGTGTTTCTGTTTTCTATTCTATTGATTTCTGCTCTAATCTTTGTTTTCTTTATTCTGCTTTCTTTGGGTTTTATTTGCTTTTGTTTTTCTAGTTTCTTAAGATGGAAGCTGAGGTCACTGATTTGAGACTCTTCTTTTTTTTCTGTTATTTATGTTCACTGCTATAAATTTTCCTCTTACTATTGCTTTACCTGCATCTCACCCATTTTGATAGTTGAGTTTTCCTTTTCTTAGTTCAAGTCATTTTCTAACTTCTAGTATGATTTCTTCTTGACTCAGGGGCTATTTGGAAATGAGTTATTAATTTTCAAATATTTGAAGATTTTCCAGTTTTCTGTTATTAATTTCTAATTTAATTGCAAGGCAGGCAGAAAACACACTTTCCATGACTTGAGTCCTTTAAAATTTATTGACACGCTCTTTATGACCAAGACTATGGTCTGTTTTGGTAAATGTTCCTTTTGTACTTGAGAAGAATGTGTATTCTGCTGTTGTTGGGTGTAGTATCCTAAAAATGTAAATTAAGTCTAGGTAGTCAATGTTTTTTTAAAGTCTTCCATATCCTTGCTGATTTTCTGTTTACTTGTTCTAGTAATTTTTGAGAGACGGTTGTTGAAATCTTAATCTATAAGTGCAGAGAAAGGATAAATGCATGAGGTAAATGATACCCCATGTTCCATGATGTGATTATTATGCATCGTATGCATATATTAGAACACCTCATGTACCCCATGAATATATACACCTACTATGTACCTACAAAAATAAAAAATGAAAAATTATTCTTAAAAATTATAAGTGTGGCTTTGTCTATTTCCTCTTGTGGTTCTATCAGGCTTTCATCTCTACTCTTAAGTGCATCAGCATTTAGGATTGTTAATCCTGCTTGATAAATTGGCCCATCTATCACTGTGAAATGATCCTCTTTATCTTTGGTAATACTCTGTTCTTTCTCTAAAATTTTCCTGGACTGCTATTAATCAAGATACTTTAGCTTTTGTTTTTTAAATTTAATGTTAGCATGATATATCTTTTTCACACTTTGACTTTTAACCGGTTTATGTTTTTATATTTAAACTGATTTCTTTTAAGCAGCATATGGTTGAGACTTGCTGTTTAATACAATCTGAACATGTCTGTCTTTTACTTGGAGTATTTACATTATTTACATTAAATGTGATTGTTGGTATGATTGGGTTTAAATGTACTATTTTGCTATTTCATTTCTATTTGTCCCATCTGTCCTTTGTTCCATCCCCATTTTTTTCCTGCCTTTTTTGGATTACATTATTTTTTTAAAGAATTTATTTTATTATTTTTTTTGTTGGCAAATTAGCTGTTACTCTTTTTTGTTTTATTTTAAGGGCTGCTTTAGGGTTGTTGTATTAACCTTAACTATTCCAGTTTTTCTTCACATGATATCCCATGTCACATCAAGTATTTAAACCTTGCAAGAGTATGCCTACATTTCTCCCCTCTTGGCCTTTGTACTGTAATTGCACATTTAACTTCTACATGTGTTATACATCCCACAGTACATTGTTAGTATTTTTGTTTTTAAAAAGTCAATTATCTTTACAGAGACTTAAACAACGACAAAAATGTTTTTATATTTTCTCCTGTTGTTGCCATTTTCCCCGTTCAGGACCCTTCCTGCTCACTACCTCCTTCAAAGCAGTCTTAGGAGTACTATTTATTTATGTATTTACTGTTTTTTGAGACGGAGTCTTGCTCTGTCACCCAGGCTGGAGTGCAGTGGCGTGATCTCGGCTCACTGCAATCTTCGCCACCCCAGTTCAAGCGATTCTCATGACTCAGCCTCCAGAGTAGCTGGGATTACAGGGGCGCACCACCACATCTGGCTGAATTTTTGTATTTTTAGTAGAGATGGGGTTTCACCATGTTGGTCAGGCTGGTCTTGAACTCCTGACCTCAGGTGATCCACCCACCTCAACCTCCCAAAGTGCTGGGAGTACAGGCATGAGCCACCGCACTGGCAGGAGTACAATTTAAAAACAAGGGTTACAAATTTCTCTTCTTGCTGTAGCCAGAGTTGGTTTATCTTGCTTTGCTGTCAATGAAACTGGGGATCAGCTGGCTATTAAAAGCACATTGAAAGTTGTTTATTAGTCGATATTGTAGGAGCAATAAAAGAACATCATCTTTCCTGAAAATCACCGAGCTCCTCACAATTTTCTGAACATTTTGCATCTCCTCTATTGGCTGAAATAGATGATGTTTCTAAAATACGATGCACCTGGAATAACTTTCATATATCCTTCAGCATTTGGGTGTTGGAACTTTCAAGAGGAGGTAATGAGACAATTTGAACACTTGTCGCCCCCTCAGTTCTTGGCATTGCCGTTATACCCTGAGAGTGCCAAGGTCTTGGCATCTTCCAGACTTAGTTGTTTGAGCTGCAGGTGCTATGGACAGACAGCCCAACAGATGACCATTATGAGCTTGGCACCTACAGACCAGCTTTTGGAGAGGAGAGAAGGTGCAGTCACTCCCTACTCTCACCATAGGCCTTGATGCAAAATGCAAAGCTGGCACAAAAAGCTCATCTAAGTGGGCCAGGTGCCTGGTAACATCCTTTTCACATTAGCCAGCTGTTTTTTCTTGGCTGGCATCACCAGGAAAGCTTGTCCTGATCCCATCAGACACATGGTGGTGTGCAGACATGGTGAAGCTCTGGCATAAGTAACTCACCTAGGTTAGCAGAGGAGCACAGGAATAGGTCAGGGTGCCCTTTCCCACGCTGCCTGCACAGCGAAAGCTGGATGTCTCCCAGAAGGGGCAGCCAGGCTTCTGGTTGACAATTCTAATCCCATAGTTTCCGAAAAGAGCACATATAACCATATAGACACTAAGGAGTATAATAAGGAGTATAGTTTAGGGTAGAGCTTAGGAAGAAGCTACACTAAACCCAACTAACATTTACTGATTGGCACAAAGACATTGTGCCAGGGACTAAGTGTAGTTCAAAGAAGTGTGATCCATGTCCTGGTTTTTCATGTATTCAAATCTGGCTGGAGAGAGAGGACATAATGGTCAAGAGATAACTGATAATAATAAAAGGAATGACTTAATGAGGCAACATGTGCATTGGCAAATGAGGACAGTAGATGGTGAGTTTTAGAAGGTGGACATTTGCTGGTTTTTAAAAGGAATCAGACCTTCAGAGTGATCGGTTAGTACAGAAATAGTGAACCAATTTGAAGGAGATAATACTATGTACTTAAGACCAGAAACCAAGTGTTTGGGGCAGAGGGAGGCCAAGGAGGAAGCTTAGCATCACTGTGTTGGTTTTGGTAACTGAGATGTTATTGGACTACTACTGCAGAGGTGAAAAACATGGGTTGTGAAGCTCTATAATTTACTGGCTGTTATAACCTTGAGCAAGTTATTTCACTCTCTAAATCTCAGTTTCTTCATCTGCAAAATGGGACAAAGTAATATTACTAGGTTCCTTCAAAGGGTTGTTATAAGGGTTAAATAAATGAATACCTAGTAATTAAGCACAAAACAGTCTCTGACACAGAATAAATATCTGATAAATATTAGCTAATAGTGGTGGTTGTATCAGTGCTAGTAAAGTTTATTGGGCCCATACCTTAAAATGAAGTCTGTGAGCTGCAAGATCTTAATAGTAGCCTCTTTCCACATGAGGCACCTGAGGCTGAAAGATTATACAACTAGCTAGTGGCAGGGCCTATGAGTAGACTCAGGTGTTCTGACTTCCTGTCTCATGCCCTTCCCACCACACTGCGTCATAGCCTATACTTGAAAAGCCTGGAATGGGTAAGTGAGACCAATTAGGGGCAGAATGGGGGCAAATTTGACTTTGTTTTCATCTTAATTTGTTATTATCCTTTTGATTCTGGGTAAACTGTGATATTTTGTTCAGGGTTCTTTATGCAGTTGCCTGCCAGCTCCGATAACTAGCTGGAAGGCAGCAGCAGAATCTGGTATTTGACAGTGAAACTGCCTAGTACATCTCACAAGGGCCTGGCAGTCAGCCCACAGTTGGCCTGGGCAGGCACTCCCGGGCCAGGTTTCAGGTCAGCATAAAGTGATTCATTTTTGTTGTGCATTTGAAGGAAGCAGGAGAATCACAGGGATTTAATGAGCATATTTGATTGGAGCTTTTTCTCAGGAGAAGAGAATATGTTCTCTCGATGTCTGTCATATGAAGAGGGAAGACAAGAATCCTAATGACCTGAGCACAGCAGGGCTCTATTTGAAACACTGAAGACTTAGCTGTGGGGAAGCTCCAGGATGTCAGGAAGAGACACTTCCAGTAGAGAGGCTGCCTGAGAAAGAGGAACTCTCTCTACAGGAAACTGGGGAGATATTTTTCACTGGAGTGAGGATGTATTGGCTTGGGTTGAGGTTTTCCAAATAACCAAAAGCAATGCAAACTCCTATTTCTTTTTTTTTTTTTTTTTTTTGAGACGGAGTCTTGCTCTGCTGCCCAGGCTGGAGTGCAGTGGCCGGCTCTCAGCTCACTGCAAGCTCCGCCTCCCGGGTTCACGCCATTCTCCTGTCTCAGCCTCCCGAGTAGCTGGGACTACAGGCGCCCGCCTCGTCACCCGGCTAGTTTTTTGTATTTTTTAGTAGAGACGGGGTTTCACCATATTAGCCAGGATGGTCTCGATCTCCTGACCTCGTGATCCGCCCGTCTCGGCCTCCCAAAGTGCTGGAATTACAGGCTTGAGCCACCGCGCCCGGCCACAAACTCCTATTTCTTATTAGTTGTATACTGTAGCTTTCTTGGCCTAGTTCAGTAGGCCTGGATAAAAAGAAATAGCAGATCTAATACAATTCAAATCCACAAATGTGCATTAGGTGTTTATTACACAGAAGGCAAGGAAAATGTTTGAAAATACTGTATAAAGATGAAGTTGACATGGTCCTTGCCTTCTGGAAACTCCGTATCCACTTGGGGAGATATGTAGTGAAATGTAATACATACCTTTTGGGGCTGCTGCTCTGTTCACAATGATTCCTTTTTCTTTAGGGACAGCCCCTGATGCACAGATAAAGGAGGTCTCTAGTGGAGCTGTACTGTGTGGGTAACCTTCCAATTCTCACAATAGCAAATTGGACACTGGACATTAGCTGAGCTGATCCATTCTCTCTCTCATTTAAAACCAAAAACAAAAGAGACAGAGACTGGGTGTCATTGATAATGGCAGTACAGAGAAGATTCATGACTCCCAAACAGTTCTTTTCTTTAGAAAGTCCTTCACAATTTCACTTCTTTACCGCTAGAAGACATGTCGCAGTCTTTCCCAATAATTGTTCTTTGCATAAATTAGTTTGAGTTGGCTTTCTGTCACCCACATCCAAATAAGCCTGATTCATATAAATGATATGATTTTAAAAAGTGGTCAGTTGAAAATCTGTGGAAATAGCCAGAGAGAGGGAGGTGAAGGAGAAAGAATAGCCAGTATCTCTAAATGTCTCTAACAAATATAATGGGAAGCTATATATCTAATTACCCTTACAGAACAGACCTCAGAATGCTAAAGATGTCACATACTGATGAGTCTCTTGGTATTTACTAACAGTATGGTAGAGCAAAGGGAATTCTAACTTGGGAGTCAGAAGTAATTTTCTGGTGCTAGTTTTCATTTTTTTAAAATTAATTTTTATTTTTTTTTGAGACGGAGTCTCACTCTGTCACCAGGCTGGAGTGCAGTGACATTATCTCAGCTTACTGCAACCTCTGCCTCCTGGATTCAAGCGATTCTCCTGCCTCAGCCTCCCAAGTAGCTGGGACTACAGACATGTACCACCATGCCCAGCTAATTTTTGTATTTTTAATAGAGATGGGGTTTCACCGTGTTGGCCAGGATGGTCTCGATCTTTTGACCTCTTGATCCACCCACCTCCACCCCCCAAAGTGCTGGGATTACAGGTGTGAGCCACTATGCCCGGCCTTCTGGTGCTAGTTCTACTATTAAAAACCTGGGTGACTTTGGACATGTTGTTCCTTCTTAGTTTCAATATATGTAAAATATACGGATGAACTTAACAATCTTCGAGGCCTCTTCCAAGTCTATGATTATTGGCTGATATAAATAATAGATTATGATATCCATCTACATAAGCAATAGCAAAAGTAGATCCAATAATCCAAATGATGTAGAAAAGATAAAGGAAGATGTGATGCTTAAAACTGAGTGTCAACTTGATTGAATTGAAGGATGCGAAATACTATTCCTGGGTGTGTCTGTGAGGCTGCTGCCAAAGGAGATGAACATTTGAGTCAGTGGACTGGGGGAGGCAGACCCACCCTCAATCTGGGTGGGAACCATCTAATCAGCTGCCAGCATGGCTAGGATAAAAGCAGGCAGAGGAACGTGGAAGGACTAGACTTGCTGAGTCTTCCCAGTCTTCATCTTTCTCCCATGCTGGGTCCTTCCTGCCCTTGAACATTGAGCTCCAGGTTCTTCAGCTTTTAGACTGGTGGACTTACAGCAGTGGTTTGCCAGGGGCTCTCAGGTCTTCAGCCACAGACTGAAGGCTGCACTGTTGGCTTCCCTACTTTTGAGGTTTTGGGATTCGGACGGGCTTCCTTGCTCCTTAGCTTGCAGACGGCCTGTTGTGGGACTTCACTTTGTGATTGTGTGAGTCAGTACTCCTTAATAAATTTCCTTTTATATACACATCTCTCCTATTAGTCCTGTCCCTCTAGAGAATCCTGATTAATACAGAAGGGTAAAAATGGATTTATGCAAAGAGGATTTAACAGTCAATAGATTCATTTGCCATAGATATTTTCTAAATAAAGCTTAATCGGAGAATGTGAATGTCTATGAAAACATAATTTGATGTTACACTTGGTACGTCCTCATTAATGGAAAGTTTAGTTCATTTCAACTCAATAAATATTTATGTAGCCTACACCAAGTACTGTGTTATGCCCAAGAGATTGAGAGATGGACTAAGAAAGAGTTTCTGCCATCAGGCAGAGGTTTTCTATTGCTAACTCTTTCAACAAGTGATTTCATCCTTCTGCTTCCCGTGTACGTGCCTGGTAATTTTTCAATTGAAGAGAGCGTTGCCAGAAATAATTATTGATGGTAATATTAATAATAGGTAAATACTTTGAGTGCTTACTGTGAGGCACTGTACTAAGTATTTGACTTGCATTATCTCATTTAATAGGTAATACATGTAAGGTTGGAGCTATTACTATACATTTTATGAATAAGGAAATTAAGGCCTAAGGAATACTTTGCCCAAAATGACACTTTACTTTAGGCATGCCTGCCTTCAACATCCATGGTCTTAATATTCTATAGGGAATTGTTTCAGTGTAATACCTGTGTTATAATTAATGTTTATCAAGTACTGTGTATAAGGAGCTGGGCCAAAAGTTTATAAATCAAGGTAACCTAGGTAGGAAGACATTTTGGACTCATGATTCTTTGGAACTTTCTAACCATTGAAGCTAGCCAAAAATGGAAACGATGGACTCAAGAATCATGAGTTTCTTGCCACTTAGATATGTTCCTCTAAGCTGGATGATACTTAGAAAAGTTTTAAGATTATGTGAATCCTTGTACTGGAGAAAGACAGTTAACATAGGAAACTCCTTAGATCTTTTGCATCCCTGGCTCCTATGAAAATGCTGAAGTTGGTTCTTTAAGTTGTGGCCTGGCAGGGGGAAAAATAACTCTTAGACCTATCAGAAAGCCTGTCAAGGAGCATAGAGTATTACCAGGGTTAACCATGCAATCATAGGACTTTTATCTTGCACAGACTGTAGATCAATAAAATTAATGCAATGAATTTGGGCCCAGCTTCTCATGGAGAGAAGGGGTGCGATTTCTCACGTGTGGACTGCACAATGGATAGGCCTCCTGCAGCTCAAGTCAATGAATGATTTTTCTACTTTGCAATGCAAACTCCAGTTCTTGTGATAATGGCTTTCCCTGAGTGTCAGATAAAACCCAGTGCTTTGGTATATTTCCCCTGTCAAGGCAAAAAGCATAGCTTAAACCAGAAACGGTTCCTTGGCTACTGAATTTTCACCATTGGATTGGTTGTTCTACCAGGAATAGTAAGTATTGCTCCCACTTAGTTCATTGTCAGCCTCTGGCTTTGTTACTGTATAGCACGTGAGCGTGCAATGAGTTATTTTCTCGTCTTAAAAAATATATGAACAGGACTTCTGATATGAGCATTTCTTGGATCGTGTAATCTTAAATGGACTCAAGCTTTGAATGCATGAATGAGCATGGGATTATATGGGAACCATGTGAATGATCAAATGAAATGTAACCAGGGCCAAAAACTTAATATTTAGTATTTCTATTATATAAACTATGATTTAGCATGTCAAAGGGATTACCAGGTCTAAGCACTTTATGTATAAATGGGAAAAACTGAGGAACAAGTGGAGAAAGTGACTTACTTTTCCAAGGTCATGTGGACATCTCATTCCATGGAACTGGAGTGAGAGACCATGGAGTTCACATTCACCCAAGGGCTTTTGTCTCCACCCTCCTGCTCACTCATCCAGTTCCATTCCACTGCGGCAGAGTCTGAGCTGTGGACCTGGTCAGTGATGTGCCTATAGGAGCACTGATGATACAGGAAGTGGCAAATGTCTCAGCCCCAGCCTCAGAGCTGGACTAACTGCGTGGTTAATTGTGGATCATTTCTTTGAAACTTCTGAGGCTCCATTCTTTTTCTTCTCCCTCCTCCTTCTCCTCCTCTTCTTCTTCCTTCTCCTCCTCCTCCTCTCTTTTCTTCTTCTTCTTCTCTTCTTCTTCTTCTTTTTTTTTTTTTTTTTTTTTTTTTAGATGGAGTCTTGCTCTTGTTGTCCAGCCTGGAGTGCAATGGCACAATCTTGGCTCACTTTAACCTCCATCTCCTGTGTTCAAGCGATTCTCCTGCATCGGCCTCCCAAGTAGCTAGAATTACAGGCGCCCACCACCACACCCAGATAATTTTGTATTTTTAGTAGAGATAGGGTTTCTCCATGTTGGTCAGCACGCTGCTTCTTGAGCCAATGAATGCAGGATAAGTCAGGGCCTGAAGCAATGAATAGCTAATGAATAGCTGGCATGGCAAGAGTTCTTGTTTAAGGGCTTGGGGACACAGGTGAGGTGTGAGTGAGATCTTCAAGCATAGATTTTCATAATGTTTTCCTCTGAATGTGGAAGAGGTTTGCAGTGTATCTGGTGGAAGAAAGGACAAGGAGAAAGGACGAGACGCCAGACAGAAGGTGAAATACTGTTTTCTTAAAGTTCTCTAGGAGACAAAACACATAAACATATTCTTTCTTTGAAGTCAAGTGATGTGGTACAGTTTCCTCAGTCTCTCTGAGGATCCAGTGTCCCGAGGCCATCTGGCAGCTTGAGAATGTAGCTTTGGGAGCTTGTGAGAAAGGGATTAGAAGCCTCAGTCAAGGATCAAGACAGCTACAGTGGCAGAGCCAGGTACCTCAAGGGGCTTTTTGGGCAGGAGACTACATTGATAGGAATCTACAGGGTCACCTAAGACAGCTATTTGTAGATGGTGACGGGGAGGAGAGGATTTCACAGGAGGGTGGGTTCCTGCATTATGCTAATAGCTTCTGAGAGCCTGAGGAATATAGGTTATCAAGGTTAAGAAATAATGAAAAACATGAGATAACACAGGGTAAAAGTCACTGTTCTTTCACGTGAGATAACACAGGATAAAAGTCACTGTTCTTCCACATGAGATAACACAGGATAAAAGTCACTGTTTCTCCCGCTTTCTACCTTTCTCAACTTCCCCAGGATGTTCCTTAGGAACTTCTTCTTTTCAAGGCTGCCCTTGATGTCTATTTATTTTTAAATATGTAATTAACTGGCTATGCAGAGGAAAATTATTATTTTTCATCTGATATTATTTGCCATCAGCTCTAAACACTTTGGTTTATGATCTACTTGCTGTTAAACATTTTAAAATTGCATTTCCTTGCTATCTACAAATTGCATGCCTCTATAATAGATACTGCAAAGCACAAAGCCATGAATAAGATAAGGTTCCTGGGCTGCAGGAGCTAACAACACTAGAAATGGGAGAGAAGATGTATTCACAGCTGCCATGGACTGCTGCTGTGGTGAGTAGCTTGAGTGATACGAAAGAAGCACTTTAGGAATTCAGGCAGAAGGAAGCATATCTTGCAGGTGCCAGCAAGGCTGACTCAATGGAAAAGCTGACATTTTTCTTAGACTTAAACCCATCCAAGTGGGATAATTTGTTTTCATTGCAATAAAAATATTTAATTATGTTAAGTGCACGCAAGTCTTTAATAATAGCAGTATATGTATTTCTATAACATTTGTTCAAGAAATGCAAAAATAAAATGCTGATTGTCTTCTGACTTGAATAATTCTTGGTAGACTGGCATCAAGCAGTATGCAACTACAAGGTCCCAAGTGATCAGCCCAAACTCAGTTTGACCAGAGGGCTGTTTCCCTGCCATTCCATGTATAGTTGTTGAGATTGGACAGGGTCCAATAAATAGCACCCTTCTTATTCACTTGAGTTCTGAACCAAAGGGAAAATAAGGCTTAAGAGTAAGGTAGGTTGGGAGCCAACATATTATTTTTACCAATGAAGTTGATGTTGGTAAATGTAGTTTCTAATTATAGGGTGGCAGGCTTACTAATACTGAATCCCAGAAGTAGCAGGACTTAACCATAGCACCCCTGCTCTGTGCCTGCCCTTGAAAGACTCAAGGGATAGAGAAGCAGAGCAGGTGCATGCTTTCTGCAGAAACATCAGAACTCAAAGTGAAAAAGAAAAAATGAAGGGCCAAGATTATGCAGATTCATTTCTTAGTCCCAACCAATCAGACACAGCCCTTTTCCCCAAAGGGAGGAGTAAGTAAAGAGTGAAGAGGGGTCAGGGTTTCTATGGCCATGAAGTCTTCTCACGGAAGGGCAGGGTAGAGAGAGCCTTTCTCACTCCCAGCCCTCCACAATAATTGCCCTGAGAAACTAGCCGGAATCAATGCAGCAGATACAATATTTATCTTATTTTCACTTCAAAGAACCTCTCACACACTAAATGAAAGGCAATGAAAAAAAACCTCTAAAACAAAACAAAGAACCCCAAACCAAAGAGACACACTCTTTTGTTCTCTCTTCTGCTTCCTGGAGGACACTTCATTTCCATGTTTATTAAATCGTGGTCACAGAAAATCCTGACTCAGTTTACTTTTCACTTCATTATGCTTTAAGGCTGTCATTTAATGAGTGGTGTCACACAGAGGTATAATCTCTCAGGATGTGATGGTGAGGGAGACGGGTCTTTGAAGTCAGCTGTTTTTTAGGACATGTGTCTATCTATCCATCCATCATTTTACCCCACATTGTTAGGTCCTCTTGCTACCTGGGTTGTGAGGTGGTGTGTGTTAGTGTGTGTGCAGACCTGTGTGAAAGAGAGAATGAGAGAGAGATCCCAGCTTCCCATCAGTCCTTCCTGTTCTTAGTGAGTTCCTGCTTATTCAAGAACTCTCTGACCCACTCTAAATTCCCCAGATTCATCCCTTTGTACTCCCACAACTGTAGAAAAATATACATTTATTCTTTATATTGAGAATAGCTCCATACATCTTATCCTCACAACCCGTACCTTGCAACCAGATATAGGTTTAATAAATAAGAATTCACACATGCAGCAAAGGATCCCGGCATGCTGACCTCTCTAGGAGCCAGTATCCCAGCTCCTCAGGAAACCTGGGTTCATTCTCAACCAGCCATGCAATTTTGATAATGTGTCCTTCAACCTCTGTGGCCCTTGCTTCCTTCTTCTGTAATAAGGGAGTAGAATTTCGTTTTTTATTGTAGGCTAATGGGTAGGACTTACTGGTTTACATATTATGTAAAACATTACAATTATGCATTTTGTATTTTGCTTGTAAAAATTCAAACAAGACTCAAGTAAAATGAAGAAAAAAGAGGCCATTTTTTTATGCTTACAAATATTTACTCAGTGAGTATCTCTGCCCATCTACTCTCTATCACATTGCTTATTGATTTTCTTCATAGCTCTTAGAATCCAAAATTGTATCTTGTTTAATTATTTGTTTGCTCTCCCACCTACAACTAAATTCTATCAAGACAGGGATTCTATTTTTTCCTCTGTCCCTCACATATAGTAGATGCTCAACAAATAGATGCTGACTGAGTGAAGGATGTCTTTCTAGTGGGTGTAATACCCATTGCAGGGAAGGCTCAGAGACAGAAGAGCACTGGGTGAAGACCAGGGAGAATCAATGGTAACTGAGTAAGGAGAGCTGGGAAGCAGATGACAGGAGAAAGACTGAAGTCCCCGTCGGGTTTCAGAGTTCTACAATGAGTTTGTCTTCTGGGTCCTCCAAGCTCTCTAGTTTGGTTCCTCATCAGATCACATTATATTGCCACCAGCAAGAAACTCATGCCTGAGGGACAGCTCCATACATCCTAGGATTTGAAACTTGGTCTAGGGTTTTATTTTTTGCAAGTAGCTCTTAGCACATCTATTTTATATTTCACTTTCAAGAAGACCTCAAGAAGGGAGTCTCTTTAAATTCATAATGTATTTTTCTAGATTTGTTGTGATTCGACTTTATTTGGTCACTTGGAGTTGGAAGAACTTAATAGAGTAGCTTTTCAAAAACCCATTATGGTACATTATCTCCTTTCTGTAAGTTAACAAATGTACAGATTTCTTTAACAGTTAAAAAAGAAAGGCCATGGTGTCTCCAGAACCATTAAGGTACGTGATAATCTCATTACATTTCTTGGTACAATTAGCTTCTTCATTTTCCTTAAGGGGTATTCATATTCTCTCCAATTAAAGGTATTTTTAGCTTTTCTGAAGTATGTAATTTTCTTTGTAAAAGAAAAAGGCTCCATTTATTTTTGTTGCTTGAACAAATTCCATTTATCCCTTTCAATAATTTTAGGTGTATGTTTCTTACTTGGAAATATAAATGGCATTTAAAGATCAAGAATGATTTATTTACAGCGCTGGTATCTTATTGAGAAAGTGCTGAGGCTTCTGAATTCCGGCATCTGCCTATTGTCAAGAACATCAGTCATTGAGTGGGAAGAGCAGGGAATCTTGAATCAGGCCCCGAGCTCAGACTGCAGCAGCGAGCCTGGCTGCCTATCCTTAGAGAACCTTCTAATCAACCCACTTCTCAATGTGGATTGAAGTTTGCAAGAACTGCTGGAACAAACTTATTTTTGCTATTAAAATGGAAATCAAAAGAAAAATGTGATTTTTAAAAATAGATAATTTCTCAAGAGCATTTAGCTACAATAGAAGTGCCTAAATTCGTTAGATATATTAATGAGGTTAATACAGAAATTCTCACCATAAAGGACCATCTTATTATTGTTATAGGAACAAATTTTAAGCAAAACATAATTTAAAATATCAGTCTGTGATCAATGTCTGTAAACATAGAAACTTTCTAAACTCTAAAATCTAAGCTGCGTTTTTCATCCTCATTCCAAAACTTTGTTCTTTGTTGCCAAGATAACACCATTAGACTAAAGAAACTCAAAGTGGTTATAATTGAGATGTTATTTGATTCTTATTTTAGCCTTAAGTTAGCATATTAATAAAACAGCATATGAGTATCCTGCTGTGGAAATCGTAAGCTAAATTTTCAGAGTGGACTTGTAGCCTAGTAACAACAGGTTACTTATTGGAACGTCACTAACTTTTCTTCATGACTTAGGCCCTTTATTATTATTTATAAATAAATAATGTATTCTTCAAGCTGTAATTATGGAGAAGAGATTAATATTGGAGGAGAAAAAAGAAAAAGCAAGAGAGTGGAAGAAAAAGAAAGAAAGAATACAGAGAAGATAAGAGAAGTAAGGAGAGAATAAAGCAATTTTTAAAAAAGAAAAGAAAAACTGAGAAATGTTTTCCCTTTTCTAGGTCCTAAACTGCCTTTTGAGTCATATAGTAATAATGGAATTGTAGGACTTTTTTTCGTAACAATCCATTTCATTTCATTTTATTTTATTTTAGTAGGTTTCTTTTAAAGAAAAACTTTATTTTGAAATAATTATAGATTTACACAAAGTTGCAAACATAGTACAGAGAGGTCTAGTGGGTCCTTCCCTCAGTTTTCTCCATTGGTGCCCTCCTATTGAACTATAAGACGATATTGAAACTAGGAAATTGACATTGGCACAGTGTGAGTGTGTAGCTGTATACCCCTTTTCACGTGTAGATTGATATATCCACTGCACTTAAGATACAGAAGTAATCCATCACTACAATTATCCCCCTCCTTGTACTACTTCATACTCAAAACTCTCCCCTTTTCCTCCTTCTCTCATCCCTTTTTTTCTTTTTGAGACGGAGTCTCCCACTATAGCCCAGGCTGGAGTGCAGTGGCGTGATCTCGGCTCACTGCCACCCCTGCCTCCCGGGTTCAAGCGATTCTCCTGCCTCAACCTCCCATGTAGCTGGGATTACAGGTGCCCACCAACACACCTACCTAATTTTTTGTATTTTCAGTAGAGACGGGGTTTTGCCATGTTGGCTAGGCTGGTCTCGAACGCCTGACCTCAGGTGATCCACCCACCTTGGCCTCCCAAAGTGCTGAGATTATAGGTGAGTCACCACACCCAGCCTCTCTTCCCTCATCCTTAAATCCTAGAAACCTTTGATTTATTCTATCACTAGAATTCTGTTTTCCAAGAATGTTACATAAACGATTTCATACAATATATAGTTTTGAGATTGGCCTTTCCTACTCAGCATGATTTCCTTGAGATTTATCTTTCTTACTGTTTGTGTGTATTGCTAGTTTGGTCCTTTCTATTGTTGAGTAGTATTTCAAGAATTGTGTTTAAATGAGCTGATGAATGCTAAAATGCTTTTTATGCAATAAAGCACTGTTTACCCCTATTCTAACTCAGAAAATCAGTAATCCTATGTGACATAGTCAATTTGTTTCATATAGGCCTCTGTGCTTTGCACACGCTAAGTGCTCTCCTCTCCCGCATGCTTTGTCTAAGGAGTTGTTGCATGCTTGTCCTCCTCTGCGCTCTCACACTGCATCCTGCTCTTACCTTTATCAACTGTGTGTCCCCATGTTTGTTTTCCGGTGTTAGACTCAGTGCCTTTCGGGGTAGGGAGCATCTTCTTGCAATCCCTGACAATGGCCTATTCTCAATAAACGTTGGCTGCATTGATTTTGAGTTTAAGTTAATTAGGCTATGGGTTCTGACTTTGCTGGCACATGGAAGTCACCTGGGCAGGCTTTAAAAAATTCGGATGCTGGGTCTCACCTGCAGAGATTTCATCTCGATCGTTCTTAGGTGCAGCTAGGGTACTGGAATTTTAAAAGCTCTACAGATGGTTCTAATGTTCAGTCAAGATCTGGAACCACTGCCTTGGTCAAGATAAAGAATAAAACCACTGTATTAGATAGGATTTAATCCATATAGGAAGCACTGTATTTGGTTGTTTTTTACGTGCCCGCAGTACTTTTTTGTTGTCGTTGAAAACAAGCATTTACTTGCATTGTGATGTTTCGATGTCTCCTATTGTTAACAGAAAGGTTTCATGTTTGAACCACAATACAACCTTGAGAATTTTGCTGTCGCTTTGATTCTATGGAATACATTCTGCAGGCAGGAAAGGTGTGTGCTATACCCTCCATAACATTTAAATCAATTCAAAACACATTTCTGAGGCTTCTGAAAGTAGTCATTAACCAGTGGTTCTCAACCTTGGCTGCACATTAGAGTCAGCTGGGGAGTTTTAAACATTCCAAGGCCCAGGCTGTACCCCACATCAATTAAATGACATTCTCTGGAGATAAGACCCAGGCATCAGCACTTTGTAAAGCTTCCCAGGTGATGACAATGCATCGCCAAGACTGAAAAACCGTTGTCCCGAATGAACACGGTTCCTACATGAATCCATTCCTAATTCATCTTTATAAACATATTCCTTAACCCTAGATGAATCCATCCCTAATTCATCTTTATAAACATATTCCTTAACCCTAGATGAATCCATTCCTAATTCATCTTTATAAACATGATCATTAACACTTTTTGAATTACATAAATTAACGATGATATTAATTGGGTGAAAAATAGAAGTGTCCCTTATTCTATCCTCATGCTTTAAAAAAACCTTAGTTGTTATTAATGTGTACATGACATTGTGCTATTAAAATGTGTTCATGTCCACTAGTTCATTTATTTCTTACAAATAAAACAAAAGAGCAAGATAGAAAGGAGCAATGATTAACTTTGTACCTTACTTTTATAGATGAGAAAACCAAGCCATAGACAGATAAAGCCATGCAGGGCATAGGAGGAGGCATGAAAGGCTCCTAGAGCTTGAAATTTAAGGAGGCACTCACTCTCAGGGTTGTGCAAGTACAGGTTGGCACCTGAGTGGGGGGTTCTACCTTAAGTTGTGTGCCTTAGTTAACTCATTCACTTTAGTCCCAGCCCCGAAAATGGCTTACCCCAAATCATATGGCTAGGCAGTGGGAGGATAAGTGCTAAGATCAGACTCTGGGGCAAATATACCTTTCTCTCCCTACCATGCCTTATAGATTAGGAAATACACACTTACATTAGAAAATGCAGAATTCCACCTGCTTTAACTTAGTATGGAGGCTTGAATAATACCCCCCACCAAAGAAGCCCACATTCGAATCCCCAAACCTGCGAATAGGTTATCTCATATGGAAAAATGGACTTTATGAACATGACCAAATTAGGGATCATGAAATGGTAGGATTATCCTGAATTATCTGATGGGACTGGTGTAAACATAAGGGTCTTTATAAGAGTGAGGCAGGAGAGTCAGAGTCAGAGTCAGAGAGGGAGATGTGGAGACAGAAGCCAAGGGGGACATGATGCTATTCTTGAAAGGAGGTCATAAATCAGGGAATGTAGACAACCTTTAGAATTTGGAAAATGCAACATCCTAAAGCCTTCTGAGGGAACATGACTCAGCTGATACCTTGACTTTAGTCTATAATACCTGTTTTGGACTCCTGACATTCCTGAACTATGAAATAATCTATTTATGTTGTTTTAAGTCAATAAGTTTGGGTAATTTGTTATAGCAGCAATAGAAAACCACATACTTAGTTTAAAGCATTTGGTCAGTCTAATAAAACCATATTCAACTATAGTCACTAGTAAGACTCCTGGATGTAAAAAACTAATTTAATGATTGTCATTTACTACAGACATATAAGTAGGCACTTAATTTATGTATGACTAACAGGTAAGCTCATAGAAAACACCTGGATCCCTTCTCCTTTACTAAAGGTCTGTATTTATTTGGGCTATGTAATGAGGATTTGATTTGCTTCTCTCTTCCCCAAATCTGACTAATTGCTGCCCTCCTTAAGAAACTGGAGGAGCTGGTATTGCTCTTCTTGTGTCAAAGAGCCTTTGATCATATGTGCTTTCCTGCAAAGCCATGCAAATTATAAAAACTACAAAAGTGTCAGTTTGAAGCGGGGGAGATCTGAGTATTTCCTCTTAAAAAGAGAACTTGAGAGGTTAGCCATAATGTACACCCTGGAATAACTTCCATGCATGTGGAAAAAGGGTGGATTCTAAATTCAATGTGGCACAATACACCACTCACATGTAGCCAAAATTTTCTTTGATTATTTTCTAGAAAGAGTCCATGTTGGAGACTAATATACCACCTCTCAGTAGATTAATACAGTGAATTTTTCTCCAAAGATGGAAATGATTGCTATTTCTTAGTGGATAGCCAAATAAAGTAGTTGGCTCATGTTTAGGTGCCATGTTTTATACAAAAAATCATCTAAAATACTTAAATCACGTTCAGTGTGGTAAGCTGTGTATACTGTGGGAGACACCTGGGAACTGAGCCAACAGAGGGAATAGATTCTCATCTTCTGCTGGTGTGTACATTCACTGGGGAAAATGGTAGACAGAATCATCAACATTCCTTAGGATGTTATTGCTTTTTCTCTTGCTTGCTGTTCTTGTTTGCTGTTCTCTCTCTCTCTCTGATAAGCACATACAATCGAATTTGAAAAAAATTAAAAATTAAATGTGACATAATGCCACTCCTTCATAAAATTATTTTTTTCCTGCTGCACCCTGCAAAATCTCATTCACCAATATAGCATTAGAGATATTGTTGGTGACAGTAGAATTCAGAAAGGTGGAAGGCTAGGAAGATGATGAAATAGACTTAGTCTGTGAACCCCTGAGTTGGAACTAGTATTGGTAGAGAACTGGAGACACAGACTCAATATGTGTAAGAACTTTCTTTTAGTCCAAATCTTTCAGAAGTAAAAATATTTTTTTCTGAAGATGATGATATTCCCAATACCCCAGATATTCAAGCAGACATTAGCCAACCACAATGTAAGGAATTGACTAAAGCACTGAATGAAAGATAGGAGAGTTTTTTAGATCCCTTTTAAATGAATATTTTTCATTATGATATTTATACTGTTCCATTTCTCCAGAATATTTGGTTCTCTCTTTTTAAGACTATAAACTAGCCATAAGTAAAAATATATGTTATTATGTTATATCTTATTCCCTAGGTAAGACGATTTGCTCACCATAGAAATTCCAAAATTAGGCCGGGCGCAGTGGCTCATGCCCATAATCCCAGCATGTTGGGAGGTCGAGCTGGGTGGATCACTTGAGGTCAGGAGTTTGAGACCAGCCTGGTCAACATGGGGAAACCCCATCTCTACTACAAATACAAAAAAATTAGCTGAGAACAGCGGTAGGCACCTGTAATCCCAGCTACTTGGGAGGCTGAGGCAGGAGAATTGCTTGAACCTAGGAGGCAGAGGTTGCAGTGAGCTGAGATTGCGCCATTGCAC
Source organism: Trachypithecus francoisi (assembly GCF_009764315.1). NCBI lineage: Eukaryota > Metazoa > Chordata > Mammalia > Primates > Cercopithecidae > Trachypithecus > Trachypithecus francoisi. The sequence goes on from NW_022681453.1 coordinate 191,660,273, forward strand.
TCCAGCCTGGGAGAAAGAGCAAGATTCTGTCTCAAAAAAAAGAAAACAATTCCAAAATACTACAGCAAGGTGCTTCTTCTTGTGCAAGATACAATGCCTGTTAAATGACGGTTTTTCTGTAGAATGGAATTTAATACCAGATATTTTACTGTGGGCACATCCCATGAAGTTGAGTGTGAATTTTACCAGTTTCTTTGTTGTGAGGTCTAAATTCTACTACTGAAGAAGGAAAGTAAGTGTGACAGGGAGGTGATTGGGGCTGTCCCTATTTCTTTCCCTTAAAGCAGGTGCCACATTTTCCAAACAGTGGGTTTTGTGTTTAAGAGACCGTGAAGGAGAAACCTTCTTCAGAGCCCTTGTGAGGCTGGCTGCAGTCCCCACCTGTCAGGGTCCTGCCATGTGTAAATCACACACCCAAATACATCCAGATAGAGCCTATCCATCACGTGCTGGCTGTGATGTGGGCTGCACTGTCTGTAAATCTGGTGAAAATAATGTATTTGTGCTGTGAGATGACATCCCATAATGAGATTGTGATATTCCATAGCATGTGATTTGCTATTTGTGACAAAGATGAATTTCACAGTGAGCACAGCTGCTGAGAAGCTGCTGGGGCTGGCGGACATGTGTAAGGTAAGGCCCCCTCTCAGGCCATCCTGTCATAACTCTTCTCTCCTGGAAATAATTTCTCAGGACTGCCAAGAACGAGTTGCCAAATTGAATTTTTCTCTAAAGGATAGCTGAGTATTTAGGCAGGGCGAAATCTCTGAAGGGAAAGAAGGGTATAGAAGACATTCATCAACATTCTTTGATTGCATTTATTGTTTGTGGTAGCAGAATCCAACAGTCTACAACTGACGCTGTCTAACAGACTCTTGTGCCCTCTGCACATGCAATCGATGCAAAGTAAAAACTGTCTTTATGTTCAAAATAAAATAAGTACGTAAGATGTTCAGATTCTTACTCTCAGAGTCATACATGGAGCCATTTTATACCGCTATCATTTTTAAGGGTCCTAAGTTGCACTGAGTCCTTGCTACATAGATTGGCGTCTCCAGACTAGCAGTATTGTTATCACCTGGGAGCTTATTAGAACTACAGACTCTTCGGTCCCTTGCCAGATTTACTAAATCACAATCTGTACTTTAACACAATCCCCAGGTGGTTCTCATGCACATATATTTTAGGAGCACTGTACTAAATGATGTTTAAGATGTTCTAGTATGCTCATGAGCATGGAAAATAATACTACTAATAATAAAACAGGAGTCATTCCAAATATATATGTGTATTTTTTTTTGCATATTACAAAACATTTTCACAATTATTACCAAATTTGAGCTTTCCCATAACCTTGTAAGGTAGGTAGGTGCCATTATCTTCTTTTTACAGTTGAAACAATTGAAGTTCATGGTGATTAATAGTTTTGCCCAAGATATATGCAGGTGACTGAGGAGCCTAAATCCAAACTCCGATCTGTTCTCCGTAAGTGCATATTTCTTTCTCATTATTGTTAGAGCGTGTGCTGTGATTTTGTCTGCTTTTGTCCCCAGGAGTAACAAGATTCTACAAAGCCATGCATACACTCTCAAGGTATAAAAACAAGAATAAGCATCTAAAATGATCAGCTAGACCTGTGGTTATCGTGTGTGGCTGAGTTTGTGCAGGACTTTTCTGATTCCAATGGGATCAAATTTGACCCTCGGTCATGTTAGGTCTAGATTCTGAAAAGTCGGGCACCAGCTACTTCACGATATGGCTTGATTTAGGATTGATCACACAGGTCAACTTGGTGATACCCAGACCTTGTCAGACTATGAACTTACAATTCTTTTAGGGACTCTACTGCTCCAGAAAGATTTCCCAGGCCAGCCACTGAAACACAGACCAATAGAGCAAACGCTCTGTATTATACACCTCCTCTGGCAAGAGATGTTCAAAAATGCTTTTGATGATGACAGCAGGACCTATTAGTCACTAAGTGTCACGTATAATGTAACCGTTGCTCTAGGAGCTTTTATGCTTGGTCCTGCAATGCAGAGGGCCTTGTGACAAGTAAAGCCAGAAGTCAAGGATGCTAAGGAGACACAGGCTAAAAGAGTTCTCCAGCCTCCCTTGGAATCTAGTAACGCTGAGAAACCTGAGACTCTTTTTTGTGAGACAGAGTCTTGCTCTGTTGCCCAGGCTGGAGGGAAGTGACATGATCTTGGTTCACTGTACCCCACTGCCTCCCAGGTTCAAGTGATTCTCCTGCCTTAGCCTCCAGTAGCTGGGACTGCAGGTGTGCACCACTATGCCTGGCTAATTTTTATATTTTGAGTAGAGATGAGGTTTCACCATGTGGCCCAGGCTGGTCCTGAACTCCTGGATCACAAGAATTTAGTGATCCTCCTGCCTCGGCCTCCCAAAGTGCTGGGATCACAGGCGTGAGCCACCGTGCCCAGCTAGATACTTGAGACTCTTGAAGAAACTCATGGGCTTATAAATACAGGGGCAGTAGAATTGGGAAAGACTGTCTCAGGGCAGGGGTGCAAGGACAGGCTAAGTGTAGCAGACATGTCTTTTGTTGCTGTAGTGCATAAACACATTTATAATACAAATATTTTAATACGAGCTTGCTATACAATTTTTAGCAAAGTAGTTTTGTGTCCATGTGTACATATTTGAGAGATTTTAAGCAGAGGAATAAACTCACTGAGCCTCTCATTTAATATTTTTAATTAACATCTTTGAAAATTAATCAATTTATTTGTAATGGGCTACACAGGTCCTTAAAGAGATTTTTAAATAAAAAGGAGTTGTCGATAACACAGAACTTTTGCCTGACCTGAGAAGTGGATGTTGCAGAATATACAAGAACAGTAACGGCAAAAATAAACCGATGCTAACTCAAATCTTAACCCCTAGTCTTATGGATCAGTGAATCTCCCACTTAGATTTTGGAAGATTCAGTTCCTACGTGCATAATTCACGTAAGGTACTTCCTTAATTGCATGCAATCTATATGTTTTTTTCTAAACATAAAGCATTCCCTTGGGATATTGAAATAGTAATTCTTACGCTCTACTGACTCACCATTTCTTTCCTGTAAGTCTGAGATGATAAAAATCAAATTCTGACTACATTTCTATCCCTTTCTTTCTTCATTCTCCAAAAGCCTAATCATGCAAAAACTCACAGGCACAACCTTTCTGGTTTATGGAATCCCATTTTGTAATGACGTTACTTATGCCCACATTTTTGTTAAAACATTCAACACTGTGACTGACTTCAGTCTCATCTGCTGGGATGAGACTGTTCTCATCTACTGGGAGAAAGTCTGTTCTTTCCTAGGCATGATTTTCTCTTTAGAAGCTGACTTGCCTTACAAATTTTCATCTATCATTTTCCCCATTTCCTTCACTTAGGAGAGGAAAAGCACAATCTATGGCAAACCAGAAAGAAAAAGAAAATGCTGTGTGTTAAGAGCTTTTTTATAACAATCTTCCCTCACCAGTCCCCTGTGCATTAGGGATACGTCCCTGCTTGATGCGATGTATGTGCTTGCCTTGTGCAGACTTCAAGACACACTTGGTTCCTTACCATTTTATCGCATGGCATCTTGGGGAAACAGCATGGCAAAGACATTATTTAGATTAAAATAATGATGATTTTTATGACAGAAAATGGAAAAATTTGGTGTTTTCATGTGGAAAAGAATTATCCAAAATTTCAGAGTAGATTAGTACAGGTAAGAAGGCCCTATGTGGGCACCCATGCTTCAGATTTTTCTCTGCTTTTTGATTTATAGTTAAGACATGACTATAAATTAGGTTCCAATATATGCTCAACTTTAGAGATGAGAAAATGGAAGTTCAGAGAGTTTGGGTTACTTGTCCAAAGTCACACAGCTAGCTACTAGCAAAGCTGGGATTCAAATCCAGAATGGATGATTTAAACCATTTATACTACAGCACTACTTATATGAAATGCTATAGTGCTTTTAAATTATAAAGCACAGGCAAAGCTGTTGTCTCCTTCAGGTTTATGCTACCAATTTTTTCCTCCTGGCTTTTCCTCCATTCTGGAATGTATGCCTCTATCTAAACCTGTTGAAAACCTCCTTCTCATCTTGCAAAAGCCTGCTCTACAAAATTCCGCTTCTCCCATTCTTCCCTCATTTTCCTCATTGGTGGTAATACCTCTCAAAAAAGATACACTAATATATGTTTCTAAAAGAAATCCTAAGATTACCAAAAAGGCTGAATTCCTCCTACCTGTGCCCTATCCCAACCCCTTTCCTTGAAATAACCATGTTACTTTTTGCTAAGCATTTCCTTGAACACATATACATAGAAATACGGTTGACTCTCGAGCAACATGGGTTTAAATTGTTATAGTCCACTTGCACACAGAAGGTTTTCAGTAAACATATAGTACATTTTTTTGGAGACTTTTGACAATCTGAAAAAACTCACAGATGAATCTCTTAGCCTAGAAGTATTGAAACTTTAAGAAGAAGGCATGTTGGGAGTTCGAGACCAGCCTGACCAACATGGAGAAACCCCATCTTTACTAAAAATACAAAATTAGCCAGGCGTGGTGGCGCATGCCTGTAATCTCAGCTACTTGGGAGGCTGAGGCAGGAGAATCGCTTGAACCCGGAAGGCTGAGGTTGCAGTGAGCCGAGATGGCACCATTGCACTCAAGCCTGGGCAACAAGAGCAAAACTCTGTCTCAAAATAAATAAATAAATAAATGAAGGTATGTTATGAATGCATAAAATATATGTAGGTATGAGTCTATTTTATCATGTACTACTATGACATAGGCATAAATCTATTATAAAAAGTTAAAATTTGTGAAAACTTATGCACATAAACATTTAATTACCATGCATGGCACCATCCGCAGTCAAGAGAAGTGTAAACAAAAGTAAAGATGCAGTATTAGATCATATTGCGTAAAGTTAACTGTAGTACATACTGCCCTACTGTAACAATTTTGCAGACCCTTCCTGTTATGATGTAGTGAGGAGAATAGCAAACATCTGCTTAAAACACCCAGTGACATGGGTCTCCATGTGAGTGGTTCCTCTCTCCAGCAAATTGCATGTCGCAGTAGGACGTGATCTCTTGGGGTGGTTCTCCTGTATTTCCCATGCAATATAGTAGACTTTGAATAACACCAAGAAAGCCATATGAAGTGCCACCAGTAATGCCAGTAGTGCTTCCAAGAAGTGGAGAAAACTCAAGACTTTAGAAGAAAAAGTCGAATTGCTTAGTAAGATTGAGATCTGTAGCTATGGTTGCCCACCATTTCGGACAGATGATTCCGTTTGTAAACAGATATGTGTATCTAAAATACAGTACACTACTGTAAAACTATTTCCCTTTCCTTATAACTTCGTTAAGAATATTTTCTTTTCTCTAGCTTACTTTATTGTAAGAATGAAGTATATAATTCATATAACATACAAGATATGTGTTAATCAACTGTTGATGTTATCAGTAAGGCTTCCATTACCAGTAGGTTGTTCGTCATTATGTTTATAGGGAGTCACAAGTTATACATGGCTTCTCAACTGTGCAGGGAACAGCACCCCTAACTCCTGCGTTATTCAAAAATCAACTATACATGGTTCTGTTGTTTTTTTTAGAAAAATGAATAATTTCTTTTTATAGTATTCTGTTATATTTTTCCCCACTTAATAGAATGTCCAGAAAATCTTTACATCTCAGCATGCCTGAAGCTGCCTTGTTCTTATTTATTTATTTTTATTATTATACTTTAAGTTTTGGGGTACATGAGCAGAACGTGCAGGTTTGTTACATAGGTATACAGGTGCCATGGTGTTTGCTGCACGCATCAACCCGTCACCTACATTAGGTATTTCTCCTAATGCTATCCTTCCCCTAGCCCCTCATCCCCCGACAGGCCCTAGTGTGTGATGTTCCCCTCCCTGTGTCCGTGTTTTCCCATTGTTCATCTCCCACTTATGAGTTAGAACATGCGGTGTTTGGTTTTCTCTTCTTGTGTTAGTTTGCTGAGAATTATGGTTTCCAGCTTCATCCATGTCCCTGCAAAATACATGAATCCATCCATTTTTATGGCTGCATAGTATTCCATGGTGTGTATGTACCACATTTTCTTTATCCAGTCTATCACTGATGGGCATTTGGGTTGGTTCCAAGTCTTTGCAATTATGAGTAGTGCTGCAGTAAACATCATGTACATGTGTCTTTATAGTAGAATGATTTATAATCCTTTGTATACACCCAGTAATGGGATTGCCTTGTTCTTTTAATTGCTCACCTGGCACTGCTTATTTACAATGAGTCTTCCCTTCTTGGAATACAGCTTGTCTTTCCATTTTTTCAGGTCTTTGTTTATGCATTTTAGTAAGGCATATAGTTCTTGCATTTCTAGAAATTTCATAGTTTTGGTTGCTGTTGTGATTGTGATTTTTATTTTATGTTTTCTAATTGGCTTTGCTAGTGTGTAGGAAAGCTATTGATCTTGAATCTAGCCACATTGCTGAATTCCTAATCTTTATTCTTTTAAAAATTGATTCTTGTAGATTTTCTAGATAGGTGATCATATGAACTGAAAAAATATATCACCTTTTCCCCCATAACTAATAGATTTCTTTGTTCCTTTATTTTGTCTTGTTTTTGGATAAGATCCCTAGGATGATGTCAAATAAGAGTGGTGATTGTAAGGGGCACCTTTAACTCGTTTTGTATCTAACGGAGAATGTTTCTAATGTTATTACGACATTTACTTTAGGTTCTTGGTACGTGGCCTCTTTCTAGTACGGGAATTTTCTGATGGCTTTTAATCAATCAGGAATAGCTGTTAAATTTTATCAAATTATTTTTTCTGTCGTAATTTTGGTACCTATTGAGATTACCTTACAGTTTAACTTATTTTTTTTCCGGTTAATATAGTGAATTACCTGAATGACGTTTCTGCTGATGCCGTTTTATACTCCTCTTACTAGCTTTACCAGTTTTAACCTTTTAAAAGGGTTCTTGTTTGCATGCCTGCCACTCTCCTCATCCCCACAAAAAACCCTGAAAGTTCCTTGAAAATCATGTAACTTTCATATTGTGGATTCTCAATTAATGGTGACTGATGCATCTTTATAACAATTCACATTTATAATGTCAGCTGAGTAACACTGTAGCCATGCCGTTAGATGTTATTCTTCAGTTTTAAATATCATAAACTGAAGTTTGGCTTTGAGGACTCAAACCAAGTTAGAGCCAGAGCTAGGTTCAGAGCTAGGTCTCAAATTTAAGTTCTATGACTTAAGGGCAAGTGCTCTTTTTGTGATTCATGGATAATAATTTTTCTAGATTTGTGGCATTCATCATCAGAGGTGGTGTTCACATTTTCCACATTTGTTGGAGACCCTGGGCAGCTGCGAACTGGTGTTCTCACTACCTGAATGGTAGTGAATGATGCCTCCTAACTGGAGGGGAAAGGATTGATTTGGTGATAGTTTTCTTATTAGGCCCCATTATTGCCCAGTACCCAACCAGCCTCATTCAAGTGCTGTTATAAATACATACAGCAAAATGAGTTTCATTAAAAGGACTCTTGACGCTCCTTACAGGGGCCTGATACTGAATCCCAGGCAATTACCAACCTGATACTGAGTCCCAGGCAATTATCAAAACTTGACCTCTTTTAGAATGACAGAAGGTCCAAGTTGGCAGGGTCCTTAGCGCTGATCTGTGCCACCATCCTTAGCGCTCATCTGTGCCACCATCCTTGCGCCCTCCCCCACCCCCCACTTTTAATAGATGGGTAAAATGAGATTCAGGGGAAAAATGACTTTCACAATCATGTTGTGCGTTACCAAATATCTCAGGAGGTCTAGAACTACCTTATTTTAATATGGTTTAATTATTTGTTTGCTCTCACAGACGAAAGAAAGGGTTAGCTATATACATCTTTGCCCCTTATTCTGAGATAGCAGGGCACTTAAGTGGATGTTGGGCAAAAATGAGATCAATTCTAAAACAAATTTGGAAGCCGGGCATGGTGGCTTATGCCCGTAATCCCAGCACTTCGCGAGGCCGAGGCAGGCGGATCATGAGGTCAAGAGATCGAGACCATCCTGGCCAACATAGTGAAACCTTGTCTCTATTAAAAATACAAAAATTAGCTGGGTGTGGTGGTGCATGCCTGTAGTCCCAGCTACTCGGGAGGCTGAGGCAGGAGAATGGCTTGAACCCAGGAGGTAGAGGTTGCAGTGAGCTGAGATCGCACCACTGCACTCCAGCCTGGCAACAGAGCGAGACTCCATCTAAAAAAAAAAAAAAAAAAAAAAAAATTTGGAAATGAAAATGGTGGCAGTGGTAATTGACAACTGCATGGGCTTCAGGGGAAATTTTGTAGACCTAGATACTTTTCCAGCTCCTACCAGGGAGGTAGTGATCACAGAGACTGAATCCCAAGTGGAGTCCTGTTCTTTTTCTTAGTGAAACCAAATCTGATATGCTGTTGGTTTTGGCTTCACAGTCTTTTGTCACCATGTAAATAATAATTCCTTAAATTAAAAAATCTTCTTTTATTGTCCTAACATATGATAAGACAATAAGTATCAATTGGACTGTACTTCACAGCTGACACGTTTCCTCACAGCACCAGCATTATTGTATGATCCTCACTGTTAAGACAGAAAGCAAAACCAAGTCTAGGGAACACTTTGGCTACCCAAGTAGAGTATTGGAAAGCAATTTTTTAAAAAAGGTGGTTAAAATGACTTGCCACAAGCCTATTTAGTTTCACTAGACACACTGCAAAGATATTTAGATAGATGTAGTCTCTGCTCTCTGAAACCTTAGTTTTGCAATATATCCAGAAGACTGTCATATCTCTATAAGAAGTAACAGGAAATAATACATTTTAACAAACTCAAACATTTTTAAATAAATATACATACAAATAAATAAGACCTTTAAAAATGATGAGGTATAGGGTGTTTTGGGTGTGTGCGTGGTGGAATAGGTTATGAAACATCACAAATTTTGATGTGAAACAACAAGTAGAATATATTCCCTCCAGAAAGCCTCACCACCCTCCTCTCACTCTGATCATTGTTTTTGCATTTTCAGGACCCCCAATTCTGTTGACGGTATTGTTGCTTATTCATGTTGATATGTTATTTTGTAACCATTTTCAAGTTCTTTCATACTTGATCTTCTCAACAACACTTACTGTAAGATCCTGAAAAATATGACCATGTTTGCAATTTTATCCAGAATCTCTGCAGCCAGAAAGTGTTCAGTTAATGCACGTGTTTGAATATGGTAATGTGGATTAACATGTAGGAGACACAGAGACAATCCAATAAAGACATTAATCAGATCCAAAATGTACATCTCTGCTTCAAACACCAGACAACAATAAAAGCATTTTAAAAGACTCCAGCAAATGGGAGGCTCAGGGAAGGGCGTATGCTCCAGCAGTGGGCCAGGAAAGCAAATACTTTTCCCATAATTGAGCTTCTAAGAAGACTTTGTTCCCTGTGACTTCTCTATATATTAATCTCCCTGTAGTTTAAAACAAAATAAGACAAACAAGAATAAAAGTCTTCAGCTCATATACCTCCCCATGAGATTTCCTTGGTTGCCTGAAGAAGTCTCCAGAAAATACCCACTAGAGTTAACACAGACAGGAAATGCCTAGCAAACAAAATGCTGCCACCTTCCGGTAAAATAATACAGAAGAGTTTCTCCCCCTGTCATTTGTACACACACACACACACACACACACACACACACACATGAATTACCCTAGTAACAATAACATTTATATCATGCGTTATAGCTGGCAAACACTTTCATGTGCATGATCTCATTTAATGCTCACAAAATCCTTATGAGGTAGCTTTTATTACCCACATTTGACAGAAAAAGAAACTGAGGTTCTCAGAGGGTATGTCACTTCCAGAAGGTCACACAGTGATTGGCAGACACATACTTAAACCTTAACACAAGTGAACCTGCATTATGCTTTAACACAAATGAAGAATGAACCATTATTTCATGCATTGACAAATACTAAACATGTCGGCCATGCACTCAGCAGCAATGTGTGGAGTCTTTGGTCTGATCACATCATATCACAGCTTTGTGTTATAGTACGTGGCTAACACATAACTCTCTCTGGCTCTGCAGAGTGCAACAGTGTCCTCCTGAAATGAATTAGGAGACGGGGGTAGAGTGGGGGTAGAGCAAACCCTTCTCTGTCACCCTTGAACCAGGCAAGATACATATTCTACTCTTTTACCCTTAACGTTTTCTCAGTAGTCTTAAAATGCAAATTGTTGTCCTTTTAATAATTCAAAATCCATAGTACTGGCTCCCATACCCAGCTTCATCTCCCATGACATGCCCCATGCACCGTCTCAGGCATGAACCCTGGTCATTCTTTTTCAGATGTGAGGTACTTTTAGCAGCTTTTCCATTTGACTCTGCTTAACAATATCCTATTCATCCTTCAACTCTACCTCCTCTATTAATGCTTCCCTGATCTCTTTAATGCATATTCAGTGCCTTCCCAGCCATCAGTGAGGCTTAGTTCCTTCAGTTTTTATGATAGCCTATTGTTTTCCTTTCTGTGAGTCTGTCTCACTAGTGTGTCCACCTAGAAGGTAGAGAATGGTCCTCATTAATTTCTATAACCCCCAACAAAACTCTACATAAGTGTTCAGTAAATATTTGACTGTTATTGAATTGTCATAGAAAAGCCTGTGAAATACCACCCGATTCTAAGAGCTAGGGTAAATCTTTTACTAAACTGGGAAGCATAAGGGAGCTGTGTCACCATGGTCATTGCTTATAAAATCAAGGAGAGACCAGCAAAGGTAGGAATCCCACCTCCATTTTCACATTTGTTCTCTGTGCAGGACCAATAATTTTTAGAAAGATGTTTCTAGATTTCCTTCCTTCCCCATCCTTAGCTGTGCACCAAATTGTCAAATTCCTGCCAAGAGAAAGCATTCCTGTTAGGGTCCTCTGTCGGATTGACAGTATTTGCAATCAGAATATTAATCTCCAAGAAGGCTTTTCTGGTCCTGTGCCTACACAATATTGGCTGCAGGATAATACTCATGTAAATATTCTAGTGGTATTCTAGCCTTGTTATGAGATTTCTCTTTATTTATTTATTTATTTTTTTGAGACGGAGTTTTGGTCTTATTGCCCAGGCTGGAGCACAATGGCGTGGTCTCAGTTCACTGGAACCTCCGCCTCCCAGATTCAAGTGATTCTCCTGCCTCAGCCTCCCAAGTAGCTGGATTACAGGCTCCCGCCACCATGCCCGGCTAATTTTTGTATTTTTAGTAGAGATGGGGTTTTACCATGTTGGTCAGACTGGTCTCGAACTCCTGACATCAGGTGACCCACCCACCTTGGCCTCCCAAAGTGCTGGGATTACAGGTGTGAGCCACCTTGCCTGGCCTTCTTTCTCACTTACATTTTGAAGTAATTTTTAACTCAGAAAAGTTGCAGAAATAGTACGAAGAATTCCCATAATTTATTCCCATTAATTTACACTATGGTCTTTTTGGAGGGCATTTTGCATCTAAAAAATGATTTACCAACATGCAAGGATATTAAAAGCATTATTTATGATAGCAAAAATTGGGAATGACCTAAATATTTCAAAAAAGAGAATTAGCTACATAATTATATCAAAATGATGAATCTTCAGCCATTAAAAATAAAATTATTTAAAAATATTTACAAGGAAATGCTCAATATATTATTTTCCTGGTGCTGCCATAACAAAATACCACAGACCTTGTAACATAAACAACAGACACTGGTTTATCCCAGTTCTGGAGAACAGAAGTCCAAGGTCAAGATGCTAGCAGGGTTGCTGTCTCCTGAGGCCTCTCTCCTTGACTTGTAGCTGGCCTCCTTCTTGCTGTGTTTTCACATGGTCCTTTTTCTGTGTTTGTACATTCTTGGTGTCTCTCCCTTTTCTTTTTTCCCTTTTTTTGAGATAGAGTCTCAATCTGTCACCCAGGTTGGAGTGCGGTGGCATAATCTCGGCTCACTGCATCCTCTGTCTCCTGGAGTCAAACGATTCTCCTGCCTCAGCCTCCTGAATAGCTGGGACTACAGGTGTGCACCACCACGCCCAGCTAATTTTTGTATTTTAGTAGAGACGTGGTTTCACCATGTTGGTCAGGCTGCTCTCGAACTCCTGACCTCATGATCTACTCACCTCGGCCTCCCAAAGTGCTGGGATTACAGGCGTGAGCCACTGCGCCCTTGCTCTCCCTTTTCTTTTTTCTTTTTTTTTTTTTTTGAGAGGGAGTCTCGCTCTGTCGCCCGGGCTGGAGTGCAGTGGCCGGATCTCAGCTCACTGCAAGCTCCGCCTCCCAGGTTCACGCCATTCTCCTGCCTCAGCCTCCCAAGTAGCTGGGACTACAGGCGCCCGCCACCTCGCCTGGCTAGTTTTTTGTATTTTTTAGTAGAGACGGGGTTTCACTGTGTTAGCCAGGATGGTCTCGATCTCCTGACCTCGTGATCCACCCGTCTCGGCCTCCCAAAGTGCTGGGATTACAGGCTTGAGCCACCGCGCCCGGCCGCTCTCCCTTTTCTTATAAGGACACCGGTCATATTGGAGCAGGGCTTCACCCTTAGGACCTCATTGAACTGCAGTTATCTCTTCAAAGGCCTTTTCTCCAAATGCTGTCATATTGGGAGTTAGGACTTCCACACAGGAATTTGGAGGGAACACAATTCAGTCTATTACACTCAAGACACTTAAGTGAAAAAATGTATGTCTTAAGCCGTGTTTATAATGTGACTTCAATTTTTCCAACACATGCGCACATATACAGAAGACAAATAGTGTGGAAGTTTACATGTCAAAATTTTAACAGTTTGATATTTCTAAATTGTGAGATTATGAGTCATATTAATTTCCTTTCTACTTTATTGCATTTTTCAATTTTCCATAATAAACTACCATTACTCCTTTAGTTAGAAAAGAATAGATTATAAGTAGCACAAAATACTTTTCAAAAAGCTTAAAGTTTTTTCAAATATATTAATATATTTGATCTCTGTGACAATGCTGTGAGGCAGGACCAGGAATAATGTTTTTGAATTCATACATAACAAAATTGAGGCTTAGTAGAGTTAAGTCATATGGCCAAATAGCTTAATAGTCAGAATAGGTCTTCTGAGTATTAATCTAATCTCTCCATTATACCACAATTCTTTAACATACCTTCCTTTGGGCTGGGTGTGGTGGCTCTCACCTGTAATCCCAGCACTTTGGGAGGCTAAGGTTGGATGGTCATTTGAGTGCAGAAGTTTGAGACCAACCTGGGTAACATGGCAAAACCCTGTCTCTACAAAAAACAAAAAAAACTAGCCAGGCGTGGTAGTGTAAACCTGTAGTCCCAGATACTCAGGAGGCTAAGGTAGGAGTATCACTTGAGACTGGGTGGTTGTGGCTGCAGTAAGCCATGATCTTACCACTGCATTCCAGCCTGGGCAACAGAGTGAGACCCCATCTCAAAAATAAATAAAACAATAAATATTAAAATGTCTTCCTTTCATAAACAAAGAAAAATATAACTATTCTCTTTAATTATCCCCAACAATTTATTAATGATACATATGAAAGTAGAAGAAATAATAACAACAGCAGTAATATGTTTCATGGAGATCATTTAAGCTTAGTCTTAAATTGAAAGATTTTGGATAAAAATATATATATATATATAAATATATAGTGACTTGGAGATCATTTAAGCTTAGTCTTAAATTGAAAGATTTGGGATAAAAATATATATAAATATATAGCGACTGGGTATATACCCAAAGGAATGTAGGTCATGCTATCGCAAAGACACATGCACATGTATGTTCATTGCAGCACTATTCACTATGGTAAAGACATGGAATCAATCTAAATGTCCATCAATGGTAGACTGGATAAAGAAAATGCAGTACATATACCATGGAATACTATGCAGCCATACAAAGGAGGCCATTATCCTTAGCAAACTGATGCGGGAACAGAAAATTAAATATTGCACATTCTCACTTATAAGCAGGAGCTAAATGATGAGAACACATGGACACACAGGGGAACAGCAGACGCTGGGGCCTGCCTGAGGGTGGAGGGTAGGACGAAGGAGAGGGTCAGGAAGAATAACTCATGGGTACTAGGCTTAACACCTGGGTGACAAAACAATCTGTATAACACATCCCTGTGACATAAGTTTACCTAAATAACACACCTGCACGTGTACACCTGAACCTAAAAGTTAAAAACGAAATCTAAGTTTCATACAAAAATACATAAATAAATGAATAAATAGTAACCTGGGATGAAAATTGTCACGGAGTTTTTTTGTTGTTGAGACGGAGTCTCGCTCTGTCACCCAGGCTGGAGTGCAGTGGCCGGATCTCAGCTCACTGCAAGCTCCGCCTCCCGGGTTCACGCCATTCTCCTGCCTCAGCCTCCCAAGTAGCTGGGACTACAGGCGCCGCCACCTCGCCCGGCTAGTTTTTTGTATTTTTTAGTAGAGACGGGGTTTCACCGTGTTAGCCAGGATGGTCTCGATCTCCTGACCTTGTGATCCACCCGTCTCAGCCTCCCAAAGTGCTGGGATTACAGGCTTGAGCCACCGTGCCCGGCCCCGTCACGGAGTTTTTTACTCCACAGCACATTCTTATTGTTGTCCATTTATGAAGACGAAGCATGGAGACTCCTTTACGAGACTCTGCTAGGTATTTCAATAATATTCCTACCTGTGAGAATGCACGCATGGACCACTCATCTAGGCAGAGGCTCCTACCCGGAGGAATGAAAGGAGAATTAGGGAGACAAGAAATTATTACAAGAGTTCCAGAGATCTTGAAGTGTAAATATTTTGTCATTCCAGGAATGTAAACAATATGGCCACAGCTACGTATGCGTGTGTTGTGGGATGGGGCATGGTTCTGCATATATGAGGTGTTCTTTCGTTGAAAAAGTTGGGGGTTATTGCTATAGGTCAATAATATTAAAAATCCCATTTATAATATAATCTTTTCCACTCTCCATTCCTATAATAAAACCCACCATCCCAACAATCGCAATGTAAATGGATGTTTTCTGAGGTGAATTCAGTTTTCTAGTTGTGAGTGAGTTGAGCTCAACCAGCTTCTACCTACAAGATATGTTGCAACTGCTTTGGACCTCACTCTGGGGAAGTGAAGATGGGGTAGAATAAAGAACTCTGTAGAAAAGTAGCCAGAGAGACTCTTCTTCAAGGAGCCATGTGTGTTCAGCACCTATCACAGACCCTGGATTATATGTGGTGAAAGTCTTCTTTACCTGTGGCTTGTGGATGGAGCTTTGGGGCCAGTCATCAGTATCAGTTTCAGTGGTCAGAGCTTCTTTACTTTGTGCTAACTAAACTTCATCCAGGTTTTTGTGGTACCCTTGTGATTTGTGAAATGACAGACAACTGAACTAAAAGGAATAACAAAGCATATTTCAAGACTTTCAAAAGGGTTCCATAGTTTGATGCCAATTGTCTTGAGGCGAGCAGCTGGGCATTCCCTTCCAAGGAGGATCCTGAACAGCTGTCAGGCCTAATCTGGGTGAGAGATGAAAGGGTGACCTACGGGTTAAAGTCTCCACTGCCTGCTGCAAGTCCCCTGAGTTATCTAATCTGTCCAGTCGCACAAGCTTTCTGCAAAGAAAGCATTATTTTACAGCTGACCCTTTAACAAAGGGGAAGTAGCAACTGTTAGAAAATCTAGTAAGTAGTTGTCCAGAGATAATGCTGCTTGAATAGAGTCTATAGAGTTTTTTAATTAAAAATTCTTCAAAAGGACAGATAAATATCTGGAAAGCCCACACAGACTGTGTACATGAGACATTGCATTGCATTATGGAATATTGTCTAGGTTCTTCTTTTTTTTTTTTTTTGGTGTGACAGAGTCTCACTTTGTTGCCCACACTGGAGTGCAGTGGCACGATCTTGGCTCACAGCAACCTCCACCTCCCAGGTTCAAGCGATTCTCCTGTCTCAGTCTCCCGAGTAGCTGGGTATACAGGCATCTGCCACCACGCCCAGCTAATTTTTGTATTTTTAGTAGAGACGGGGTTTCACCATGTTGGCCAGGCTGGTCTCAAACTCTTGACCTCAAGTGATCCACCTGCGTCAGCCTCCCAAAGTGCTGGGATTCCAGGCATGACCCACTGCACCTGGCTGTCTAGATTCTTAAAGACATACACACACACACAGAGAGAGAGAGAGAGAGAGAGAGAATACGATAAGCCTAAAGTCCTGTACATGGGCTAGTTGCCTCTAACCAAAAGTCTGCCTGGGATAATTGCTCTGATGGTTAATATTGAATGTCAACTTAATTGGGCTGAAGGAAGCAAAGCATTGTTCCTGGGTGTCTCTGTGAGGGTGTTGCCAAAGAAGATGAACATTTGAGTCACTGGACTGGGAGAGGCAGACTCAGCCTCAGTCTGGGTGGGCACCATCTAATCAGCTGCCGTCATGGCTAGAATAAAGCAGGCAGAAGAAGTTGGAAGGATTAGACTTGCTGAGTCTTGCAGCCTTCATCTTTCTCTCATGCTGGATGCTTCCTGCCCTTGAACATCAGACTCCAAGTTCTTCAGCTTTTGGACTCTTGGACTTACACTAGTGATTTTCTAGAGGCTCTCAGGCCTTTGGCCACAGACTGAAGGCTACACTTTTGGCTTCCTGACTTTTGAGGTTTTGGGACTCGGACTGGCTTCCTTCTCAGCTTGCAGACGGCCTATTGTGGGACTGTACATTAGCCCATGTACAAGACTTCAGGCTTATCGTGTTCTCTCTCCCTCCTTAATAATACTCAATACTCCTTAATAAACTCCCCTTTATACATTTATCCTATTCATTCTGTCCCTCTGGAGAGCCCTGACTAATACAATTGGTGTCTCTGCAATATTTGTGCAAATTTGAGTAAGTCTTTCTCTGGGCTGCAGTATTCTCATTTGTAAAACAAAACAAATAGCCAGAAAGAAAAGACAGGATTTGAATTAGATGGCAAATCCTTGGCATACCATCATTCTTCATTATTGCGCCCATAACTGTCATAATTAATTGATTATGGCACTTTCCACCAACCTCGCACAGCCTCAGAATTCCCAACAGCAGTTGGTCTGAATTAGCATGTGAGAGGAAGCATATTTGTTCTACTTACAATTGAGGGAGGCATACCTATGGTCCTCTTCATCAGGAGTCTCAGAAGGCTGAGTGGCGTGGCTCATGGTGGTACCCTGGCACAGCACAGTACGACTGGCATGAATAGGACATAGTGGCAACAACTACACCAAGATTTTTTGGGAGAAAGTATTGAGTTTCAGAGGTGACATATGTGTTACTCATAAGAAGAGGAGTGCACATCAGATCCAGAACCTGAGCAGAAAAGGAAAAATCCAGAACCTGAGCAGAAAGAGAAAGCCACTACAATGGAGAGAAGATGTTGAATGGTGTACATCCCCAGTGAACTCCCAAAATTTTGGGGAAGTGGGGGTTTGAAGAGTCTGCAATAGCAGGAAAGGGTAGAGGCAGAGGATTTTTTTTTTTTTTTTACTTTGTCAGTTTTTTCCCTCCCCCTTTCTAAATCTAGGCTGATACCATCTGATAAAAAGATTACATTTATATGACTACTTGTATAATTACCAACATAAGAATCATAGCAAAAAAAAATTTTTTTAAACAAAATCTTGGTGTGTTGCCCACATTGGAGTGCAGTGAACATTCTCGTTTACAGGTGGGTTCATAGCCACGAATTTTTGGGTTCAAGTGATTTTCCCGCCTCAGACTCTCGAGTAGTTGGGACTATTGGTACATACCACCGTGCCTGACTTGCAGAATACATTTCTTAAATAGAATTTTAAGATCTGGAGAATACCCTAGAGATCATCTAGTCTATTGGTTCCCAAACATTTTAACTTGGACCAGATCCATGCTGGCTTTAAAAGAGAACTCGAGAGCTTGTTAATAATCTGATTCCTGAATCAAGGTCCCAAAGATTCTGCTTTAGTAGGTTTGGCAAGTTTTTTTTTTTTTTTTTTCTTAAGCAAGTCATTTTATTTCCTTTGGCGTAAGTTTATTAATCTGTTACAATTGTGTAATGGCATGTGACTTTCCTACCTCTGGGTCTTCTCTGAGTATAAAGTCAAATAACTTGTGGAAGGTATTTTGAAAAAAATCTTATCTATAAATTCTCACAAAAGCACCATACGTTATGAACATTTTCAAAAATATCATGAAAGATGTTGGAAGACCCTTTTCAAGTCTTACCATTGACTCGTTTTGCTATTACTACTCTTATCATTACTACTCCAATAGTATAGAGGCGGGAAATTTTCTTTCTTTTCTTTGATGTTCCAATTTTTTTAAAATTATACTTTATGTTCTAGGGTACATGTGCACAACATGCAAGTTTGTTGCATATGTATACATGTACCATGTTGGTGTGCTGCACCCATTAACTCATCATTTACATTAGGTATGTCTCCTAACGCTATCCCTCCCCACTCCTGCCACCCCAAACAGACCCTGGTGTGTGACATTCCCATTTCTGTGTCCAAGTGATCTCATTGTTTAATTCCCACATATGAGTGAGAACATGCAGTGTTTGGTTTTCTGCTCTTGCTATAGTTTGCTGAGAATGATGGTTTCCAGCTGCATCCATGTCCCTACAAAGGACATGAACTCATCCTTTTTTGTGGCTGCATAGTATTCCATGGTGTATGTGTGTGTATATGTGCCACATTTTCTTAATCCAGTCTGTCACTGATGGACATTTGGGTTGGTTCCGAGTCTTTTGCTATTGTGAATAGTGCTGCAATAAACATACGTGTACATGTTTTATAAACAGCATGATTTATAATCCTTTGGGTATATACCCAGTAATGGGATGGCTGGGTCAAATGGTATTTCTAGTTCTAGATCCTTGAGGAATCGCCACACTGTCTTCCACAATGGTTGAACTAGTTTACAGTCCCACCAACAGTGTAAAAGTGTTCCCATTTCTCCACATCCTCTCCAGCACCAGTTGTTGCCTGACTTTTAATGACCGCCATTCTAACTGGTGTGAGATGGTATCTCCTTGTGGTTTTGATTTGCATTTCTCTGATAACCACTGATGATGAGCATTTTTTCATGTGTCTGTTGGCTGCATAAATGTCTTCTTTTGAGAAGTGTCTGTTCATATCCTTTGCCCACTTTTTGATGGGGTTGTTTTTTTTTCTTGTAAATTTGTTTGAGTTCTTTGTAGGTTCTGGATATTAGCCCTTTGTCAGATAAGTAGATTGCAAAAATTTTCTCCCATTCTGTAGGTTGCCTGTTCACTCTGATGGTAGTTTATTTTGCTGTGCAGAAGCTCTTTCATTTAATTAGATCCCATTTGTCAATTTTGGCTTTTGTGGTCATTGCTTTTGGTGTTTTAGACATGAAGTCCTTGCCCATTCCTATGTCCTGAATGGTAATGCCTAGGTTTTCTTCTAGGGTTTTTATGGTTTTAGGTCTAACATTTAAGTCTCTAATCCATTTTGAATTAATTTTTATATAAGGTGTAAGGAAGGGATCCAGTTTCAGCTTTCTACTTATGGCTAGCCAGTTTTCCCAGCACCATTTATTAAATAGAGAATCCTTTCCCCATTTCTTGTTTTTGTCAGGTTTGTCAAAGATCAGATGGTTGTAGATGTGTGGTATTATTTCTGAGGGCTCTATTCTGTTCTATTGGTCTATATCTCTGTTTTGGTACCAATACCATGCTGTTTTGGTTACTGTAGCCTTGTAGTATAGTTTGAAGTCAGGTAGCATGATATCTCCAGCTTTGTTCTTTTGGCTTAGGATAGTCTTGGCAATGCGGGCTCTTTTTTGGTTCCATATGAACTTTAAAGTATTTTTCCCAATTCTGTGAAGAAAGTCATTGGTAGCTTGATGGGGATGGCATTGAATCTACAAATTACCTTGGGCAGTATGGCCATTTTCACAATATTGATTCTTCCTATCCATGAGTATGGAATGTTCTTCCATTTGTTTGTGTCCTCTTTTATTTCATTGAGCAGTGGTTTGTAGTTCTCCTTGAAGAGGTCCTTCACATCCCTTGTAAGTTGGATTCCTAGGTATTTTATTCTATTTGAAGTAATTGTGAATGGGAGTTCACTTATGATTTGGCTCTCTGTTTGTCTGTTATTGGTGTATAAGAATGATTGTGATTTTTGCACATTGATTTTGTATCCTGAGACTTTGCTGAAGCTGCTTATCAGCTTAAGGAGAATTTGGGCTGAGATGATGTGGTTTTCTAAATATACAATCATGTCATCTGCAAACAGGGACAATTTGACTTCCTCTTTTCCTAATTGAATACCCTTTATTTCTTTCTCCTGCCTGATTGCCCTGGCCAGAACTTCCAACTATTCAACACTATGTTGAATAGGAGTGGTGAGAGAGGGCATCCCTGTCTTGTGCTGGTTTTCAAAGGGAATGCTTCCAGTTTTTGCCCATTCAGTATGATATTGGCTGTGGGTTTGTCATAAATAGCTGTTATGATTTTGAAATAAGTTCCATCGATACCAAATTTATTAAGAGTTTTTAGCACGAAGGGCTGTTGAATTTTGTCAAAGGTCTTTTCTGCATCTATTGAGATAATCATGCGGTTTTTGTCTTTGGTTCTATTTACATGCTGGATTACGTTTATTGATTTGCGTATATTGAACCTGCCTTGCATCCCAGGGATGAAGCCCACTTGATCATAGTGGATAAGCTTTTTGCTGTGCTTCTGAATTCAGTTTGCCAGTATTTTATTGAGGATTTTTGCATCAACTTTCGTCAGGGATATTGGTCTAAAATTCTCTTTTTTTGTGCGTCAGTCAGCCTTTGGTATCAGGATGATGTTGGCCTCATAAAATGAGTTAGGGAGGATTCCCTCTTTTTCAATTGATTGGAATAGTTTCAGAAGGAATATTACCAGCTCCTCCTTGTACCTCTGGTAGAATTCGGCTGTGAATCCATCTGGTCCTGGACTTTTTTTGGTTGGTAGGCTATTAATTATTGCCTCAATTTCAGAGCCTGTTATTGGTCTATTCATGGATTCAACTTCTTCCTGGTTTAGTCTTGGGAGAGTATATGTGTCCAGGAATTTATCCATTTCTTCTAAGTTTTTCAGTTTATTTGCATAGAGGTATTTATAGTATTCTCTGATGGTAGTCTGTATTTCTGTGGGGTCGGTGGTGACATCCCCTTTATCATTTTTTTATGGCATCTGTTTGATTCTTCTCTCTTTTCTTCTTTATTAGTCTTGCTAGCAGTCTATCAATTTTGTTGATCTTTTCAAAAACCAGCTCCTGGATTCCTTTGTTTTTTGAAGGTTATTTTGTGTCTCTATCTCCTTCAGTTCTGCTCTGATCTTAGTTATTTCTTGCCTTCTGCTAGCTTTTGAATGTGTTTGCTCTTGCTTCTCTAGTTCTTTTAATTGTGATGTTAGGGTGTCAATTTTAGATCTTTCCTGCTTTCTCTTGTGGGCATTTAGTGCTATAAATTTCTCTCTACACACTGCTTTAAATGTGTCCCAGAGATTCTGGTATGTTGTGTCTTTGTCCTTATTGGTTTCAAAGAACATCTTTATTTCTGCCTTCAGATCATCTGAAGCCTTCTTCTCTCAACTTGTCAAAGCCATTCTCTGTCCAGCTTTGTTCCATTGCTGGTGAGGAGCTGCGTTCCTTTGGAGGGGGAGAGATTCTCTGATTTTTAGAATTTTCAGCTTTTCTGCTCTGTTTTCTCCCCATCTTTGTGGTTTTATCTACCTTTGGTCTTTGATGATGGTGACGTACAGATGGGGTTTTGGTGTGGGTGTCCTTTCTGTTTGTTGGTTTTCTTTCTAACAGTCAGGTCCCTCAGCTGCAGGTCTGTTGGAGTTTGCTGGAGGTCCACTCCAGACCCTGTTTGCCTGGGTATCAGCAGCAGTGGCTGCAGAAAAGTGAATATTGCTGAACAGCAAATGTTGCTGCCTCATTGGTCCTCTGGAAGCTTCATGTCAGAGGGGTACCTGGCCGTGTGAGGGTGTGAGGTGTCAGTCTGGCCCTAGTGGGGGATGTCTCCCAGTTAGGCTACTTGGGGGTCAGCGACCCATTTGAGCAGGCAGTCTGTCCGCTCTCAGATCTCAAACTCCATGCTGGGAGAACCACTACTCTCTTCAAAGCTGTCAGAGAGGGATATTTAAATCTGCAGAGGTTTCTGCTGCCTTTTGTTTGGCTATGCCCTGCCCCCAGAGGTGGAGTCTACAGAGGCAGGCAGGCCTCCTTGAGCTGCGGTGGGCTCCACCCAGTTTGAGCTTCCAGGCTGCTTTGTTTACCTACTGAAGCCTCAGCAGTGGTGGGTGCCCCTTCCCCAAGGCTCGCTACCGCCTTGCAGTTAGATCTCAGACTGCTGTGCTAGCAATGAGGGAGGCTCCGTGGGCATGGGACCCTCCGAGCCAGGCATAGGATATAATCTCCTGGTGTGCTGTTTGCTAAGACCCTTGGTAAAGCGCAGTATTAGGGTGGGAGTGACCCAGTTTTCCAGGTGTTATGTGTCACGCTTTCCCTTGTCTGGGAAAGGGAATTTCCTGACCCCTTGCGCTTCCCAGGTGAGGCGATGCCTCGCCCTGCTTCGGCTCTGGCTCTGTGGTCTGCACCCACTGTCCTGCACCCACTGTCTGACACACCCCAGAGAGATGAACCCGGTACCTTAGTTGGAAATGCAGAAATCTCCTGTCTTCTGTGTCACTCATGCTGGGAGCTATAGGCTGGAGCTGTTCCTATTCGGCCATCTTGGCCTTTTTTTGTTTTTTTGTTTTTTTGTTTTTTTAGATAGAGTCTTGTTCTGTCGTCAGGCTTGAGTGCAGTGGCACGATCTCGGCTCACTGCAACCTCTGCCTCCCGGGTTCAAGTGATTCTCCCGCCTTAGCCTCCTGAGTAGCTGGGACTACAGGTGCACACTGGGGCAACTGGTGCGTGTCCTCAGGGCAACTGTGACCTCACCACTTCTGAAATCTTTTCTGTTCTTGATGTCTACATATTTTTGTATATAGATACACACTTACTTGTTATTTAGCTATTTCCTTTGTGTTTACTTTGTATCCCCAGTTAGACTGAAACCTCTTATAGGACAGTATCATATCTTAGCCACACCCAGC
This sequence comes from Trachypithecus francoisi, assembly GCF_009764315.1. Taxonomy (NCBI): domain Eukaryota; kingdom Metazoa; phylum Chordata; class Mammalia; order Primates; family Cercopithecidae; genus Trachypithecus; species Trachypithecus francoisi. Next base: position 191,683,474 of record NW_022681453.1, read on the forward strand.
TAATTTTTATATATTTAGTACAGATGAGATTTCACCATGTTGGCCAGGATGGTCTCGAGCTCCTGACCTCGTGATCCACCTGCCTTGGCCTCCCAAAGTGCTGGGATTACAGGTGTGATCCCCCGTGCCCAGCCTGGGATAGTTTTAACAAGTTCACTAGGTAATGGCAATGACCATCAAGATTTGAAAATTAATGATTTAGTCACACTTCATCATTTAAAAAAAAGTATGGTCAGGCAGAATAACACTTCTTTGTTTTTAAGATGAGAACACCAAAGTAAAATTAGAAAATATGACTTGCCCAATATCACACGGCAACTCAGGGACAAATTTGGAAGTGGAATCTAGGTTGTCTGACTGCCAGTCCCATGCCAAGGGGAAGGCTAATTCTTCTGGGGTTTCTTGAAACAAATGGCCAGTTATGTCAGTGTGCCCTGTATTTTAATAAAGCCAGTAATGCTGATACGGAACAGGGTCCCTTAGAAGGTAGTAGAGATGGTCAAGTATAGGACAAATGCTACCTAGAAGGATACCTGTAGATAAATGCATCAGATGCGTAGTTAGAATTGACCTTCCAGTTTTATAGACATCTATTCTCTGCCAACTCATTTGTTAGAAGGTTGTGAGGAATAGAGGCCATTTTTTTAAAACACAAAAGTGTAATCTCTAATTATGAAAGGGAAGCTGGGAGAAGAATAGATAAGCTATGGCAGTGATTTGAGCCTCTGGAAAACTGTTGCTCTTTAGTCTAACTCCTCACCACCTCTCACCTCGTGGTTACTGCATCAGCTGTCTAACTGGGATCCATCCCACCGACATATCCCCGCAATACATTCCACTCACCGTTGCCAGAAAGATCTTCCAAGTGCACTGATTCCATCACGTTATTCTGCTGCAGAATCTTCAGTGACTCCCAATAGGGCAAAAGTCTAGCCATCACATTGGCAGTCAAAACCTTTTTATAATGTGACTCTTATCCTATCTCTTAAAATTTTTCTCCCAGTATGCTGAACATCAACCCTGTTTGAATCTAAATAGCTTTTTACATTGTTTCTACTTTTTTTTTTTTTTTTTGAGACAGAGTCTCACTCTGTCGCTCAGACTGGAGTGCAGTGGCACAATCTCAGTTCACTGAAACCTCTGCCTCCCAGGTTCAAGCGATTCTCCTGCCTTAGCCTCCTGAGTAGCTGGGACTACAGGCGCCCACCACCACATCCAGCTAATTTTTGTATTTTTAGTAGAGACGAGGTTTAACCATATTGGCCAGTCTGGTCTCTGACCTTGTGATCTGCCAGCCTCGGCCTCCCAAAGTGCTGGGGTTACAGGCGTGAGCCACCACGCCTGGCCTGTGTCTACTTTTAATGGCAACATATATTCAAATTCCTTCGCAAATGCTTTTACCTTAAAAGGTCCACCTCATATTACTTATTCGTTAAGAAATACTAGGCCGGGCGCGGTGGCTCAAGCCTGTAATCCCAGCACTTTGGGAGGCTGAGGCGGGCGGATCACGAGGTCAGGAGATCGAGACCATCCTGGCTAACACGGTGAAACCCCGTCTCTACTAAAAAAAAAATACAAAAAACTAGCCGGGCGTGGTGGCGGGCGCCTGTAGTCCCAGGTACTCGGGAGGCTGAGGCAGGAGAATGGCGTGAACCCCGGAGGTGGAGCTTGCAGTGAGCTGAGATCCGGCCACTGCACTCCAGCCTGGGCGACAGAGCGAGACTCTGTCTCAACAAAAAAAAAAAAAAAAAAAAAAAAAAAGAAATACTTAATGTTCACTAACTACATGCTATGCACTGGAGATTCTTAGGAGAATAATTCAGACATGATCTGCACCTTACAATCTGGTGGAATAGCATGGCATTAAATAGCTACCAAAGATGTAAGGAGTGTTTCAAAAAGAGAGTAGGTGCCATGACACATGGAACAGGGAGACGTGCCTTAATATGTGAGTTTTTTCCCTTAGAGCAACTGTGATCTCACCACTTCCGAAATCTTTTCTGTTCTTGCTGTCTACGTATTTTTGTATATGGATACACACCTACTTGTTATTTAGCTATTTCCTTTGTGTTTATTTTGTATCCCCAGTTAAATCGAAACCTCTTATAGGACAGTATCATATCTTAAACACTTTTTATAGCCCAGTTAATTACTAATGTAGTCTAAATAGGCACAAAAAATGATTATTAAAGACAGCATTTCATTGTACATGACAACTTTAAGGTGCTTTTACTTCTGTTGCTTTATTTGATCCTCCTGTTAATCTTATGAATTAGGTATTATGATCCCTGACTTACAGATGAGAAAACCAAAGCTCTGAGGACGTGAGTGACTTGTCTAAGACCAAACAACTGATAATTTATGGAGTCTGAACAAAAACCCAGAGACTTTCATTTTTATTTAAAACTCTTTCCAGTGTAATGTGAATGAATAACAATAACATGTAACAAATGGATGAATAAATGAATGATTCTCTTATCATTTCTCACCATTCTTCTTCCTTTTTCCTTTTTTTTTCCATCTCACTTCTATGCTCATCCATCTGCTTTATATTCTTTCTTTGTCATGCCTTCAGCTTGTTAGTGTCAATTCATCTCACTTCTGGGCTATGATCAGTCGCTTTGTAAGAGGCTCAGTAGCAAAGAGGCTGTTGACCCCATCCAGCTGGCATTCTGTAGGCAGTTGTCTTAAGAAAGGTTTCCCGGCCGGGCGCGGTGGCTCAAGCCTGTAATCCCAGCACTTTGGGAGGCTGAGACGGGTGGATCACGAGGTCAGGAGATCGAGACCATCCTGGCTAACACGGTGAAACCCCGTCTCTACTAAAAATACAAAAACTAGCCGGGCGGGGTGGCGGGCGCCTGTAGTCCCAGCTACTGGGGAGGCTGAGGCAGGAGAATGGCGTGAACCCGGGAGGCGGAGCTTGCAGTGAGCTGAGATCCGGCCACTGCACACTCCAGCCTGGGCGACAGAGCGAGACTCCGTCTCAAAAAAAAAAAAAAAAAAAAAAAAGAAAGGTTTCCCAGAAAAAGACCCTGAAAGGAGGATGCGTGTGTGTGAGTTATTAAGAAAGTGCCTCCAGGAGAATCCAGTAAGGTGGTGAGGGAGAGAGGACATGGAATGCAAAGAAGCCCAGCAATTTCTGGCAAGGCTCTGACTTTAATTTGATTCCACAGGGTGTGCTGGAACGTAAAATACACATCAGCTTATCCCCACTGAGGCAAGGGAGCTGGGCTTTCATACTTCTTCACTAGTCTGTCATTGGCTAAAGACAACCCCAAGAGGATATAAATTCCAAATATTCAGCTCTCTGTACAAACAAAGCTCTTCTGAAGAGAGTCATGGTTGTGAGCCTTTAAAGCCAAAAGCCCACTGGAATTGGAGGAAGAGTATGCTGAAATAGTAAACAACAACAACAACAACCAACCAACCAGACAAAAAAATCCAAGGGGAATCTGGCCAGAGCACCAACAATATCTGCTAGGTCTAGGAACGATAATATAAGAATTTGTCACATTTTAGAGCATCACAAATGCCTTTAAGGATCTGATGCATGCATTAGACCCTTACCTCAGAAAATTGCAAATGTTTAGAGTTGGCCAGTATTCACAGGTCTGCAAACCCATGGGTCCTGGTTAGCACTTCTAGTATATCTGAGAGTCTTCAGTGAAGCTGTTCTACCTTAAAACTAACTTCCCAGGCCTCCATTTCTAAGACTCTGCCCTCCAAGGAAATGTCATACAGTAAGCTGCATAATCTCACATTACTTCATTACTACTCTAATAGTTACAGAGCAGAAGGAGAAGGCATTTTTTCCAGACTGCCTGGTTTTAAGGTGGAGTAGTACTGCCATATGACCTCAGGAGAATCTCAGTCCTATTAGCTAGAATGACATGAGGATAATGAGTAATAACTTCCTTTAGCTGAGAAGTATCCCTTGGGAGAGAAGGCACATAGACTGGAGACCCAGAGAATATAGATTGCTATTCTCCATGGAAAGCAGGGTGTAAACTCAGAAAATCAAAACCAAGCCTGTGGGCTTTGCTGGTACATCATATGAGGCAGCTTTTCACCAGCCACCACCTCTCTGGCTCACTCAGGAACTCCCTGGGCTCCACATCTATTATAATAAAAGAGGCAACGTTTTCTTTTTTCCTCATGGTGGAGAGGTCCATTGGGTTTTGTCTTGATAGGTCAGGCACAACATGACAGATGGGTCTGAAGTCACAATCTCCCTCTCCCAAACCATCAGAATTACTCTATTACCCTCCCTTCCAATCTTGGAGGGTGAGGCCTTGTTACTAGGCTGCTGCATTGAGGAAATGTTGAGCCTGACCTGATTGAAATCTTGATGGCAATTAAGGAAAGACTATACCTTGTCATCTGTATTTGAATCTCTAGAGTTGTCTCTAATTAATGATTTATTCTTTAATTTATAAGCTTATATTGTTTCCAATATCATAACAAACTATATTTAAATAAAATAAAAAAATCTGGTTATAAAACAGAATGCAGAATATGGTCTCATTTATGGAGAAATATGTGTGAGTATGGTTGTATATGCATTAAAAGTCTGGAAGTATTCCAGCAGCTTGCTATAAGTGGTTATCCCTTAGGACTGGGGAAGGAGATGAGATTATATAAAGATTTTTACATTCTCTGCATGGTTTGGATATTTAACAATGAGAAGAAATACAATAATATTTTTCATAGAAAATTATTATTAAATCAGTTTCTCAAAGAAGTATATCTTTATTCTTTTTATTTAAACAACTATTTTCATCATTCCTTGACCTATTTTAATTCTTTCCACATATAACCATTATAATAATTATAGGGTATATATAATAATTTGTATTTGACATTTTCACTTAATGCTATTTCATTTACACTTTCCTAAGAACATAGTCTGCATATTTTTATTAATGGATGCTTAATTGTCCATTGATTCAATGTCTATTTTTTTTTTGAGACGGAGTCTCGCTCTGTCGCCTGGGCTGGAGTGCAGTGGCCAGATCTCAGCTCACTGCAAGCTCCGCCTCCCGGGTTCACGCCATTCTCCTGCCTCAGCCTCCCGAGTAGCTGGGACTACAGGCGCCGCCACCTCGCCCGGCTAGTTTTTTGTATTTTTTAGTAGAGACGGGGTTTCACTGTGTTAGCCAGGATGGTCTCGATCTCCTGACCTCGTGATTCACCTGTCTCGGTGAATCCCAAAGTGCTGGGATTACAGGCTTGAGCTACCGCGCCCGGCCATCAATGTCTATTTTTATGACATAGTTTCCTTTGGAAATTATATGGTAACTTTTTGCCAAGAAAATATAAAAAGGGTAGCTAATGGGAAGGAAAGTCTCAAATCTCAAGCAAGGACCCCTGACTTACCATCAGACAAAGAAGGGCTAGGTCATTTGGAAAACTGCTCTTAGCTTGTTTCAAGCACGTACTTCCTGGTTTGTGGTAGACATTTACTGGACACCTATATACCAAGCCAGTGTTAGCCTTTGTATTTTATCTATGTTTCATGAATTGTAGCATTATAAGAATTTCTTTTAGAAATCTAATCGGTGAAGGTCATCTGAGTCCCAGCAGTCTACCAGCCAGCCCAAAGAAGTAACCTGAATTTGAAGACCAGCCTGCATCCCATTTTACCATGTCAACCATATAAGTCAAAGAGGAGATAAGAGTACAGTTCTCCAAAGGGTGGGGACAAGATGAACATCAAGCATTATCCTCTTGTTCCCATAGAAAGGTTCTTTCCAGGATCAGGCCTTTGGGCTTATAGAAGAGCTTCCTACTTCTCTTATCTCTGCAATGCCCACCTTAACCTTCCTCTGCTCAGGAATATGACAGATGTCTCTTCCTTCCCTTGGTTTTTTTTTCTCCCTTTGGCTCAAAATTTAATCAACATATGAACATAGAGCTATAGACTCTTGGTCCTACAAGCCATTCTCCAATTTATAGAAATATAAATTGCTTCCACCAGCCCTGTGAATGATGGAGGTTGGAAGAACCTCTTAAAACATGTGTCTGTGTGTGGGTATCCATGTTTGCTTGTTAATATGTATCTCCATTTTTACATTTCCATATTAGGCTATCTCTGGCCTGTGTTCATGAAGATTCCCTGGTATCCTCAGCTGGAAGTTAATTCTCTATCAAGCAAAACCCATCTGTGCTTCTTTCATGATACTTATCATTTTTTGTTGCGTTATGATTATTCTTGCATTTGTATAATCTTTATGCTTAGATCCCAAGTTCTTTGGGGGAAAGAGTTCATATTCTTACATACACATTTCCTAGAAAGCATAATAAAATAACTTGTTTAGTGATGGTTGAAGGAAAGTGCATAACTTTTCTTCTTGAAGCGTTCACAGTAATTTTTGGTAGAACAGAATGATATAAAGGCTTAGGAAATTGGTCTATCATATTACATTATTTAAGGCTTTGGAGTCTCAAAGACCTGTGCTGAAATGGCAGTTTCACATTTAGTTGCCACAATGCCTCAGGCAAGTTACTGAACTCTATGAGCTTCAATGACCTGATCTGTACACTAGAGGGAGTAATACATATCTCATGGGGTCATAACTGTTTCAAATGAAGTGTAATTAGCACACTTATTTGCATAGAACATGCACTTATTAAATTATACTTATCATTAATTACTGTTAGACACTGGTAGTATTAGTAACATGATTTGCTGGCAAAGAGCATTAGGCTCAAATGTTCAAACTGATGTGGGGGAAAAGAAAGCAAGTGCTTTGTACTCTAATTTACCTGCCACTGCCCGTCCTGACCAGTTCCTTTGACGCTTACCCTAGTCTCGAAATTAACATCTTAATGCTTATCATAGATACTAAAATAACGGTAGGACCAAGAACTAGACTGGCCATTTGGCAGGAAGAACAAATATCTTTCTTCTTCTAGTATTTGTTTTATCACCTAAAATGCATTCAGGCTACAAAAATTAGCCAGGCGTGGTGGCGCATGCCTGTAATCCCAGCTATTTGGGAAGCTGAGGCAGGAGAATTGCTTGAACCTGGGAGGTGGAGGTTGCAGTGAGTTGTGATTGTGCCATTGCACGCTGGCCTGGGTGACAGAGTGAGACTCCATCTCAAAAAATAAAAAAAAAAATAAAAAAAGCATGGAGGTTAGTGTATGCTACCATGGACAGAGATGACATGGTTTCTCTTGGGTTCATCCAAAATACTTCAAAAACTCTCATAGGAAGTCAGCGATGAAAGACAGTGGCATATTTTTTTTTTTTTCATTTTCTCTTCTTTTAAGTGTTAGGAGATGGACAGCCTGCTTAATGATACATGAGTATGCCCCTCCTCACTCCAGAGTGAGAGGCATACATTTAATCCTAAAAATACAGGCAAAATTACCAAAGTGAAAATGTATTCCCTGGAGAAATAGAGATAAGAATGCTGATGCTTACTGAAGTGCTGTTCCTTGTGGATTTGTGAGGCTGATGGAATACTGATGTTCACATTAAGAACAGCTTGCAATTGTATTGGAAACAAGTGCTTACCATTGCATTACTGAAATGAAGACATATGCAATAAAAATGTTCTGCATAGGAATGTACAGATGCATAACAATTATTGTCATTGTGAGACTATAGCTGTATGATTATGAAATTCCAAGTTTCCATAGAAAATGAGAATAGGAAACATAAACATTGTCATTATTTAAATTGCAATAAGCAATTACATTAGATATTGAAGGATGAGAGCAAAAATATTTCAATTTAGCTAGCATAGATGCTACAAAAATCTTCCACTGTATAACAATTTTTTTCAAAATGATATTGATGTTTATATACAAAATTTTAAATAATCTCAATACATTTTGAGAACGTGAAGGAAAGTAAAATAGCCAGAGACCCGGGATGCTCAAATCCTGACCTCCTGCAAGACCTCTCCCCCACCTTCTCCACCCTCTCTGATGAGATTCCCAGGGATCTGTAGGCAGAAGACAAGGTCACTTAAAGTTTTATTACAAGGAGTGTTTTATTCGAAACCTCAGTGTAACCTCTAGTAATTTTGTTTATTCAGACTTGAAATAGAATGAATCTATGGCTTTTTTTTTCTTAGCAGCAGCAAGCTTTTTGTGGTTGTCAGTGCATACATAGCAATGTATAAACATCTTTTATATAAGGTAAACATAATGTACAACATTTAAATGTTAGTAATTATTGTTTCATATAGGTTTAATAGACAATATAGTTTTCTTTCCCCAAAGTGTTGATACTTGACTATCAGACTCCCTAATGAATATACCTTGAACTGCCAGTCACGTTTCACATCAACTTGGTTTATTTTAATCTTTTACAACATGAAAATAGAAAATCTTAATGTGGGCAGGCCTGTTGGCTCATGCCTGTAATCCCAGCACTTTGGGAAGCTGAGGTGGGTGGTCACCTGAGCTCAAGAGTTCAAGACCAGCCTTGGGCAACATGGCAAAACCGCATCTGTACTAAAACAAAAAAAAAAATACAAAAATTATCCAAGCACCGTAGTGCATACCTGTAGTCCTAGCCAAGGCTGAGGCATGACTCGGGAGGTTGAGGCTACAGTGAGCCAAGATTGCGCCACTACATTCCAGTGTGGGTGAGAGAGTGACACTGTCACAAAGAAAAGAAAAGAAAAGAAAATCCTAATGTGCAACTATAAGTCATCAGAAATGGGAGAAAGTGCAGTACCCAAAGTGCTGGTGACTTGTCAGGTAGTTATAGACATTGAGATCAGTGAAGAGCCAGGAAAGATGGAGAGAGATTTCACTGAAGGTTACTTCAACATTCTTTCACATACTAATTTGGATTATCATGTCCAAGCTGGAAGGTGGATATTTTAACTTGGGAGAAAGCAGGAAATGGATTAATTATCCACTTTTCAGTTGCTTTAATTTTTATTTACATTTTGCTGTGACATTTGTATGCATTTTTAAAAGGTGCTCAGTTGGGTATTGGTCTTTCTGATGGAAGGAAAAAAATCATCAAATTCTGAGAAAGATCCAAATTATTGATGAAAAAGCTGGCTTCTCCATAATTCAGTCTTTTGAATATGTTTTGATGTATTTTCCTAAACATTAAACACTATGTTTTATCTTTAGGATTATAGATTCAAACTATTCAGATATTGACTATAATGTTGAAACACCTCATTTGAGTAAGCCCCTTAAAATCGTAGAGATGGTCTTTGCTGACTTTAGCCATGCCATGAAAAAAATGTCTCATTTCATCCTGTATTCAACCACTCAATGCAAGCACCTTTTCCCTCAGCAGTTAGCCAACTTACATATTGTGACAGTCTTGTACTTGCTACTTATTTCTTTGAACAGCAGGCTGAAAAGGCATACACTCAGGTTCTACAATTGAATTAGAGTCATAGGTTTTATGATTTCTTTCAACACTAAATTAGGATCAGAAAGTATATTGGTGACTTCCAGTTGGTGACCTGTTCTCTGAGAATAAACAGTGTGTGGACTCGCATTCAAGAGCAGCCCCCATTATCCTTGTGGTAAAGCCCTTCCTTACTGCACACATAGCTGGTGCACCTTTGGTTCTGACCCCAATGTGCCATTTCCAGTCTACCTCTTGGCTCACAAAAACAGGTGTTATCTAAATGAGAAATCTCTCTCCCATAGTGTGTGTTTTTAAGGATAAGCAAAATAAGAAGTCATTGGGCACTTTTTCTTATTCAAAGTACATTTGCCAAAAGCTGATCCACACTCTGCATTAAAAAATGCTTTGATCTCACTGTAAAGGGCAGCATGCCCGTGGGATGCTGATTGCTCAATCACATCCTATGCCATTGGCAGAATGTAACATCAAAAAGGTGCCATTTGATAAGTTTGCCAATAATTCATTCTTCTTTCTCTCCAAATAAAATATTATCAATGACTTTGTTTCTGGTTTTATAGACTTCTTGGAAATAGAGTGACTTATGCCTATTTTTGCTCTATGTAATGACAATTACTTATTTTGATGGCTGAGTAGTTTAGATGCACGAGTCATACTGTCTCATTTCTCATTTTAATAACAAATTAATCACTTTTCTATTTGAAACATTTATTTTTTTGCTTCTTCCAAAATATTGTGATTGGTTTATCAGGGAGGCCTCTGTCCTTTGTTTTGGAATGATGTGACAATCTCCTTGCTCCATGCATTATATGACATGATATAGACAACCAAACTGGGAAGCAGATGGATCACTTGTCCAGTAATATCTGATTTTCAGACATTCACTCTTTACTTTCTATGTGTAGTTCCCATTTCCAGATGCTTATGTAAAATCATCACACCTTCTATACATTAGACTTGTATTTGTCTTATTATTATTATTATTTTTAGAGACCAGGTCTAACTCTGTTATACAGGCTGGAGTGCAGTGGCATGATCATAGCTCACTGCAGGCTTGAACTCCTGGGCTCAAGGGAGTCTCCCACCTCAGCCTGCTGAGTAGCTAGGGCTATCGGCATGTGCCACCATGCCTGGCTAATTAAAAATATATAATTTTTTTTTCGCAGAGACAGAGCCATCCGCTGTATTACTTTTTATATTAACTACTTTAGTGCTTTAATGACCCACTTTTGAACCATTTTCGAAGAATATAATGCAACATGGTAGGAATAATTAAAACTGTTAATTTGATGAAAAAATTAATAACATGCAAATGATGGGGAAATTTGTTTGCTTTTTAAAAAGCAAACTGTTAATTAATATGAACAGTCAGGCTGGGCACGGTGGCTCATGCCTGTAATCCCAGAGCTTTGTGAAGCCAAGGCAAGTGGATCACTGGAGGCCAGAAGTTTGAGACCAGCCTGGGCAACATATTGAGACCCCTGTCTGTACAAAGAAATAAAAAATTAACCGGGTATGGTGGTGCACGCTTGTAGTCCCAGGTACTTGGGAGGCTAAGGCAGGAGGATCCCTTGAGGCCGGAAGGTTGCAGCTGCCATGAGCTATGATTGTATGCCCTGCACTCTAGTCTGGATGACAGAGTGAGACCCTGTGTAAAAACAACAACAACAACAACAAAAAAAAGCAAAAAAAACCCAAAAAAAACAAAAAAAACAATTTAGTCATTACAATACCTTGTATAAAGTTTATGAATATAATTTGAAGAATATAATTTCATTCTTCAAATTATTTTCCTAAACTTTATATAATAAAGTTTCTGAGAAAAATAACTTCAAATTTATGAAAAGTATATTGCTTCATCTGTCTGTCTTTAAACTGACAGCTTAATAGATCTAAGTAAGAGGCGCTGCTGATAATGGTCTGAGGACCACATTTTGTTCTGACTTCAGTTCACTGTGCTTACCATTCCTCCATGGGGAGGAAAGTTAAGTATGAGAAAAGCAAACCAAAGAAAGGAATTTCTCTCTATGTTCCACAGTAGGGCTGGCCAGAGAGTACGGAGGGCAGGGCACAGGGAACAGTCAGTCTGCCCTCCCAGGACAGAAGGAGTGTTTGATCACAGATATCGTTTGGAATTATTGGTGCATGCTGATAATAAACAGAATTTTAGTTGTTCTCTTATTGCTTTTAAGTTATTTACAGATAATTCACATCTTTATTGTTTATACCTGGGGCAGACCACTGTCACTCCCAGCCCTTAGCGGGCCACATCAGCTGGCCTAATAGGAGCACTCTGTGCTAAAAGGGCCTGGGAGAGACTCACATGGGATGAATCCAAGGCCTGTCTTACCTTGATAGCTTCATAAATGAAGAGAGAGAGCCTACCAAGAGGGAAAATACACACACACACACACACACACACACACACACACACACAGAGAGAGAGAGAGAGAGGAGAGAGAGAGAGAGGAGAGAGAGAGAGAGAGAGAGCGCGCGCGCGCGCGAGAGCCGTTGAGGGAGAAAGAGAAAGATGATTTTGGTTAGCACGGGACCTGATACATGATCCTGATCTTGACCCCTTCATGTCTGCATTTCTACTCTTTTGAGGAGGGTGAGGTACAAGTGGGAGTAAGGGGTCCAGGAGAAGGGGAACAGAGAAGGCTCTGGAGATTTTCTGAAAGACAGTGGGAAGAAGTCTCTGAGTAGTTTGGGTGCAATATGATTCTCAAACAAAGTGTAGGCATTGGTTCATTTTTCACAGGGTTTCCGAGATGAAATGCAAATTTGCTAAAGTTTATGGTACTGAGAATGTGCTTAGTCAACAGAGTGTATCAAAATCCCGAGCTGAGGTGAAACGGGGAAGTCAGAATGCCAGTGTGGACCCCAGGGAGGCTGCTAAGAACATAACCACTTCTCATATTGCGTCTCCAGAGTCACAGATTCGCTGGTCTGTCTTACCATATTACCCCTACGCTGAGCACGGCACAGACAACCAGTGGCGCTAACGGGCTACCTGTAATGCACTAAAAATCCAACTCATGACATTTCCACTTTTAAAAAGCCTTTTTAATGTTCAGCTGTTTTCACATTAGGTTTTCCTAAAGTGACATACACTTGCACACTCGGAGCATTGAGTTTCACCAGTAAGTAAGTGGAAGCTGAAGTAACCTGAGCTTTTCTTATTTACTTGAGGAAAACTGATGACCTGGGCAATTGCTTGGTGGTTAAGGAAAGGGTATTCTCTCTCCTCCGTGGAAGTGCTCCAACCCTGTGGTGAGCAAACGTCGTATCAGAGCTTTTGAACAGCAAGTATTAGTCCCCCACCACTATTCTGGTTTTAGTCAAGAAAACTCAACTAATTCAATAAATAACTCACTGAATGGTTATTATGAGCCAGACCTTAGGCCAGGAGCTAGAGTTGTGAAAATGTGTCTCACAGATGTACACAGGTAACTATATTAGAAGGCAAAAATTAACCAGTGCAATTAAAAAGGCACAAACAAAAGCTTCTAGATTGAGGGTGTGGTGGGGCGGGACATGCATCATTTTCTAGCTGAGGTAATTTATTTGATCTCTCTGTCATCACCCTTATAAATATGCAGACAAACTTAATGACTTTTGTGAGGCTTAAAAGAGATAACATTACAGGTTCTTAACAAAGTATTGTCCCCTCCTCCTCCTATCTCCTCTACTCCCACACTATAGACGTATTGTGGGTAGGGACTGAGTCGTGCTTGTCACCGTGTCCTGTATGGTATCTATTCTAGTGTTTTGCTTTAGTTATGCTCAATAAATGTTGACTTGGATGAATAGTTCACTGACTGTGTTTAGGAAAGGGCCAAAAATGAAAAATAGGAAAAAGAAGGAAAAAGAAAAAGAAAGAATTGCTCCAAGCACTGTTGATAAAACACAAATAATCAGGTAGGTAGGGCAAATGGAGGCATTTATGCAGATAGAAAAGATGGGTTCAACAAATTATTAATACCAAATGAGTATAAGTTATCAATATGAGATAATATCTACTTTTCTGTCTGTGTTTGGCCAGCTGGTATTACTGAGAGCACATTAATAATGTATAATTAGAAATGATATTTTATAGCAGCACAGCAGTTTTTAGCATACATTCTACCACATTTATCAGTGACACTCCACACCTCTCTTAATTCCTACCTCCTTCTCTTGAAGTACTGAATGAGTATCAGTCACTTGGAGAGATCTCCTAACGTCACCAGATGATCTAAAAAGAATTGGCAAAAGAATTTGAAAAGGGAAAGCTTCAGCCCCAACAGTTATTGTCATTTAAAAAAATCTATGATATCAAACAGTGAATCTGTCTGATTTTACCTGTAGAATAAACTCATTATAGAACAGTCACTTAATAGACCAAGTATTTCAGTGTGTATAGACCTATGTGAGAGGACATTAACTATCTGTCTTCTTTGCAAATATTATGACCACCATCAAATCCACACCAGCCTGGATTATGTACACCAACCTATGAAAAACAAGTCAAAACAACTCCAAACAGAAAGGCAGGATGTAGTTAATCTCTCTTTCTCTACACTAGTATTCTAACTTTTTTGAGGCCAACCTTTAACTCTCTCAAGTGGCATTTTTAGGAAGTTATATAAGCTGATGAAGAAATTGTCTTACTGACAAGACTGGTCTTAAAATTTACTTCTTTTTATTGGGCAGCATTCAGCATCCATTTGGTCTACAATTCTGGATGGATTCTCTTAATACCATCCAGGTCACTAACGAGAATGTTAAAATAACCCTCCAGTCCTTACACACACCCCTTTACCCCAGTTCCAACCTTGAGACTGTTCACTTCCACCCACCATCTATTTAGCGCTCCCCTGCTCTGCTCCCTTGCATTATTTATGTATCTGTATCCCTGACTAGAATGTAAATTATTTGGAGGGCACAGACCATGTTTCATTTACCTTTATATTTCCTAATTGCCCTTTGTACAAAGATTTTGAGATATGACAAGCATTTGCTAAATAAATATTCAGTCAAGTAGGCCAAATTATATTGTCAGTGAACACTGGAGTCCCAATTATGCAAAAGAATGTTCACTGCCATTCTAAACTTAATCCTAATTCAAGTTGTGTATTCTAGTTTGAAAAACATTCAGACCAAAAATTAATCTGAAATTTTAAACATATTGGATATGTCTATATATATCCCATATTGTTGGATGAGGCTTTTCCTGGTCTAATGCACATATGTTTGAGTTGACTTCAAAGAAATTCTTAAAAAAAGAATTAGGCATTTGCAATCTGTACTAACAAGATAACGTTAAACTGCTATAAGCATATTTCATTAGATAGAAGTAAATCCCTAATTAGCTTAAGGCTGTAACATGTTAAACAAATTATAATATTTATATTGTCAGATAATGCCATACTGAAGAAAAATTATTCATGTCAGCCAGATAAAAGTACAGCATATATTACTCAACTTCAGAGATTTAAGGCATGAGAGCTAAAATATCACTTAGTATTACATAAACTCAGAAGCCAGAAATTCAAATGCATGCAGAGGTCAGGCCAGAAACCTAAATTTTTACAGTGGGTGGGTAGAACACCATGCAGAGAGGTAGGGCCTATCTCTCTAAAGGGCAATGGTTGCCAGCTCCAGGTTATGGTTACCTCATGGAGATAAAATCTGGATATTGTCACAGAAGAAGAAAAGTTGCGAGTCTAGACACTTGTGAGAAACGTCTTGAGTTTTAAATGGCTGCAAATTCAATTTTTTTGAGTCAAAATCAAGTGTAAGCCAAAGAAAACCCATCTGTAGGTCAGATTGAGGTCCATAGGTCATCAGCTCCTAGATGAGCCATACACTGTACATTGTCTTTAAGGTACCATTTGGCCTCAGATAGTGCTAGTACATATTTAGTTAGCAGTTTAATATAGTTAGCAAGAGTTCTTCCATATTTTCTACCAGATGTTGCTTATTTTACTAAAATTATCAAGTCATATTTAAACAATACATTGCAAACTATTTTTGGGAAAAGAAAGATAACTACAGAGAACAACTGATAGGTGTAACCATGTAAAAACTTGGACAAATCTCAAGCACCTACATGGAATCACTCACAGATTTTTATCTTCACATTTTGTGTGTTTTCTAGGCTAGATCTATGCATTGAAACTGCTAAATGAGATTTTGAAAAGAAAAAATAAATGGAAATGGAATCACTTATTTTATTCTGACCTCATGCTTTCTTTGGCTGTTTGAGAGGAATGTCACAGCTGTAGCTATGCAACTGGAAATGTCTGGTGGCTTTAACACAAGAATTATTAATTTGTCGGACTCACACATATTCACTTCTCCACACTTATATTGAGTACACTATATCCAAAAGCAGATGTCAATGAGCAATTAATGTTTCTAAATGCAATGATATTCTAAAACCACACTAACATCTTCACATTTTGATAACTGTTCATTATTGCACACACACACACACACACACACACACACACAGAGTAACAGCAAGTGCTTATGCCGATGTCTTGGAAAATTCATAGGCCAGAGTCTAGAAGAGACTCTCTGAGGCTAGGTCTAACAGCATAAATTAGGTTAAGTGTTACGAGTTATTTGATTAGTTAAGTTAGTTTGAAAAATAGAGAGATGTCAAAAAGCTCCTCACTCTTCCTTCAGGTTATTCAAATCACACTTCCTTGACCTTTCTTTTACAAGGCAGCAGCCTCTCCTAGCATGCCTACTCTTTCCATAACTTTCCAGTGAATCCAAGTAATTCGGTCATTAAATAACTTCATATTCTTTCAGGAAACAGTCTCTGTGTACTTACTACATGGAAAGCTCTTCATGAGGCAGTGAGAAGAAGGGTTAGATGTGACACTTGTCCTCAAGCAGCTTAGAGAGTGAAAGATTCCTAGAATCCTAGAATAATGTGAAAGGCCCTTAGCAATCTCTACCCTTCTTCCTTCAAAAAGCCTACCTTATGCCAAATAGAGCTGAGAAGAAGATGGGCATGTTGTTGCCTTTCTAGGACATAAAATGTCTCATAAAATTAAACAAATAATAAAATAAACTCTAGTATACATAAAATTAAACAAATAACACAACAGTTTTCAAGTCCATAAAGGGTTACTACAAAGAAATCTAGAAATGTGTAAGAGTTTCTTTGTCATCCATTTAGCCTCTTCTCTTGTTATGACCTCCTTAAATTTTTATTCTGCCAAAATAGAGCCGCCTATGGATCCCTGTACACAACACGTTCCATGCGTTGGTATCTTTCCATATGTCAGTCTCTCTACTTGGAATCCCCCAGCTTTCTATGATTTGTCTACCTGTCAACTCTTATTCATCTTTTCAAAGCCATCTGTTTCAGACATCTCTCGTGCAGCACTTCAAACTCTCTCAGCCTCATTTGTCTCTTATTCCAATTACTGCAGCTACTCTGTGAGGACTTTGACCAGCATCATGCATGTGCGTTTTGACAGTGACTTGGCTCACACCCCCACCCTGTGCCTCTCACTTTCCACATTCAATGCCCACATATGCAAATGCAGAAGTGCCAGGAGTTAATGCTCTGAAGGACAAATTCTGGGCAGTCTTAAGAAAGTTTGTATGGCTCCTCAGAGGATCCTCTAAGGAAAAGAGAAAGGAAATAAAAGAAGAAAAGAAAAGTGACAGGAGGAAATAGGGGAGGGAGGGAGGGAGGGAGGAAGAAAGAATCAGCAAAGGAAGGAAGGAGGAAGAAAAAGGATGTGGACATAAATAATGAAGTCAGGCTAAGTCATGGTAGATGCCATCTGAAAGGTACTAACACAGAATGTGTACTGAGAATTTAGAAAAAATATATAAGAGTGATAATGTGAATCTAGTGTGATAACAGGTGTGAGTCAAACATCACAGTAAAATAAGAGTGTTAATTAGTAATTAGTAAGTGTTATTGGGCTGAGTGCAATGGCTCATGCCTGTAACTTTGGGAGGCCAAGACAGGATTGCTTGAGCCCAGGAGTTTAAGATCAGCCTTGGCAACATAATGAGACCCCGTCTCTACAAAAAATAAAAAAATAAAAATAAATTGGTTGGGCATAGTGGCATGGCCCTGTAGTCCCAGCTATTCGGGAGATTGAGGTGGGAGGATTGCTTGAGCCTAGGAGTTCAAAGGCTACAGTAAGTCATGTTCACACCACTGTGCTCCAGCCTGGGTGACAGAGTGAGTAAGACCCCATCTCAAAAAATATATGTAATAAATGTTCATGACTGGCTGGAAATTCTAGTTCTAAGAGAAAAACTATCATCCCGTGGTGTGAGTACATCTAATGTGGCCAGTGGATCAGAGAAGCAGAAAGGATAAAGAAGCATCAGTTCTTGGGATCTGCACAATAATTTCACCTCTTTGGAAGCTGTTTCAAAGATGGCACAGTGGCAGAAGATCTGAGCCAGTGATAGGAGCATGGGGATTGGCAGAAGCTACTTAAGTCTTTATCTCAAGTGATATTACGATGCTATAAAAATGGGGCTAAAACTTCACAATAACCAGTATTTCAATAGGAATTCAAGTAGTTTTACTGCACTGGTAAAAAATCTGATTCTGCTTGCATTTTATCAGGTTTTGATTTTGTATTTACATTAAAAAAAAACCTCCAGTGTTTTACTTCTGAGCGTCTACAGTGAGTGAAGAAGCTCACTTTTTAAGGGAATTTTTAAAGTGATAAATGTACAACATATGGAGAAGCCTCTGGCAGTGATTCTCAAACATTATTGACATAATAAACACAAAGGAGATATTGAATTGCAAATTTCTGAGCCCTAGACTAGCCCTTCTAAATCAGAATTTGGGGGACATGACCCAGGAATCTGTATTCTTAATGTGTACCTTGTGTTATTTTCATACAACCCTAAATTCTTGGAATTTTGAAAAACACTGGCTTAAATAAGCATGCAAAATTAGTATTAGTCAGTCAAAAGTATACATGTGTGTATTAGTCCGTTAAAGTCAACTCGTGCAAAGACTAACAGCTAATAACTTTTGCTATTCATCATAATTAGTCGAGTAAGTGAAATACAATTTCAAAGAGAGGAAGCATCTTTGACTACAGCATTAGCCTAATCAGAATGTAAATCTGAGAAACACTCTTAATTTAAAATGAAAATTGATCAGTGTTGCAAAAAAGACTCTATAGTGATAAAAACTCACAAAAGTCTCACAAACAAATAAAAAGCATCGAGTTTTAATTTTCACTCTGTAGTGGGCTATTTTAACCATGAAAACTTTTCTGTTGTGTTCTTCCGATGTCTGAGGATTCGCCAGTCTGTGAGGTCCCTCTGTACTTTCATACCAAAGTCACTGTCAAGGGTCTCCACGACACCTCTATGCCGGAAGAGCTGAGGTTAACAAGCCTACCCTTGTCAAGAACTTCTGGAACCTCCTTGGGAGTGGTAAGTTGTTGCCACTCCATCCAGGTTGTTGTCTGTCCCTCTAGTAGCACATTGCTTCCTACTAACCTGAAAACTTTGCTTAGGCTGTTGCTGCTCTCAGCACCATTTCAGACAGACCATGAATGGAAACCCTTTTATTAAGAGGTGAATTAGAGGATTTTTGATGATAATTGGAGGAAATTATAATACAGAGAACTTAAACATAGATATGCTGCTGTTAGAAAGAGACCATGGTCCTAAGATCCTCATCATTGATCCCCTAGTAGGCAACTTCTTGTCTAGCTGCCTGTGATCTCACTCTTTCATAGATCTGCCAGGCTGTTTAATCTCTGGACTGTGACTGTGATGGGCTTCAGACTGCTTTCCCCAGGGGAAGACCCAATAATTATACTCCCTTCTCCAGAATCCTAGCTCCAATTCCTTGAATCCAGATATAAAATTGTGTTCCCCCTCCTCCAGTCAAAGCCCCACCTCCTGCAGTCATTTTTATTCAGGATTGAGTATTTTCTGGGATAATTTTTCTTGGGAATGCCATTTCCCTTGAGAGGCAATTCCAACTTTACACACAGTGATATGCTCTTTGCCTTTTCATATCCAAAATATCTTGGACCATAGGATATTTTTATAATTATCATCAGTATATATCTCAAATATGTTTATTCAGCATCATTATAATTTTCAGAGTCCAGGTCATTCAATCTTGAATAACACCATCTGGAAGACTTCAGTCCTTCCGTCAAATTGAACAAAATATATTTCTATATCGAAGGTTGTTCTCCAGCATGAGATTGTGACCAGGCCTATGCAACCATCTAATTCTTTCTGAGATCTTTTCCTTACCTCCTGTGTGCAACAGTTTAGGTAGTAGCATGCATATCTACCAAAATCCAGCAGTATCATAGAAGCATAAATCATACTAACATAATCTGGAATGACAAAGATCTATTAAAAATTAATCCTATTTATATTACTAACCAGAATTTTAATTTCTTAACCCAAAGCATCAGTATTTGGGTTATTATACTGTAGATAAAAATCTTTCCCCCAAAACAGTAAATAGACACTTGATCTTTCTAGTACCTTCTTCACATATTCCTTCCCCCAGGTAAGGTAATTATCTCCAGAAAGTTCCAGTTTCCATACTTTAGAAAGCAGAAGTAGTCTGTATCTTTAAATAACATTTTTTCCAGTTTCTCCCTGTCAAGAGTTAAAAACAAGTATAACCTTTTAAACTTGAGTTATTTAATTTATTTACCTGGTTAGTTGCTTTGCTTTGATGGTTTGGTTTAGTTTGGGCTTAGGAAGTACATCCTATAAGTGGGATGATTACCCATGCACATTTCTTCTTTAAATGACTGCTGTTCTTTCTCCTCTACAGTTAATCTTTGTCCTCGTTTCCCAATTGTTAAAAAGAGAACAAGATAATACTTACAGGGAATGGATTAATCTATGTAAGCCACAAGCCACATGCTAAGTAGCTTTCCTGTTGCTACTTATCTTCAATGAGAAATTATCTTAATGCTATGTAGGTGACAGTAGTTTGTTGAAACCTGGTGAGAAATAGCACAGTAAACACATGAAAGTGACATGAAACAGTAATAAGCATCGTGGCCCATTCCTTATAGATTGAATATTTGAATTGGACATATATGTTCAAACTCTCTGTGAATATATTGAGTGATTTGACATAAAATTAATATGCTTATTAATTGGCAAATAAAGACATTATCTTTAAAATTTTGTAAACTTCCATTCTTGATGGAATAATGAGTAGAAATTTAAATATTATTCCTTTTATGCTTCCATTTTATATTTCTCTTTAAATTCTATCATCTAATATCTGTCTGTCTATCTATCTATCTATCTATCTATCTATCATCTATCTTAGTACAGAACCTTGAATGTTGTAGAAACAGGAAAGTACTAAGTAATACAAGACTTTTGCTTCCAAGAACTCATAGCTGACTTACTTTCAAATTATTTCTTGTTTCATAATAGCTACATAAGGTGAATGTACCAAAGACATCCTTTGCCATTTTAGTACAAACTTATTTTTGACTCCCCTTTTTTATTTACATGACATTAACCAAAATAGATTCAAAGAGTAAATGTACAGTTTTGGCGAGTCGAGTTTTGCTGGTCAAATAGTACCCTAATAAAATTAATTTGCAAACCAGAAGTAAAAGAAGTAAATGAGAGAGACATCAATGCTATCTGCATTATAAATTCCTAGAGGACACAAAAGAAGTTCTCCTAATTATATAATCTTATTACTAGAAACAATTTCTGTCTTGCATTTATGTACTCCTCACCTATGCAATTTTGAAAACAAAGAGTGTACTACTGCTTCTAGATTAAAAGGGTTAGTTTATATCAGACTAAACTCCTGCTGAAAATAACTATAAAAGCTGAATAAAACAGACAACACAGATGTTGAAATCACCAGGCAGCAACTAAAGCAGCTATAATGTGAAGGATCATGACAATGAATAAAAAAACTTTAGAGAAGTAAACCCAACATCTACACATGATTTCCACTGAAGCATTTGATATACTTAACTTTCGAGTGTATAGGGGAAAAGGCCAAGCACAACATAGCTACTCAAAGACTAAAATGCTAAGCAGACATTCTGGCAGTCTCACTGGGTTGGGCATGTTATCAACTGAATGTTTTACCTCCCTCAAATGTATATGTTGCAGTGCCAACCTTCAATAAGATGGTATTTGGAGATTGGGCCTTTGAGAGGTAGTTAGAATGAGATTAGATGATGAGGTTGAGCCCTCATGATGAGATTAGTAGCTTTATAAGAAAAGAAAGAGAGCAATCGCTGTCCACATGCAAGCACTAAGGAACTGCCATTTCAGACATAGCAAGAAGATGACCATCTGTAAGCCAGAAAGAGAGCCCTCACCAGAACCTGACTATGCTGGCACTCTGGTCTCAGATTCCAGGCCCCAGAACATTGATAAAATAAGTGTTGTTGCTTAAGCTATCCAGTGTATGGTATTTTGTTACAGCAGGTTGAGCTGTCTAAGACAGGGAGAGAAAAATAGGAATTAAGAGTCAGCCAGAGAAAAAGCCACTTGGAATATATTCAAGGCTTCTAGTTGGGATGATTGAAGGATTATGTTCGAGACATAAAGGCAAACTGAGAATAGACAAACTATCAAAAAACTTGAAAGACAACCCTGAAGCTGTGAAATTCCAATTGGATCATAGTGATCTGCTTGTAGTGTATCTGCCAACTAGAAGAAAATTAAAATTACTCTGAAGGAAGGTGACATTATGCAGAGATTCTGCCTTTTCTTCGTATATAATATGTAGCATTACCTTAAATAAAAGTAAAAAGTAAAAAACAGGCATGCCAAGACACAGACCATAAAACAAAAAACTCAAGAGGGAGGAAACAGCAGCTCTATAGGTTATGCAGATGTTGGAGTTAAGAGATAAAGACCTTAAAATATTCAGCATTATGTAAAATAAAATAGAAGAAAATATGAATAAGGTAAAGATATAGATACTTTTTGTTTGAAACACAGAGAAAAAAATGAAGAGGTAATGAATAGTGCCAAGAATTTTCCCAAACTGGAGTAAGACATTAATCCAAAGATTGAAGAAGATGTATGGACTACAAACAAAACTTAAAAATACAAAAATACAAATAAATAATAAAAAATAAAAAAATACAAAGAAAAAAATCCCATAACCACAAAACTAGGCACATTATGTTAAAATTGTTAAAAAAACAAATCTCAAAAAAATATTTTTAAATGACACAGGGAAAAGAGTAATGTAATCTTAAAGAAGCAACAAAAAGATTCATGACTGACCTCTGAATGGAAAGAATGAAATGTAGAAGGCAATGATATGACAACTTTAAAGTGCCTCAGGAAAATCAGTGGAACCTACTACACTCTATACCCAGCAGAATTTTTCTTCAAAATGAAAGAGAAATAAATATATTGTAAGAGGAAAAAAAGAGAATTTGTCACCAGCAGTATCCGCTACAAGAAATAATACAAGGATATAGAAATACAGAAAGGAAAAAGAATAATAATAAGAAAAAATAAATGGTTAAATTTCAATAACTATTCACGTTACAAAAAAACAGTAATTTTGCATGGAATTTAAAAATACCTAGAGTTGGCCGGGTGCAGTGCTCACGCCTGTAATCCCAGCATTTTGGGAGGCCGAGGTGGGTGGATCATGAGGTCAGGAGATTGAGACCATCCTGGCTAACACGGTGAAACCCCATCTCTACTAAAAATACAAAAAATTAGCCGGGCGTGGTAGAGGGCGCCTGTAGTCCCAGCTACTCAGGAGGCTGAGACAGGAGAATGGCGTGAACCCAGGAGGCGGAGCTTGCAGTGAGCCGAGATCGCGCCACTGCACTCCAATATGGGTGACAAGAGAGAGACTCCTTCTCAAAAAACAAAAATAAAAACAAAAACCTAGAGTTAAAATTCATAAAAAATGTAACGCAAAAGACAAGAGAAGGATGAATGAAGTTATCATGTTCTAGGATTCTAGCAGTACTGGAGAAGTAGTAAAAAGTAATACACTGTATTAACCTATAATGAGTTAAGTATGTACACAGTGATCTCTAGTGTAACTACTAAAAGGATGAGAAAAATATATAACTAACTGTATGAATCCATTTTCACACTGCTACAAAGATACTACCTAAAGCTGGGTAAGTTATAAAGAAAAGAGATTCAATCAACTTACTGTTCCACATGGCTGGAGAAACCTCAGGAAACTTACAATCATGGTGGAAGGTGAAGGGGAAGTAAGCCATGTTTTACATGGCAGCAGGAGAGAGAGAGAGTGTATGCAAGGGCAACTGCCAATTTTAAACCATCAGATCTCATGAGAATTCCCTCACTGTCACAAGAACAACATGGAGGAAACTGCCTCCATGATCCAATCACCTCCTACCAGGACCCTCCCTCAGCACGTGGGGATTACAATTCAAGATGAGATTTGGATGGGGACACAGAGCCAAACCATATCACTAACCACTTATTGGGAGGAAAGTAATAGAATAATAAATTTTTTTTGATTAATCAAAAAATAAGGCAAGAAAGAAAAAAGGAGCATAAATGTGTTAAATGGAACAAAAAGTAATTGTGTAAATAAATGTGAACATCAATAATTACATTAAATGTAAATAGGCTAGATACTTCTATTAAAAGACAACATTTTTAGAGTAGATTGAAAAACCCCAATAGCTATATGCTGTTTACAAAATGAACACTTTAAATACAAGGACTTAGGTTCCAAAAAGAAAACAGACATACCATGTACAGACTAGCCAAAAAAGTTGTCGTGACAGTACTAATGCAATACAAAGTACATTTTTAAAGACAAAAACATTACTAGAGATAATGACTAACATTTTATAAGACCAATGGGTACATTAATCAATAAGTTACAACAATTTAAATGTTAATGTACCCAATAGTAGAGTTTCAAAATATATAAGCAAAAATTAATAAGATTAAAATAAAAAGTAGATAAATTTACAGTCATAAAGATTTAACACATTTCTATGTACAAAGGTATAGATACAATAAACAAATTCCTTGATAAATACAACTTGCCAAATTTGACCACAACAAATAATATACCTGAATACTTCTATATCTATAAAAGATATGTAATTTATTGTTGAAACTCTATCCTCAAACAAAACAAAGCAAAAACAATAACAAAAAAAATTTCCAGTCCCAGATAGCTTCATTGGAGAATTTTCCCAAATATGTAAAAAAGAAAGAAAACCAATCTCACAAAATTCTTCCAAGAATTTAAAAACTGGGGAATTCCTCTCTGTTATTTATGGGCCAGCACATTCTTGATTTGAGAACTGGCAATAATATTACCAGAAAGGAAAAATACAGACTATAGACCAAGATCCTGAAAAGAAAAATATAGATTATAGATAAAGTATCAAAAGAAATTATAAGCAATGAAATTAAACAGCCTGTAAAAAGGCATACATCATGATAAAGTAGAATCTATTCTAGGTATCAAGGATAGCATGATATTTTAAAAAAACATGTATTTTACCACATTAATAGAGAAGTACAAAAAAGATATAATCTTGATAGATGCAGAAATTATATGATACAATTTACCATCCATTCATGATAAAAAAAAAAAAAACTCTTAGCAAACTATGAATAGAAGGAAACTTTCTTAATTTGACAAAAAATATTTTATAGAATAACTACAGCAAACATCAGATTTAATAGCAAAATATTTAAAACTTTGCCCTTGAGATAAGAAAGAATGTAAGGATGAAGCTATCATCACTTCTATTTAACATTATATCAGAAATCCTACCCAGGGAAAAGTCAATAAAAAAGTAAAAGTTTGTACGTACCTAAAAACACAAATTCCAAATATATAAAGGAAAATTTGACACTGTGGACAGATACACACTTGTAGTCGGTGCTTTAAACACATTTTTCAGAGTAACTAATAGAACAAGCAAATAAAATAAAAACAACTGAAAGAACAGAAAAGACTTGAACAACATGGTGATTTAATTTGACCAAATTGGCATTTGTAGAAACTGAAGAAAATCCATTTTTTTCCAGATGCCGTGAATTTTTACCAAAAAGGGAGTATATGCTGTGCCATAAAGCGAGTCTAAAAAACTTTCAAAACATTAAAATTGTATAGAATATATTCTCAGACAACAGTAGAATTAAACTATAAATCAATAAGAAAAGATTTCCCAATTAATTTGAAATTAGGTTATATACTTTAAAATAACTTGTGCCTTAACATAAAAATCTTGTTACTGAATAAAAATGAGAACATGGCTATAAATCCTAAAGACATTGAAATGATAGTAAAAACTGCACTCATAAGTTGCAGAAAATACACAAAGAAAACTACAGGCTCTGATAAAAAAAAGTGATAACAATCCTACGTGATACATTTCAAAGAAAAAAATAGAGGATGCTTTCAAACTCATTTTATTGCAATGATATTAGAAGAATGGAAATGTACAGGTTAATCTCTCTCATGAACATAGGAACAAATATCCTAAAGAAATCATTAGCAAATGGAATAAAATGAATAAAGAAGATAATCATTACCTAGTGGGATTTATTTCAGGAATGAAAGGAATGTTTAACAACAGGAAATCAATCAATATTGTTTTCCACATTAATACAGTCACAAAGGACAATTTTAACAGAATGCTTTCAGAAATTGATAACTCTTGCAGAAAAAAAAAACAGTAGGGCTGTAGTAATATAAATAATGCATTTCATTAGTTGGAGCTAGCACTTATATAGTATTTAACATCAAACAATAATGGGCCTAAGTTATTTTCAAGCTTACACAAATAAAACATTCTCTTGAGTCCACATTCTTTAAGAGCACAATGGGAATTCCAATAGATTCCCAAGAGTTGATATTACACAAAACATAGTCAATTATTAAAATCAAGTAAGTAAATAAGAAATTAATTAACATTAAAAAACAAATTTATTTAAAAGCAAAGCAACATTTAACAACTTATAAAGAGATAATCATAATATAAAATATAAGATAGTTTTAAACAAAGGAAGTATGTATAAACACTGTGTGATGCCTTTGTTTTAAGAAAAATACTATAAACAAATAGAATGCCGGGCGCGGTGGCTCAAGCCTGTAATCCCAGCACTTTGGGAGGCCGAGACGGGCGGATCACGAGGTCAGGAGATCGAGACCATCCTGGCTAACACGGTGAAACCCCGTTTCTACTAAAAAATACAAAAAAACTAGCCGGGCGAGGTGGCGGCGCCTGTAGTCCCAGCTACTCGGGAGGCTGAGGCAGGAGAATGGCGTGAACCCGGGAGGTGGAGCTTGCAGTGAGCTGAGATCCGGCCACTGCACTCCAGCCTGAGCGACAGAGCCAGACTCCGTCTCAAAAAAAAAAAAAAGAAAGAAAACAAATAGGATAAGGTTTCAAGTCAAAAAGCTAAAAAATAAAAAAGCACAAACAGAAAGAATGTAAAAATGGTAAAATCAGAAATTAATGAAATGAGAAATAAAGGAGAAGAAATTATCAGATGTAAAAAGCTGATTATTCGAATAACTAATAAAACAGACATGTGAAAAAAATAATTGAGAAAAGGAGATCAATCCCAAATAAATACTGAAAGGAATATGAGAAGAAAAATATTCTAAATACAATTTAATTTAGAGTATATATGAAAGATACCATGAACAATTTTTGCTAATAAATTTAAAAATTTGGATAAGGTACAAAATATAAAATATATAAATGACAAAATTGACAAAACAAGATTTTTTTTATACTGACAGACTGAAAACTTCAAAAAATTGTATTAACAGTAAAAAAATTTCTCTAGCAGTTTTGTAGGTGAATTCCTTCAAATCTAAATGGAAAAGGTAATTCCTTTTATATGTAAACTGTTTCAGAAAATAGAAAGAAGAGGTAAATTATGTAACTCATTTTTTTCCCCTGGACATATACAATTTTATTCAGATTGAATAATGAAGAAATAGAAAATCTCAATATACCAATAAGTAACAAAATTAAATCAGTGATAAACAGTCTTAAGGCTACAATTATAGTCCAGCATTACTAACAAACATAGATGCACAAATTCTAAATAATATAAGACCAAGTAGAATTTAGCACACTACTACATACATAAAAATGTGAACAAACGGGTGGGCGCAGTGGCTCGCGCAGTGGAGCACTTTATGAGGCCGAGGCGGGCGGATCACAAGGTCAGAAGATCGAGACCATGGTGAAACCCTGTCTCTACTAAAAAAAAAATACAAAAAACTAGCCGGGCACGGTGGCGGGCGCCTGTAGTCCCAGCTACTCGGGAGGCTGAGGCAGGAGAATGGCGTGAACCCAGGAGGCGGAGCTTGCAGTGAGCGGAGATCGCACCACTGCACTCCAGCCTGGGCGACAGAGCAAGACTCTGTCTCAAAAAAAAATGTGAACAAATAACATTTATTCTAAAACAGTAATTCAGCATTATGAATCTATTAATGTAATTTATCAGATGTACAGGTTTAATGAAGCTATGGGAAAAGGTAGGCAAAAAATAGAATTCAACTTGAAAGTAATATTTAATTTATTTTATATATTAAAAAGATCTGAAGCAATTATGACAAAACCTTATCCCACCTGGGTGTGGGTACTTGTGCCTTTACTATATTACTCGCTGTAGTTTTCCAATTTTGTAATTTTACAGCCTATTCTCTACTAGATTGCAGCAAGGTTTTCTACATTATCAATAGATAAAGCGATTTCTTATTGAAGAAAGCCTGTAAAAATCAACCTCCTACTCTTTTGACCCGTTCAATTACAATGGGGCTTTTGCCTTTGCTTATATAAAAAAAAAAAAGCCGTTTTATTGCTGTGAATAAGAAAATTAGATCAACCTCAAAGGTCATGAGTGACTTTCTCTGAGGTTTCTTTGTTCTTAGCTCAGTTCAGGGACTTAAAATGACACCTCTTTCCTTGAGAAAGGAGAGCCTATTTTCCTCTGGGAACGCACTGCTTTATGTGGTGTGAGGAAATGGCAGATCGCAGTACCTCAGCCAGGCTGTGAGGTAAGATGCTGCAGCTCAGGATGTGGCAACTCCCTTCTGCCTTCTCTTTTAATGTAAGCATTTGATTCCATTCAAGGCCGCTGACCTCATATAAAACTGCCTCTGAGCCAGTGTCAGAGATATTCATCTCCACAGGATCTGCTTTCACCTGACACACCATCTGTCTCTCTCCTTAGAGAGACACAGAGGAAAAGCAACTGTGGGATGTAATCACCCAGGTCTCTAGGCTATTGAACTCCCAGCTTGCTGAGATTCAGCTAAAAGCCTCCACTCCTTTGCTGCGAGAAGGAAGAAGAGTCATTTTTGCACTTAACTGAAACTGTATTCTTAAAATGATTGATTCGCTTTTTCATCAGCATCACTGAATTAAACTAAAATGATGATGTTGATGATGGTACTAATTTCAGCAAAAACAAGAAATATTAGTCTTTTTCATTATCTTCAGTCTTACTAGGATTATTTGTACGATTTAGGTTTCTACTCTTGATTGAAGATGGCCCAAGAGCATTGAATAGGATAATAGGATAAATAAAAATTTAGCACAGTGGTTGATGATGATACATGTTACTTTATAGTTTCTACCCCTAACCGCATCAAGAACCTCTTTGGTTTGTAAGAGTTCACGCAAGGTGTGATTAAAAGACAGGATGCGGGATCATTGAGGGATTTTGGAGAAGACAAATAGACTGTGAATTGGCTTGGTGATAGTTTTAGAAGTATCTGGGTTATCCTAGGATACATTGTCCCTAGATTCAAGTAAGAGGGAAGCTTCACATGAGTCTTAATATAGCGTTAGGGAAATTTTTTTCTGTGAAGGACAAGATAATACATATTTTGGGCTTTGTGGGCCACTTGGGATCTCTGTTACCTATTCTTCATTGTTTTTTGTTTATTCTGTTTTGTTTTGTTGTTTGTTAGTTTATTTTTACAACTCTTTAAAAATGTAAAACCATTCTTGACTGGTCACAAAGGCTCACACCTGTAATCCCAGCACTTTGGGAGGCTGAGGCGGGCAGATCATTTGAGGTCAGGAGTTCGAGAATATCCTGGCCAACAGGGTGAAACCCCGTCTTTACTAAAAATACAAAAATTAGCTGGGCGTGGTAGCGCATGCCTGTAGTCCCAACTACTTGGGAGGCTGAGGCAGGAGAATTGCTTGAACCCGGGAGGAGGAGGTTGCAGTGAGCCAAGATCGCGCCACTGCACTCCAGCCTGGCGACAGAGCAAGACTCCGTCTCAAAACAAAAAACAAAAAACCACTCTTATCTCAAAGGATATATAAAAACCAGTTGTGGGCTAGATTTGGCCTCCAGGCTATAGTTTACTGATCGCTACTGGAAATGACTCCCGTCTGGTTATTTCGTGGTTGCATGCCTTCAAGTGGTACAAGGGGTCCTTGCAACCAAGGGGATGTACCCTCCTAGTATTCATAATACGCTTCTAGGCTTTGCCTTATGTACCAAAGAATATTATGCTTCAATGACACATAGCCTACTTCCAGGGCCTGTGCTGGATTCTTCATCAGCTCCTTCCTCAAAAGGCTTGACTGGCAGACGATAAAGATAGGACAGGAAGAGATGTCGATGATCTGTAGGGAAGTATCCTGAGGCTAACATTCATGCTACATTGTTCTGGTCTGGAATTCCAAGATGTCTGAGAATTTTACATTTAAAACTGGCCTTAGGCCAAGTGCAGTGGCTCCTGCCTGTAATCCCAGCATTTTGGAAGGGCTAAGTGAAAAGATAGCTTGAGTCCCGGAGTTTGAGACCAGCCTGGGGAACAAAGTGAGACCCCTCCTCTGTACCAAAAATACAAAACATTAGCCTGGCATGATGTCGTGGGCCTGTAGTCCCAGCTACTTGGGAGGCTAAGCTGGAGGATCCCTTGAGTTTTGGGAGGTCCAGGCTGCAGTGAGCCATGATTGTGACACAGTGTTCCAACCTGAGTGACAGAGCAATACCCCGTCTCAAAAACAGACAAACAAATGAACAAACACCCTGGCGTTTAATGTTATTTAGGTGCATCTTTCAATGGAATATAGAACTTTATTTTGATTAATAGTTTGTCAGTTTATATTTACAACTTCAAAATATTTAAACCTATAGTACATGGGCCTTTATTTGTACTCCTACTCTGAGCTGCACAAATATTGAAAGCAAACCTGTCCCAGGATATCCAGTACTCTTTCTTTGGAAAAAACCGCCAATTCCTAAGTTACTCTCAGAGTATCCATAATAAATCTATTGCAGATATATATTCCCAACAGTTGTCCTTTGCATAAATTATACCCAATCAGAGAGGCTAGAACTGAGCCAACCTCTATATTCCACACGTTTGTCCCAGAAGTTCCACCTTAATATATGCAATCTAAGAGTCAGTATTCTCAGATCCCTTTATTCAGTATCACAAATTCAAACGCCTACACAAAGGAGAGGGAAAGCACCTTCTAAATGGGTCAGCTACCATTCACTTCCAGTGACCGCTATCATAAGAATAACACTGGTCAGGAATTTAAGACCAGCCTGGCCAAGATGGTGAAACCCTATCTCTACTGAAAATTCAAAAATAAGCCGGGTGTGGTGGCAGGTGCCTGTAATCCCAGCTACCTGGGTGGCTGAAGAAGAGAATTGCTTGAACCCGGGAGACAGAGGTTGCAGTGAGCCAAGATCACACCACTGCACTCTAGCCTGGGTGACAGAGCGAGACTCCATCTCAGGAAAAAAAAAAAAAAAAAAAGAAGAAGAAATCTGGAAATCTGAGTTCATATATCAAATCTTCAAATTTTTAAAAGTTGACACTAATTTACGTTTTTAAAAGTTTATGTTGTTCAAGCAAACCTCTTTGTAGACTGCATTTAGTCTTCAGCACAGTTTGACTTTCACCTTAATGCTTTCTGCGGTATTCTGATGGTTAATTCTGTGTGTCAACTTGGCTATGCCAAAGGGTGCCCAGATGAAACATTATTTCTCAGTGTGGCTGCGACAGCATTTCTGGATGAGATTAGCGTTTGAATCAGTGGACTCATTAAACTAGATTGCTCTTTCCTATTAGATGATGTGCGTTGGTGTCATTTACTCTGTTGAGGGCTGGGATAGAACAAAAGGTAGAGAAAGGAGTGATACAGTTTGAATGTTGTCCCCTCTGTTTGGATGAACGGAGACAAGATGGTGCACTTCCGGGTTCTTCATCCCCCCCCACCCCCCCGCCAACTTTTCCCGCGCTAGGCATGGCCAGGTGATGTCAATCCGAAGAGACCAAGATTTACCTCGTCGCACCTGTGGAACGCCCCCCCCCCGACACGCCCATGCCCCGCCTATTGCCCTCCCACTCCTAGAAAAGCCGCTCCGGAGGGTCGCCATGCGCGGCCTTCCTCAGTCCTTCACTCCTGTAGGGATGTCAGGACTCCAGGAACGCCCTCCGAGAGCCCCACGGGGGGACTCTGTCGGCCTTCTTTGCCGGAGGCCGACAGACCTCTTCCCCACACCTTAGGTGACCAAAATAAACTTGAAGTTTTGCTCCTACACTTGTCTAGTCGCTGGTTCTTTTGTGCCCGCTCTGGTGGTCTTAGAAAAACAAGTCAGTTGGTGCCGAACCCGGGAGGAGACCCCTCCTCAGGGCCCCCAGGGTCTGGGGAGCCTCCTCCTCCTCCTGGTTCCACACCGCAGACGGACCAGGACCTGAGACCCGCTTCCCTCACTCTCACGGCCTCTCTGGGGTAAGTGCCCTTGTCTCCTCTTTACCTCCCTCGGCCAAAATCCTGTGCAGGTCCCAGGTCCATTTGGAGCCACCAAGTGGCTCGGGAGCTACCATGTGGCTCAGGAGACCCGTTCAGGACAGAGATGTCCGCCTGAAGGTAATCTCCACTTTGGCTCCATGAGCCTCCAGTCTGTCTCTGCTGGTTCCAAAGGATGCTTTGAAGCCAGGCAGGGATCCATTTCCATTTCCATTGTGTCCATTGTGTAAGTAAAGAGGAAACAAACGGGAAACCCCCGGTCCAAATTTCCAAAGACCACCGGCCTCTCTGGGGTAAGTGCCCTTGTCTCCTCTTTACCTCCCTCGGCCAGAAATCCTGTGCAGGTCCGAGGTCCATTTGGAGCCACCAAGTGGCTCGGGAGACCCGTTCAGGACCGAGACGTCCTCCTGAAGGTAATCTCCACTTTGGCTCCATGAGCCTCCAGTCTGTCTCTGCTGGTTCCAAAGGATGCTTTGAAGCCAGGCAGGGATCCATTTCCATTTCCATTGTGTCCATTGTGTCGGTAAAGAGGAAACAAACGGGAAACCCCCCAGTCCAAATTTCCAAAGAGCACCCCCCTTAGGGTGCCTCCTAGCCAATTTAAAAACCTTACAGCTTGAACAAGACCTTAGAAGGAAGCGGTTAATTTTCCTTTCCACTGTGGCGTGATCGACCTCAGCAATTTCTGCCAGTGGCTAGGCAAGTGGTCTGAAATTAATTACATACAAGGCCTTTGGGCCTTACGCTCTCGTCCGGATCTGCCCTATACTCCTCTTTCTCTCCCCGCTCTCTCCAACCCCTCCCTTCCTGCCCAGACTCCTCCTTCCTC
This sequence comes from Trachypithecus francoisi, assembly GCF_009764315.1. Lineage (NCBI taxonomy): Eukaryota > Metazoa > Chordata > Mammalia > Primates > Cercopithecidae > Trachypithecus > Trachypithecus francoisi. The sequence continues at coordinate 191,716,415 of NW_022681453.1, forward strand.
CTCCTTATCTACTAGTAATCCACTCGGTCCCATGCCTCCTTCCAGGCCCCCAACTGGCTGTCTTGAGTCCCCTATCTCTGCCCACACCCTCCTACAGTGTTAGCGCCTTTGCGAGAGGTGGCTGGGGCGGAGGGGGTAGTCAGAGTACATGTCCCTTTTTCATTGGCCGATCTTTCCAAAATTGAGAAGCGTTTAGGTGATTTTTCAGCTAATCCTACCATATACATAAAGGAATTTAGATACCTTTGTCAGGCCTATGACTTAACTTGGCATAACCTCCAGGTTATCCTAACCTCTACCCTAAACTGACTGAGGTTCTAACCCAATATACCCGGTTGGATCCGGCCTCCCCCACAGGGGCCACCATTTTGGCGTCTTATTTCATTTCTCAATCAGCTCCTGACATTCGTAAGAAACTTCAAAAGGTAGAGGATGGTCCACAGGCACCAATACAAGACCTGGTTAAATTAGCCTTTAAGGTCTATAACTCCAGAGAGGAGACGGCAAGCTCGCCTTGAACAGAAGTTACAGCTCCTAGCAGCGGCTTTACAGCCCAGTCGTAACCCCAGGCCAGAGAGTACACACTCCGCAGACTCCAAGGCTACGAAAGGAGCCTGCTGTAAGTGCGGCAAGGCAAAACACTATGCCAACAGGTGTCCGCAAGGTCCCCGAGCCCCAACGCAGCCTTGCTATAAGTGCAAGGCATCAGGACATTGGGCCAGTGAATGTCCTAACCCTCGTCCACCAGCAGCCCCCTGCCCTGCTTGCCAGCAGGGAGGACACTGGAAGTCTGATTGCCCCACCCTGAGAACAGGTGCTGCGTCTCCACGTGACCCCCTTTCCCAGGATCCTGGGAGCTCCTTCCAGCTCCTACATCTGGACGACAACTACAACTGAAGGTGCCGAGACTTGGGGACCCCCATCACCCTCGCTGAGCCGCGGGTAACTCTCCTGGTAGCGGGTAAGACAATCAATTTTTAATCAACAGCGAGGCTACCTATTCTGTTTTGCCGTCCTTCTCTGGACCTAGCCTTCCATCCAATATCTCTGTAGTAGGAGTAAGTGGAAAGCCATCCACTCCACAAAAACTCCACTCCTTAATTGCTGCCTGGCCAACAACTACTCTGCACACTCGTTCCTCATTCCCAGCTAAAAAGGGTCCCTACCGAAAGCAATCAGTGGAAATCAGTTTGGCTTTCCCCACTCGCCTCAAACTTACTAAATTTTCTTAACTATCTCATACTCCTCAACCTTGCTGGGACCTTCCTTCTGGGTTTTGCCCCTATTCCAACAAATGCTTCCATTCCTCATTCCTATACTAATACTGTGCCTTATTTATTCTTCATCCGTACGTCCAAATGCCAACCATGGGCCCCGACCTTAACGACGCCCCTTAACAGCAGGAAGTAGCCAGACAGACCACGGAGCCCCTTATCACTATTACCAATAAAAGGTTGGAATGTTTGGATGAACGGAGACAAGATGGTGCACTTCCGGGTTCTTCATCCCCGCCCCCCCCAACTTTTCCCGCGCGTGCGAAAATGCAGCCGGCGACCCGGGAAGGTGCAGACCAACTAGGCATGCGCCAGGTGATGTCAATCCAAAGAGACCAAGATTTACCTGGTCGCACCTGTGGAACGCCCCCGACACGCCCGTGCCCCGCCTATTGCCCTCCCATTCCTAGGAAAGCCGCTCCGGAGGGACGCCACGCGCGGCCTTCCTCAGTCCTTCACTCCTGTAGGGATGTCAGGACTCCAGGAACGCCGTCCGAGAGCCCCACGGGGGGACTCTGTCGGCCTTCTTTGCCGGAGGCCGGCAGACCTCTTCCCCACACCTTAGGTGACCAAAATAAACTTGAAGTTTTGCTCCTACACTTGTCTAGTCGCTGGTTCTTTTGTGCCCGCTCTGGTGGTCTTAGAAAAACAAGTCACCCTCTAGATCTCATGTTGGATTATAACCCCCTACGTTGGAGGTGGGGCCCAGTAGGAGGTGGCTGGATCATGGGGTTAGGTTTCTCATGAATGATTTAGCACCACCCACTTGGGCTATCCTCATGGCAGTGAGCAAGTTCTCATGAGATCTGGCCGTGTGGCAACTTCCTTCTCTCTCTCTCTCTCTCGCTCGCTCGCTCCCACTCTCTCCATGTGATGTGTCTGCTCCCACTTCACCTTTGGTCATCAGTAAATCTTGTTGAGGCCTCCCCAGGAGCTGAGCAGATGCAGGTGCCATGCTTCCTGTACAGCCTGCGGAAGCATGAATCAATTAAATCTCTTTTCTTTATAAATCACCCAGTCTCAGGTATTTCTTTAAGCAATGTAAAGAATGGCCTAATACAGAAAATTGGTACCAGGAGTGGGATATTGCTATAAAGATATCTCAAAATGTGGAAGTGACTTTGGACTGGGTAACAGGCAGAGGTTCGAAAAGTTTGGAGGGCCTAAAAGAAGGCAAGAAGATGAGAGAAAGTTTGGAATTTCTTAGAGACCGGTTAAATAATTGTGACCAAAATGCTGATAGCAATATGAACAGTGAAGTCCAGGTTGATGAGGTCTCAGATGGAAATTAGGAGCTTATTGGGAACTGGAGCAAAAGTCACCCTTGTCACACCTTAGCAGAGAACTTGGCTTTATTGTGTCCATGCCTTAGGGCTCTGTGGAAGTATGAACTTAAGAGTGGTGACTTAGGGTATCTGGTGAAAAAAAAATTTCTAAGCAGCAGTGCTTTTGAGATGTGTTCTGGCTGCTTCTAAAAAACCTTCATTCAGATGTGGTAGCAAAGAAAATATTTAAAGTTGGAAGTTAACATTTAAAGAGGAAGCAGAGCATAAAAGTCTGGAAAACGTGCAGCCTGGCCATGTGGCAGACAAAGAAAAAGCACTATATGGAGAGGAACTCAAGGAGGCTCTGGAGCAGCCACTTGATAGAGATATTATCCTGACTAAAAAGGAGTCAAGTGCTAATAACCAAGACAATGGGGGGAAGGGCCTCAAAGGGCATTTCAGAGCTCTGTGAGGCAGGCTCTTCCATCACAGACCTAGAGGTCTAGGAGGAAAGAACGGTTTTATAGGTTAGGCCCAGGGCCCTGCTGCCCTGTCCATCCTTGGGACATTGCTCTCTGCATCCAGGCTGCTCCAGCTCCAGCTTTCGGTCAAAGGGCCCCAGATACAGTTCTGGCCATGACCCCAGAGGGCACAAGCTGTAAACCTTGGAGGCTTCTACATGATGTTAAGCCTGTAGGTTCTCAGAATGCAAAAGTGAAGAAGGCTTGAGACCTCTACCTAGATTTCAGAGGATGTACGGAAAAGCCTGGAAGTCCAGGCAGAAGACTGCTGCAGGGGCAGTGCCCTTACAAGGAATCTCTACTAGGGAAGTGCAGAGGGGAACTTTGGACTTAGAGGCCCTATACAGAGTCCCCATCAGGGAACTGCCTGGTGGAGCTATGGGAAGAGGGCTGCCACCTTTCAGACCCTAGAATGCTAGATTCACCAGGAGCTTGCATCCTGCACCTGGTGTAAAGAAAGACTATAAAACATTTGAAAAGGTATATTCTGAGCCAAATATGAGGGCCATGACTCATGACACAGCCCTAGGAGATCCTAAGAACATGTGTCCATGGTGGTCAGGCTACAACTTGATTTTATACATTTTAGGGAGACATAAGACTTGATCGCTGCATTCAAGATGTATACTGGTTTGGTCTGGAAAGGGGGGACAATTTGAAGTGGGGACTTCCAGGTCAAAGATGAATTCTAGAATTTTCTAATTGGCAATTTGTTCGAAGAGTTATTAGCTAAAGACCTGAATTCAATAGAAAGACCTATCTGGGTTAAGATAAGGGGTTGTGGAGACAAAGTTTTCGTTGTTGTGTGTATCTGTGTGTGTGTGTGTGTGTGTGTGTGTGTATGGAGAGAGAGAGAGAGAGAAGAGAGAGAAAAAAATATATATAGTTATGTTTCTCTGGAAATCTCAGTTTTCCTCAGAGGGAAGCTTCTCTACTGTTCTTATTAATCCAGTGTGTGACCTTCTCATGTATACTCTATGAGCTACAGATATAATGGAAAGAACATATAATTATGAGTTGAGAGACTAAGATTCTAAGTCTATTGCCTGGGACTCCAACTTTTCACATTGAAAGGCTCATGTCCTAGGAAACCACTCAGTCCTGAGCAAACCAGGAGAGTTGTCTTCACTATTATGCGAGAAGATCTGGAACAAGTTGCATGTATTAGTCTTGCATTCTCTGAGCTAAAGAGATTGGCTACTTGATATTCTAATTCTCATCCAGCTTTTGTATTTTTCAATTTTAAAAAGTTTTGTAGTCAGACAAGTGAGTTAAGAAAAATTTAAACATGCTAAACTTGGTTTAAGGCATTGTACTGCCTTAACACTTATAATAAACTTATAATCTGTTTATCACACTTTTTTTCAGATCTGTATATAGCAACAGAAATTGGTTAAAACTGTGAGTTTTCAAGTCATGGCAATACAGAATTATTAACATCAAATGTCAATAGGAAATATCACCTTTATATTCCCATTTCACACATGCAGAATATTTCCTTATATTGTAAACAACTCCTAATGGCCAGAAAGCATTATCATTCCCTCCTTTTGTCCCAGCAGAGAAAATGTACCAAGGATATACAACAGGTAACTTATGGCAACACATTTTACATAATTATTTCCTATATTTTCTTCTCAAGAGTAACCTGTGTACAACACCTCCTGGTTTCTCTGCTGCTAGGATAGATTATTAGACTCAAGTAATCCTGCAAGTGTAATGGTGTTGACTATATTTATAGAGATGTGATAATGTGCCACAGGGATAGGTCACAATCTAACAGCAAAGCAGGACACAGAGAAGATTTAAATCCTGAACTGAGTGCTGGGCAATGCGGGAGAACGCCTTTGGAAATAGAAGATTTGGGTAGACATCCAAGGCAAGTTTCTGCCAATTAACTATGAGCAATGCCACTAACCATTCTTTTTTCTTTTTTCTTTTTTTTTTTTTTGAGACAGAGTCTTGCTCTGTCGCCCAGGCTGGAGTGCAGTGGCCGGATCTCAGCTCACTGCAAGCTCCGCCTCCCGGGTTCACACCATTCACCTGCCTCAGCCTCCCGAGTAGCTGGGACTACAGGCGCCCGCCACCGCGCCCGGCTAGTTTTTCATATTTTTTTAGTAGAGACGGGGTTTCACCATGTTAGCCAGGATGGTCTCAATCTCCTGACCTCGTGATCCGCCCGTCTCGGCCTCCCAAAGTGCTGGGATTACAGGCTTGAGCCACCGCGCCCGGCCTCTTTTTCTAATTTCAAGTAAATTTTTTCCTTTTAAAAACGTCATTGAGATATAATTTACATGTCATAAAATTCACACTTTTTTAGGGTTACACTTCAATGAATTTCAGTATATTTAGAGAGTTGTACAACCATCCCCCAAATCTAATTTTAGAACATTTCCAACACCCTAAAAAGAAACCTTATACTCATTTAACGTTACTCCCTATTCCCACTTCCAGTCCCAGGCAACCACTAATCTATTTTCTGTCTTGATTTATGTGCCTTTTCTTGACATTTCACGTAAATGAAATAATGTTCTATAAGCAGCATTGTTTGCCTTCTTTCACTGAGGGTAATGTTTTTTGAGGCTTCTCCATGTCGTAGTGCTTTGTTCCTTTGTATTACTGAATAGTATTCAAGGATACATCACATTTTGTTTACCTGTTTGCGAGTCACTGGACGTTTGGGTTGCTTCCACTTTTTGGCTGTTGAGAATAATGCTGTCATGAGCGTGTATGTACGAGTCTATGTATAAGAACAAGTCATTCTTGACTTGATCGTTACAAAATTGAGGTTTTTAGCTAAGTTGGGTTTTTATTGTTGTTGTCATATAATAAATTTCAGGGAAATAAACAAGTACCCCTGTAAGTCTCACTCACTTCTATCCTGTTGGCAAGAGTGGAAACAATGACTTCAGAAATTGAATAGGAAGAGGGAAGTAACCTTGGGGGCAGCCTTGGGAGTTTGCCAGGCATGGGAACATCATTTTTCAATTGTGTTGTAGAATAAAAAGGTTGAGAGTGGTTCTAGTCAGTCACTAATTTGGCTGCACTCATTTCTGGAGGATTTGTCTCTGAATGGACAAGAGAATTTTTCAGTGGACCTACAAGGGGAACGCTTTGGTTCTAGGCTGCTGCTTTGTTTCACTCAAAGCTAGGTCTAAGAATGACATTTTCCCTTTTTATATGCTCAAGGAAGCTAGCATTCTATTGTCTTCTTTTTACAGATCCTGCTAGAGATTCATCTCTCAACCTTCCGCTTTCCCTAGTCCAGAGATGACTATGGAGCAGAACAGTCTCACTAGTTTTTCTCCCTCTGCTTACGACTTAGGGTTTTATTATTAACTTCAACAGCTAATGAGAATGAAAAACAAACAAAGCAATGTGGGCAGTGGCAACATTACCTCAGGACTGACAGCATCATAATAGTAGCCATTCCCTGAGATACAATAAAATATAAAGAATCATTTTCCTGTTTCATTCTAAAATATCCCTGGCAGCTTAGGCAGTTTCTCCTTCTTAATGATTTCTGGCTAGTACTGTTATTCTTTCTTTCCTTGGAGTGGAGCCTCCCCTCTCCTCCCATTTTTCTTTCAGCCCTTTCTTTTCAATAGTCCTTCTCTTTAGCACCCAGGACTGAAAAATATAGATACAGATAGATGCAGGACAGATGTATGAATTGTCTGAGATTTCTTAGCTCCAGTGGATTATGGGGACTTCAGCTGAACCTCAATCTTCTGGTTTTACTGTTCATTCTGATCATTCCTGCCACCTCTCCAGTAAATGCAGAAAAAATCAAATATGGTTAATCGCAGACTGTAATCCAAATGTCTTTGATCGTCCAATTGTCAGCCTGTGCTTTGAACACTGCCAGAGGTTGTAGTGATTTTTTTTTTTGCAACGACTTTTAAAGCATAGATTCCTCCCCGAAGTCCTTTGTTAAGAAGACTTGGGGTGAAAACCGATGACAGCCCTGATGATACTCCATGCCTGCAGTCACTGCCTGCTGCTCCTTCCCTGTGTTCCACAGTCATTCTAAACATAACACACAAGTCAGAGATTTGCCTTTGCTTTAGAAGGGCAGCATCCTTCAAACTTCCCAGAATTTCAGTGGTCATAAAGGCGTCTTTAACAGGGGCAGAGAAACTAGCTAGTTAAGAGTATTGGTTGGCGCGGTGACTCATGCCTGTAATTTCAACACTTAGGGAGGCCAAGGCGGGCAGATCACAAGGTCAGGAGTTAGAGACCAGCCTGGCCAATATGGTGAAACCCCGTCGCTACTAAAAATACAAAAATTAGCCAGGCATGGTGGTGTGTGCCTATCATCCCAGCTACTTGGGAGGTGGAGGCAGGAGAATAGCTTGAACCTGGGAGGCAGAGCTTGCAGTGAGCCGAGATCACGCCACTACACTCCAGCCTGGGCAAAAGAGTGAGACTCTGTCTCAAAAAAAAAAAAAAAAAAAAAAAAAAGAATATTTGACATGCCAGACTAAATTTCTTTTAAATAGAAATCCAAACTGTTGTGAGAGATATTAAAATAATATTACCCTACTATGATACAGTGACATTGGCAGAGAGGTTTTGTGTTCACTCCTCTCTTTTTATTTTTCATTTAATTGGAGTTCTTTTGGTTCTTTTGTCAGTCAGCTCTGTGGTTAAGTGTTGGCTCTGCTGAGCTGCTGTATAGCCTTTGTAAGATTCTAGGACTAATAAATAGGGTGATCAACTCTCCTGGTTTGCTCGGGACTGAGGGGTTTCCTAGGACACGAGCCTTTCAGTGTGAAAAGTTGGAGTCCCAGGCAAATGGACAAATTGGTTACCCTGTTAAAACCACGAAAGATTCAATGATGCCTATCTACAGGTGGTGGTGAGGATTCTGAGGCAATAACAGAAAGCCTAGTGAAAATAAGTTGTAAATAAATGAAAACTGGTTTTATTCAATTTGCTTTCAAAGTCTTTCTACTTGGTTTTTTCTCCACTTGACATCTCTTCAGTTGGTGAATCAAACCTTCCAGAAGACCAGAATCGTATCAGTATGATTTTTTCAATTAAGATTTTTAAAAAGTTTTTTAATTGTGGTAAAATGTACAGAACATAAAATTTACACTTTTAATAGTTTGAAAATGCACAGTATAGTAGTGTTAAGTACATTCACATTTGCTGTGCAGCCAGTCTCTGGAACTCCTTTCATCGTGCAAAGCTGAACCTCTATACCCATTAAACAACAACTTTCCACTCACCTCTCCCTCTGTCCCCTGGGAACCACCATTCTACTGTCTGTCTCTATGAATTTCATGTTAGGTACTTCATATAAGTGGAATAATACAGTATTTGTCTTTTGTGACTGGATTATTTCACTTCTCATGTCCTCAAGTTTCATCCATGTCATATCATGTGTCAGAATTTTTTCTTTCCATTTTAAAGGCTGAATGATATTCCAATACACACACACACACACACACACACACACACATACACACATACACACACATACACACACACACACATACATACACCATTATTTTGTTTATCCATTCATCCACCAATGGACACGTGGGTTGGTTCTATCTTTTAGCTATTGTGAATTATACTACTATGAACACAGGTGTACAAATATCTCTTTGAGATCTTGCCTTTAATTCTTTTGAGTATATACCTAGAAGTGGAATGTCTGGATGGATTCAGGCTTCCTAACCTTTAATGCACATACAAATAACCTCAAAATCTTGTGGAGACACAGACTCTTGTTTGGTAAGAGTAATAACAGAGAGTCTGTATTTATAAAAAGCACCCAGGTGATGGCCATGCCACTGTTGGGGAGATTACACTTTGAGATGCAAGGGCATGGAGAAAAGTAAAGTAGCTTGGAAGTGAAGAGACTTGAGTTATATATGACTCTGGCTCTGCCAGTAACTGGAGGTATAACCATGGCTGTCACCTAAACTCTCTGGGCCTATTACACTATTTTAAAAGTGAAGGGCTTGGACTAGATGACTTATGAGGCCATTTTCTTCTGATGTTCCTTGATATCACATCTGCCTAGGATAAGTTTTATTTTATTGTATACACTTGCAATAAAATACACGGAAAATAACTCATGTGCTATAGAACCGAAAGGATCACTGTGGGTCTGGAGAGCCATGAAAATTAGATCAATAATTATAAATTATCAGACGGATGAGGAAAAAAGAGCAAATAGACTTGCACAGAAAGTGGAGCCTTCTCAACTCTGCCAGTTCATATTTATGAAGGCATTTATCGGCTTCACCCTAGGCTACTGTGGCGGCCATTTCTATTTAAGAGAAGAAGATGCAGAACAATTTTATGGTGAACTATAGGGAAAAAACTTTCATCTGAACTTCATTAAAAGGAGAATGCCTCTAGTTACATGTAGATTCTGATTCAGGGACAAGCCAGGTGAAGGAAAATGAACTAAAGGTTAGAGCAGTGTTGTCCTGGTAAATGCTTTGCCATCAGCTGGGAGGGGAAACACCGATTTGTAGTATTTGCCACTGTGTAAATTATCCCACGCATCTACTTTTCATTGACCAAAACAACACCAATGGGTTAACAAAGTTTCTGAAATTTTAGCAGTCAGCTTTCATAAGCTATTGTAAGTCAGCTCCAACACACTACTGAAAAGTAAGTTTTCTGTAACTGACTTATTGAGAGTAGACAGAAAAAAACCTCTTCTAATAATCTCATTTTCCCCACTATTGCAGCAGTCCTTAATCCTGGCTGAATATTAAAATCATTGGGGTAACGTTTCAAAAACAATCACAAGCAGGCTCCATCCCAACTCAACTAAATCAGAAATTTTCGGGGTAGAGGAAAAGGGAATTTTTAATGTTTAGCCAGGCACACAAAACAATGAGAAAATGAACAACAAAATGTCAGGAGTAAGTCTTTACTTATCCATAATAACATTGGTTGTAAATGGAATAAACACTCATTCTACAAGGCCAGTATTACCCAGAAAAAGACATATGAATAAAAGAAAAGTATAGGCCAATATCCCTGATGAACATTGATGCAAAAATCCTCCACAAAATACTGACAAACCGAATTCAACAACACCTTTAAAAGACCATTCATCACGACCAAATGGGATTTACTCCAGGGATGCAAGGATTGTGCAACATATGCAAATCAATCAATGTGACACATCGTATCAACAGAATGAGGGACAAAAGCCATGTGATCATTTCAACTGATGTAGAAAAAGCATTTGATAAAATTTAACATCCCTTTGTGGTAAAAAGCCTCAAGAAACTGGATATAGAAGGATGTCCAGAAAGGATAGAAAGAATAGAAAGAACATACCTCAACAAAATAATAGCCATATACAACAGACCCATAGCTAGTATTATACCAAATGGGGAAAAACGGAAAGCCTTTCCTCCAAAATCTGAAACATGACAAGGATGCCAGCTTTCATTACTATTATTCAGCATAGTACTGGAAGTCCTAGCTGAGAGCACACGAGAGAAAGAAATAAGGAAAAAAAGAGCATCCAAATTGGAAAGGAAAGAGTCAAATAATCGTAGTTTGCAGATGATATGATCTTTTATTTGGAAAAAACCTGAAATTTCCACTGAAAAACTATTGGAACAGATCAACAAATCCAGTAAAGTTGCTGGATACAAAATCGGCATGCAGAAAATTAGTAGCATTTCTATATGCCATCAGTGAACAATCTGAAATAGAAATCAAGAACTTAATCTCATTTACAATTGCTACAAACAAAAGAAAATAACTAGGAATGAACTTAACCAAAAAAGTGAAAGATGTCTACAGTGAAAACTGTAAAACATGGATGCAAGAAATTAAAGAGGACACCAAAAAAAAAAAAAAAAAAGGAAAGATATTTTATGTTTATGGATTGGAAGAATCAATATTGTTAAAATGTTTATACTGCTCAAAGCAATCTACAGATTCAATGCAAGCCCTATCAAAATACCAAAGACATTCTTCACAGAAATAGAAAAAAACAATTCTAATATTTAAATAGAACTACAAAAGACCCAGAATACCAAGCTTTTCTGAGACAAAAAAGGAACTGGAGGAATCACATTACCAGACTTCCAGTTATTCTAGAGTTACAGTAACCAAAACAGTATGGTACTTTCATAATGACAGACACAGATACCAATGGAACAGAAGTAAATCCATACAGCTACAGTGAACTCATTTCTAACAAAGGTGCCAAGAACATAAGTTAGGGAAAGGATAGTTTCTTCAATAGATGGTGCTGGGAAAACTGGATATCTTACATGCAGAAGAATGAACCTAGACCACATCTTTTGCCATATACAAAAACCAAATCAAAATGAATTAAAGACTTAAGTAAGACCTCAATCTGTGCAACTACTAAAATAAAACCTTGGGAAATTCTCCAAGACGTTGGAATGGTGAAAGATTTCTTGAGTAGTATCCCACAAGCGCAGGCAACCAAAGTAAAAACGACCAATGGCATCATAACAAGTTAAAAAGGTTCTGCATAGCAAAGGAAGCAATCAGCAAAGTGTAGAGAAAACCTACAGAATGACAGAAAATATTTTCAAACTACCCATCTGACAAGGGATTAATAACAAGAATACATAAGAAGCTCAAGCAACTCTATAGGAAAAAAATCTAACACTCTGATTTAAAAATGGGCAAGAGATCTGAATAGACAATCCTCAAAAGAAGACATACGAATGGCAAACAGGTGTATGGAAAGGAGCTCACCATCATTGATCATCAGAGAAATGAAAATCAAAACTACAATGAGATATCATCCCACCCCAGTTAAAACAGCTTTTATCTCAAAGACAAGCAAATAACAAATGCTGACGAGGATGTGGAGGAAAGGGACCCCGGAGTACACTGTTGGTGGGAATGCGCAGCCCACTATGGAGAACAGTCTGGAGGTTCCTCACGTAACTAAAAATAAAGCTACCATATGATCCAGCAATCCTACTGCTAGGTCTATACCCACCCCCAGCCCCCCAAAAAAGAAAATCAATATGTCGAAGAGATATCTGCACTCTTATGTTTATTGTAGTACTATTCACAATAGCCAAGATTTGGAAGCAATGTGGGTGTCCATCAACACACGAATGGATAAAGAAAATGTGGTACATATACACAATGGAGTTCTATTCATCCATAAAAAATAATGAGATCTGGCCAGGTGCGGTGGCTCATGCCTGTAATCCCAGCAATTTGGGAGGCCAAGGCAGACGGATCACTTGAGGTCAGGAGTTTGAGACCAGCCTGGCCAACATAGTGAAACCGTGTCTCTACTGAAAATATAAAAATTAGCCAAGCGTAGTGGTGCGAGCCTGTAATCCCAGCTACTTGGGAGGCTGAGGCAGGAGAATCACTTGAACCTGGGAGGCAGAGGTTGCAGTGAGCTGAAATTGTGTCACTGCACTCCAGCCTGGGCGACTGAGCGAGACTCTGTCCCAATAATAATAATAATAATAATAAATGAGATCCTGTCATTTGCAACAACATGGATGAAACTGGAGGTCATTAAGTTAAATGACATAAGCCAGGCACAAAAAGACAAACTTTGCATATTCTCACTTATTTGTGGGAGCTAAAATTTAAAACAATTGAACTCTTAGAGATAGAGCATAGAAGAATGAATACCAGAGGCTGAGAAGGGTTGTGGAGTGGGGAAAGTGGGGATGGTTAATGGGTACAAAAATATAGTCATGTAGAATAAATAAGATATAGTATTTTATAGTACAACAGGGTGACTACAGCCAACAATTTGTTGTACATTTAAAAGTAACTAAAATAGTATAATTGGATTTTTTTCTACATAAAGAAAAAATTATTGAGGCAATAAATAGCCCATGTACCCTGATGGAATTATTATTCATTGTATGCCTGTATCAAAATATCTCATGTATCCCATAAATATATACATTTACTATGTACCCACAAAACTTTTAAAAATATTTTAAAACTGTGGTATAATCAATGGCATGCTATTCAGCAATAGAAAGGAATAAACTACTGATACAGCCCATAACACAGGTGAATCTAAGAAACATGTTGCACCAAAGAAGCTTAACACAGAAGAGTATACATTACATGATTCCAGTGATACAGTGATAAGTTTTGCCAAATATACATCAATTACTACTCCATAATAAATTATTATGATCAAGGTAATGAGCGCACACCCCATCCTCTAAGTTTCCTTGTGCCCTTTCCTACTTTCTTCCTCATACCACTACCTGTCCCACAACTTCTCCTTAGACAATCACTGGTATTTCTCTCATAGACTAGTTTGCATCCTCTAGAGTTTTACAAGAATGCAATCATACTATATGTAATATTGTTTGACTTTTTAAAATCATAATTATTATTTAAGATTTATTGATGCTGCACATATTAATACATTTGTTTTGTTTTGTTTTAATTTCTGAGACAGGGTCTCGCTCTGTCATCCAGGCTGGACTGCAGTGGTGAGATCACTGCTCACTGCAGCCCTGACCTCCTGGACTAAAGTCTTGATCTCCTGGACCTCCCACCTCAGCCTTCCAAGTAGCTGGGACGACAGGTGCATGCCACCATGCCCAGCTAATTTTTATTTTTATTTTTTTGTGACAGTTTTTCACCATATTGCTCAGGCTGTTCTCAAACTCCTGAGCTCAAGCTATCTACCTGTCTTGGCCTCTCAAAGTGTTGGGATGACAGGTGTAAGCCACTGCGCCTGGCCCAATTTGTTACTTTGTGTAACAGAGTAGCATGCTCTTGTATGGATATACCATCGCTTATCTATTCACAGTTTCCTCACACACTTTCACTGTTCAATACTCTCAGGTGAAGACTCTCAGGACACTCTCTGAAAATCTCTAGAGTCTTTTCCCTGCTTCATATGCTCCAGCCACATTGGCCTCCCTAGAATCCCAGCCCAGGGAGTTTATGAGGCTCCACCCAGCTTCCCCAACCTGTGTTGCAGCCTAGAAACTGCAGTCTGGGCACAATCACAGGCTTCATTTGATTTGTTTTTCTGTCTCAGAAATCACCGTTCTTGGTTGCCGGATGTCCATTTCCCACTTATTTGAACACGGTTGCTCTCCCTCTTGCTCTCTCTATTTTTTCTTCAGGAGGGAGAAAAACTGGTTCCTATTATTTCATTTTGGTTGGCAGCAAATGTTCCCTTGGTTTGCCTTGGATAAAACTTAGATGTTTTCTAAATTCCCAACTGGGTCTCAGTTAAGCAAGAAAATGACACAGTTTTCATCTTGGGGACTCCTCAATATATTACAGTTTAGTTGAAAGTCATGCTGTAATTCACACTGCCATTCTGCTTTACATATCTGTGAAGGCATCAATATCTAGAAGCTCTGTAAAGTGACTCCTCATACGATCTTTGTAAAAGGGTATGCTTTCTGCTTTTTGTCCAGCCCACCCCCACACAGAGGCATGGTATACTCAAACAACATTGGACTACGCATATGCAGTCACAGGTTCTAGTGCCAGTGCTGCCTTTAATATACAGTCTGACCTTGGACAATTTTCTTGGCCTGTCTCAGCCTCAGATTTCCCATTTATAAAATGGTTTGGGGTGAGTAGAGTAATGACCTTTAATTTCCCTTCCAGAGCTAAGATCCTTTGTTTCCAATTTGTGTCACGTCTCAGTCATTTCAATGTTGCTTGTGAAAAAAGGGGAGTCCCAGTCATCTCACGTCTCTTTCTTGCTGTGAACCAAGGCTGAGACTTTTTGAAGGATACTGAGTGATTCAATCCATCCTTGTTTCCTCTACTCTGTTTTGCTGTCTGCAAGGAATTGTGGTTTATGGTAGCTTTTACCTCCATGGTCCTCCAGGGACAGAAACAGGAGAGGCCAGAGTTAGCAGAAAGCATCTCTTTTGTGGCCTGCTTCATTGAGAATGACTGGCTCTCCATTTGTCTTTGTTAAAAAAAGCCAATCAGCAGACTTAGGACCCTGGGCTCTTTCACATTCTTTCTTGGCTGATCAGTGATTCATAGAGTCCATTAAAATGCCTGGATGACCAAGAGCGCAATTTTCCCAGATGAAGCCCGCTTGGCAGAAAAGAGGCTATTTCTCCCTTAGCAACCAGTGAAGAGTCAGCATTTGTGGCCTTCAGGAAGTACATCTTGGCACACTGTATTAGCCTCTCTGGCACTGCCTGGTGGCCCTGGTTCAGCAGATAGCCAGCCAGCATTCAGGTGCACGATTGCTCAGGCACTGATGTGTGACCAGGCTGACGGTGCAGATTTGCTTAGCAGAGGGGGCTTATTACTTCTAGGCTCTCTAGAAGAACATGCAAGAGCTGTTATTGTGAGACATTTCCCAAAGGTGGAAGTTTAGGTGATTATACGCTTCCCTATTCTAATATATAGTGAGGTGATTTGTCAAACATGAAGGTTACCAAGTTTCTAAACAGCGAACCTGAAGGCTATTAAATGGTCTTCATAATGGGTCTATCTCACTGTAAACTCAGGGATGTGAATGGGCTTTATAATTTAAAAGGTTCCCATGTAAATGTTAGTATTATTGCCCACTTTCCTGAGTTTCTGTGTTTTCTAGTTTCTGATTCTGCGAGGGAAAAATATTCTTTTAAATGTGTTTCTCAGTTGCCCACTGCCTGATCCGATTCCATTCTTGGTGTTGATGTTCCCTCTTATGCCTACATTTCCATTCCTGTCAGCTCAGGGATTCTGCTCCAGCCTCTCCTTTCTTCCTTCCTCCTGCCTCCATGCTGACAACTCGATTCACCGGTAGACAGTGGCTTCTGAGAGCTCTCTACTTTCTCCTTTCTTCCTTCCTCCTGCCTCCATGCTGACAACTCGATTCACCGGTAGACAGTGGCTTCTGAGAGCTCTCTACTTTCTCCTTTCTTCCTTCCTCCTGCCTCCATGCTGACAACTCGATTCACCGGTAGACAGTGGCTTCTGAGAGCTCTCTACTTTCTCCTTTCTTCCTTCCTCCTGCCTCCATGCTGACAACTCGATTCACCGGTAGACAGTGGCTTCTGAGAGCTCTCTACTTCTCCTTTCTTCCTTCCTCCTGCCTCCATGCTGACAACTCGATTCACCGGTAGACAGTGGCTTCTGAGAGCTCTCTACTTTCTCCTTTCTTCCTTCCTCCTGCCTCCATGCTGACAACTCGATTCACCGGTAGACAGTGGCTTCTGAGAGCTCTCTACTTCTCTGTTGCCCTAAGCTGCTCCTGAGGAGAACATCTGGTTCAGATCTGTCATTGCTGACGTGCTACAGGTCAGCCCTAGCTAAGCTCTAACAGTGACAACACCACCAGCAACCACTACTGCCTGAGCACCTAGCATGGACCAGATCAATGTGTTTCGTCCCTCCAAACCTCAAAACAACACTATATAATATAACAATATAATGTATAATAAGGTACACACTTATTATAGACATTGAGTAAACCAGGAAACAAAAACTCAGAAGTTATATAACTTTGTTCAGGAGAAATATAAGAAGCAGAGCCAGCCTTCCAACCCAAATCCATTTGTCTCCAGAGTTTCCTGGATTTTTATAATACAGAATGTTTCTCTTGGAGGTAGACACTTTGTATTTCACAGGATACTAACCAAATAGTATCTGGAAAGAGGGAAGCAAGAATCAGGACCTAGACTTATCTTCACAATGAAGGTAAACCTACTTTCTGAGCACAGGGAGGCAGCCCCAAGGAGGATTTTCTTGTGTAGTTAGTAAAGATAGGCTGGGATTTACTTCACTGATTTTTCAATGCAGTTCTCACTCATTTAAAGGTAAAATTAATGTTACTGGCTTCTGTAAGGTAGATGCTGTAGTAGACACTTTCATATACAAGGCAGCTTACAAACAAAGTATTACAAAGATGCATATACACAATTAGATTTCAAGATTGGTGGGTATGGGACACTCCACATCCTTCAATAAGGAATAATATTTCAATCATCGTTTAGCAGAAGGCACAGAAGGATTTGAATTACAAATTTTAAAAATAGAGGGATGTTTTCACAATTAAAATAAAATTCATCAAGTGGCTTCATTTAGGCACTTAAAAATTGTGACCTTAGGATGACATGCTATTTTCTATTCAATAATTCAAGTAGACCTTAACCTTCTGTCTAGATTTTGCATATATGAAGTGTCTCAGAAATACGCTGTTAAGAGCTAGAGCAAGGACAATGATAATGAAATCTACATAACTATATTTTAACGGCGCCTTTCACAAAGGCATTTTGTTTTCTTAGAAGAGTGCTTTTTCAGACTATTTTGGGATAGGTCAAACTCTCTTGACGACAGGGTTTTCAGAGGTGAGCCCCTCAGTGGGAAAGTTTACTGATACAACTATGCGTTTCTGTTTGACATCAATTTGACATGTTGCAACCTTCATTCCTAACTCCACAGGACAGAACTTTCTAGGGGAAGATAACTTGTTTAGCGAATAAGGTAAGGATGCTTACTTATTTAAAAGGTACACAGTATCTGGTAACAAAGTATTCAAGTTTTCTGATCCTCTGATTCAATGGGCATTTTCCAGAAGATTGTCAATAACATTCGAGGAGCACTTTTCTGCTTCTTTCTGCATATGTAAATGTTTTAGATTTTGTTACCTAATGCCTCGCTTCATCCTTGGATATGGAGCACAGATATATTTTTCTTTAATCCTTAACTTACTGGCTTCTTAATTAATGAAGCCCAGTTCCAAACAGATTTTCAGAGGTTTTAAATTCTCCAAATGGGATTTTCGTAAAATTCTAGCCTCTCCAGTAACTCCACTGTCTTCCTCAAAGCCACTCCACATGGTTCTTACAATTCTAGTAAAAATATTATCTTTGCCCTGTAAATTCAGCATCAAGGCTAAGACTGAAAAGCCGCTTGGTTATGATATAAATTCTGCAGCTGCTACCAGTTAAGTCATCTCAGACAAGTTTATGCTTTTGAAAACTTATTTACATTAATTTACTAACAATGTACTCTTCATTTATAATCAATATGTCTGGAGATGGAAGCAATTACGTAACATCCAGAGTAATAAGGTAGAAATTTCAAATCACCATCATGTGTACCTTACCCTGGCATTCCAAGCTCTCCACAGCTGACAACCACCTAGCTTTCCAGCAACATGTCCCGTGTTTCCACACGCTTCACGCTCCCAGTCCTAAGAGATTAACTCCTCATTCCACACTCACAGCCTATGCCTCTGACCCCTTGGCTTTTGCCATTTTTGTTCCTTCCACCTATAACATAATTTTGTGTATATCCTCCATTAGTAACTATTGAACTTTTCCTGTTTTAAGGCCTAGTTCCACATCTATACCAAATAATCCCTATTCCTCAACCACAGTCAGCTGAAATTATGTGCTTCCTTCCTAGGCTTTCCAAGGTCATTTCTATTCCATGTTTGTCACTTATTAAATTATTTTTTATCGAGACAGAAATTAATATAATTTATTTCAGAGTACTCCTGTCTCTATTACCAGACAGCAAATTCATTGAGGGCAAATAGACTTCCTCGAGCATCTCTTTATCCCACCTGTCTCTATCCTGATAGAGACCAGCTGTACTGAGTTGAATTGATGCTACAACTTACAGTGTAATCAAAGGCCACAAGAAGTATTTGCAGACAATAGCCCAGAAGTGTCCTATAAGAGTCCAGGAGATTACTCTTGGTCTGTTAGATGCTTTTCTTTGTTTAAACCACAAGATCTGTAAAGTCAGATTCTGTCATTTGAAAATTTCAAATGCATTAGTCCATTCTCATGTTGCTAATATGAGATAATAATTAGGTAATCCAATTTTGCCTGTCGTCGGAAAGGTCATTTCCGAGAAGAAAATCCTTATTATCATTAGTCCTAATGAAGCTTTATTTCTAAGGTTATTACCTTCTTCTGATTTGCTCTTTCTTTAATCTGGAATATTCTTTAACTATTAAGAATACTTACAGTGTTAGCTCTACTAGACTTAAATGGATGGATACCTTTCACTGGCAACACCACCCCTTACCCCAGCTAGGGCTTAAAGGGATTTTAATTTGTTATCGTCCTTCCTCTAGGGAAGACTGTGGTTTGCGGTAGGCTAAGTAAATTGTCAAACGTGTTTATTTTTCGTTCTCTTTTTCATAGTCTTTAAACATATTTAGTCATCACTCCTTGGGATTCTTCCTTAATTCTCTTGGAGCTTTAATCAGTGGTTCTCAACCGGGAATAGTTTTGCCTGGATTTTATCAATGTCAGGATTCTGCTCCAGCTTCTCCTTTCTTCCTCTTCTCTTCCTTCACTTTGACAACATCATCCACCTACCCACTAGATGGGTGGCTTCTGTGAGCTCTCCACTCTGGGTATTCTCAAGCTATATGTGAAGACAGTTTTTATTGTCATAATAAGGAGCTGCTGCTGTTGGCATCCCATGGGTGGAGTCCAGGGAAGGGATGCAGCTAATTGTAGCATGCTCCACAACAAAGCGTTACTGAGTCTCAAATGTCAATAGTACTACTCTAACTGTAGATGAGATGATGAAAAGAAGCATTTAGTCATTCTCTGGATACTTTCTTTATAATGATTTTATGTGACTATTAGTGTCTGTCTCTGTGCACAGTTGCTAAATGTCCTTCAGCACCCTCTTATAATTCCTACCTAGAAGTTAAGGCTTTGGATCTATTCTTAGTATTTGATTATTTTTAAAAAATTATTTAACTTTTATTTTAAGTTTAGGGGTACATGTGTAGGTGTGTTATATAGGTAAACTTGTGTTATGGGGATTTGCTGTACAGATTATTTTGTCACCCTGGTATTAAGCCTAGTACCTGTTAGTTATTCTTCCTGATCTTCTCTGTCTTTTCACCCCCCACCATCTGATAGGGCCTTATGTGTTGTTTCCCTCTATGTGTTCATGTGTTCTCATCATTTAGCTCCCACTCATAAGTGAGAACATGTAGTGTTTGGTTTTCTGTGTCTGTGTTAGTTTGCTAAGGATAATAGCCTCCAACTATACCCATGTTCCTGCAGTGGACAGGACCTCATTCTTTTTTATGACTGCATAGTATTCCATAGTGTATGATATAGTTTGGCTCTGTGTCCCCATCCACATCTCACCTTAAATTGTAATAACATCCACATGTCAAAGGTGGGACCAAGTGGAGGTAATTGAATTAGGGGGTGGACCCCCCCTTGCTGTTCTTATAACAGTGAGTTTCATGAGATCTAATGGTTTCATAAGCATCTGGCATTTCCCCTGCTTGCACTTCTCCTTCCTGCCAACTTGTGAAGAAGATGCCTTGGTTCCCCTTCTACCATGATGGTAAATTTCCTGAGGCCTCACCACCCACGCTGAACTATGAGTCAATTACACCTCTTTCCTTCATAAATTACCCAGTCTCAGGTATGTCTTTATTAGCAACATGAGAATGGACTAATGCAATAAATTGGTACCAAAGTGGTGGGGTGCTGCTATAAAGATACCTGAGAATGTGGAAGTGACTTTAGAACTAGTTAACAGGCAGAGGTTGGAACAGTTTGGAGGGCTAGAAGAAGATAGGAAGATGTGGGAAAGTTTGGAACTTTCTAAGAATTTGTTGAATAGCTTTGACT
The DNA here is from genome assembly GCF_009764315.1 of Trachypithecus francoisi. Lineage (NCBI taxonomy): Eukaryota > Metazoa > Chordata > Mammalia > Primates > Cercopithecidae > Trachypithecus > Trachypithecus francoisi. Next base: position 191,737,042 of record NW_022681453.1, read on the forward strand.
AAAATGCTGAGAGTGATATGGACAATGAAGTCCAGGCTGAGGTGGTCTTAGATGGAGATGAGGAACTTACTGGGAATTGGAATAAAGGTGACTCTTGCTATGCTTTAGCAAAGAGACTGATGACATTCTGCCTCTGCCCTAGAGATCTGTGGAACTTTGAACTTGAGGAGATGATTTAGGGTTCCTGGCCAAAGAAATTTCTAAGCAGCAAAGCAAAAGCATTCAAAAGGTGACTTGGATGCTCTTAAAAGCATTCAGTTTTATGAATTCACGAAGAGATGGTTTGGAATTGGAACTTACATTTAAAAGGGAAGCAGAGCATAAAAGTTCGGAAAATTTGCAGCCTGGACAATGCAATAGAAAATGAAAAACCCATTTTCTAAGGATAAATTCAAGTGGCTCCAGAAATTTACGTAAGTAATGAGGAGCCAAGTGTCAATCACCAAGATAATGGGGAAATATCTCCAGGGCATGTCAGAGGTCTTCATGGCAGGCCCTCTCATCACAGGCCAAGAGACCTAGGAGGAAAAAATGGTTTTATGGACCAGACCCAGGGTCTTGCTGCCTTGTACAGTCTTGGGAGTTGGTGCCCTGCATTCTAGCCATGGCTAAAAGGGGCCAACATACAGCTCAGACCGTTGCTTCAGAGGATGCAAGCCCCAAGCCTTGGTGGCTTACATGTAGTGTTGGGCCTACAGATGCACAGAAGTCAGGAATTGAGGTTTGGGAACCTCTGTCTAGATTTTAGAGGATGTATGGAAATACCTGGATATCCAGGCAGATGTTTGCTGCAGGAGTGGGACCCTCATGGAGAACCTCTACTAGGACAGTGTGGAGGGGAAGAATGAGGCTGGAGCCCCCACACAGAGTCCCCACTGGGGCACTGCCTAGTGCAGCTGTGAGAAGAGGGCCACTGTCCTCCAGACCCCAGAATGGTAGATCCACCAACAGTTTGCATCATGTGCCTTGAAAAGCTCCAGTCACTCAATGCCAGCCCATTAAAGCAGCTGGGAGGGAGGCTGTACCCTGCAAAGCCACAGCAGTGGAGCTGCCCAAGGCCATGGGAGCCCACTTCTTGCATCACCATGACCTGGATGTGGGACATGGAGTCAAAGGAGATAATTTTGGAACTTTGAGTTTTAATGACGGTCCTATTAGATTTAAAATTTGCATGGGGCCTGTAGCCTCTTGATTTTGGCCAATTTCTCCCATTTGGAATGGGTGTATTTACCCAATATGTGCACCCCCATTGTATCTAGGAAGTAACTAACTTGCTTTTGATTTTACAGGTTCATGGGTGGAAGGGACTTGCCTTGTCTCAGATGAGACTTTGGACTTGAACTTTTGGGTTAATGCTGAAATGAGTTAAGTCTTTGGGGGACTGTTGAAAGGGCATGATTGTGTGTTGAAATGTGAGGACATGAGATGTGGGAGGAGACAGGGCTGGAAAGATATGGTTTGGCTCTGGGTCCCCACCCAAATCTCACTTTGAAATGTAATAATCCTCACATGTCAAGGGCAGAACCAGGTGGAGGTAATTGAATCATGGAGCTGGTTTCCCCCATGCTGTTCTCATAATGAGTGAGTCTCATGAGATCTGATGGTATTATAAGCATCTGGCATTTCCCCTTCTTACACTTCCCCTTCTTGCCACTTTGTAAAGAAGGTGCCTTGCTTCCCCTTTGCCTTCCACCATGATGGTAAATTTCCTGAGCCCTCCCCAGCCATGCTGAACTGTGTGAGTCAATTGAACCTCTTTGCTTTATAAATTACCCAGTCTCAGGTATGTATGTATAAGTAGCATGTGAATGGACTAATACAGTGTATATGTACCACATTTTTTCATCCAGTCTTCCATTGATGGGCAGTTAGGTTGATTCCATGTTTGTGCTATTGTAAATAGTGCTGCAATGAACATACATGTGCATGTGTCTTTATAATAGAAAAATTTATTTTCCTTTGGATACGTACCCAGTAATAGGATTGTGGCATGGAACAGTATTTCTGTCCTTAGGTCTCTAAGAGATTGATACACTGCTTTCCACAATGGTTGAACTAATTTACAATTCCATTAACAGTGTATAAGTGTTTCTTTTTTCTCTGCAACCTTGCTAGCATCTGTTATCTTTTGACTTTTTGATGATAGCCATTCTGACTGGCATGAGATGGTATTTCATTGTGGTTTTGATTTGCATTTCTCTAATGATCAGAGATGAGCTTTTGTCATATGATTGTTGGTGGCATGTATGTCTTCTTTTGAAAAGATCTCTATTTGTGTTCTTTGCCCACTTTTTAATGAGGTTGTTTTCTTTTTTCTTTTGTTTAAATTTTGTTTGCTTAAGTTCTTTACAGGTGTTAGATATTAGGCCTTTGTTAGATGCATAGTTTGCAAATATTTTCTCCCATTCTGTAGGTTGTCTGTTTACTCTGGTGATAGTTTCTATTGCTGTGCAGAAGCTTTTTAGTTTAATTAGATCCCACTTCTAATCTTTGCTTTTATTGCTATTGCTTTTGGCATCTTCATCATGAAATTTTTGCCTGTTCCTATGTCCAGAATGATATTGCCTAGGTAGTCTTCCAGTATTTTTAAAATTTTGGGTTTTACATTTAAGTTTTCAATCCATCTTGAGTTTTGTATATGTGTAAGGAAGGGGCCCAATTTCAGTCTTCTGCATATGGCTAGCCAGTTATCCCAGAACCATTTAGTGAACAGGGAATACTTTTCCCATTGCTTCTTTTTATCAGGTTTGTTGAAAGTCAGATAGTTATAGGTGTGTGGACTTATTTCTTGGTTTTCTCTTCTGTTCCATTAGTCTATGTGTCTGTTTTTGTATTAGCACCATGCTGTTTTGATTACTGTAGCCCTGTAGTATAATTTGAAGTCAAGTACCATGACGCCTCCAGCTTTGTTCTTTTTGCTTAGAATTGCCTTGGCTCTTTGGGCTCTTTTTGGTTCCATACAAATTTTAAAATGGTTGTTTCTAGTCTGCAAAGAATGTCAATGGTAGTTTAATAGGAATAGAACTAAATCTATAAATTGTTTTGGGCAGTATGGCCATTTTAACAATATTGATTCTTCTTCCTATCCATGAGCATAGAATGTTTTTCCATTTGTTTGTGTCATCTTTGATTCCTTTAAGCAGTGTTTTGTAGTCTTTTTGTAGAAATCTTTCACTTCCTCTATTTCTAGTTTTTTTTTTTTTTTTTTTTTTTTACAATTGTGAATAGGGTTGTGTTCCTGATTTGGCTCTCAGTTTGACTGCTGTTGGTAAATAGGAATGTTAGTAATTTTTGCACATTGATTTTGTATCCTGAGACTTTGCTGAAGTTGTTTATCAGCTTAAGGAGCTTTTGGACTGCGACTATAAGGCTTTCTAGATATAGGATTACATCATCTGCAAACAGAGATAGTTGACTTTCTCTCTTTCTATTTGAATGCCCTTTATTTCATCCTCTTGCCTGATTGCACTGGCTAGGACTTCCAATACTCTGTTGAATAGGAGTAGTGAGAGAGGACATCCTTGTCTTATGCTGGTTTTCAAGGGGAATGCTTCTAGCTTTTGCCCCTTCAGTATAATGTTGACTGTGGGTTTGTCATAGAAGGCTCTTATTATTTTGAGGTATGTTCCTTCTATACCTAGTGTATTGAGAGTTTTTAATATGAAGAGGCATTGAAATTTATCAGAAGTATTTTCTGCATCTATTGATATAATAATGTGGTTTTTGTCTTTAGTTTTGTTTAAAGTGATGCATCGTACTTACTGATTTATGTATGTTGAACCACACTTGCATCCCAGGAATAAAGACCATAGTGGATTAGCTTTTGATGTGATGCTGAATTCAGTTTGCCAGTATTAGGTTGAGGATTTTTGCATCAATATTCATCAAGGATATTGGCCTGTTTTTGTTGTGTCTCTGCCAGGTTTTATTGTCAGGATGATGCTGCCCTCATAGAATGGGTTACGGAAGAGTTCTTCCTCCTCCATTTTTTGGAATAGTTCCAGTAGGAATGGTACCAGTTGTTGTTGTTACTGTTGTTGTTTTGTACATCTGGTAGAGTTTGGCTATAAATCCATCTGGTCCTAGGCTTTTTTTGGTTGGTAGGCTATTTATTATAGATTCCATTTCAGAGCTTATTATTGGTCTGTTCAGGGATTCAATTTCTCCCTAGTTCAGTCTTGGGAGGGCATATGTGTCCAGGACTTTTTCCACTTCTTCTAGATTTTCTACTTTATGTGCATAGAAGTGTTCATAATAGTCTCTGATAGTTATTTGTATTTTTGTTGGGTCAGTGGGGTCAGCAAATATTATTTGCTGGTTATTATTGTCATTTCTAATTGTGTTTATTTGGATCTTCTCTCTTTTCTTATTAGTCTAATTAGCAGTTTATCTGTTTTATTAATTTTTTCAAAGGAGCAACTCCTGGATTTGTTGATCTTTTGAATGGTTTCTAGTGTTTCAGTGTTTTTCAGTTCCCCTCAGATTTTGGTTATTTTTTGTCTTCTAGCTTTGGGGTTGGTTTGCTCTTAGTTCTCTAATTCTTTCAGCTGTGATGTTAGGTTGTTAAATTGAGATCTTCTGAACTTTTTATGTGAGCATCTAGTGCTATAAATTTCTTTCCTAACAGTGCCTTAGCTCTGTCCCAGATATACTGTTATGTTGTATCTTTGTTCTCATTAGTTTCAAAGAACTTCTTGACTTCTGTCTTATTTCACTATTTACACAAAAGTCATTCAGGGTTAGGTTATTTAATTTCCGTATACTTGTATGCTTTTGAACAAATTTCTTAGTCTTGATTTCTTATTTGATTTTGCTGTGGTCTGAGAGAGTGGTTGTTATAATTTCAGTTCTTTTGCATTTGCTGAGGAGTGTTTTGTGTCTGATTATGTTTAGAGTATGTGCCAGAAGAAAGTACATTCTGTTGCTTTTGGGTGGAGAATTCTGTAGATGTCTGTTAGGTCCATTTGATCCAGTGCTGAGTTCAGATTCTGAATATCTTTATTTTCTGCCTTGATGATCTAATGCTGTCACTACTATTATTGTAGGAGAGTCTAAGTCTCTTTGAAGATCTCTAAGGACTTGCTTTATGAATCTGGGTGCTCCTGTCTTGGGTGCATATATGTTTAGGAGAGTTAGGTCTTCTTGTTGAATTGAACCCTTTACCATTAGGTAAAGTCCTTATTTGTCTTTTAAAATCTTTGTTGGTTTAAAGTGTGTTTTGGCTGAAATTAGGATTGTAACCACTGCTTTTTTATGTTTTCTATTTGCTTGCTAGATTTTTCTCCATCTGTTTATTTTGAGCCTCTGAGTGTTATTGCATGTGAGGTTGGTCTCTTGAAGACAGCATACCAATGAGTCTTGGTTCTTTATCCAACTTGCCACACTTCCTTATAATTGGGGCATTTAGCCCATTTATACTCATGGTTAGTATCAACATATATGGATTTGATCCTGTAATCATGATATTTGCTACTTATTATACAAATTTGTTTGTGTGGTTGCTTTATAGTGTCACTGATCTGTGTACTTCAGTGTGTTTTTGTAGTGGCTGGTAACAGTCTTTCCATATTTAGTGCTTCCTTAAGGAGCTTTTGTAAGGCAAGTCTGGTGGTAGTGGATTCCCTCAGCATTTGCTTATCTGAATAGATTTTTATTTCTCCTTCACTTTTGAAACTTAGTTTGGCCAGATACAAAATCCTGGGTTGGATTTTTTTCTGTAAGAATGTTGAATATTGGTTCCCAATCTCTTCTGGCTTGTAAGGTTTCTGCTGAGAAGTCCACTGTTAGTCTGATGGGCTTCCCTTTGTGGGTGATCTGACCTTTCTTACTAGCTGCCTTTATCATTTCTTCTTTCATTTTGACTTTGGAGAATCTGAAAATTTTGTGTCTTGGGTATGATCATCTTGTGAAGTATCTTACTGGGGTTCTCAGCATTTCCTGAATTTGTTCAGGATCTCCATCCTTTGTGGTCCTTAAACTTAGGCTTTTGTACTCATAGACCTAACAGTCTTTCAAAAATCTCTGCCTAGCTTCTCAAGTGCCTCTTTGAGAATCAAACATTACTTAGATAAAAAATAACCAACAAATGTTATGACTCAATCTTGCTGCATGTATATGTCCACTGTTAATCAACATGATGGCTTTGCTCATTATAGTCTTTCAAGAACATCGGTTAATGGGGGCTTCATTTTGTTACATATTTCCATGGCCTTTGATAGTAGAAAGGGAGTATGGCGAATTCAGAGCTGATTTTAAAACTTCAACCTAGAACTTCTGTTTTCCTTTCTCTGTGCAAAAGCAAGTCATAAGGTCACACAAAATATCAAGTGGATAGAGAATTACAATTCTAGAATATTCCTGGAAAGTACAGAGCTGGAAGTTGTTGGTGAACAGCACATGGTGAAAACAGAGTGAAATATGCTACAACGGATTTAACCTATTCCCATACATTTAAAAAGAGGTTACCAACTTTTTTTCCTTTGTGTTATTCAAACACATTTCAACAAATATCCTTGTATACGTGTGCCAAAATTTCTCTAAAATACTTATTAGGTGTCAAACTGCCAGATGATAATAAATTCCTAATTGCATAACTAATTAGATGTTACCAAATTAAAATTGTTTTCTAAAATTGTATTGGTTTATACCCTAACCAGCCATGTTTAGAGTTCCTATTTCTCCATGTTCTCACTAAAATTTTATGTTATAATGTATTTTAACTTTCCAATCAGATAGGTATCATATGCTATCTTATTTTTATTTTAACTTTCATTTTCCTGATTACTAGTAGGTCAAGCATCTTTTCTTATATATGCTTGCCATTCAAATTTTCTCTTTTGTGAATTTTATGTTTTATGCATACTAGCTGTCTAGCTTTATTATATTAAAACAATCTTTTTGTGGTGCAATTTGGATATTTCTTCAGATCTATCTTCTAGTACACTATTTCTTAATGTGTGTTTTAAGCATGAACATTTTAAGTATTCAATTCCTTTTTATTGTTTTTAGAAGCTTTTTAAAATTTCTAATTTTTTGCAATAGCCTACTATTTTAGAATAACTTGCATTCCTTCATTTAGTTTTTAAATAATTTAAAGCATACATATTCTATAGTCTTCCCCATTTTTCTATTATATCAAAGTCTTATGTCTGCTAATTCTGTCTTTCATGGTAAACAATTTTCTCTTGCATTAAAAAAATGTTCCCAGCTCTTCTTCAGTAGAGTGTTTTTGTTGTTGCTGTTGTTTGTTTGTTTGAGTCTGAATTTGTTTCACTAGGTTCTGCAGGGTTTTGTTTGTCCTGGTCCGGATTTTATGTTACTCTTTTATTGATAGTTTGGAGATTCACACACCACACAGGTAGTATAGGTTGAGACTCCATCTAGATACTTAACTAATGAGTTCTGACTACTCATAGAAGATCTTTTCCTCTCACAGCTTCAAACATAGACGAGCTTACTTATTGTTTCCCTGGAATGGTGCATGGAGATTTTTCAGTCCTCATTTCACTGAGAGGGAAGCCACTTCCAGTGTTCTCTCAATTGGCTCTTAATTCTAGCTCCCTATCATATGCAAGTCACGTTGCTTTCTCTACAATAAGCATTAAAAACCCAGTCCCAACCAAAAACAACTTAAATTGAGATTTGACCTGTAGTTACAGCTCACAAGCTTACCTCTGATTATGTTGAACTTCACCTGAGCCTTGCACTCTGGGAAAATAGCAATGATTAAGAAATCCCCATCCTTTTATTTTCTGAGAAATGAGTATCCACAAAGGACATCCTGTATTTTCAGCTCCCCCATATTTCAAGATGCGACTTACCTCTACCTTTTCCAATGACTCAGATGAACCCTTCTGCATGTTCCCTCTTGATTCTTTTAAGACTTGTGGATGATTCCCTTGTTAACTTGCCTCTTCCTATGTCCGCTTTATTTTCTTTTATATGTTCCTCACTAGTGAATGCTCTCTCAATTGCAATAGGCTAAATAAAACCTTCTCCTTAACTGTCTGGTGAATTTGGTCTTTAATACTTTGGTGCTGTGACTCAGAAGGGTTTGAACCTCGTCTTCAGATCCCTGTTAACTCTATCCCCGTAATTGGGCCCCTCAGTGAGCTTTGTGCACTGTTCCTGACTGGTGATCTGGTAACCAATGGTGTGAGTGATTCCTTGTCCTACGTTCTGGGTTATTGTCCATTGGTAGCAAGACAAATATTTGATTTTGATTATATTTGAGTATGCGCTTGGATTTCTGGTGCTGCTCCTTTTGATTTGATGGTGTGATCTTTTAGTGATTTCTATAAATGGATTGATGGTTTATACAGATCTTGTTTTTGTTGAGTAAAGGACAACAAAATATTAACAGAAGGGTGTTGATCTCTTTTGTTTGTCTATTTTGAACTCAAATCAATTAAGAATTCATACCCATTCATAAAGAAGAGCTTTTTGATATGAAATGGTAACTATTTATTGATATATAATATATTCACATATTTTCAAGGTACATGTGATAATTTAATATATTCATATAATTTGTAAAGATCAAATCAGTTTAACTGGCATATCTGTCACCTCAAATATTTGTCTTTTGTTTGTGTTTAGAAACATTTTAATTATTCTCTCCTCGCTACTTTGAAATATACAATAGATTATTATAAACTAGAGTCACCCTACTTATCTATCAAAAACTAGGTCTTAGGCCAGGGCTGGTGGCTCACGCCTGTAATCCAGCACTTTGGGAGACCGAGGTGGGTGGATCACTTGAAGCCAGGAGATCCAGATGAGCCTGGCCAACATGGCGAAACCCCATTTCTACTAAAAATGCAAAAATTAGCTGGGTGTGGTGGCACGTGCCTGTAATCTCAGTTACTTGGGAGGCTGAGGCAGGAGAATCGCTTGAGCCCAGTAGGTGGAGGTTGATCTCAGTGAGCTGAGATCGTGCCACTGCCACTGCACACCAGCCTGGGCAACGGAGCAAAACTCCATCTCAAAAAACAAACAAACAAACAAACAAAAACACAAAGAAAAACTAGGTCACAATTCTTTTATTAAACTCTATATTTACCAACTCATCAATCTCTTTTTCCCTTCCCCTATACCCTTCCCAGCCTTTGGTAAGCACCAGTCTACTTTCTATCTTCATCAGATCCACTTTTTAGCTCCCCCAAATAGGTGAGAACATGTGATACTTAGCTTTGACTTATTTCACTTAATGTAATAACCTCCATAATGATCTCCATCCATGTTGCTGCAAATGACAGGTTTTCATTCCTTTTTATGGCTGAATAATATTCCATGGTGTATATATACCACATTATCCATTCATCTGTTAATAGACCCTTTGGCTGATTGCGTATTTTGGCTATTGTGAATAGTGCTGCAGTAAACACGGGAGTGCACATACCTCTTTGATACACTGATTTTCTTTCTTTGGATATATAACCAATAGTGGAATTGCTGGATCATATGGTATTTCTATTTTTAGTTTTTAGAGGAAACTCTATACAGTTTTCCGTAGGGGCTGTACTAATTTACATTCCCATCAACACTGTACAAGTGTTCCCCTTTCTCCACATCCTCACCAGCATCCATTATACCTTGTCTTTTTGATAAAAACCATGAAATGATGTGTTTTGTGAATTAGTGTTTTTTCTTGATCCAAAGCTAAAAGTTTAGAATTGAAGCTGTATCTGTATGCGCTCTTATCTGCATCTGTCTGCATGTTTATATGATGTGTTCAGAAGTACCTTTGCCTCTCTCATTGTGTGTGTAATATTTTTCCTTTTCTGAATAGTATTAATAAATTAGATTATAACATCTCTTAAAGGAACTCAGTGCTAATTGGTTTAGAGATTAAGTGCTTATATAAATTGAATACCCCTAAAATTCCCAGATATTAAGGAAATTAAATTTCTAGTAAAATGTGCTAACAATTTTTTATAGAAACTAACACAAATGTTTTAAGAAGTTCACATAATTTTGGGAAAGTTTGTCAAATAAAACCAGTTTAATATTTTGGTTTAATTTTGAAAACACCATATCTCCTCTGATTTATCAGTGTTAAATATAGTATATACATAGACTTTATTCTACTTCTTATGCTTTTCTTAAATGTACACATCTTTACTGGTCAAATAAGCTAGCATCACTTCTACTTAATGTATAAATTATGCAAAATGTAAACTAGTGTTTATCAAATTGAATCATTATTCCGACAAACTTTATTTCAAGAGTAATTAGGTTTTATAGTATATAGCTTGAAGATAATTTCCAAGCTCTTTAGGTAATTTAAAATCTTTGACTAAAATTAAATTGAGCTAATTAATGGATATTCATTAGATACATAGATTATTTCTGAGTAAGACAATATGGAAGCATTAATTATTAAACAGAATTTTAAGCTTATACTTTCTGCCTCTTATTTTTATATGGTATAAATAGGCTATATATATTTTAATCCTTTATTAAAAGTATTTATTTTGCCATTCTGAGAAGTTATGCTATAAAAGATGTGTATGACTATAGGAAAATAACAGAAAGTTCATGGAAAGATAAGTTTGTTGTAGTCAAAGGTAAGATGTGACAGGTTTATTTATAATATTTTTAAAAAGAGCTTTGATATTAAATATTATGCTGATGTAATACTAGAATTTGTTTTTCTCTCTTTTTCAGCAAACTTTTCCACTAGCATAGTGTTCTGTTCTTACTAAGAGTTTGTAAAAGATTATTCTTTACCCCTTTTGTAATCTGCCTAGATACCAAAGATTCTGTATCTTGCCAAAATAATCGCTATGGTTTATGTTAAATTTATTAAGTCCTTTATTGTTTTAAAAAACAAAAAAAAATTACTTATGAAAAAGTTAAGATTCTTAACAATCATGATGTCTCCTATGTTTACTTTCAAAATCTTTTATTGCCACTTGGTTTAATAGGTCTCTAAGTATCATCGCTCAGTAATTCATGCTCCTATCTTAATCAAGTTTAAATTTCCTGATAATTTCAATAGTTTGCCTTTTCAAAATTGAAATCTAACTAATATCTTTTACCTCTAAAAGACCTAAATCTTTAAGATTTCCTTGAAGGCACCTGGAAAATCACAAAGAATTTATTCTTCCTGTTTATAAAAGGAGAAGTGCTAGAAATAATTAGGTTTATTTGACATGTTATTATTGGTGAGTTGCATGGAGTTGTTAAATCAGGAGAGAGGTTTAGCCCTCTCTGGATTATAGTATGAAAAAAGTGGCCGGGCGCGGTGGCTCAAGCCTGTAATCCTAGCACTTTAGGAGGCCGAGACGGGCGGATCACGAGGTCAGGAGATCGAGACCATCCTGGCTAACACGGTGAAACCCCGTCTCTACTAAAAATACAAAAAAAAAAACTAGCCGGGCGAGGTGGCGGGCGCCTGTAGTCCCAGCTACTCGGGAGGCTGAGGCAGGAGAATGGCGTGAACCCGGGAGGCGGAGCTTGCAGTGAGCTGAGATCCGGCCACTGCACTCCAGTCCGGGCGACAGAGCGAGACCCCGCCCCCCCCCAAAAAAAAAGAAAAGAAAAAAGTTATTACTACAAATATTTTAGAAATTCTATGTTGCATGAGAAGTTCCTGGAGATTTATCAACGCCCTTGGTCCATGGTCTGTTTCTCTTCATCAGAGTCCTGGTGCTGCTTTCCTTGATGTCAGCCTACAAAAATATAGTATTATCAGTCATAATAGTATTATTAGTATATTCAGTGGCTTTTTAAACTGTTAACTGAATTGCAGGTTTAATCCTTTAATTTAAATCTAGCCAGGACAGTAGTTTTCAACTGGGAATATACCAACTTCCCTACAGAATTTTATCAATATGGATGCTTAGGACCTACTCTAGACTTGAAGTTCTTGATATATTCTTGGTATGTTCTAACTGTAAGCTTGGTATATCTCGGGATTATTATATGCCTGAAGATATATTACTTTATGAAAGATTATATTAATTCGTTTTTGTGAATTAAATGTAACATCCACTCTTCTTTGAAAATATGGTTAATAATTATGTTTATAGATATTTTGCCTAATCTTTGGGATTGATTTTGTTATCTTCTTTTGCGTGAAATTGAAGCAAACCACTTTGTCAGTTACAATATTCTTGTAATGAACATTCACCAGATGTTTCCCTTTTGAAAATTATCAATAATAAGTTAACCGTAGCTCTTTTGTCTGTTGTTAACTATAAATAGTTTTTATTTTACTCTGATCCTTTTTTCCTGAAAATACTTGCAATCAGCTACAGGCCAGAATGCTTTGTCTTCAGTAAAGAGGGGCTGTTTCAGAGTCTCATGAAAAAGGACTATGTCAGGTGTTGTGGAGCCCATCCTTCTTAGGCAGCCTTGAGAACACACTGGTAGACTGAATCATGTGTTAGAACTTTACTTGAGAAACAAGTGGGTTCCTGAGACTGCCAACCCAAGATGAAGCAGAACAATAATGAAATTATACATCAGTAACGTAATGAAAATTGATTGTGATTTTGGCTTGGGATGGTGTCCATATTTCCATGTTCTGTTTTCTGGATATGGAAGGAATTCTCCCTTTTCTCATAAATTGTAATTCATAAAAATTAAGTAGATCATACTTTTGTAAATGGAAAAGGAACATTTGTAAATGTTATCTTTTTCTCCCTGCTTGATCCCTCTAGAATTTGAAAGCTCTTATTGTTTTGTTTTGTTTTTTTTTCCACAGCAATATAGTTATTTGCATATGGTCCATAAAGGCAACCTTACTGTTAGCAGATACAACTGGAGACATTAGTTTTGTTACCAAAATCTTGCCAGGCATATCGTATTTGAGAATGATGTTCATTTAATCTGATATAACCAGATACCTTTAAGAAACTAAGGTGAGCTTCTTCTCCAAGAAAACACCAAATGGAGGATAACTCCAGTGCAGTGGGGGGGGGTGGGGCGGAGGCCCTGGTGGCCTTGGGACGGGGAACAGCGGTGGCTTCCGCGGAGGTTTCGGCAGTGGCATCCGGGGCCGTGGACGGGGCCGAGGCGGCGGAGCTCGTGGAGGCAAGGCCCAGGGTAAGGAGTGGATGCCCGTCACCAAGCTGGGCCGCTTGGTCAAGGACATGAAGGTCAAGTCCCTGGAGGAGATCTACCTCTTCTCCCTGCCCATTAAGGAATCTGAGATCATTGACTTTTTCTTGGGGGCCTCTCTCAAAGACGAGGTTTTGAAGATTCTGCCGGTGCAGAAGCAGACCCGTGCTGGCCAGCGCACCAGGTTCAAGGCGTTTGTTGCTATCGGGGACTACAATGGCCACGTCAGCCTGGGTGTTAAGTGCTCCAAGGAGGTGGCCACCGCCATCCGTGGGGCCGTCATCCTGGCCAAGCTCTCCATTGTCCCCGTGTGCAGAGGCTACCGGGGAACAAGATCGGCAAGCCCCACACCGTCCCTTGCAAGGTGACAGGCCGCTGCGGCTCTGTGCTGGTGCGCCTCATCCCTGCACCCAGGGGCACTGGCATCGTCTCAGCGCCTGTGCCCAAGAAGCTGCTCATGATGGCTGGTATTGATGACTGCTACACCTCAGCCCCGGGCTGCACTGCCACCCTGGGCAACGTCGCCAAGGCCACCTTTGATGCCATCTCTAAGACCTACAACTACCTGACCCCTGACCTCTGGAAGGAGACTGTGTTTACCAAATCTCCCTATCAGAAATTCACTGTCCACCTTGTCAAGACCCACACCAGAGTCTCCGTGCAGCGGACCCAGGCTCCAGCTGTGGCTACAACATAGGCTTTTTATACAAGAAAAATAAAGTGAATTAAGCCTGTTAAAAAAGAAAGAAAGAAAGAAAGATACTAGGAAAAATTGGCCTATTACTTGACTCACAGCGTTTCTAGACTTAATTGTGAGTAAGAAAGGCCACTTTCTGAAAGGCCTAGGACTCCTAAAATACTTTAAGGACTTCATAAAGAGAGGAATTTCATATCCTAGGTGAAGTCTGATGGTGAGGTATTGACTTGACTTTCTAGTACCAACGGGCTTTTGGTGCTTTTGAAATTCCAATCTGATATTCCTCTATGAAAACTTCCAGCAAAGCAAACTTAAGAAGACCTATGTGGTAAATTACCATTCTTGCTGCCTCTGTGTAAGTAATGAAGCCAAATAAAATTAGAGCATTCTTATTTTGTGATCAAGAATAATACTTTTTCTTCACATTATTTTTGAGTAAAAGGGGTGTGACTGTAGAGAGAAATTTTGTATTTCAATGAATAGTTTTTGTCCGCAGCATTGTCTATAGCATAATCTTGCAGATGGTTAAATTCTGATGCTATTCATTGTCTTTGAGGTATTTGGCACCTTTTTTGAAATTGTAGTAACTAACGGATAAGTAAATGATCTTGTCATTTGGTCGAAAAAAAAATTCATCCTCCCTCCCACACTGTGGAAAAACAGCTTTTATCCTACGTGAAAATTGGAATGGATCCTATTACCTTGCTGAAATTGCTAATCCTTATCAAATTTTCAATTCTTCCAGTTTCCTTCAATATCTGATATGAATATCTGATTAGGTGCCATTCTCCCAACTAACATTTCCGATTTCTCTCTTTTGACTCGGCATCACTGGGGACAGGCACTAAAATCTGGCTGCCCAGATTCCTCCTGAGACACTAAGTTGCCTTGCAGCCAGCCAGCTCTTTTCTCCAGAATCTGAAGAATCCCTGTGAGCCGAAGCCCGATGACTTGATGCAAACCTCACTACTAAAGCAGACCACGTGTGGACCACAAGTATCCCTCAACAAGCCACTGTCTTGGCTGTGAAGAAAGTCTATTGAAATGGTTGGGTCCCACGTGCTGCGGGGGCCAAGGACAAACTTGCACTTTGCACTCTGAAGGTTCACTGAAAATCAACTGACAAGAGGCAGATTCATAGGAGAGAAGGTATGCAGATTGATTAACATGCATTGGGGGGAGAACTACAGAGTGATTACCTCCATCGCCAAATGGGGTTCAGAAGCTTATAAACCATCTTGAGATTACCGAAAGAATGAGGGCTTGGAGCATGGCCAAAAATAGAAATAGGCTGTGGTGGTAAAGCAGGTTATGTGGCAGGACAGGTTATGGGAGGGAGACAAGAAAAGGCCTGGCTAGCAAAGGTCATCTTGTTACATAGACAAAATCTAATAGGTCATCACCCGCAGAGAGGATAGATGGTAAATGTTTCTTTCAAATCTTTAAAGGTGTCAGACCCTCAGTATAGCTTTCCCAAATTGGACAAGGGAGGGCCTCAGAGAAAGCCTGGCTGTATCAATGCACAGTCTCTACAGATGCAAATCACCTCCACAAAAGACAGCTTTGCAAGGCTGCTCTTGTTTGCAAGCTCCCCGAACAGCCATCTCAAAATATGTAAAGAAGTGTATTTCGGGTTGAAATATTTTGGTTTCCTTCATTGCTCTTATAAAAGAAGTAACTAAGACTGTGGACATAATCACCAAGAGCATGGCCATCCTAGCTTGAGAGCTTCAAGAAACTCAGTGGGTGGTGCTGCAGAACTGAAAGATTTTCTACCATTGACATCTTGAAATCTATTGGACAGGTTCCTCTCAGGGTTCACCTGGCTCTTTATTTAAGAAAACCTTTTATATTAATATTTCTTCTTTCCATTTGAGGCATGTTTTAAAATACCCTGTGGCCAGGACCCTGAAACAACTGACCTTTGCCACCACCTCTCAACAGCTGTTTCAGCTGATTTGCAGAAACAATACCAATAATCAGAGACTATTTCTTAGACTCTACTTCAATCAGTCAGAAGGTTTATGATTACTTCTGAGTTGTTCGGAAAGGTGATAGTGACAAGATTGAACTCTATTTCAGCCCTGTGCTCCCAGAAAACGATAGTTAAAAAAATTCCTCACCCTGGGGCCTGGCGCGGTGGTTCACGCCTGTAATCCCAGCACTTTGGGAGGCTGAGGCGGGTGGATCACTGGGTCAGGAGATCGAGACCATCCTGGCTAACACGGTGAAACCCGTCTCTACTAAAAATGCAAAAAAAAAAAAAAAAAAAAATAGCCGGGTGTGGTAGCAGGCGTCTGTAGTCCCAACTACTCAGGAGGCTGAGGCAGGAAAAGGGCACGAACCCGGGAGGCGGAGCTTGCAGACAGTGGAGATCGCACCACTGCACTCCAGCCTGGGTGACAGAGCGGGACTCCGTCTGAAAAAAAAAAGAAAAAAAAATTCCTCACTCCTTGGTCATACCAGAGAAAAAGGCTAACCCCAACCAGCTAACATCGAAAAGCTAGCAGGTGCTGGCATATTTCACGAGAAGGCCCACCTCCATCTTTCCCCAATGACTTACATAAGACCAGGCTCCAGCCTTCTTCATGACTACAGTAAGAGTCAGAGCTGCGTCTGAATGTGTCCCCCTGTATTTATGTGTTGAAAACTTCATCTCTAATGCAACCGTGTTAGGAAGTGGGGCTGCATGGGAGGTGCTTGGATAATGAGAGTTCTGTCCTCATGAATGGAATAATGCTGCTATAAAAAGGGCATGTGGGAGTGGGCTCTCTCTTGCTATCCTGCCATGTGAGGACACATCTTTTGTCTTCTCTTGCTCGTCTGCCTTCCACTCTGTGAGGATGCAGTAAGAAGGCCATGCCAGTGCCAGTACCTTGCTTTTGGACTTCCTAGTTTCCAGAACTATGAGAGAATAAACTTCTGTTCTTTATAAATTACTATTCTCAGGTATTCTGTTACAGGAACACAAAACAAAGTCACTTGGCAATGACTCCTTTGTTTACTGCCTCTATAAATCCCTCAGTTCCCTTCCTTTTCTTTAAGATGTTCCTCATTGGGCAACATTCTCTCTAATGCAATAATCTCAATAAAACCTTCTTCTTCATTGTCTGGTGCATTTTGTCTTTGACACCCATCTGATTTTAAGTTTTCTCTTTGTTTCTGAATGCTGAAAAGTGAACTTTCTTTTCTTTTCTTTTCTTTTTCAAATTCAGCTATATATTTTAAACATTTAAATTTATATACCATTTTTATATGCGTTTAGCAGGAGAGAGATCGTCAATAACCCAGTCCTCCTTATTATAGGAAACTGATGCTGCCTCTATTCTTTTTCCCATCTTTTGTTGGTGGATATATTTTATGCTTAGCTCCTTTAGGGCTTTGCCTTTTGATTTACAAAATCCTCTCTTTCCCTTTAAAATAAAAAGCTTCAAGCTTCAGCTTTTATAAATTTTTTGCCTCTGAAGTGGGCATCAAGAACCTTTCTTAGAACTCAAAATCTGAGCATCAATTCTCTTTGCGTTCATATTACAATTATACCATTCTTCCCCCCAGCAATGGATGCCTCTGGATGAATAAAGGGAAGGGTTTGTATGAGGAAATGCAAAAGAAAAAGCACCTTAATTTATTTCAAGCTGTTTTCTCAATACAGTCTCAGTCATTATCCAGCAAAGTATGCTCCTAGAAGCTGTTGTGCTTGCCTTCCATTTTGTGCATGGAGCCACAGAAAAGAGACTCCTTGTCACACACATTTCATCCACAAGCCCGTGACCTCCTTGATTTGATCCTTGCTGCAGGCTGTTTCTCCTAACAGTTGGCTGACCTCATTATTTCCATTAAGCCTTTGCCTTTTTCTTAAGTTTGATTCACTCCCTTGCTGCTGTGTTATGATTTTGTCTTCTCCCTGTTATCCATCTTCAGATAACTCTAAGAAGATCATTCTTTAACCTGCCCCTAGGACAAAAATACCCAAATTCTCCTACCAAATTTGCCATGTTAAACAAAAAGTGACGGAGGCAGATGCTTACATTCTTGTGAAGCCCTGATTAGCCTCAGAAAGTGTACATTTTGTTTGTAAAAAGGTAAAGGAAAAAGTCAAGTATGCATTGTCTCCTGCTAAGTAAATCTACATAAGATAAAGAAAACGTGTGATAAAGAGGGAGTAGACGGAAAACTTAATTTTGTATCTGAAGGGTAGGTGAAGGGATGATTTCTGATCTTGTCTTTGTCCTTTGTGAAGATAAGCTGATAATTGACATTGTCAGGATGAAATTCAACAGAACTCAGATTTTGAGCTAGTTTATAAGGGGAATATATATCCTGAAAGATTTAGGGAATATGTATCCTGAAATTCCTTGTGAGCAATTTGTGAGGGAGGCAATCTGGGGTTATGTGTTGCTTTTGATCATCATGAGAACTTGGCTTATGGATGAGAATATGACACAGGGTTGGGAAATTGCTGATATCTGAGAACAAAAGGAAAGCAATACTGTGTGACTTAGTTCCCAAGCTTAACTTTCTCTTTGGGATAGTGAGTCTGGGGTCCCAAGATTCTATTTGCTTTCTCAGCTTAACAGGCTCTAGACACCTGGACTAAAAACAGGTTTAACAGATCCTTTTTAAGTAGTAGATTTTGATTGGCAGAGGAAAGTGAGCCCTAGGGAAATGGAGTATCATCCTAGAGATAGTAATAGTGGACTACTGGCAGGTGGGAGAATGACCCTAGAAAACAAATCCGGAGGTATTTTAAAAAGAGGCTACAATTTTAGCACTGTCACAGGTGTGACTGTCTGGGGCTGGCATTGCAGGTGGTAAGGGAATTTACCAAGCGAGTTGTAGGTGAACAAAGGCAGATTTATTAGAGAAAGTACAAAGTTATGTTGCAAGGGTGCAAGGGGAAGCACAGCAGAGAAGTGACTGTCTGCAAAGAGGCAGGGGCTGGAGGGAACTTTTCCAAGGTCACACTGGAGGGGCTATGTGTGGAATGAGGTGTTTGGAAACAGGATTTTGTGCCAGCAGGTTGTTTGTGATTAGCTGTCTCTCAGAACAATTGTTCTTCCCTACTTGGGGCCTGTCTCACATATCCGTGCGAAGAGAGACCACTAAACAGGCTTTGTGTGAGCAACAGGGCCGTTTGTTTCACCTGGGTGCAGGCGGGCTGAGTCCGAAAAGAGAGTCGGCAAAAGGGGGTGGGATTATCATGAGTTCTTACAGGTTTTGGGATAGGCGGTGGAGTTAGGAGCAATGTTTTGGGGGCAGGGGGTGGATCTCACAAAGTACATTCTCAAGGTGGGGAGAATTACAAAGAACCTTCCTAAGGCTGGGGGAGATTATAAAGAACATTGATCAGTTAGGGTGGGGCAGAAACAAATCCCAATGGTGGAATGTCATCAGTTAAGCTGTTTTCGCTTCTGTGGCTCTTCAGTTACTTCAGGCCATCTGGATGTGTACGTGCAGGTCACTGGGGATGTGATGGCTCAGCTTGGGCTCAGGCCTGACAGGGCCCCTTCCTCATTGTTGCTTACTTACCTTATCAGGACTCCACAGGACCTTTTTAACAAATTTACTACCCAAGTATTATATGATCACTGTAGAAAAAATAGAAAAACAAAAAATTATTCTATATAGAAAACCAAAGTTAAGATGAAGAGTTTATTTTTCATGTACATTATCTTAAATTTTAATTATGCTGGCCGGGTGTGGTAGCTCTTGCCTGTAATCCCAGCACTTTGGGAGGCTGAGGCAGGTGGATTGTTTGAGCCCAGGAGTTTGAGACCAGCCTTGACAACAACATTGTGTCTATACAAAAAAAAAAGATTAACTGGGTCTGGTGGCATGCACCTGTATTCCCAGCTACTGGGGAGGCTGAGGTGAAAGGATTGATTAAGCCAGGGAGGTCGAGGATGCAGTGAGCCATTATCACACCACTGCACTCCAGCCTGAGTGGTAGAGCAAGACCCTTTCTCAAAAAGAAATTCTTAAAAAATGACGCTTCCAAGTATTTGTGTGCATGCACAATTTATTGAAATAAACTTATATTGGGCATTTGAGTTTGTTGAGATTCAGAAGCCAATACCTCAAAATATGGCATATTTGACACACTGAACTGAACAAGCCTCAAAGTCTCTCTGACCTCCTGCACCCCCACTGTCTCTCCCTAGGAGCTGAAGGTCCTTTATCTGCCTAAGATCCACACCCATCAAGGAGAACAATTGTGTTTTCTTCTCCTCCCTCTTACCTAAAAGACCAAGAAGTGACCACACTTGAGCAGACCCTTTTACAAGTATAACAACTTGTCCCCAAGGATCATTTAAATTCCAAAAAGACCTATTTACAACCCAATCCCTGTTCACCATCTATTCATTCTTCCTAATAACTATGTACTATCCCTGAATAGAATTCTTCTCCACCCACCTCCTATA
The DNA here is from genome assembly GCF_009764315.1 of Trachypithecus francoisi. NCBI lineage: Eukaryota > Metazoa > Chordata > Mammalia > Primates > Cercopithecidae > Trachypithecus > Trachypithecus francoisi. Next base: position 191,757,229 of record NW_022681453.1, read on the forward strand.
ACCTGTTTTGCCAGGATCCAAGCCCACATTCTCTCTGTAGCTCAGGATGGTATATAAGCTTCTTGAACTCATTGGGAAGTTGGATCTTTATTCTGAAGGTTTCCATGTATACACATTAAATAAATTTTTATGCCTTTTGTCCTATTAATCTGCCTTTTGTGAGTTGACTTCTCAATGAACCTTCAGAGGCCCAAGGGGAAAGCTCTCCCTTAGCCCCCACGAGATCTTCCTAACTGTAGCTATTATAAAAAAACACAGCAATGGTTATCTGTGTTGTCAATTTTGGGCATGTATATTTCAATGCTTTCGTTACCTGCTTCAGTATTACCCTCCATAAATATAAAGGAATTATTAACTCATTATGTTGCGATAGGCAGCTAGTCAGAGCAGGGCAGGAGACCCCTGCTCCCAACACCCCTTCCTGCCCAGTACCAGAAATGTCAGGCAACTATCAGGTGACGGTCAGGCAGTTTTACACTGTTTCTCTAAAATAATAATGGGTTGCAGCCAGTGCCAGGGAAAGGCAGTCTCTCAATAGATAGAAGAAAAAAGAAAAAAAAAAAAAGAAGAAAGAAAAGGAAACACCTGAAACGTGATCAACAACTTCCAGATAAAATCTCAGGAATTGGCTGGGTGAGCTCAAGCATGCGCATTAAGAGGCAAAACGGCAGATGACCTTCCTCTGGGAATCCTGAACTGATAAGGGAAAAATGCCTCCAGTCAGCATGTGTACAATGCCAGTAAACACACTGAGCATGAGGCACCTCCCAAGCACCAGCAGACTACTGCACATGCGGATAGCACGCCCCAAAGGAAGAATCAGAGGAGAAGAGATGCAAGACCCCGGAAGTATGCCAACCTCTAAAACCTCAAGGCGGGTCAAACCGGCACCTGATCTCCTAAGTCACCCATCTGACCCTCTTCCAAGTGTACTTTACGCCTTGGTCTCTCCTTCTGCCTTATGCCCCTCAGTTGAATTCTTTCTTCTGCGGAAGCAAGAATTGAGGTTGCTGCAGATCCGTGTGCATTTGCCACAGTAACAATTGCTTGTTTTTTTTTTTTAAAAACTACTAGTTTGGAAAACTTACTATGGGCCAGGCAATGTTTTAAATGCTTTACATGAATTATTTGAGTTAATCTTTCACACTAATTTCATGAGAAGTACAAACGTTATCTCTATTTTGCAGATGAGAAAACTGAAACTCTAAAATATTGAGAAAGTTTTCCAAGGTCATACAACTATAAAATTATGTGACAGAACCAAATTGAAACTGTCTCCTCAGTCCAGAGGCTGAATTCTTAATCAGTGCATTTTAGCACATGCAAGCATACAAGGGTGCAAGCATGCACAGGTGTTTGGAATCTCACCCGTTCCAGGAATTTTATATATATGTATTAATGTATAAAGATGACATTTATCTTTTTTCTTTTAAAAGCCAAATTTTAACTACTTTAACATTGTGACTAAAAGAACACTGATGAATCATGTAACATTTGTCATATATACGTATCTATATATGACTTATAACAATCACGTAAAGTAAGTAAAAGGCATAATCAGGGCCAGTTTAAGATCTTTAAAATTGCTAAGTTGTCAAAGATTAAGGTATTCGCTCTTTTGTCCTACCCTTATGTGACCTTCAGTGTGAAAACATTTCTAAATAGTATTGAGAGGGGATTGGTCCCTTGACCTTGACTCCCTTCGTGAATGGGAACTGGAGTGCTCCTTTCACTCAGCCCACTGCTGGCCATTCCTTGGAAGAGGGAATGTGCGAGGAAGCAAATGCGGGAACCCGATGGAATGAACGCTGGAACCAGCAGGTTGCTCCTCTGATGGAACCAGGCTCTATGCAGGCCCCGCAGCAGCTTCCAAGCCCCTGCCCTCTTGACACTCAGGTTCTTGTCTGGTGTCCAGGAAAAATCAGGCCACATGAATGGATTGAAGGGTAGTGTATGTGAAGGATTTTTTTTTCTTTTTCTTTTGGAGACAGAGTCTTGCTCTGTTGCCCAGGCTGGAGTGCAGCAGTGTAACCTAGGCTCACTGCAGCCTCCGCCTCCCAGGTTCAAGCAATTCTCCTGCCTCAGCCTCCTGAGTAGCTGGGATGACAGGCATGTGCCACCATGCCTGGCTAATTTTTGTGTTTTTAATAGAGACAGGGTTTCACCATGTTAGCCAGGCTGGTCTCGAACTCCTGACCTCAAGTGATCCTCTCGCCTTGGCCTCCCAGAGTGCTGGGATTACAGGTGGGAACCACCACACCCAGCCTATGTGAAGGATTTTATTGGGTGGTGGCTCTCAGCAAGATGGGAGTTGGAAAGGGGATGGTGCAGGAAGAAATGATCTGAAATGATCTTTTTCTGTTTTTTTTTTTTTTGAGGCGGAGTCTCGCTCTGTCGCCCGGACTGGAGTGCAGTGGCCGGATCTCAGCTCACTGCAAGCTCCGCCTCCCGGGTTTACGCCATTCTCCTGCCTCAGCCTCCCGAGTAGCTGGGACTACAGGCGCCGCCACCTCGCCGGCTAGTTTTTGTATTTTTAGTAGAGACGGGGTTTCACCGTGTTAGCCAGGATGGTCTCGATCTCCTGACCTCGTGATCCGCCCGTCTCGGCCTCCCAAAGTGCTGGGATTACAGGCTTGAGCCACCGCGCCCGGCCGAAATGATCTTTTTCTGAAACCGCACTGTCTGAAGTTAGCCGTGTCTACCCACAGTCTCTGACTCTCAGCTGCTTTCATCCCTGACACTCAGGAGCTTGTATCCCTGACCACTTGTATCAGCCGCCTCTGTGGCTCTGCCAGCTGAAGTCTTTTTATGGGCACAAGATAGGGACATGGCAGGCCAAAAAGGCAACATTTGGGCAAAAAATGGAGTCAGCTGTTTTCACTTAGGGCTGCAGTTCCAGACTTAAGGGTGGGCTTTAGCCAGGAGCCCAGCCATTCTGTATCAGTATGATAGGTATAGAACAGGCTAATAAGTTCTGAATTCTCTCATAATTACTACATTAATGTTTCTCTGTAAAATATAATATTTAAATTTTTCTTTCTTTCTTTGGTGTTTTGGAGGATGTGAAGACATTCTTTCATTACTATTGTCTCAAGTATGTGGGGTACTTGAGTCTGCACATGGTTTAGCACAGTCAAGCCTACATCAGGAACAATGACTAACAATCAGACCCTGGGGAAGACGCAGCCCCTAACCAGGTTTGCTTACCTGGTAAGAGGTGGAGCTGGAATCAGACGGCACTTCCTCCTTTCCTGCCCAAGGCTACTCAAAATGTGCTGCACCGACTAATGACACTCCACAAAGTATTTTTTACCGGTTGTCAATGTGTACAGAATACAGAAATCAAGAGTAAGCATTTAGAAACTTTCATAGCAATTTGACATTGTCCTGCCTCTCAAGCATGTGACCAGCACTCATGTGGACTCATGTCACTAAAGAAGATGTAGACCAGCTGTCCGACACAGGTGTTGGACAAGTAAGGACCCCTTATTTGCTGGACTCATGTCAGTAAAGAAGATGTAGACCAGCTGTCCGACACAGGTGTTGGACAAGTAAGGACCCCTTATTTGCTGACAGGGAGAGGGTTCACAGGCAGATCAGTGCCCAACTGGGCATTTATAAATGCTCAGCATCAGCTGGCAGGTGCCTCCCTCTCACCTCCTCTCTAAATGTGCCTCCCAGAATAAAGCCCGCCCCGTTACAGAATGCATCTGATATATTAACGGTGGTGAGGAGGTACTGGACTGGGACTAAGAGAACTGGATTCGAATGTTGGCTTTGCTGCTTCTTAGCCACATGATTTGGGAACACTTCATAAACCAAATGCCCACAGCTAATTACTTCTGTCTTCTACTGGAGGGGCAAAATTCATATCAAGAAGAGTAAGTTTTACGGAGCGAAACACTCTGAAGATCTCACTCGGCCTTTCTGGTTATAAAAAGATGGAGGCGTCTGTGCCAGTTTAGATGAAGTGGGATTGCCCCAGAGTGGCCGTTTTAGTCTGTTTGGGCTGCTATAACAAAATACCATAAAATGGGGTCACTTATGAACGCCAGAAATTTATTTCTCACAGTTCTGGAGTCTGGGAAGTTCAAGATCTATGTGCTAGCAGATCCGGTGTCTGGTAGAGGCCTGTTTCATAGTTCATAGATGGGTCTGGTTGTGTCCTCATATTGTGGAAAAGTCTAACTAGCACTCTGGTGTCTCTTTGGCAAGGGCACTAATCCTTTGTCCTTATGATATAATCACCTCCCAAATGCCCCTACCTCCTGATAATATCACCTTGGGGTAAGGATTTCAACATGCAAATTTTGGGGGCGAACATTCAGGGGACATAAACATTCAGCCCTAGCAGAGACAAATGCTCTGCAAGATACGAGACAGGAATGCTAGAATTACGTGTTGGTGCTAGAGAAAGAAACTGGACCCTTGGAGAAAGGTAGAAGGAAATGGTGTAGAGCGAGACTTACAAGCCAGGCAGGGCTCATGCCGTAACGCAGCTGGGAGCTGAGGAGGGCAGGCTTGATGGTGCTTCAGAAGGCAAGGCCTGGCCAAGGGCAGTGCTGCTCTGCCCCAGCCAGTCATTGCCATGCAGAGGTGAAGATCCAGCCACTGTTGGATCTTCCAGTCTTTTAAGAAAAGTCAACATCTGAAAAAAATCTCATTTAAAAAAATGTTGGGAACTAATTAAAATTGTATTTAACTACTCTGCTGGCTAAATTATATATGTCTTTGGACTGTATTTGGTCCATGAACTACCATTTAAGAATATCTTGTCTAGAAAAAAAAAGTATCTGAGTGAAGGAGTCAAAAAATAATTTTAGCACAGTCAAGCCTTTTCTGAGTTGACTTATTTTGTGTCTGCCATGCATATCTTAGGTAACCTCAAATTTTCAGTAAAAATGTGATAGAAATAACAGCTCGATTTGTGATAATGTGAGGGAATAGAGGAAAAAGGTTGTTGCCTATATGGGACAAAGTGGTACAAAAAGAGACAGTAATTGCAAGAGAGAGATAAGATTAAGAATAGAGAGTTCAGCAGAAACAAAAAATCAGAAGAGATGGAGAGAGACAAAATCTTCCAGGAACACTAAGAGAAACATAAACCCCTTCCTGCAACAAGAATGTCAGTGGGATGTCCTGGGCTTTCAGAATAAATGGAACTGGGGTCGAGCATTTCTAGTTTAATAAAAAAGAAGAGGGTGACACCAGGAAGCTGGAGAGTGTGGAGCTATCCAGTGGCAAATACATAACTTATAACAGAAATAAAATGACATAAAATCCCTCAAAGAGATGATTCAAGATTACTCATGTCATACACAAGTAATATTTGCCATGGGAATATTCTGAGGATATGGAAGACTAGAAACAAAATATACTTCTGGGAGGGGTGGGGCAGCTGGGAGACACTTTGGTGACCCTGGCTCCTCCCAAGTCAGCTGCCTTAGTAGACAGAAAGGAGATAAGCAGAGGACCTGCCTTGCTGTAACAGGGAAGACTGCTAAGCCACCCTGGGAATGCATGTCCACAAAATCTCAGAGACATTAGGGAAAACGTATAATGCTCAGGAGAGAGGCGTGAGGAACCCAGGAAGGAGAAATGGAAAGGAGATACAGAACCAGATGAAAACACAGGATCTCCATGGTTTTGAGGCAAACCATTGTCTTTTTGGTTGACGTATGCATATGGAGTTAACATTTGTATTCATGACATTCTGGAGAAGTGGAGCATACAGTATATGAATATAATGAGAATTTCTTTCTTTGGGCACATTTCAGGTATTCTGCAATACTGGAGGCAGCTTATTCCTCGCTTTTCTCTCTTTCCTTTTGCGAAGCACATGGGGCATAACATCATTAACACTCCCAAAGCCAACAAAGGTTTTTCTTTCTCAGGCAGCATGCATTTCAGCCCCATCAAACCAGAAAGTATTTTCATGGCTGGCAACTTCAGAGAAATCAGCGTTTCTATTTGCCACTGGAGGGTCAGGGTTCTAGAAGGATTATGGAAGTGCTATCTTGCTCAGCACCACAGTTATGCAGAGGGCAATAGAGATGCTTTCACTGCTTTTTTCATGACAGTGTCTCACTGCCAGAGAGGAGACAACTGGCTGGTCATCATCATAATTAATATGTATTACAAAGCAGCAGTGTGCTCTGCACCACGTGAGGAAACTGGAAGAGTGCCCCGCCTGTTCAGTGGCCGTCTAACTGAGTGAGACACGGGGAGGAACGAGGGACTGGAATCACAGGAAGCTAGCACTTACTGCCAACATTGATGAACACATGAACAAACGTGAGTTATCTTGCTTTTTTCCCTCCTCAAAGTCTCCATGGAATGAATGATTGTGACCATCCTTCTGCAGCTGAGGAAACCAGGCTGACAGAGATCAAGTAAAATGTCCACGACCTCACAGAAAATCAGTGTCAGAGCTAGGACTCGAATGAAGGTTTGTCTGATCCTAAGTCCAGGTATGCAAGTCCCTGGCAGCACCATGGGGTGACCACTGACCTGGGTATGGCTTATTAGGTTATTGGAGTCAAGTCTCTGTGGGAGTACAGATGTCAGACACACAAAGGCACTCCCTTGAAAACAAAGGCTTTTAAATGATCGATAAGCCATCAAAATTGACCTCATAACGCTGGAAGTGGACCATCACCAGATCACCTGTGGGGCGTTTTCTGTTCCTGCCTTCCAGAAACATGTAGACTTTTAGGGTTCACGGTCTACACTGCTTGGACACCTAGATTTGGATTTCAGTATGAAAACTGAGGTCATCAGGAGCAAGGTATCTTACTCCAACCTTCGGTGCTTCCAGCCCAACCTACACTGACCACCTGCACCCTTGCATCTCTACAGCCCACATACTGAGCTGAACGGAGCACACTGAGGAAAGGAGAGAGGACCTAGAAACCTGAGCGTTTTTAAACTGGAGATAAAAAAGCAACATTGTTATCTGGTGCAGGTGACCATAGAATTTCCTCTTCAGTAGCCCCATTACTAACTGGTCCCTTATCTCTTTTTTTCTTTTTTTTAATTAACTACAATTATTCAATTTTATTTTTACCTGAGTTGCTCAAGCACCCAGTTAGAACAAAAATAATGTAATGCTGAGATGTGTTTTTTATAAAAAATAGTTAGCTCCCTACCCTACAGCTCCAACACTCCCAAAAGAAATTGCTTTTACCTTTTCCTTTTGACTTTCTCTTACTGTAAATGAGAATTTAGTGTTCTTATAAACCCTCTATATCCCGGCACTTCCATCTTCCTAACATTGTTTTATCTTGGGTATGGTTAAAAAAATCACTATGACTATTTCTCTTTTGATGTTATTGTATTAATTTTTTTCAAGCATCTCACCAGATCTGACACTATTCTCTACCGGGTGTATCCTCCCACAACACACTCACCTGCTTTTCCCTGGAGACTCTGCTTCCAGAGCCCCCTACTTCTCGCTGCCGTACAGATTGTTTGCCCTCTAACCTGCTACACGGCTGATGTCCTGGTCATCCCCCTGTTCAGCTCCTGATTTTTAAGTCTTCCTTTTTCTTCCTTGTCAGCATTCTTCCCTTGTGTGGCCAAGGAACATCCCGCAGTCGCTGCATGGTGTCCCAGAAAGGAGAGCCCATCGTCTTTCAACTTTAACCAAAACACCTCTAGTGACAGGGAACTGACCTATTCTCTGTTATAGTGACATTCTGGCTATTCCACCTAAATGCTAAAATGATTTTCATTTATTCTTCATACCTCAACATTTTTTTTTTTTTTTTTTTTTTTTTGAGGCGGAGTCTCGCTCTGTCGCCCAGACTGGAGTGCAGTGGCCGGATCTCAGCTCACTGCAAGCTCCGTCTCCCAGGTTTACGCCATTCTCCTGCCTCAGCCTCCCGAGTAGCTGGGACTACAGGCGCCGCCACCTCGCCCGGCTAGTTTTTTTTTTTGTATTTTTAGTAGAGACGGGGTTTCACCGTGTTAGCCAGGATGGTCTCGATCTCCTGACCTCGTGATCCGCCCGTCTCGGCCTCCCAAAATGCTGGGATTACAGGCTTGAGCCACCGCGCCCGGCCCATACCTCAACATTTTTAATGATCTGTTACCAACATAAATGTCCCCATGTATCCTCAAACTTTCTAGTCTCTCTTGTCAATTTTCCACATGATTTTCAAATGGAAAGGCTTCAGCTCCTCTCCGGCATGCTGTGGCAAGCTCAATGTGTTTCTTGGCCAATGGTGTCCTTGAAGTTCTACACTGTCCGTCTTTGGGATCAGACTCACAGCATCTCAGCACCTGATGATGAACTCCAGCCTCTCAGCGGGCTATTCTCTCCCCTCTTCTGGGACTAACTAGAGGATAGCAATAACCTTTCTCCTATGGTTTGGTGTATCAATAACCTTCCTATGAATTGGTAGAGTGGGAATTCATCTCAGCATCCCAGTTCAGTAACATTGCAATGTACAAACCTCCCCGCCCCCCTGAAACTCTTATGTTCTCTTCTGTTCTAATCTCCTGCGTACCTGGGTTTTCCTTATTTTCTCCAAACATAGGCCTAAATCATATGTCTACCCTATACCTAAGCCAGTTGTCAAAGCTTCTTTTGTCACCTTGCTACTGATCCCCAATTCCCACCATGACCTCTCTCATGTCCTTGAATGACCCTTCTGCCCTATACTCCTATTGCATTCATCTTATATCCCTGTCCTCTTCCCATAAGCTAAACTCCCCCTAGTGCTTGCATCACACCTCAGAACCAAGCAGGATTCATGGTCCATTTGTCTTTGGACATGATATCTGGCCCCTTCTTTGAGATTTTTTACTTCTGCTTCTGTTTGTTTCAAGCACCTACCAGTTCTTCTTAACTCTTGGCCACAGCTAAGAGGTGGAATACTTTAAGCTTCCTCCCCAAACTATGAGCTTAAATCTCTTTTCAGAAACTCCTGGAAAAGACATCAGAAAGTCTCTCATACTGTCTTATAGGCTTTCAGGAAAACTTGTTTAGAATATAAGCGAAGTATGTAATAGTTTGTATGGGTTGGTTTTTGAAGTACAAGGAAAAGAGCCCCTCCCAAAGAAATGTTATCCACTCAGTATTCCCAGTGCCCCAGACTCTAAACAGCCTTTAACCAGATAGTGGTTCTCAACCCTGACTGAAAATTTGAAATTCCTGGGGAAGTTTTAAGCCATGCCAATGCGCAGCTCCATACTCCGAGATTCAAATTTAATGAGTCATTATGAGGCTTGGTCATCAGTTTTTTGTTTGTTTGAGCAACATGGTGAGACCACATCTCTAAAAAATACAATTAGCCAGGCATGGTGGCGTGCACCTGTGGTCCCAGCGACTCAGGAGGCTGAGGTGGGAGGATCACCTGAGCCTGGGAGTTCAAGGCTGCAGTGAGCCATGATTGCACCACTGCACTCCAGCCTGTGTGACAGAGTGAGACCCTGTCTCTCAAAAACAAACAAAAAACTGATGACCAAGCCTCATGACTTGCTCAGACTCCTGGGCTCCAGTGATCTGCCTGCCTTGGCCTCCCAAAGTGCTGGGATTATAGGTGTGAGCCACCGTGCCCAGCTCAGATCATCAGTACTTTTAGAAAGATTTCCAGGTGATTCTAATGCACACTCAAACCTGTGAATCATTGCACTTTAGGATAAGAGTAAAGCTTACTGTGTAAATCACTCTGTGGAAAAACACTGCCAGTGATGCTGACGTTCAAGTGATTAATGTGTCTTCTGACTGGGGGCAATCACACAGGTGCAGGGAAACAACAGAAAGTATCACCAAGAATGAACTTTGTCAAAGATGAGTCCTAGTCTCTACCTAGAAAATAAACATATTGTATTAATCATCATACCTTATATGACCTTGGCCTACTAGCTTGTCAAGCCTCAGTAATAGGGGCTATGGGAGAAAAGAGTGAGTTAGGACTGGGATAGGGATAAATATAGCCTCAGGGCTGCTACTCCTTAGGGAAGAGGGAGTCTGGCCTGGAATTTGAATATAACATCGCGTGTGACAAACTTGTGTATCATTGGGACTTGTTTTGTTAACAAATACATCTAACCTGCAGGTGATATGCTGTGCTCATGATGGGGGTTGGGGATGTTTATTTAGGATTCTAGGCAATAGGACATTTTCAAAGCAGGATCCTAGCAGAGTACTTCCCTTGACGTGCCCTGACCCCTGTGGATGGTGAGGGCTAAGTAGATTTTTAGGGCTTCAGCCAAGTGGGCTGTTGGTCAGGGCCAGTGCTACTCCCAGTGCGGAAGTGGAGTACAAATGCAATGGAACCTCCCCATTGTCATAAGGTCTAGGCAAAGGAGGCAGAGGAGGGGAGAGCTATCACTCTAGATACAGGACGATCTGGGGGAAATGAGTGAGAAAGCTTGAGATGGCAAGAAAAACCCAGGTAATATTCTTTTTTTTCTTTTTTTCATCATGATGAGTGGGAAGATTCAGGCTTCTTCCTTTTATTTTTTTAAATTTTACCTTAAGTTCTGGGATACATGTACAGAACGTGCAGGTCTGTTACATAGGTATACACGTGCCATGGTGGTTTTCTGCACCTATCAACCCGTCATCTAGGTATTAAACCCTGCATGCATTAGCTATTTGTTCTCTCCCCTTGCTTCCCACCTCCCAAAAGGCCCCAGTCTATGGTGTTCCCCTCCCTGTGTCCATGTGATCTCATTGTTCAACTCCCACTTATGAGTGAGAATATGTGGTGTTTTCTGTTCCTGTGTTCCTTTGCTGAGAATGATAAGCCCAGATAATATTCTTACAAGCATCCCCTTCTTAAATTTTTTATGTATATGGATATGGAAAGATTATCTTTTTCTGCAGTTTAAAGTCATAGTAGTGGCCGGGCGCTGTGGCTCAAGCCTGTAATCCCAGCACTTTGGGAGGCTGAGACGGGCGGATCACGAGGTCAGGAGATCGAGACCATCCTGGCTAACACGGTGAAACCCCGTCTCTACTAAAAAATACAAAAATCTAGCCGGGCGAGGTGGCGGGCGCCTGTAGTCCCAGCTACTCGGGAGGCTGAGGCAGGAGAATGGAGTGAACCCGGGAGGCGGAGCTTGCAGTGAGCTGAGATCCGGCCACTGCACTCCAGCCTGGGCAACAGAGCAAGACTCCGTCTCAAAAAAAAAAAAAAAAAAAAAGTCATAGCAGTTCTAGCAGGTAAGTTATTTCTTCTCTATGCCTCAGTTTCCTTAACATAGCATGAGGACATCTCCAGATAATTTCTAAGGTTCCCTGAAATACAGCATGCAAAGAGTCTGTATATTAGCAAAACCTAATTGCACAAGCATGGGAAAGGCTACAGTGATCATCGGTCCTAACCGTTCACAGGTTTCTCCTATTCAGCTATAATTCATTATTTGCCATTTTAGAGCTTCTTGCTAGTCCTCTTAAAAATCACATAATGCAACACAAATACCCATAATATAAATTTTGTTGGAGAAATTTCAAGGACTTTGACTTTCTCATTCGGGAGAGAAAGCTAAGCAACTAAGAGACCAATGAATCATATTTAATTGCAAAAAGAAGAAAAAGAGCGAGATGAATTCTAAGTAGCAAAGGTGATCTCGCCCTCTTCTGGACAAAAGCCACAGAAGTGCTGGGAAGCAGGTTAGGCAAGACAAAGAAGGGAAACCAATTTTAGAGGAAAGATTTTTGAAAATGAGGATGTGGGGGTATTAGTTAAAAATAATGGAAGATAATAAGTACAGGCTGTTCCTTAGCACACAGAAATCAGACAATTAAGGGACATATCTCTATTCTTTCCCTGACGCCTGTGAGGGTCATAAAGCTTGAGTGGCAGCTAGTAATATTCTTAGAAGGATAGGGTAATGTCCAAAGCAACATTTTTTCTTCAACTGCATTACTTTTGTGCCAGTGGACTCAAGTTAAACGGAACAATGAGAACAAAAGGAGTCATAGGAGGTAGTAAGTCTGAGAGACCACTGGGTTGTGAAAGCTGTAAGGTCTCAGACTGCATGGCATTCATATACTCAACACGTCACAAAGACTCAGTCCATAACACAGATAGATGCTCTGAATGAATGAATGAATGAATGGACGATTAATCTCATGCAATTTGCCTTAAAGAGGTAGAGGGAAAGATGGGCTGTAGTGATATTATGGGTGACGAATGAATGAATGAGCTAGATTTCAGGTTGTGTGCTGGAAGAGTATTTCCATCTTAGCCACATGCGTGGGTTACCATCCATTGATCAGCCGTGTGACACGGGAGGCAAAGGTGGAAAGAGAAGTAACGCAAAGCTTGTTGCTTGATGATTGTGATTGTTCTTCATCCCCTAGAATTGGGCATTCACTGGCTACTTTCCCAAAGCCATCTGTCAAACAAATTAGGCTTTAGGAGAAATTCAATAATGCTAAATATTCAATAGTAACTCTAATAAAATATTTGTCTTAAATTTAAGCCAAACGTCCTTCAGAAATTGAGTATCTTCTTCCAGCTGGAGCCAAACAGTTGTAAGACTTCCCATAATAAGTGAGCCCTCTGTCTGCCCTAGGAAATTCACCCATTATATTCATGGGATAGTCACCTGATGCTGTACTATATTCCTCCTTTGTGAGTTTGTTTTGATTTTTTCCTTTAGGATATGAGGAAGTAAGCCTAGTCTAGGATCCTAAAGACTGGTGTCTTGCTGTTTATTAGTTGTGTATCCTTAGGTAAATCTCCAAGTTTTCTAATTTGTTAAACCAAACACAGATTATTGTGGGAATTAAATTTTCTAAAATCTCTGCAAAGTCACTCCGTAAACATTGGAGTGCATTTCTAACACATGGCCTAAAAGATCCTTCTGTCATAGCCTGTGCTTATCTCTTCAGTCTCCTCTTCTGTTTCTTTCCCTTTGCTCATTCAGTTCCTGTTACACACGCCTTCTTTCTAATCCGCAAATATCAACCTCTCTCCCACATCAGGACTCAAATGCTTTTCCCCCAACACCCTCTGCTTTCTCTTTGCCATCTTGCTGTCAGCTCATATGACATCTTTTATTCAAACAAGCTTTTTCTATTCACCCCACCAAATGTTTCACACTGGTACATTTCATTCCTACCACCAACTGGTCATAGACCATCACATTATCCTATTTTATTTTCTTGGTACTAATTATCACCATTTGAATTTATTCTCATTTGTTTGCTTACTTGTTCTTCAGTTGTCTCCCTCCAACTAATAATATAAACACGAATACAGCAGAGACCTTGTACCATTTGTACCTAAAATAATGTCTGGCAGGTACATTGTAGATGGTGAATAAATGTTTGAGTTAAAGTAGCAAATCCATGAATTAAAATATTTGAATGAAAAGAATTTATAAACTGTGAAGTGCTATACACATGTAAGGTAGTATTTACTTCTATGGAGAGGGTGCTATAAGTGAAACAACAGAAGATAAGGCATAAAGAATGCCAGATTTGAATTTTAAATTGACTATTTTTAGTAGAACAAGTCACTCGTTTGCTTCTGTATACATTGGTTCTCTCACCTGAAAAGTGAGAAAAAATGATATTTATCTCATAGACTGTTTTAATACTGAGATTTAATACAAGCAGAATCACTGAACGTTATAAATTACTCATGTAAATTTAACCATTCTACATATGATCCTAAGCATTGGAAATGGGGACATTCTTAATATCTTCTTTATTTCAAGATATATGACGTTGGTGCAAAATTGTGAAGGGAGTTTATTGTACCCAAACTTTCCCCCAATCTTTAAATATCTGTGGTCCGAGACTTCATTTGTATTAGGTACATCTGTGTGTCATAATTAGACTCATTGGCTAGAATCTTCAGGAAGGAGTTTAGCCTTTTGCCCTCAAGGAAGAAGTTAATTCTTTCCAAAACAGTCACCTCATTTTTTATGCTGCAGAAGATAGGTAGCAAAGGCATTAATATTGCTTGAGGATATCACACTAAGTAGTCGGATTAACATCAATTTACAAATAAAGCAGGATAAGCCATTTTAAATAAAGTGCATTATATTTTATTTAGCAACAACTGTTTGCCTCTTCTATGTGTGTGTGATGAAAACCATTCTAATACTTTCACAAAGAAGCCTGCCCGAAAAGGAAGAAAAAGGCACGAGTGTGCCTGTACTGGATTTGAGTATGTGTGCTGTGCTTCTGTGTTGAAATCCAGATGAGCTTCAGAGGCTACACAAATCCCATCCAAACATGTGGTCTCAGCCTTTGATTCTAAGGGAAGCTTAGTGCTTGATTGACTCACTACCCTCCAGCACAGGACTTAGAAGCAGGAAGTCTGGTTTAGGTAGTGAGTCTGACATTTATGACCCATGTGGGACCCCAGGCTAGTCATTTTTATTCCCTTAGCTTTAAATCCCTCTGCGGCAAAATGAAGATAAAATTGACACCTGCCCCATGGGTAGGGATGGGAGGAATTACTGATATCCTATGTGGCGAAAACACTTTGTAAAGGGCAAAGTACTGTATAAATGCCCCACATTCTAAATCTTGCCCTCTTCCAGGTTGAACCTTTTGCCACAAGGAATGATCATGCTGCTTCCCTAGACAGATGGGTTTGCTACACTCAAGGACCTGAGTGCTCCTAGGGAATGGAAGTACATGGCATAGGCGCAGCTTCTCTTATTCCTGAGCCCACAGTCAGCATTGCTCATTGATCACTACACTTTTTCCTACCAAGTCTGGACCCAATCTCGAAATCCCTGTCATAATATTCCAGCAGCTACCATCAATTGTTGGAGTTGGCATGGGAGGATAAAGCTGATTGGCCATCCCTGTTAAGCCTCTAAGAACTGTGACCAAAGGATCCCACACTCTCTCCTCCATTGTCCAGATTGAGGACACACAGATCGCAGCACGGTGCCTAGAGATGACATCCAGCAGCGACAGAACCACTTCACAGTCAACACACACATACACAGAGCAGAGCTAGCTCAAGCATTCATCTGTTACGTCTGAGTTAATTTCATAGTGGGAAAAAAAAGCAAATGTTCAGGGAATGTTGGTAACAGTACAATTTATGATAAATCAAATTGCCTGAAGAGATGTGGAAAAGGGTTTTTTAAAGAACAAAGACTCTGGGACTGAGCAGTGAATGTCAAGTTAGCTATGTAACTAGTGGGTGTGTGTACATCATGTAACTGGATCAATCCCTTAATTGCTCTGTTTTTCTATCAAACAGGATAATTAGAAGACATTTTGATTCTCAGTTGAATCAATTCTTTCCTTAGGCTTGGAGAATTGTGTCTTACAGGGAACCTCAGATGTTAATATTGAAATATTTTTTTCTTAGTTCCTGAAGGAAGGGTTTAGTTTTATCTTGCAAGTGTGCCACAGGTCCTGCCTTGGAAATCCAGATATCAGATAGCAGTCCTAAATGAACACAAGTCAACCTTCACATCTCAAACTTCCTCACATGCAAATGGAGGCCCATTTCTTTTATTCAGTCCTGGCGTAAGTTTGCTAGGCATGAGGTGACCCAATGTATTATTTTATCAACAGCAAGCAATCTCATTTCATGGGAACTGCACTTGCCCATTACTTAACCTGAATGAAGGAAACGGCTCTGTTTTGTGTCATCAGGGATATGACAAAAGGAAGACTTATGTAAAACATGTTTTCTTAATAAGAAGAAAATGTGTTTTGTATGCAAAAATATAACAAAAATCTCACGTCTTCACCAGTCTAATTTTGCAAGAGGTAATTTACAATTTTCATGTTAATAATTTCTTTTAAGTTGTAAAAGCTAAAAAGCTCATAATAAATATTATGAAGGAAAAAAGTGGCAAATATTTTAATTTTTCTGACCCTGAAGATTATTGTTTCTATTTGCTTTAAAGTGTTGGCATTAGGGCTTAACTCAAGAAATGCGTCTTAAGAAAAATGGATCTTTATTTTGGACAAGGGAGATTATAGCTCCTTTTATTACCTGCTGACCTTTTATGAGCTATCTTTTATTTTAGTGTTGAGTAGTTCATAATGCCCTTGTAGTTTAGAATGCACTTTTTAAAAATTTTATGTATCTCATTTGATTCTCGTATGAGAGTTTTAGCAATATAAACACCAATTTTCAAATGAAATATGGAGATTCTGATGGGTTAAGGCACTTGACCAAGGCCACATAGCTAGAAAGTGAAAAAAGTAGGGCTGAGCCTAGATAAGTGAATTTCTAGAATGGTGTTCTTTACTGCCACACACTTCATGACTTAAAACAGGGATTGTGTTTTCTGTGAAGCCTAAACTAAAGCAGAGGATTTTTACCTAATAGAAATGCCTAGGGCCAGGAGAGTGGGCCAAAAGAAAATCAACACGAGAAATCTGAGAACTCAATATCACAGAAAACAAATCCAAAGGAGCCAAGGATGCCGAGCCTGAGGTTGGGTGAAGGTAATATCAAAACAAAAGGAGCTGGGAATAAATAAGAGGACACTCTGAGCAATTGATTTGCATATCGGCTGTTATTTACAGCGTACCTCGGAAACTTAAAGTTTTGTGATGCTTGAGTAAGTGGATTGGTTCAATGGGCCAGAAGCAAAAAGGGCAATGTATAGTTTTCCCACGTGGATAGGGATACAGTGCCTGACCCTGTCCAGACTGGACTTCTATTGGTTCTCTGGCTTTGCTGTAATAGGATGAATGACATTTGTAAGAAGCTACATAAGTGTCATTCCTGTCACTGGTGCAGAGTGACAGGAATGACAAGTTTTAGTTTGTTGTTTCCATTAATGCAGACTGTCATAACACTTAGATTTTTCTTGACATAGAAATGGAAACTGGCCATGTGGGATTGGACGTGTTTAAGAATGAAGGGAGCATGTGTATCAGTGGTAGAGGACAGAGCCAAGTAGTAAAATGAGTCATTGCCAAAACACAAAACATAAGGCACGACAGATTCCTGCAGCTGACTCATGAGGAAAGCCAGCCAGGGACCTACCCAATAGAAGATGCTGAAGACTAGGGACCAAGAGTGAGTCTGTTGATCATAATAGTGATTACTGTAATGTCATGTATTCTTACTATTAATATGTGTTAGGCATGTTGACAGTGACATAAATACCTTTACATGAATCCTCAAATGCTATAAACTGGTTATTTTTAAGGACATTTTTATAGATAAGAAAACTGTAGTTCAGAAATACCAATGAGTTATTTAGGATCAGACAGCTAGCAGGAGGCAAGCCAGGAATGAGCCAGGTGCCCGGTTCTGAAGCCTGTGCACTTGGCCAACATGTTAAACTTTCTTCTCATTGCACACAACGGTTACACAATAAGTTGAGCTGTCAACTCCCTGGGTACCAGTGACTAGTTAGTTTGTATGGTCTTAGCAGATTTTATTAATTTAAGAGTGCCGACTGAGCATCGCGGGAGCAGGTGGTTCAATGTCTCAAGCACAGCTCTAAGGAGTAAGCTTTCACAGAGATTTATGGAAGCCATTGCCTATATTTTAATATCTTTTATATTCCTTCCCAGTACATTTTATCCTATCCACCACAATAATCTACATCTCATGACAAGCAGCTGAGGACACAGAAAAGAGAAAGAGCAAGCCTGTAAATGCAACCTTAAGGGAGGGCCAGTTTGAAGAGTGCTGTGTTTGGTGGTCTCATTTTGATTTGTGAATCTTCTTGTGGATGTTTGGCATCATATCCTGAAAAAAATCATAAATGAATCTTCCTGGTTTTTCTGCATTGAAGCCAAAAATATATTGCTTCATTTATGTCCGACAAACCCTAGTATTACAAAAAATGCTAAAGCACTTCTAACTATGCCCTCTAAATGGAGACTAGAATATATTCTGAGACAAAGGGAATTTGCACATTGTTAAGAATGCAGAGTTTTATATTGAAGAACAAAAGGAAGGGAGACATAGGCCAACCTGTTCAAAATCCTCCAAGTTCAGTTTCTAATATAGCTCACTCCATTTCTTTTTGAGTAACTCCAACCTTTCCAATGGAAATGTTATTTGTAATTTAAAAGGATTGTCAGAGTTGAGTCAGTGTTTTAGCATTCGTCAGCGTGTTTGGTTTTAAGCAAGATAAACTGAATCGATCTGATTTCAGCAGAAAAGGAGCTCATTATATATAGAGAGAGACAGAATGGAAGGAGGAATTAGTCTGATGAGGATGCTGCTGCCATGATGGCCACAGATGACACTGGACACTGTCTTCACGATGGTTACTAGATTCTGGATACAGCCCCTAACCACCCTGCCGCTGCTGCCAATAAAGTAAATTCTCTCTAAGCCCTGCATTCTTGCATCACTGGCTCCTGATTCAAATTCTTATGTGGGTGAACATGATTGGCCAACCTAGATTGTGTGTTCATACTCTAGCTGCAAATGAGGCTGGGAAATGTATAATATGGCCTTGTTGGCTTATATAGTCAAAGGCTAGCTCTGCTTCCCTTCAAAATTTATGAGGTAGGAACCCCTGATCATGGGGTTGGAGGAGTTAATATGCTGTTTGGCCAAAAATGTGACATTTTTTTTTTGCATATTCCACCTCTTGAGTTTTCTTAATAATACATATTTTTTTCAAACTCTGTCACAGCCATGTGTTTTAAAGGCCATTACTTTTTTGTTTCTTTATTTCAGGTCTTTAAAAAAAGTTTATGAAGTTCAAAATTATTCTTACACCATTCTTTTTTTTTTTTTTTTTTTTTTTTTTTTTTGCTGGAGTGCAGTGGCCGGATCTCAGCTCACTGCAAGCTCCGCATCCCGGGTTCCCGCCATTCTCCTGCCTCAGCCTCCCGAGTAGCTGGGACTACAGGCGCCCGCCACCTCGCCCGGCTAGGTTTTTTTTTTGTATTTTTTAGTAGATACGGGGTTTCACAGTGTTAGCCAGGATGGTCTCGATCTCCTGACCTCGTGATCCGCCCGTCTCGGCCTCCCAAAGTGCTGGGATTACAGGCTTGAGCCACCGCGCCTGGCATACACCATTCTTAAAAAGCTATTCAAAGACTTTTTCTCTGGGCATCCAGCATACTCCTAAGACTGGGTACATTAGGTTTCCAATCCAATAAGCTTTATTTTAGTTTTTGGGCCAAAAGAAATCATTTATATTTAGTTCAATCAGTCAGAAAAATCCATGCTTGCTAAAAAGGAGGGGAAAATCAAGCAAATACAATTGACAGGACATCAAGGTCTAAACAAATATCTACCACATAGATATCCTTTTATTTTGAATTGCAGTTGTCTTGTAACAAATGGTCCAAATATAAACAATTTAATAGAAATTCTAGAAAGAAATGGCTTAGAATAGCAGGCAGTTCATGCTGTTAAACAAGCCCTAAAAGAACTGGAACAAGCCCTTCTTTGTTCAGTTCCATGAAATCTGTTTAGAATCAAGCTGATGATTAAATCTCTTCAAAGGAGAACCCTGGGCATATCTATAGGTTGACTTGCAAAACTATTTCTCCTATGGAGTTAAAACGCATATATGCATATGTGTATATGTGTGTAAAAGTAATTTTTTTAGCAGAAAGATTCATGATCATTGTTTTTAGATGTTGGCCATGTGATATTTCTCATATGTAAGACCAACAGATGACTGGGTTAGGATCTAGTTAGTCAAATTTATTGGTCAAAATTTACAGTCATGGTAGTGGATTGAACACATTCATCTATCTCCACTCTGTCCTGAAACCCAATTTAATATAAAAAGACAGCAAAGAAAAAAAGTTTAAACCTAAACAGACAAATAGAATTGGAAAGAAGGCAACCATAGCTAAATTTGAGGTATCTAGAAAGCACAAGGATGAGTTTCTGACTTAGAAAGGCAGAAAAAGCTGAAACATAAATCAGAATGGATTGAGTAAATGAACAGGAAGCTGGTCTATTCACAGTGCAAAACTCTAAGAAGTTTCGATTGTGAGAGATGCTAGGAATTTTTGAAGACAGAGGTACATATTTGGGCTAGAAAAAGATTGGTTGGAAGTCTTTATAAAGGATATTTAGAAATCAACATATACTTACCCTTCCTTGTCAGAATACTGGAGGTTTTTCTTTCAAAGATGACAAAACATACAGGCTCCAGGCTCAGAGACACCAGGTATAACAAAGGACAAGTGTGAGGAGGGTACACTGTAAATAAGAACACGGAGGGTGAGTAGGCACAGTGACTGTGAACATCCGTCCTCTTTCTAGATGATGGAGAAGTGGCTTACATACATATGGAACATGGCAATGAGTATATCATCGTCACTGATGCTGGTAATAGTACTAGAGCAGGGTCCCAGTGGACCTACTGGCTCCCAGCTATACTTGCTATTGCTAGACAGTGATGAAATGGGGGGCCTGGGGCTTCTGTTGTGTGTGTCAGTATTTTGAAAACTGCAATGGCTATACTATTGAATACATGGTAAATAGCAACCCTAGTTATACCTCCAGGAAGAAAAAAATGGAAAGTTGTGGGTTAATGGATTGGCCTAATAGAAAAGACCCCAGATCCTGACATTTGAGGTTCCTAACAAAATGGCAAAATTCCTGCCTGATCACATTACAGTGAAGCCTACCAGGCAATAAATATTCTCTTCATGTTCATCACTTGCAATCTGTATTTTCAACGATGATGATGATAATAATAATTATTATTATTTGAATGGCCAAAAGTATCTAGGGATTAAAGAAAAGCCTACATTTGTCTTTAAATAACCTATAGAAAAAGGGAAAGAAGGAAAGAGAAACAGTTTAAAAAATGAAAGGAGACACTTTAAAATCTGACTTCATATTCTCAGAGATATTTATTCACTCAAAAAAATTTGTGAAACATGATGACAAAGTCTTTTCTAGTATTTTAATTATAATATTTAACAAAATAGACAAAGACCCTTATGGACTTATATAATGTTTACTGTGCTAATTGTACTACACTATAGACAACATATTAGAATCATACTACATTGCAATAAGAACAATGAAGAAAATACAGGAAAGGAAGGAAATAGAGAGTGATGGGGCAGATGGCAGTGGCTAAGGAGAGCTGTTTTATACAGTGTACTAGGAAAGGCTGGAGTAACCAACATATAAATAATATTTAAAGCTATGGAAGTAAATAAGACCACATAAGAAGAAAATGTGGGTAGAGAAACGAAGGCATCTGAGGGCCGAGTCCTGAGTATATCAACATTCAGAGGGTGAAAGAAGCAGCAGAGGAGATAGATGAGAGATTGCATCCAGGAAAAGAAAAGGAAGTTCTGCAAAAGCAATATAGAGAGTATAAGAAAGAACATTTGTGAATTAAAATTTGATAGCAGAAATAAAAAATTCAAAAGAGAGTTGAGAGATAAAGTTGAGTAAGTCAGAGAGGAGAACAAAAAGAAATGTAAAATGTGGAGGAAAGATCAGAAATGTAAAATATCACATTAGTGGTTTCACTGTCCAAATGATAGGAGTTTCAGGAAAAACAAACATAAAACGGAGGAGAGGAAGTTAAGACAAGATTATGCAATGAATTTCCCGGAAGGAAGGATGCAAGTTTGTGGATTGAAGGGGTCTTCTGAGTTCCCAACACTATATATATACATATGCATACACACAGACACACACATACACACACACACACACACACACACACACATATACATATATTTCTCGAGGCTGAGCCAATGAAAAGCTCAGGAACTAGAATGGCATTAAAAATTTCAAAAATAAGCTGGGATATAAAAGAAAAAAAGCTATGTCTTTTAAATTCTGAGGGAAACTAAAATTTGTATGTAGCTAAACTATCCATCCAGGGTAAGGAGACAAATAAAGATTACATGTCTTCAGATGTGTAAGACCTCAAAAATATTACCTTCCCCACAATGTTACTGGACTATTTGTTCCAGCAAAATGGGAACATAACTGTGAAAGAGGAAAACACTGGCCTCAGGAAACAGGAGCCATACCTGGGAGAATCAAAGGCCAATTTCAAAATCATGATAAAAAGAGATCCCAGAACAACAGATTTGAGCAAGGCTAGAGAGCAACAAGTCAAGATCAGAGAAGAGAGGCAGAGGGCTCCAGAGAAATGTATCTAAGGAAGAAAAAAACGTCTAATAGAATGTCTGGCTTGCTTGTCAGATATATACAATTCTGTCAGAATTGGGAAATAAATTAATTATACAATAATGACGAATAAGAAAATAAAAGTAAGAAAAAAGAAGAAAAATAAAATTATGCAAGAAAGTGTAATCTAGGGCAATGTATGACTCTACTATGAATATCTACTTAGTCTTAAAACTATCAACATCAATATTGATTGTCCTGGACCCAGTTTGTATGACCCAGATTTGCTTGGCCTCACCTGCTCTTCACTGCCCACTCCATGCTTTTGCTGCTTGCTCAGTGGAGAGGACTAGCCACTAGGTTGTTGCCTCATCTCAGCCCTCCTGGGGTGGGAGCAGGGCATCTGTGTGCATGCACCACATCCCCCACAGGAGCCCTTGAACTCCAGGTTTAGGTCCACAGAGTCCCCCTCTCCTGTGGCTGGTTGGAAGTCTGGGTCACACAACTTGCAAGTGTGGAGTAGTTAAGACTTTACGGGGCAAACTTTGATGACTTATGGGAAGGAGCTAACAAAGTCTTGACTCTTCTTCCTCTGGAACAGGGCATTTCTGTGGTTAAGTGATTCCAGTCTTTCATTCTGGAGGCTCCCTATGTGGCCAAATGTTGGCTAGGTTTCTTGTCAGGCTACAGCTGCTCAGTAACGCATCACCACTTATATTTGCTTTCTTCTTTTTTCACATACTTCCTACTCTTGTGTCTTGGGATGCACCCAATCAAGCCTCAGCATGTAAACTTTGTCTTAAGCACTGTTTTCTGGGGAACATAGAATAACACGTTGACTGAACCAGAAAGGGCCATGTACTGAGAAGCTGAAGAGAGCTAGAGAACAAGACTGGGAGAGAGAGAGACCGAGATAGACAGAGAGAGGAGGACATAAAGAATAAAATTCTCATCTTGTAGGATACCAATACTTAATAGTTAAAACAGAAAAATCTAGAAACAACAATGTAATTTTATATTATAATATGTAATGTGATTTAGAAAAATGGAGATTAGTGCCTAAAGAAATATCTCAATTTAAAAAAAAATGTTCCTTCCAGAGAGTAAGAATCAGTGTGTGAAGAGGCATTAAAGAAACCTATGGTTTTCTTTATAAGCCTAGTAATACTATTGACTTTGAAAACTATGAATGTTATGGATAAAGCTGGAGGCCATTTTCCTACGTGGAATAATTCAGAAACAGAAATTAAATACCACATGTTCTCACTTACAAGTGGGAGCTGAACAATGGGTACATATGGATATAAAGAAGGAAGTGATAGACACCGGGGACTCCAAAAGTGGGGAGGATGAGGGTTGAAAAAACACCTACTGGGTACAATGTTCACTATTTGGGTGATGGGTGCACTAGGAACCTAAACCTCGCCATTACACAATATATCTATGTAATAGAAGTACATATATATCCCCTGAATCTAAAGGAAATCCAAACTCTGAATGTTAAAAAAATTAAGCACAATATGTATTCAATATTGCAATTGTTCAATCTATTTTGAGTGCAATATAATGTAAACACAGGTCATCAAAGAGCAGATCTTGAAATTTGTACAGAAAAATATACAAAGTTATACCAATTTTTTTTTTTTTTGAGACAGATCTCATACCATTGCCCAGGCTGGAGTGCAGTGGCGCGATCTTGGTTTACTGCAACCTCCACCTCCTGGGTTCAGGCGATTCTCCTGCCTCAGCCTTCTGAGTAGCTGGGATTACAGGCATGCACCACCACACCTGGCTAATTTTTTGTATGTTTTAATAGAGACGGGGTTTCACCATGTCAACCAGGCTGGTCTCGAACTCTTGACCTCAGCAAACATTTTTATAGTTACTAACTCTGAGTCGTGAAATTTCCAGTGCCTTTTTTAAAAGGTCTTTGAATATTTTGAATAGTGCTTGGGTTGTATTTATAAATAAGATGAGTAAGAAAGTGATTTTCAAACAAAAAAAATTGGTCAGATGGTATTCATTATAGTTCATAACATGATAAAGATATTTATTACATGTTTAAGATTATTTGGAGCTAAAATGTACTCTAAAACAAAAGCATGATCTATGACACCTAACACACAACATGCTACCTTGTATTAGTTATTTTTTCAGTTGCATGTGTCTTGTCTCCTCAATGATAATGTAAGTTACCTTGAAGAAAGTGCTTCTCTTCGCCGCCTTTCTATCCTTCACAGTTCCAACCAATTACAGGTGCGTGCGCGCGCGCGCGCACACACACACACACACACACACACACACAGAAAATATATGGATAAAGACCATGTTGAAAGTTAGATATAAGCTTGTCAAGTTGACAACCTATAAATAAAATGATTTTTTTTTTCTAAGGATGAAAGGAGTAACGGAAAAAGGAAAGGAAGTAATTATAAGTGGTGGTGCATTTCTGAGTAGCTGACAAGAAACCGAGTCAATCATTTGGCCACATAGCAGCCTCTAGAATGGAAGACTGGAACCATTTCACCTCAGAAATCCCTGTTCCAGAGGAGGAAGTGTAAAGAATTTTTTAGCTCCTTCCCATGCCCTGTTTTCCATAAGTCATCAAAGTTTGCCCCATAAAGCCTTCAAGCCTAGGATGGTTGATTTTATGTGTCAACTTGACTGGACCATGGAATGCCAGGATATTTAGTCAAACATTCCTCTGGGTGTGTATGTGACAGTGTTTCTGGACAAGATTAATATTTGATCAAAGCAGATTACCCTCTCTGATGTGGGTGGGCCCCAACCAATCAGTTGAGGGCCTGAATAGAACAAAAAGTCTGACTCTTTGTAAGTCAGAGGGGATTCCTTCTGCCTGATTGTTTGAGCTGGGACCTTGGTCTTTTTCTGCCTTTGGACTTGAACTGAAACATCAGCTCTTCTTGGGTCTCGAAACTACAGGCTTTCAAAATGGCTGAGAAGGTTGAGAAGCTTATACCATGAGCTCTCTTGGGTCTCCAGCTTGCCAACTGAAGCTCTTGGGACTTCTCAGCCTTCATAATCATGTGAGCTAATTCCTTATAATAGATAATTATATCTATCTATCTATCTATCTATCTATCTATCTATCTATCTATCCATCCATCTATCTGTCTACCTACCTACCTATCTACCTAACTACTAACTGACTGACCTACCTAGATGGATATAATGTCCTGTTGGTTCTGTTTCTCTGGAGAATTCTGATTAATACAATGTCCTTATATTAAGGTGACTCATGGTCATTCAAGTATCTGGGCTGCAGCCTTTTTGTCATTGTCATCCTAACTATAGATTATTTCAAATATGACAACAAACTCCAACTTCTTGTACTTTCAAGGGTAACAGTATAGAAGCAACTCTGTGTGAAAAAAGGTCTTTGACAAGAAGTTACTCTGACCAGGTCTGTCTAGGGAGCAGTATGAATGCTCTCAGGATGGGTATTATTGGCTTATAGACTCAACACATAGGACATTTATCAAGCACTCGCAATGTGCAAACCATTGTGCTAGGTTTTGTGAAGTCTGCCAAGATGAGTAAGTTCCTGAGTGTCTGTGGACCAACAAGGCTGGAAATATAGTGTGTAGTATGGCAAGTTATGCTGTACTTATTTTTTCAACATGCCATCTTTATAATCTCTCTTCCAATAGATGTGATTGAGGCATGACTCATGAATGTCTATCTTCTCCAGAAAGGAAAGAGCCTTTTTGTGAAAAGATGAAAAACTATGAGCGTCTGTTTTCAGGTTAAGACTTACATATCATGGTCATGTGATTGCAATGGATTTTTATGAGTTTGAAAATGTTGCCCTAATTTCTTCAACAGGCCTTTCAGAGTTATGAGTAATCAAAAAATACATTTCTGTTAACTACAAAATATACTGACTCACAAAAAAATGAAAACTTCTGTTTTACCACTTAGTTCATGCCAATCATACAAACTATTGGAAAATTTACAATTGTATGTCCAGCCAATGAAAATCTATCCCAGACATATGGTTAGTGGGTTTATTTTTCATGCCATAACATATTCCAGAATCTTTTAGGTTCCTTTTCATAGTAACTAATGTGATCATGTGGTATCTAATGTCAAGGCAACTTCATATTTTTCCTAGAAACTAAATATTTGGTTCATATATAGACTAAAATAAATTTGACTAAAAAAAAAACAAGCAAATAAAATGAGAAGCACATATAAAGCAAAATAAAACAAGTGGAATTCTGTTTTGTCTTTTTATTTCATTTCTGGTGATTTTCAATCAGAATTAAAGTATTTTTTTCACCAAAGGGTAAATAACTGGTGCAGCCAGAACCCCAACTTCAGGCACCATCAACAAGCCACTCTAGCCTGGTAATGGAATAAAAGGAAAAAAGTGAGTTAGGTTGGAGAATTTCCACTTCCACAGTGATATTATTTCCGTATCTGTCTTCCTCTTGCAACCAAATTGTAGACTATTGCCCCTTAAATTAGACATGACAACAAATATTTGTTTTGTTAATTCTCAGTTTCAATGTGTATTTTATGTAGAGGAAGGCAGTCAACAGGAGGTATTCCTGGTAATAGTTATCAAGGCATATTGAAAAATAGCTTTTTATAAAACATTTTTAGCAAATGAAATTAAAAAATGGGTATAACCTAACAGTGCATGGCTCTCATTGAATCAATCCCATTAGCATTAATATTTCTGTAGAGCACACTCCATGCACAAGGCACCTCAATTTTCAGTGGACTTGGACATGAGCAACATTGTTGTTTTGTTTTGTTTTGTTTTTTGAGACAGAGTCTCCCACTCTTGCCCAGGCTGGAGTGCAGTGACGCGATCTCTGCTCACTCCAAGCTCCGCCCCCCCCTCCCCGGGTTCACACCATTCTCCTGCCTCAGCCTCCCGAGTAGCTGGGACTACAGGCACCCGCCACCATGCTCGGTTAATTTTTTGTATTTTTGGTAGAGACGGGGTTTCACCGTGTTAGCTAGGATGGTCTTGATCTCCTGACCTTGTGATCTGCCTGCCTCGGCCTCCCAAAGTGCTGGAATTACAGGCATGAGCCACCGCGTCTGAACATGAGCATCATTTATTTTTATACAATTCTGTAAGTAGTTGTTCTGCATATGTTAAAATTAAGTTAAAACTTTACATATAAATGTATTTATATATATGATATATATCATTTGTGTGTGTATATGTACACACATATATATTTCTCTCTCTGTGTGTATATATATGATCACCAGAAATGAAATAAAAAGAGAAAACAGAGTTCCACTTGTTTTATTGTGTGTGTATGTATACACACACACATGCAGAGAGGAAGAGAGAGAAAGAAAAAGAAAGAGAACAAAAACATATCTGATTTCATACAGATTTCTAAGAGCTTAAGATTTCTCTTCATGTCCTTATGGAGGATAAAGTATTAGCAACAGGAATTTGGTACAGATTTCTTTCAATTTTGTTTTTTCACTTTTGAAATAAGCTTTATGCTGGATTATTGTTTATTTCTTTTGAAGCCCTTTACTAATGTCACAAATCTGAAGGAGTCTGTTCTTCTCACTGTGCATGTCTAATTATAGGTATTATATAGAGTGCAATTATGCTAGTCTTGCACTCAAAATACTGTGTGACTCGCCTGGGTGCGGTGGCTCATGCTTGTAATCCCAGCACCTTGGGAGGCTGAGGCGGGTGGATCTCCTGAGGTCAGGAGTTTGAGACCAGCCATGGCCAACATGGCAAAACCCTCTCTCTACTCAAAATACAGAAATTAGCTGGGAGTGATGGTGCACACCTGTAGTCCCAGCTACTTGGGTGGCTGAAGCAGGAGAATAGCTTGAACCGGGGAGGTGGAGGTTGCAGTGAGCCAAGATCATGCCACTGCACTTCAGCCTGGGTGACAGAGTGAGATGCTGTCTAGGAAAAAAAAAAAAAAAGAAAGAGAAAGAAAATACTGTGTGATACTGTGTGTCTCCAGAAGAGACCTTTAGCATTTCTCTCTCTCCCTTTGCTTATGAACTGGAGATGATAGCTCCTAACTCTCTGGGTTGTTTTGACACTTGATTGAGTCCATGAGAATGCTTTGTATATCTCAAGCAAGTTCTAATCCAGCCAGAGACATTATCATTAATTTTCATGATGGTAAGTGATTTTGATCCATTTGTGACCATTAATAGCATTTTATAGGTTAGACATCACCCCAACCAACCTTGAAAACAGTCTCCTGGATACTTGCCTGGCTTTGCAGATCTGGGCAGTAGAGAACGTGTAGGCAAGCAGTGAAACAGTCTAATTCATAACCATAAAATTCTAAAACAAGAGTCCTAAGAGATTATTGTGTCTTTTTTATTGTGCTAGGTATCTTTGGGTCTATAATAATAGGTAGTTGATTTTGACATTCCTACTTACAAGGCTGATCTGTGACAAGTATTAGATGGCAAGTCCCTCTTCATTATGATATGACTGCACAGTCTTTTAAAAATATAATCAAAAATTTTTTTCATTCTCTTAGACAAAACAATATTCTAAACAAACAGCCCCAAGATTCTTTGGCTTCTACTTCCGTAACTCCCCACCCCTTTCCTTTACCCCAAACTAGCTCTCGTGTAGGAGGAGTTATATGTTTCTTTACCACCAAGAGAATACTGACATTGATTGAAATCATAAGCAGCGGGAAGCTGAATGTCATACAAGTCTTCAAGATTATTCCGTGATCATGTGTAATTTTTAGATGAAATGACTTGAGTAAAATTAAATTAGTTTCTAAATAAAGAAAAAATAAAGTTTAAAATTAGAGTTAGAAAATTTTTTTTTCACACGATAGCTACAAAATTACACTATGGAAACATGAAAGACTACGTTGTGTCTACCGTGAGAAATAGAAGTGTAGCAGACATTGCAGACCTGGATTCGAATTAGGACTCTACAAAATTTCTAGCTATGTGACTGTGGCTTCAGTTTCCTAACCAATAACAGCACTGGTTGCAGTCTGACAGCTTCACAATAACAGTACCCAGCTGACAAAGACGCTGTGGGAATTCAGTAGATCAATGCCTGTAAAGAACTGAGAACATGACTATAATAAACGTTAGCTATTTATCATCATCACCATCATCATCACTCTACTCCTTTTTAGAAAAGGAAATCTTCTTAAATGCCCAAAATACAAACTAATCATCATCTTTCTCTATAAATCAAAGGTTGCATTTCAACCAAATAATCATTTATGTAAGTAGGAAGCAGTTACAGGCACAGTAACACAGCTCGTGATCTCTGTTTCGCTATGTTCTAGCACACTGAGAAAGCAAAGTAGTGGACCTGACTCATTAAGCTAGACTATGTTAAAAAAAACTCCAAAGCACTACACTGACTTGTCTTCAACTTACAAAACCGTTTATTTAAAGGACTCAGACAAAGAATAGGGCTTAGCAAGTGAAAACTGGAATAGCAGACAGGCTAATGGGTAAAAATTGAAGCAGATTCCTTGCCCTGTGTAAAGCTAACATTAGGAATTACAAGGAGAGTAGAAAGTGTTGAAATTAAGAAAGTGGGTGCCAGGGCTCATTCTCAGGGCCCTGAATTTTGGGTCAGTTCACGAGGTGCTGGAAGTTTGGTACTCCACAAAAAGTCCAATAGGTCGCTAAATAACTCTGTACTTTCTCAGCCAGGTGCGGGGGCTCATGCCTGTAATCCTAGCACTTTGGGAGGCCTAGGCGGGTGGATCACCACAGGTCAGAAGTTTGACACCAGTCAGGCCAACATGGTGAAACCCCATCTCTACTTAAAAAAAAAAAAAAAAAGCCAGGCATGGTGGTGGGCACCTGTAATCCCAGCTACTCAGGAGGCTGAGACAGGAGAATCTCTTGAACCTGGAAGGCAGATGTTGCAGTGAGCAGAGATCGTGCCACTGCACTCCAGTCTGGGCAACAGAGCGAGACTCTGTCTTAAAAAACAAACAAACGGCCGGGCGCGGTGGCTCAAGCCTGTAATCCCAGCACTTTGGGAGGCCGAGACGGGCGGATCACGAGGTCAGGAGATCGAGACCATCCTGGTTAACACGGTGAAACCCCGTCTCTACTAAAAAAATACAAAAAACTAGCCGGGCGAGGTGGCGGCGCCTGTAGTCCCAGCTACTAGGGAGGCTGAGGCAGGAGAATGGCGTGAACCTGGGAGGTGGAGCTTGCAGTGAGCTGAGATCCGGCCACTGCACTCCAGCCTGGGCGACAGAGCGAGACTCCGTCTCAAGAAAAACAAAAACAAAACAAAAAAAAACAAAAACAAAAAAACAATAACTCTCTACTTTCTCTCCAGACCTGGTCACCCTGAGCTATGCCAGAGAAGTGGTCGGTATTGTACTAAATAATAACTCTATCTAGCACTGCAAGATTTTAGTGGCAGAGTACACCAAATATAGATTTTTGGCTAAATGTTCAAGCAAATATTAAGCCCAATCCAGTGCTAAATAGAACACCATCACTAGGGTGACCAACTCCTTCCTGTCTGCCCAGGACTTTTCTGATTTTAGCACACAAATTCCATGCCTGGGAACCCTCAGTCCCAGGTAAATGAAAAGAGCTGGTCACTCTAACAATCATAGAATGAATATCTGGATAGAAAAAATCTGAAGTATTATAAAAGTGCTGCAGTACACCAACATGGCACAAGTATACATATGTAACAAACCTGCACATTATGCACATGTACCCTAGAACTTAAAGTATAACAATAATAATAATAATAATGAAATGAATAAAAAAGAAAAAAGAGTTGTTAAAATTTTCAGGAGTCAAAATTTGAAAGTTTCACCTAGTAAAGGAACAATTTATCAGTACTATTTATGAATTTAACTGCACACTGGGGATGGGAACAGATATTTACCTTCAACTGAGGTCACTGGAGAAATAAGACCTTTTTGGCTAACACTGCCAATATAGGTAACTGTTCAAGTTGGAGCTGCAATCCGGATGTTAAGCTTTCTGTATTTTCTTATAGTGATAACAGAAGTGAAAACTTACTTCCTCTTCCACTCCTGGGCTTGATAATTTAGTCAGTGATGATGGCACAGTTTCACTGAGGCAATCCCCAAAACCAAATATTTCTCTCTCTATTTAACTCTTTGAAGAATCTAATTTTTATGGATCAAGTTAACAGCTTTCACAATTCACATTAATTATTGCAGCATTTTACTTTGCATTCCGCTGACAGAATCTCAAAAACTAATGCATACAAGGAGATTTTAATCCTACCTATATCTAAAATGCTTATCCACATTTGAAAGTGAATATTATGCAATAACAACACATCCAAATGACATGATCTGTTTTTATTGCTGATATTGATACATTATTTAGACATGAGAGTAATAAAATCTCATGATCACTGATCACCCATCATTTCAGGAATGCTATTGCACTTTGGCATTTTGCTATTGGACCTTTCAAAGGCTGAGGCTGCAGCCAAAGCTGAAGAGCAGATATTGACTCAATTCCAAGATTAAAGCCATGTGTTGGTGATTTTGCCCATTTGGAACCACTGACCATTAGCTGAAGAAGCCTCTGAAGCCAAATCCCTATGAACTTCCCTAAGTGCTGTCCACTCTTGAGTGAGTTTCATGTTGCTTCTACCACTGACTGGCCCACCAGTCCATTCATCATACCTGAGGGCTTTCAGTAGGGGATCCCCAAGGACTAGGGTAACTGAGCCAAGAGCTCGCAAATTCGGAAGGCTAAATTGATTAGAGGATTACACAAGCATGCAGAGAGCAGTGCACACGTAATGTGTGTATGTGTGAAGCATGTGTGATGGATAATTTTGTGTGTCAACTTGACTGGGTTAAGTAATACTCAGATAGCTGGCAAACATTATTTCTCAGTATATCTATCAGGGTGTTTCTGGAAGAGATTAGGTTATGGGTCTGCAGGCTAAGTAAAAAAGATCAGCCTCACCAATATGGACAGGCAATCCATTAAGGGCCCAGATAGAACAGAACGGCAGAGAAAGGGCAACATTCCTCTCTCTTTTGGAGCTAGAGTATCCATCTTCTCCTGCCCAGAGCTCCAGGTTCTTGGGCTTTTGGACTCTGAAACTTACACTATCAACACTGCCTCCCCACAACCCCCAGCCTCTGGTCTCCAGCTGAACAACAGCACAGCAGCTTTCCTGGTTCTTCAGTTTGCCAACGGCATATTATGGGGCTTTTTGGCTTCTAAAATCATGTGGACTAATTTCCACAATAAATACTTATATATTATTTCTGTGTATATCTGACTGGTTCTGTTTCTCTGGAGAACGCTATCTAATACTGAATGTTAGCAGACATTTAAAAATATCAGAGCCCCATAGGTGGGAATTGAACAATGAGAACACTTGGACACAGGGTGGGGAACATCACACACCAGGGCCTGTTGGTGTTGGGGGAGGGGGGAGGGACGGCATTAGGAGAAATACCTAATGTAAATGATGAGTTAATGGGTGCAGCAAATCAACATGGCACGTGTATACATACGTAACAAACCTGCATGTTGTGCATACGTACCCTAGAACTTAAAGTAATTAAAAAAAAATAAAAAAATCAAAAAATGTACCTGGCATATAACAGTGCTTAATAAAAATTTTAAAACAAAAACAAACAAACAGAAATCAGAGTTCTCCAAATCGATACAACTTTAGATTATTGGCAGAACTCATTAACCTATTTCTGGCCTTGGAAGCCCAAATTTGTAAGAAATTAAACCCTGCTTACTTTTTTCTAACTCTGTCTTCTTCCACCCCTTACAAATAGATTAAATAACAGCCTGCATTTATACTGTCAATGATGATACTTTCTCATAGAAACAGGATATGTTAGTATCTCTATCATTCACTCCTTCCACAAACCCACCCATCCCAAACTCATTTTTTTACATGATAAAATACACTTAACATTTACTATTTTAACCATTTTTAAGTGTATAGTTCAGTAGTACTGAGTACAATTACATTGTTGTACAATCATCACCACTATCCATCTCCAGAACTTTTTCATCTTCACCAAACAAAACTCTCTACCCATTGCACAATACCCCTCCTGGCTGTGGGGAGAGAGGAACGGAGAGACACCGCATAGGGTGCAGATTTCTGTCTCTGAATATGACTACTGTAGGTATCTCATATAAGTAGAATCATACTTTTTTGTGTGTGTGTGATTGGTATGTCAGCATAATGTCTTCAAGTTTCATCCATGTTGTACCATGTGTTCCAATTTCCTTCCTTAAGTCTGCATTATTCCATTGCATGCGTATACCACATATCGTTTATCCTTTCTTCTATTAACGGACACTTGGATTGCTTCTGCCTATTGGCAATTGTGAAGAAGGTGGCTGTGAACATGGATGTACAAATAATCAACCCCCTGTCTTTATTTCTTTTGGATATATACTCCGAAATGGAACTGCTGAATCATATGGTCTAACCTGCTTTTGATGAAACTTGGAATTGTCAGTTTCCACAAGACTAGTATGTAGAAGGCTAGACACGATTAGTGTGACCCTGCTTTTCTCTCTCTCTTTTATGGCAGACCCTGCTTTTCCCAGGAACAATCCAGGGGCACCTTGCATCCTCCCGTTCCAACCCCTTTTCCCTTTTTCTGTGGCTCTTCAGCATTTATTCCATCCACAGATCCAGGCTTCTTTCAAGAACTAAATGTTACATGTTTTTGGAATAAATGTTTGCAACTTAAGTATGTCAAACATCTTCCACAAAGTTGTAGTTTGCTCTTTAAAACTTATGTTGTCTTTTCATTTCATTAAAAATTAAAATTTACTACAGTTTAATCAAGCTTTTATGATTTTTAAGCCTTATTTAAAAAAATTCTTAACTATATGAAAATTCTTTTTATGAATTTATCTTTCTCATTTAGGTTTTTATATGGAATTGATTGTGTTCATACTGATAATTGAGTTTCTTGAGGTTAATTATAGAGTATCTTATCCCTTAGCCACTGATCCTCAATACTCAGACTCTCACAAATCAAATTTTTGAGCATGCTTATTATTTTAGGAGGTCTCTATTCTGTTCCAAGAATCGGTTTTTCTAACTTTGCGTTAATATCATGCTTTTTATGTATGAAAACTTTATAATAAATTTTGATATTAGTTAGGGCATTTTCCTGTACCATGTTCTTCTTTACTATTATATTGGATATTGTTCATTTGCTATTCTCTGACAAATATAGAATTAGGTTGTCAAGTTCTATAAAAATTCCTATAAGAACTTTTGTGGGTATTATATTAAAATATAAACCAGTTTTGAGATAATTACATCTTTATGATTAGTCTTCTATATCAAGATTATAATTTATTTTCTTTAATATAAGTCAATGAAATGTTTTAATTTTGGCTAGAAAAGAAAAAACAGAACTAAAGTTTTAGTCATTTAAGTTTCTGAAAACCTTTCTTAAGTTTTCCTCTAAGACTGGAGCCCCACTGTTATGGTTTGAACGTATGTGTCCCTCCAAAATTCATATGTTAGAACTTAAACCCTAACATATTATGAGATGGGACCTTAGAAGAGAGAGCACCCTAGTGCCTTTTGCTCTTCCATCCCTTCTGCCACACGAGGACGCACAGTATTTGTTCCCTCTGGAGGATGCATCAGTAACGAGTCATCTTGGAAGCAGAGTGAGAACTTACCAGACACCAAAGCTGCTTACGCCTTGATCTTGGGCTTTCCAGCATCTAGAACTGTGAGAAATAAATTTCTATTATTTACAAGTTAACCAGTCTAAGGAATTTTATTATAGCAGCAGAAACAAACTAAGACACCCTGCCTGCCAGGCATGGACTAATTCCCTTCCCTGATTCTGCATGTGAATTAGATAGGAATGATAAAGCTAAGGGCCTGTACCTGTGTGTAGAGTCTTTGGGACTGTGTTGAACTGGGTGTTGTGTTTAGTTAAATTGGCAAATGTAAATTGCAATCAAGAAAATAATCCAGAACTCAGAGTAACAGCAGCAGAAACAAGTATCAGGATTGAGGCGTGAAGCAAAACCAGGTGCAAGAAATTATTCAAGGTCCCAGAAGTCAAGAGAATCAGAAGCAGATGAGTCAGTAGAGTGAATGTTGAGTTGAAACAAACAGTTGAGAGGTGTAACAAGTTAAAGTTTTCAGTGTTTTTTTGGTGGTACTGACCCCAAGGCTCAAGTCAGATAATGCGTCTGAGTTCTGGACCTTGCTTCTGTATCCCACTTCTGCTGTTGAGGGCAGAGAAATCTTAATATTGTGAATGCAGAGAACTCCAGAATGACAATTGCTCCCTGCTGGATGCCAAAATTTCAACCACTACCTGACATTACTGTTTCCTTAATCAAAATGTGAACTGGAATACTCTCCCCAGCTCAATTACAAGAAAGTTGTGCCTGTTTTGGGCTTGGTTGTGGGTGGAAATAATCCTGTCCTGAACATTAGTAACCAGGGACTTGGACCTTCTCTGGCTCAAATTTATATTACCTCTGTATTCTGGACACTTCCGAGCCAAGAAATTAGGTCAAAAGCTAGTGTAAGCTTATAATGCCCTGTGGTACTTTGCAGAAACAAAGGTAAGATCTCATTCTAAGCCACTCATAAGTCCCACTACCAACAGGTGACGTATAATGAGATGATGATTTGGGAGATTTCAGGAATTCATAGAATACTTCAGATTAAAAAGAATGATATTTTTCATTATGTTGCTAGCTAAATGGTTCACATAAGATTCCCACAAACAATGTTTTTTCAACAGAATCACAAGGGAAAAGTCACAACAGACAAATTCATATCCTATGCAAACAACAATAGTTATATTATCCTTTTTGTTTTTGTTACCCACAAATTAAAACAAACACTTTGTTTAATTAAATTTATTAAGTAGTTCATTTCAGGTAACAATAATATCTAATAGTTCTGTTCTCTTCTTTATATATATGTGTATGTACTGATGTAGATAAATATACAATTTATTGCACTTTGAATTATGTTTCATGCTGAAAACTTGTGAAGAGGAAAGGAAGGAATTATGAAGTGAGGGAAATGTCTGCATGAAATTGG
Source organism: Trachypithecus francoisi (assembly GCF_009764315.1). Classification (NCBI taxonomy): domain Eukaryota; kingdom Metazoa; phylum Chordata; class Mammalia; order Primates; family Cercopithecidae; genus Trachypithecus; species Trachypithecus francoisi. The sequence goes on from NW_022681453.1 coordinate 191,793,295, forward strand.
TGCTTAATATGGCTTGGCTCTGTGTTCCCACCCAAATCTCATATCAAATTGTAATCCCCACGTGTTGAGGGAGGGACGTGTAGTCCACACGTGTCAAGGGAGGGCAGTTGGATCATGAGGGCGGTTTCCCCCATGCTACTCTCATGATAGTGAGTTCTCATGAGATCTGATGGTTTCGTAAGTGTCTGGCATTTCCCCTGCTGGCACTCACTTCCTCCTGCTGCCTTGTGAAGAAGGCGTTTGCTTCCTTTTCACCTTTCTCCATGATTGTAAGTTTCCTGAGGCCTCCTAGCCATGCTTCCTGCTAGGCCTGCAAAACTGGGAGTCAATTAAACCTCTTTCCTTTATAATTACCCAGTCTCAGGTAGTATTCTCTATAGCAGTGTAAGAATGGACTAATACAGTACTGTTAATATTTCCGGATCCTCTCATGTATAAGGCTCTGAATACTCTGCAAGTAGAATTTGGAACTACAGTTCTGGGTCTCTGGGAACCTCTCGAGGTATAGTCTCTACCAGGTATTCTAAATTATCTCATTCATATTTCTTCTTACTTCTTGCCTGAAAGCTGCCTCTTTGCTTAGATTCTTCAAATCAGTTCTTCAGTTGGACTTTTTGTATGAATTTTCGTATTGATTTTAGATGATCTTTTTCAGGTAACTCTGGGATCTATAATTCAGTATCTCCTGCCTCAGCTCAAAACACTAACTTCAAGGTGTTTATCAGGAGGACAGTTACAATTAGGAAAATTAAATGACAAATTGAATACAAGACTGATTACCTCCTTGTTATGTTCTCAAAACTATTTAACACATCTGCAGGGTCACTGTCTTGATTATCATGATCAGTGGCAGCTAAAATGGAAAAATGAACAGACTACTTTACTACTGTAGCTGTAGATGAGCAAAATACATTACCCCGTGTAAGAAACAGCACTCAATTTGACTGTGATTTCCTACTTACCGAAATCCTCCTCAGAAAGGAGAGGGAATGCCACTGATGCTCACCCAAGTGAGAATAATCTATATCTTGGGGAGGGAAATAGCTGTAGAACACCAGATGTTTGCTAATTATCCTCACATGAAATTTACTAGACAAAGTTTTAAACAAAGATAATTGGAAAGGGTAAAATAAGCTTATTCTTCCCTTGACTTTACAAGTAGGGGCAATAAATTCATCTGAAGTGCTCATCATTGCCTCTGCATCCAGTCCTATCTCCAATTCTTAAGCCTCAGACTATGTACCTTTCCTCTGCCACAGGAATCATATTCAGTGTCTCTATAGCTGGGTACTGGTCAGCTGAGAAATTCTCTAAGCGTCGCTCTCCTATTTCCCCTTCTTCTCTCCTTATATATGACTGTTACTCATCTTAACTCACTGTTTTGGGCCAGCTCGGTTAAAATCAGGTATAAAATGGCTTAGCAGTTCCACCTCAAGACTTGATGGATAGTCACATCAGATGATGTCTTCAAAAATCTCAGAACTTATTTTAACCTGAAAGCTCCTATAAAAAAGGTTTAGGCAAAAACCCAGTGATTTGACAGAGTGCACTTCTACCCTTCCTGAAACAGAAGCTACTTCTGGAAAAGCATGGCCCTTCTTTAAGGAGGAACAATCAGGAAAAGCAAAGAAGCTGGGCAAAACTGAAGCTGTGATTCAAGGGAAACAAACCACACAGAAGAATGAGAGTTGCTCTTCACCAAAATCTGCTGGAGTGAAAGAAACAGATATATTAAAAAATGATTTTATTTATTCTCAAGAAAATTCAAAAGGGTGCTCTAGCTCTAAAGCTAAAACAAATAGCCCTAAAGAGGAAACCATCTTATATCAGGTAGAATTTTATGGAAATATAAAAATGATTTCTAAATTAGAAACTATGACAGAAACAACAATATAAAATGGACACTTCTATCACTTCTCAGCCTTTTGGTTAAAATCAACTCCAAAATGGATACTCTTAAACATTGGATTTCTCAAATATTAAGGCAAGTACAAGAATTTTGACCTCAAATATAGCTCGGCATGGCATAGAATCCAAGGGATATACTCCCTTCATAACTCTGTTGACATTTTCTCCAAAGGTTAATATCCTTGATATATAAAACATTCATGGGAAATAATGTTTTTGAGAAAAACAACAAAACCAAAAAGGCATAACCAAAGACCAGCTTGCAGATGCTGTAGCTTCTGAAAGAAGAGGCTGGAATAGGACTTGTGTGTGAGCAATCTATTTGGGAAAGGGAGTGAGGGGATGAACCCAGGTAGTCAGAAGTGAGGAACTGAGCAAATTGAAACGGAGGAGAGAAAGTCCATACAAAGGTGTGTGATTGAGTTGCCCACCAACTGAGGTTTGGTCCCACTGGGATGTGCTCAAGAGTGCAGGGAATCCTCAGAATTGGCCACCCAAGGACTGTTGGAGAAAAGAATCTGCTCTTTGTCTTCCACACCCCACTGGTTGAAAGTTTTCTGGGGCTACCACCTCTCTAGCACTTCTGAGCTATTTGCAGAGTGAAATCTCACTGACATTCTGCTCCACTGTGTTGGAGAGACCCTGGGGGCAGGAGGACAGAAGACACTGAGCGCCAAGGGAGTCCTCTGCCTGAGCTGTGGCTGGAACCAAGATGAGCTGCGAGGTGCCTGGTATAATAAAAGATGAAATTAATGTGAGAAAAATACACCTGAAAAGCACTTACATTTGCCGGTACAAAGGAATGCAAATCACTACAACAATCAATATCTTTTCCTTTGATAAATTTAAAGAGATTTGTAAAATGATAATTCTTAATTTTTTAAGATGTAGTAAGAGGGGAAGAGTTTTACTGCTACTGCTAAAATGAATACATTGTATGAACTTCCTGGCACCAAATTAATGTTGTAAATTTTTGTGGGCCAAATTGTGTCCCACCCCCCCCCCATCAAATTTATATGTTGAAATCCTAACCCCTAGTATGTCAGAATGTGACTATATTTGGAGATAGGCCTTTAAAGAGGTGATTACGTTAAAATGAAGCCTTAGAGTGGGCCCTAATCCAACCTGAATGGTGTCTTTAGAAGGAGAGGAAATTGGACTCTCAGAGATATCAGTGAAGCATGCCCACAGAAGAAAGACCGTTTGAACACACAGCAAGAAGGCAGCCATCTGCAAGGCAAGGAGAGAGCTCTCAAAAGAAATCAAGCCTGACATCATCTTGATCTTGAACTTGTAGGTTCCAGAATCGCAAGAAAATAAATTTTTCTTGTTAAGTCACCCAATCTGTGGTATTCTCTTATGGCAGCCCTAGAGAATGAATACAAGAGCAAGAATCTTAAATATTAATATCTTCATATGCTGTGGCTACCACAGCTAGTTCCTCTCAATACCCATTTTCCTATTTTTCCTCACTAATAGAACCTGAATTTTTTGTGTCTTTTTGGTTATTATTATTATTGAGAGAACAGCACTGTGCCCAGCACTAGGCTGTAGACCATGATTGGTCTATGCCAACTCTGAAAATCCTATTACTGTTTTCTCAACATCTCTTGCAAGTAGAGTTGACTTTGTGACTCAGTTCTCAGCAGCAAGACGAAGGAGAGTGTTCAGTGGGGCTTCTGAGAAAGATTTTGCTTTCCTGATAGAAGAAGATAGATGGAGGCATTATGCATGTTCCCCCACCCCTTTTCCTGCTTTATACCTCAGACACCAACATGATCTGCTACCTATCTTTGCACAGCTCCAGCTTTACATTCTATTAGGTAAGAAATTTCAGGGCATCAGAGGGCCTCTGGTCTCACAGCTTTAACACATGCCCTTGGAATTAGTCTTACTGACCTACCTTAGGTAACATGCACATAACTGAACCTATCATGAGGACCGTAGGAATGAAATACTCTAGTTGACTGACCTGAACAGTGTTCTGACTCCTAGAGTATAGGGTTGATGTCAGCTTTAGCCAACCCTCAGGGATAGAAAGTTGGGAAAGGGTAGTTGCCCAAAGGGAAATCGAGGTGTTGATACCAGAAGTTGGAGGAAAGAATGATGATCAGGCAAAAACCAACTAACACAACTAATTGATGTGCTTTACACCTAACTAAGTTCTTCAGGTCTCAGCCTGCCTATTATTTCCACTATGAACTTTTCCTGGCCAACCTCAATGCCGTCAATTCTAGACTAGTTACCCCTATTGTTTTTTTCCTGTACCACCTGTACTTTCTTTATCACAGCACTTTTATATTGTGTTAAAATTGCCTGTTTGTTTCTCTTTGTTCCTGATTAAACTACAAAGGCTATTAAGGCAGGAATCATGATTATCTCATTCACTATTGCATCTCTAGTGTCTACTGGAGCACCTAGTAAATAAAAACACTTAATAAATATATGCTGAGTGAATAAAAATCCACTGCTAAATGGATATTTGGTAGACAAGTGTAATTGAAAATGCTTTTGGGCTGGGCATGGTGGCTCACACCTATAATCCCAGCACTCTGGGAGGCTGAGGCGTGTGGATCACCTGAGGTCAGGAGTTTGAGACTAGCCTAGCCAACATGGCAAAACCCCGTCTCTACTAAAAATAATAAAAAATTAGCTGGGCGTGGTGGCACATGCCTGTAATCCCAGCTACTTGGGAGGCTGAGGCAGGAGAGTTGCTTGAACCTGGGAGGTAGAGGTTGCAGTGAGCTGAGATCGTGCCATTGCACTCCAGCCTGAGTGACAGAGTGAGACACTGTCTCAAAAGAAAAAAAAAAAAAAGAAAAGAAAAAAAATGCTTTAAAGCACATGGACGTGATAGGTACTATACAAAGAATGGACACATTGGTCTCTTGTTACCACACCCATGCATTTATTCAGTCCCTTGAAGGAGGAAGAGTTGATACATTGGTCAGAATCTAGAACATTCATTGGGGTACATTTACCAACATTCCTTAAAGATGAGCAACTCTGACTATTACTGTCTCTTTGTTTTCCTTTTGCAGATGTAGACAGGGTTTGCCTCTTTGACACAGGCCTAACCAGGTTTCTTCTTTTCCATCCCCCTGAAATAGGCAACTGAATGGTAAATTATGTCAGGGCTTGTATGGCATATATCTCTTACTGAAAATGCACCTTGATCCTAGAACTTAGAGTAAAGATGGAGAAGTAGAACCATTCTTTTCTCAACGTTAGACCATGTGCTCCATCAGGTACAGCTTACAAGAAGACCCTGAATGGGAAGTGACTGAGTTCTTACATATCTATTTAGAAAGCAGTATTTTGTTCCTCATCTTATCTAATTTTCTCTTGGGGAAGCCTATAGGTACAGGTGGTTATGACATAAGATTTGGTTGTTTCTTCAAATAAGACTGTAAGAGAATCACAAATACTATGGTAACCTCACAAATGTGACCGTAACCACTCACTGATTCCTAAGGAGACACCAGCTCATTCAGCACTTCTCATTTCCTCACACAACCCCTCAACCAGCAGGAATGAGATTCTTCAACTGCACAGAATACTCAAGACAGGTGTGGCTCTGGCCTGAAAGAGAGATTGTCCAGTTCTTACAGAGTGCTGGTTGGCCTCAGTTTTATGCTGTTTGTGCCAATACAGTGCTTTTCATACACACTGAGGACTAAGCTCTGATTTTTTTTATCTTGCCCAAATTCCTATCTAAGGGGTCTAGGGAGTCATGCTCTACAAACCAAAAATTCTCATCAGATGGGTTTTGTTTAACCCTAAAAATAGTGGCTTAATTTCCAATCTGACTCTGGCATAACGAGGAAGAAAATCAGTATTTTATCCCAAAACATGTTTCTCTACCGTATCTTGAAATGACCCTGCAAAGCCGTCTCTTGTGGGAAAAATCCATATTCTATAGAGAATCCCTTTTCCCCTTGTTTTCCTTCCTTCCTTCCCAAATCCAGGAGATCATCAACTAAGAGTCAGGCACCCTTTTAGGTCCGATAAAAAACATTTTACAACCTGCTTGCTCTCTCTCTCTCTCTCTCTCTGAAGTCTGCTACCTGAGAGCTTCCTCTGCACAATCAAACTTGGTCTCCATAATTTTTATCTTAACCTGAACATTTTCTATTGATCCCAGGTCTTCAGATAAACTCAAGCAATTGTCAACCAGAAAATGTTCAAATTTATCTACAGCCTGGAAGCCCCTGCTTTGAGTTGTCCCACCTTTCTGAACCAAAGTAATGTATTTCTTACATGTATTTGATTGATGTCTCATGCCTCCCTAAAATATACAAAACCAAGCTGTACCCCGACCACCTTGGGTACATGTTCTTGAGACCTCCTTAGGGCTGTGTCATGGGCCATGGTCACTCATATTTGGCTCAGAATAAATCTCTAAAAATATTTTACAGTTTGACTTTTTTCGTCAACAGGACCATCACAGAGGACAATGTGGGAATGATCCGGTCTTACAGAGATAACAGATGTGAGTGAGAGGAGTTTTTGCATTTTTAGTTTTTTGAATGTGTTTTTTGGTGTAGTCTTAGTGACACTTCATTAAGCAACTGCTAGGTACAGATTTGAGAGGCATTAATAATTTTTAGGAGCCTAATAGCTATCTATTAATTAATTTGGCAAGTATTTACTCAGAAATTCCAGTAACTAGGCCCTTGGTAGACTCTGGGGATGCAAAGATCGTGAAGGCAGGAACTCCTGGAGGAACTAATATTCAGTTGGAGGAGAAAAGCACTTAAACAAATATTAGGTTGGTGCAAAAGTAATTGTGAGTTTTTTCATTACTTTTAATAGCAAAAACTACAATTACTTTTGCACCAACCTAATAATTATGCTGTATCATGATGCTGAGGAATGAACTCAGATTGACTTCTGCCAGATTTTCCTTGCCTTGTAAAATCTTGTAAATCTTTTAAGGCCAAGTAAAATCCTGCTTTCTCCAAGAATCCTTAAGTGCTCAGTTCAGTCAAAACTAATCTCTTTTGTCCTCTAACTTATAGATTAACAATATTTATGTTTGTGTTCTTTCCCATTTGATTTTATATTCTTGAAGGACAGAAGCTGTGTCTTAGCCATCTGTGTATTCTCCAACTTGGCCAGCATAGTCTTTTCCATGTAGTAAATACTGAATGTTTGTTGAATTGAAATAAATTTTATTACATTAATCAGTTAGTTCTCACAGAGTTTCCAAATACATTGATTCTCTGTTGTGGAACGGAGAGGGCAACAGATGCAACATATTTCTAGTTAACAGTTTCAATTTTGCTGAGAAATTATTTGCCTGGAATCTAAGCAAAGAGAACATGAGGTCTTAATTTTAATATCATTATAGTAAGTTTATGTTGTTTCAATTGAAAATAAGAGAAACACAAAGGAAAATAATTCATTCTACCAAGAGGACACATGCACCTGTGTGTTCACTGCAGCATTATTCACAATCGCAAACATATGGAATCAACCCTGTTGTAAACCGCCTAAAGAAAACGTGGTACATATATACCATAAAACACGATGCAGCCACAAAAAGGGCAACATCATGTTCTTTGCAGTTACATGGATGCAGCTGGAGACCAGCATCCTAAGTGAATTAACACAGAAGAAGAAAATCAAATACCACATGTTCTTACTTACATGTGGAAGCTGAACATTGAGTATCCATGAACATAAAGAGGGGAACAATAGGCACTGGGACCACCAGAAGCAGGAGAGAGGGAAGGAGAAGGATCAGGGTTGAAAAACTACCCGTTGGGTGCTATGCTCACGACCTGGGTGATGTGTTCAGTCATACTCCAAACCGAAGCATCATACAACACCTTTGTAACAAACCTGCATGTGTACCTCTGATTCTCAAATAAAAGCTGAAACAAAGAAGGGAAACATGTCGATTTTTTTTTTTTTTTTTTTTTTTTGAGACAGAGTATCGCTCTGTCACCCAGGCTAGAGTGCAGTGGTGCGATCTCAGCTCACTGCAACCTCCATCTCCCGGGTTCAAGCCATTCTCCTGCCTCAGCCTCTGGAGTACCTGGGACTACAGGCACCGGCCACCATGCCCAGTTGATTTTTGTGTTTTTAGGAGAGATGGAGTTTCACCATGGTGGCCAGGTTGGTCTCAAATTCCTGACCTCAAGTGATTCGCCTGCCTTGGCCCCACGAAGTGCTGGGATGACAGGCATGAGCCACTGCACCCAGCCCAACATGTAGATTTTTAGACATTATTTGCTGTCACTTGAAACTCAGAAAGATGATGGAATTGCAGACCATTTGAATTCAAGTTACCCTGTAATGCTAATGAACAGAATATCTCTACTGACGATCATTGATGGTGTTTGGAGAAGTTCAGAGAGCGGTCACAGTGTTGGAAAGTAGGAATGTCAGAAATGGGTGTTGAGATCATGTGAAATAAAGTTACTATCAAAGATAGGAATTGAGATCATAGAGAATAAACTTGGAGGTATGGGGTAAGCAAGAGCATGCAGAGAGACTTGAATGAGAGGGAGAATTCGCACCAGATATGATGTAAAACAGGAGGCCATTTCAAGTGCTTGATGAGAGGAGCAGCTGACTGTAGTTATGGCCCTTTAAACTCACCGCTCATGTTATGCCCAGACCATTTATTCCCCAAAGAAGACCACCAGAGTCCAGAGTCAAAGCCATGCGGCAAGGATCTTTACTGCAAGTTCGAACTTGGTCCCCCCGTTCCACAGCATACAAGAGGGCCCCGAACGATGCGTGCGCTCGCTTTTTATAGCCCGATATAAATAAGATATGTAAAGTTACAGAGGAACAAGGGAACTCTTTAGGTTACAGCATTACAATTGGTTAACATTTTAAGTTATACATTTTAGCAGGTTTCTATTGGTTCCCATGCTTTCAGTAAAACCACAAACGGCTATGTCCTTATCGGGGACTTTCCAGGTAGTGTTTTTCTAAAGTTGAGATATATGATAGTCTCTGAGTTGAGAGATGTGTTTGTACTGGGCTCAGGAAGTTGAGAGATATATGGTGGGTTGTGTTTGTACTGGGCCTGTTTGTGTTGAGCCCGGGGCTGAGGAATGTGCCTGATTTCTTTTATTCCCCCTTTCACTCTCAGCCACAGTTCAAAATGAGATTTAGCAGGAGAGAGTTCCATGAAGAACCCCAAAAGTTTTAAAAAATGTATATATTAATAGTTTTAAAAATAAAATGATAAAAATATGTTTTGGGAAAACTAATGAGGTATAAAATGGGTTAGAAGGAAGAGAGCATAGAGACAGGAAATCCAGTTAAGAGGATCTTTATTTGTTCCAGTAAGAGGAGGTGAAGGCAGAGATTAGGATAGAAGAAAGAGGGACAGGAAGTAAAGATGAAGCCGCTCCATCTGGCCAAGATGTCAGGTTACCTCTGAAAGCCTTTTCATTTACCAATGATGCATTCTGTTTTGAGTTTTCTTTGGACTTCATTTTCCTTTGGTTATTACTGATTACAATAATAAAGGACTGATTTAGCACCCTTGCCATATGTTAAGGCCTTGAAAACAAACATAAATGACAATGATGTTTCTTCTTTGAAAAATTCTTTGTGATTTTAATTTTTCACACACTCATGAAATAGATCTGAAAGAAATGGTGATTAGGATAATTTAGTATTATTGTTTTTCACCAAGCTGCCTTGGATTTCTAGCAGACTTTCGTGTGGAGTGTGCTATTCAGAGTACTAAGGTGTGAAGGATTTCTACGGTACTTTGCAATGGTTTCCACACAATGGCTGAAAATGTTTCTATGTGCCTGAGACAAAGGCTTTTAATCTTTTGCCCAAAGACCAAGTTTGAGTTTGCCACAAAAAATATGACCCAAGGAACTGGGTCTTGCCTTCTAATGAAAGGGAAGCAATGGAGATTGAAATTTCCTTATAGTATTTTGTAAACGTCACTTTTTAGTATTAGATGGAGTTAACTGGCTAGAAATGTCTGAACTAAAGTCCATTTAAGGTAACGTTTTTGGGTTAAGTTTATCTTAGTCCATTCCTTAGTTTTCTAAAAACAAAAGATATTGAAATACATGAATGAAAGGAGAATATTCAAGACAATAATAAAAAATAACCAGCTGCATTCCATTTTGGAATTAGGATTTTTTAAAAAGACAAGCTGTTAAAATCTGATTTCTCTTCTAATGTAATATGTTGAGAAATACAGTCTCTGGTTATTAAAGCCAAAGCTGAAATTATTTTCAAATAATTATTATTCCATCATTTATAGTCCACTGAAAATATGCTTAAAGCATAACTTGTTTTGGTCACCAAAGGTGAAATGGTAATAGTCACTAAAACGTGAACCTGAGATGTATCTAAACCCACTTTTGCTTTGCCGTTGATGATTCTTTATCTTGCAACAATAATTTCCACCCAGCAAATATCCTTTGCCTGGGTTCATAGAACATATTTCTGCCATTTTTCTTGCATTGTTAACGAGTCGACTGAAGCATGCAATCTGTGGTGGGACAGTTTTACTTTAAAAAGGTATAAATAGCCGGGCATGGTGGCTCACACCTGTAATCCCAACAATTTGGGAGGCCGAGGGGGGATGGATCACTTGAGGTCAGGAGTTCAAGACCAGACTGGCCAATATGGTGAAACCCTGTCTCTACTAAAAACACAAAATATTAGCTAGGTATGGTGGTGCACGCCTGTAGTCCTAGCTACTCAGGAGGCTGAAGCAAGGAGAATCGCTTGAGCCTGGGAGGCGGAGCTTGCAGTGAGCCGAGATCTCGCCATTGCAGCACTCCAGCCTAGGCGACAGAACAAGACTTGTCTCACAAAAAAAAAAAAAAAAAGGGTATAAATGAGGCAAATTGTAGACTTGGGCGTTTCAAATATCCACAGTCCGCTGCTAGTTCATTTTTCTTTTTTCCCCCTTCCAAAGCCAGTAGTTGTTTTCTTCCACAGGAATCTAGGCTTCATTTGGATTAAAATTATCCTGGAATGTATGGGAATTTGCTTTTCTTAAAAACCTTCCAGAATATAACATTTTCACAGATAAAAAGTTTCAGGTTCTGTTCCTTTTGGCTTTAATGCAAGGTTCTCTTTCCCCTCACCCCAAAATCTACTATTAATATTTCTCTAAAAATGGTAAGCATTTTAAGAAACTTTCTTATCATTCTCTTGCCCGTTCCTCCAATCCCCATATTGAATATTCACATTTTTCCTAAAAAGAACAACTATTTTACTTGATCTTGGTATACTATTGTACTCTTCATAAACCAATAAATAAATAAATAAATTTTAGCGTCTTAACTTTCACAGTTACTGCAATCTTGAGGACGCAGGTAAACTTTACTCGTATAACTCAGTGTGATCTGGCTTTGCATTGTACAGCCTGCCAAAAAGTGGGTATTTTATTCAGTCCACCCTCGTAATTTTCCAAGTCAGTATAGGTTAAAATATTGTCAATTCAAGATTCTACTGTCTTCTCCATCTTCAGGGAATGGTGTTTTAATTTAGGGGAGATTTATATCTCAAGGATGGGCAGGAGAGGTGAAGGTGAGCCAGGGGTCCCTGACAGTATCTATATAGTGTCTGCTGCTGCTAATAATAACAGTCTGTCTTCTACCCCTGGGTTATGCATGGTGACTCTTCTGGCAAGGAAAAAATGTGGTCTTTTTGCTTGTCTCTGTGGCAGGGGTGACACTTACAAGGTTTCAGCTCCACATTTTCCAGCTGGTGACCGAAATATTACACCTCTTTCAATGTAAGTTTTCTCACTTCTTTTAAAGAACTTTTTTAGCAGGTGGTGTCTCTCACCTGCAGAAATATTTCACATTCTATTTATGGGGATAACATTTTGCATCTCTTCCTCACCACTTGTGGGGTACCAGGAAGATGCAGGAGGGAGCTGTCCTCAGGTCTCTCCTATCCATGTTCATTACCCTGTCACCTCACTGTTTTCTGCTTGGCCAGGTGGAACAAAGACTATTGCCAGAAAAGAAATTGTTCTCAAAAATCTTCAGCTGGAAGCTGGTTCTAATTCCCTAATTTCAAGAGGGAGTGTGCCCCCTGTTCACCATTTTAAATTCCAATTATTGGAGCACATAATCTGCTTCTCAAATCTCTGTTACCAGAGATTGCTCTTTTACAAAGAAGATGGGAAAAAGTAAGAAAAAAGATTTGGTTCAGATGTACAGTAACAGTTTTTAAGTTCTACACCTCACACCTACATCCTTGCTGTTTACCAAAAACTCTTCCTTCCCAAATTTGGTGTCTTTGTTCATTGGTCTTGGCAACTTTTTTCCCGTTCATCACAGGGACCCACATGCTTCAGGGTTCAAATGGGAGGGGGCATGGAGGAGAAATACATGCTGATTAGTGTAATCAAGAGGTATCCTCTGGCCCCAGCTGAGGTTTATGATGGACCCAAGTAAGATTATTGATGGAGGTGCTGATGCCAGCAGAGGAGTACCACGGGATTAGCTAAATGTCTAAGAAGGTAAATGCTGCGCTAGCTGGATAATAAGTTTCAGCTGCACTTCAGTGTGGCGAGAAGAAAATCAGTGTTGTTTTTTGGAGCTAAATTCTGTTTCATACTTGAAAATGTTAACCCAGTGGAACCTTTTGATCAAAAAACTAGGTCATCATTTTGCATATAGTGCTAGAGCAGATTCTATAATACCTACAAAATGGCAGAAAGGCTGTTTGCACGAGAGGACACGATAAATTCACTCACTACTAATAGCATGCAATGAAAACTCTTTTCAGAAGAGAGATTTTGCACACAAAGAGCGCCGAGGGAAGAGATAGCAATGGAGACATCCATCAAGTAAGGAAAGGGTGTTGAGAAAATTGCTCTTCTGACTCCATCTATCATACTATCAGAGACTGCTGTGTTAATCCATTTACCACCACTAAGCACAAGCACAAAGACAAAATGCAGAAGGATTCCTTGGGGAGAGTTTTCAACAAAACTCCTGTAGAGGCTAATGTGGACAATGGGAACTTTTTCCCACATCACATCCAAAAAGCACTGAGTGCAACTTACACATCAACGTGCAGCTGTGGGTGGTTTCTCAAATATAAGTCATCTCTTAATTCTTCGGTCTAAGGGGCATTGTTTTCCTCCTTCACAGGACGAGTTCTGAGTTGTGAATACATGCTGCAGCTCCTCTCTGCCTCTTCAATGGCATATAAACTTCCTATTATCCTGAGGGTTAAAAACAAAATAAGATCTTACTTCTCTGAATTCATCCTCCATGTATGGAAAAAGGGGCATTAATTAGAAATACTGCAATGATTGTATGAAAATATCCATAATTACTTTTTTAGCTTTTATAACTGTCCCCAAAAAGAAAAGCATAGCCAAGTGTTTATCATACTATTAAACATTATCAATTTCAATATTAATGCCTTGATAATGAAAATAATTCTATTTGTTTTCACAGTGGTTTACTATCTTTATAGTTATTTCACATCTTTTATTGCATTTGATTCACTTATATGAATATTCTGAAAGTTAAATACTTCCCTACTCTATTGACTAATTGTTCTTTCAAATGATTCAATAAATCTTTTTGGGGAAAGACATATGAAATTACAAGGCAAAAACAATTCTTAGGCACATTATGCTCTGACCATTTCAATGAAGTCTTAGTTATGTGTGATATTGACTGAGAGAGAAAGAAGCAATGTCTTGAAAAACGGTACTGAGTGCAGCAGCTGCTTTGGCGAGTAAATGCCCTAGCCCATGTCACACCATTAAGAGGGATTATTTCCTAAAGAGAATAGTATAGACAAGTCACTTATTTAACTATAAGGTACATTTCCAGGAAGGAGATTTAGATTTAAATTTCTTCGAGAAATCTACAGACTACTAAAATTCACCCATAACAATGATCCAGACATGCTATGTTAATGTTAGTATTTTCAACTTTTTGAGTACAACCTTTTTACAACCTGTGTAACATTACACAGAGATGGCTGGACGCAGTGGCTCATGCCTGTAATTACTGAGGCGGGTGGATCACGAGGTCAGGAGACAGAGACCATCCTGGCCAACATGGTGAAAACCTGTTTCTATTAAAAATACAAAATTAGCTGAGTGTGGTGGCACATGCCTGTAGTCCCAGCTACTCGGGAGGCTGAGACAGGAGAAACATCTGAACCTGGGAGGCAGAGGTTGCATTGAGCCGAGGTCATGCCACTGCACTCCAACCTGGGAGACAGAGCAAGACTCCATCTCAAAACAAAAAAAAAATTATGCAGATATGATAATACTTGCAGTTTTATTATTTGGTGTCTTGGAGAATTGTGAGGACCACACATTTTTCTGAATTTAGCAAAATATACATTTATAATAATTTATCTTTAAATAATCACACTATAATTTACATATAGTAAATTATGTAAAATGTACCTGTGTCTATAGCTATGTTTGGCTAACATATAACATATAAATTCTTATTACACCCCAAGGCCTTCAGATGTTTTCAGCTCATCAGCTAAGAATTTCAATTAATTAACATTAAATTTATATCCACAAATTAATTTATTAATTTATTAATTGAACATTTAAAAAGCATTTATTTAGGCATTGCATAATACTAGGTGCTGTGAAAGAAAGAAATAAAATCAGATATTCTCTAGAGCAGCTGAGAGTCTAATAACATATACATACATATATGTGTATATATATATGTAACTATAATATTAAGTACAAGTTAATTACAGGACTCATTTCCAGAAAAATGACAGACTAGATACCCTGAACACCTTCCCTCACCTGCCAAATTATAAAAATAAAGTGCACCCAGTTTTTTCTTACAATCCTGTGCTTTTGGAAAAGAATATTTAAAAATCTTTCTATGGGAATTCATCTTTAAGATTCCCACAGATAAAATTTCAAACTTGCAGTCAAAACCATAAGGCCATCATTGGAAATAAGGCAAACCAAAGCCAGCAAGAAATAACAGACAATTGAATCAGATATTAGAGATTTCAAATATTAGAATTATTAGACTGAAATAGTATAATATGTTTGCTATGCATAATAAAATAAATAGGAAAAGAAAATTTGGCTAAGGAATAAGAGACTGTAAGATTGGTCAGGCAGATTTAGGAAAAAAATCAAATGAACACGTAGGAATAAAAAATTGCTATTTAAATTTAACATCTGTGTTATAAATAGGTATAAATTTCTGTGATCTTGGATTAGGTAATGGTTTCTTAAGTAAGACACCTACAGTACAACTAACCAAAGAAAAAATGGAAAAACTAAATATCATTAAATTTAAAAAGCTTTTGTGCCTCTTTAACAAATGGTGTTGGGTCAGCTGGATAGCCACATGCAAAAGAATAAGTTAGACACTTACCTCACACTGTATATAAAAACTGATTCAAAATGAATCAGAGACCTAAATGTAAGAGCAGAAAATATAAGTCTTTGAAGAAAGTTTAGGAATAAGTCATATGACTTTGCATTTGACAATGATCTAGCTATGACACTAAAAGTACAATCAACAACAACAAATTAATATTTAGACTTAATCAAAATTTGAAAATGTATGTAAAGAACACAAGACAACCTACATAATGGGAGAAAATATGTATGATTATATATTTGCAAATTAAATATATAATAAAGATTTAATATTCAGAATATATTAAAAAATCTTACAACAACAAAAAGACAAAAGAATCCAGCTTAAAAATGGGCAAAGCACTTATATAGACATTTCTCCAAATAAGTTACAGCCGGGTGTGGTGGCTCAAGCCTGTAATCCCAGCACTTTGGGAGGCTGAGACGGGCGGATCATGAGGTCAGGAGATTGAGACCATCCTGGCTAACACGGTGAAACCCCATCTCTACTAAAAAATACAAAAAAAAAAAAAAAAACTAGCCGGGCGAGGTGGCGGCGCCTGTAGTCCCAGCTACTTGGGAGGCTGAGGCAGGAGAATGGCGTGAACCCGGGAGGCGGAGCTTGCAGTGAGCCGAGATCCGGCCACTGCACTCCAGCCTGGGCGACAGAGCGAGACTCCGTCTCAAAAAAAAAAAAAAAAAAGTTATACAAATAGCCAATAAACACAAAATAAGATGTTCACATTATTAGTCATTAGGAACATACAAATCAAAACCACAGTAAGATACCACTTTATGACTGGTAGGATGGATATAAATTGTTTCTTTACGCAGAAAATAACAAGTGTTTGTAAGGATATGGAGATATTGGAATCCTCATACAATGCTGGTAGAAATGTAAAATGGTGGAGCAGCCATGGAAAACAATCAGACAGTTCCTCAAAATGTTAAGCATGGAGTTACCATATGACCCATCATTCCCACTCCTGGAAGAGAACTGAAAACATAGTCCACACAAACACTTCACATGAATGTTCATAACAGAATTACTCATAATAGTTAGGAGTAGAAACAATCCACTGTCTTTCAACGGATGAAGGCATAAATAAAATGTTAGCTCTATAACAGAATGTTATCCAGCAATAAAAAAATGAAATACCGATCCATACTTACAACATGGATAAATCTTGAAGAATTATGCTGTGTGAAACAAGCCAGACACAAAAGGCCTCATGTTGTATGATCCCACTTACATGAAATGCCCAGAATAGGTCAATCCGTAGAGACGGCCCTGGTTAATGATTGCCAGCATCTGGAGAGAGGGGGAAAAGAAAGCGACTGTTAACGGGTATGAGGTTCCTTTTTGGCATGATAACAATGTTCTGGAATTAGACATTGATGATTATGTACAACTTTATGAATCTACTAAAAACACTGAATTGTACATCTTTTTTAAAGGGTACATTTTACGGTACATGAATTCTATTTCAATTTTTAAAAACTAATGTATGTTATAGCAGACTTTATATAAATGAGGAAAGGATCAGTAAACTGGAAGACAGAAAAATTTATTCAACATGCTTCTCAGAGAGAAAAAGTAATAAAATGTATGTGACAGTGGGAGTGAGTAATGTAAAAGAGAATGAGAAAGTTGACATACATCTAACTGGAGTTACAAACGAAGAGAAGAGGGAAAATAGAATTGAGTCAGTATGTAAGGCGTTAACGCCCCAAAACATTTCAAATGTATTTTAAAAACCTGTTCTTATTTCAGGAAACTGAAGAAATTCTGAATGTAAGGAAGAAAAAGAGAAATGTACTACTAGATACAGTATAGTGGAACACAATTAGAAAAAGAGAGAAGATGGTCAGGGGCGGCGGTTTATGCCTGTAATCTCAGCACTTTGGGAGGTCGAGGAGGGCAGATCACAAGGTCAGGAGTTTGAGACCAGCCTGGCCAATATGGTGAAACCACATCTCTGCTAAAAATGCAAAAATTAGCCGGGCGAGGTGGTAGATGCCCGTAGTCTCAGCTACTCAGAAGCTGAGGCAGGAGAATTGAACCCGGGAGGCAGAGGTTGCAGTGAGCTGAGAGCACACCACTGCACTCCAGCCTGGGTGACAGAGTGAGACTCCATCTCAAAAAAAAAAAAAAAAAAGAGAGAGAGAAGATAAGTTGAAGATAAGTTGAGTGTATGAAGAAATAGACAAATATTCTTAAAAAGAAAAAATGTCAAAATGACAGCTGGTTCCCCAGGAAAAAATAAAAATGAAAGCCAGAGAAAAGGTCTAATAGTATAGTGAAATTATTGAGAGAAAATAGCTATCAATCCAGAATTGTATACTTGGCAAAACTTATCTTCTAATAACGAAGGCAAAATAAAATACTTTCAGAAAAAAACTGAAAGAATGTGGAAATAACCAATTCTCACACAAAAACTTCATAAAACATGAAAGGTTTCATGTGCAAGAAGAAATAATGAGCAAAGAAATACATACATTTATGAGTAAATCTAAACAACATAACAGTGAAAGACAATAATTAATAGTAATAATATCTAATTTATGGAGTTATGTAAGGTAGAACAAAAATTCTGTACAATAATAGTATATAAGTTGGGAGGAGGCTGATCAGAGTCAGTCATCTGAGGTTCTCATATTGTTTTTGAGAAAGGAAAAGATGATCAACTTTAGACTATGCACACTAGAATTTTTAGAATGAGCACTAACAGAATTAAAAATAGAAAATAATAGAGGGTATAAATTCTCACTGCTAGAATAAAAAATGAAATGAGGAAGAAAAAAACTTCTGTATCAGCTGCTTAACAAATTACCCTAAAACTTAATGTCTTAAAAGAGCAATCATTTATTATTACTCATCAGCTGGTAGGTTAACTAGGTTTACTAGGCTGTTCCATTAATTTGGGATAGATTTAGCTGTTCTTGGACAGACTCACTTATGTAATGACTCACACTTCATCCCTGGGATCTGGTCAGAGATGGCCTTCTCTGGGCAGCTCATCTCTTTCCCTTGTAGCCTCCCATCCTCCAACAGGCCAGCCTGCTCTTGTTCACCTATCAACTGGACAAGTCCAATAGAATGCATACAAGGTCTCTTGAGGCCTAAATCAGAGATTGGCAAGCATTTTCTGTAAAGGTCCAGATAGTAAATATTTTAGGCTTTGCAGGCCATACAATTGCAACCACTCGGCTGTGCTGTTTTGGCAAGAAAGCATCCATTGCCAATAGGTACATGCATGAATGTGGCTGTGTTACAATTAATCTTTATTTTAAAAGACAGACAGCAGGCCAGATTTGGCTTATGGGATTTAGTTTGCTAACTCCTGGCATAGACTTAGGGCTGGTATAGCTTCTTTCACCTCTTGATAGAAGGAAATGCAAAGTCTTATTACCAAAGGGATTCCTTTTACAGGGACAGAAATGATTGCATCTCATTTTGGTAATCTACCATAATTTCAATAAATCAAAAAGAAGTCAAGAAAAAGCCCTGGCACAGTGGCTCATGCTTTTAATCCCAGCACTTTGGGAGGCCAAGGTGGGCAGATAACCTGAGGTCAGGAGTTCAAGACCAGTCTGACCAACATAGTGACACCCCGTCTCTACTAAAAATACAAAAATTATCTGGGCATGGTGGCGGGTGCCTGTAATCTCAGCTACTTGGGAGGTTGAGGCAGGAGAATCGCTTGAACCTGGGAGGCCAAGGTTGCAGTGAGCTGAGATCACACCACTGCACTCCAGCCTGGGTGACAAGAGAGAGACTGTCTCAAAAAAAAAAGAAAAGTGGTCAAGAAAAGAGAGAGAAAGTTCACAGAAAATGTAAAAATAAGACAATATAAAGCAATATAAGGAAAGTCAAACAAATTATTCGCAAATTTACAGTAAATGTGAAGGGAATCATCTCTCAATTTAAAGCTGTAACACCAAAATTATTGAAACAGCAAAGAGGAATTTTAAAATCCATCAGCGCTGCGGGAGATTTTAGCTTATTTCTCTCAGTAACTGATTAAGCAAATGGCATGATTCAGAGCAGCTGAAGACGTGCATCCCACATAACCCTGCAATTCTGGTCCTAGATGTACATTCTGAAGCGACCCTCAGGGTTGTGCACAAAGACTCAGGCACAAGGTGGTTCACAGAAGCATTGTATATAGAGAAAAAACCGGAAACAACCAAACTGTCAGTCAAAAGGAGAATGAACAAAGAAAATGTGAATGAGGCCGATAGTAGAATTCCACACAATAGAGAAAAAGAAGAAGCCCCACCTACATGGATGAAACTCAGGAGCTGAGAGTGCAATGTACAAAGCACATTGCAGAAGAGCACGTACAATCTGACTTCACTTACCTACTGTTTGAAACGTGCAAAATTAAACAATTTATTTTTAGGAAAAAAATAGACGGTAAGACTATTAAGATGGTGCTTACCTTTGTAGGTAGGGATGGGAATGGTATGGGAGGGACATAAAGGGGGCTTTGAAGATAGCTTTCAAGGAGGGTGTCTATTTTATATTATCTGTTTCCAATATAAACCAAATGGGCTTCTCTGAGTTTCCTTTCCTCTTATCCATCACCTTATCTGCATAATACACACTCTGGTGAGGTTATACTCTGGTGCAGGGGAGAGGGAAAGAGGTTTTATCGTCTGTGACAAATGAGGCTGACTTCTCATATACAAAAATTTCCCTTTTATCTCACAATTGCCTTATACTGAAAGTGAAACTGGTATCTCATTCTACTAAGCAGAAAAACTTTAAGTGACATTTTCAAATGGCTATTATAAATGATATTTACGTTCAGTAGAATATAATTAGATTTTTATTCTCTGTTGATTCTGGTCTTTATGCCTGATTATAACAAATTTGCAGTTAGGAATTCTTGTGTCACTTAAAAGATCCTTCAAGCTAAACTCTGCAAACCATGTGTGATTATTTAGCTCACCAAGTATATTACAATTTGAGCATCCCTAATCCAAAAAGTTGAAGCCCAAACACTTCTGGTCTCAAGCATTTTGGATAAGGGATACTCAACTTGCATTACAAAATATATTCTGATGTGGGTGTTTCCCTATCCTGATGCTATTAAACCAGGTGATCCACCTATGAAGTCCTACAAATTCCTATGAAGGATCCTATGAATTCTTCAATAAATCAAAATAAGTCTTAAGCATTGCAGCCCTTTTCCTATTGTTTGTCTGGAAACTTCTAATTCAGTGACCTTCAGTTAGTGGGGTGGGAAAAAGAGAGGAAATATTTTCCAGCTTCAACTAAGGCCTCACCTGTAGTTATGACTCTATGGAATATGGTCCTTGTGGTCCTCCTTTGAGAATCAGAGGGGCAGATTGCTGCGGTGCTTAGAGATGACTGATGTCTTGCTGGGTTGGCGCAGAAGACTGAGCTTCCCTCCTGCCCTTGCTCTGTCTCTGGTCAAAGAAGCACCCACACGGCGTTGGATTTTGTGGCATTGACTGTCATCCTGATTCATGCTTGCCTGTGGGAATGGCAGAGTTGAGTTTCTATGGCTCAATGCTCACTGCGCCCTGGCCAGGGTTCTCCCCTGCCTTCGGTGCTTCTTACCGCATTATATTTCAGGCCACCACTCTGCTTGACCTGGATCCACCAGACAGGTGGAGCTACTGTCATCTGTTTCAAGGGAGGTTTACATAGCATTAGAACTAAAGCTTCTTTCATTTGTTCATACATATGACATTACTGCTGGTGGATAGAAATGTTTTCTAAAGAGCAAGACTGCTTGGGTTATCAGTTCTATTACTTACTAGTTGTGTGGCCTGGGACAAGTTTTCATGTCTCTGTTCCTTGGTCTCTTCCTTATAAAATGGATATAATAAAGTTATCCAATATATGGGTTTGTTTGAGAGGATTAAATTAGTTAAAATATGTGGAACGCTGAGGACATGCCTAGAATGTAGTAAATACTCAATAAATGTTAGTAATTATTTCTACTGTTTGTTAAGAAAGTTCTGTGTGTTAAAGGTATTTTATATCTGGAGACAAAGTAGAAAATTGGAGAGAACTTTAACATTAGTACTAGAGTAGCAGTTCTCAGATTTGTGGTCTTAAGACGTTTACACATTTAGAAATTACGGAGGACGCAAAGAACCTTTGTTTTTGTGGATTATTTTCATTTATATTTACCTTATTCAATACTGAACAATTAAAAATATTTATTACTTTGTTAAAAAATAACATTAATAACTCTTTCTCTTGTTAACACAACTTATATGTTATGAAAAATGATTCTTCCACAAAATAAAAATAATTTAGTGAGAAGAGTGACATTGCTTTACATTTGGCCACATTTCTTTAATGTCTGGCTTAACTGAAGGCAGCTGGATTTTCATATTTGCTTTGCATTCAATCTGTTGTGATCACTTTGGGAAGTCGAGGCAGGAGGATGGCTTAAGGCCAGGATTTCGAGACCATCCTAGGCAACATGGGGAGACCCCCCTCTCTACCAAAAAAAAAAATTAGCCAGGTATGCTGACATGTACCCATAGTTCCAACTCCTTGGGTGGCTGAGACAGGAGTTCAAGGCTGCAGTGAGCTGTGATTGCACCACTGTGATTGCATCACTGCTGGAGTGCAGTGAGACCCTGTCCACCTAAAAAAAAAAAAATCTGTTGTGATATTATATACCTTGTAGCCTTTGAAAAACACTGTATACTCATGAGAGAATGTGTAGGAAAAGTGGAAATAATGTCTTAGTATTTTTTAGGAAAAGAGTTTTGACCTTGTAGAAAGCCTTCCAAAGGTCTCAGGGAACTCTGGGGTCCACAGATCACATACGGAAAACCACTGTGCTAGAGCAGGTAAGAGTTGAACACAACAGGTTTAAGACTGGGCAGATGGCTTTAATTCCTGACTTCTTCTTTTCAGCCCTGAGACCTCCAGGCTATTATGTTTGCTAGAGCCTCCTGATCACTGTACCCCTGAATCTTTCCATGGCAGGTTCCTTCTCATTCTTCAGGCTTTAGCTTAAATACCCCTTTCTCGTAGAGGCTGCCCCTGACTACTCTGCTATCAGCAGGTACCCCTTGGTATTTTGTAGCAATAGCCTCTGCTGTCTCCTTTTCCATACTCATCACAAAATGTAATCACATTTATTTGCTTATTGGCTGCCTATTCCACCAGTAGATAAACTCCCTGAGGTCAGGGCCCTGTCTGTTTTGTTTACCATTGTAATTCCAGCACCTACTTTGACCCCTTTCCTTATTCCATAAGTCTTAGTCAATCCATTAGCGATTCCTATTGACTTCATCATCAGACTATATCCAGAATCAGGTCACTTCCCAGCTCTTTCATCCTGCCACCCTGGTGCAAGGCTTGAATCTTCTATAGACCCTATCTATTAAATGGCTTTCTGAAAGAAAACTCTGCCCTCCCTTGCCCATTAGTTACCATCTACACTCAACAACCAGAATGAGCCTTTCAAGATATAGATGAAAACAAAATTCCGTTCCTCTGCTTACAATGTCCAGTGGCTTCTAATCATAGAGCCTTGCATGATTTACTTCCCAATTCCTTCTTTACTTTGGCCATAACGACCACGTTGCTGTTCTTCAGCACGTTAAGCATATTCAGGGTCACAGCACTTGCTGTTAGCTCTGACTGGAATGCTGTTGCCAATGACTCAGTTCCTCACTTCACTCAGGCCTCAGTGTAAATGTCATCTTATTGGAAAGGGTTTCCTCAACTAGTGTCTATAAGTAGCAGCCTCCACCTGCCAATCTTTTCCTCTGCACCTCATAATGCAATTAAGTTTTCTTTTGAGCTCTTATTAACAACCAACATGTTCTGTATGCTTTTGTTTATACCTTTCTTCTCCCACTGTCATGTAAATTTTCTGACCACAGGAATTTAGTCTTTTCCTTTTATTACTGTATCCTCTATGTCAAGGACTGAACCTGATACACTTAACAGCTGGATGCTCCATATAAGTTTGCTAAATGAATTTTAAAATAAGCTAATGAATAAATAGCATTGAAATCATGCTTTAAAAAAAGTAATCTATGGGCCGGGCGCGGTGGCTCAAGCCTGTAATCCCAGCACTTTGGGAGGCCGAGACGGGCAGATCACGAGGTCAGGAGATCGAGACCATCCTGGCTAACACGGTGAAACCCCGTCTCTACTAAAAAATACAAAAAACTAGCCAGGCGAGGTGGTGGGCGCCTGTAGTCCCAGCTACTCGGGAGGCTGAGGCAGGAGAATGGCATGAACCCGGGAGGCAGAGCTTGCAGTGAGCTGAGATCTGGCCACAGCACTTCAGCCTGGGCGGCACAGCGAGACTCCGTCTCAAAAAAAAAAAAAAGAAAAAAAAAGTAATCTATGGGCTTCCATTCCAAGATGTCTGAATAGGAACAGCTCCGGTCCGCAGCTCCCAGCGTGATCGACGCAGACGATGGGTGATTTCTGCATTTCTAACTGAAGTATCTGGTTCATCAATCTGGGACTGGTCAGACAGTGAGCACAGCTCACAGAGAGCGAGCTGAAGCAGGGCAGGGTGCTGCCTCACCTGGGAAGCGCAAGGGGTCGGGGGATTTCCCTTTCCTAGACAAGGGGAGCTGTGGCAGACTGTAGTGGGGAAAATGGACACTCCAGCCCAAATATTGTGCTTTTCCCAAGGTCTTAGCAACCAGCAAACAAGGAGATTCTCTCCTGTGCCTGACTCAGTGGGTCCCATGCCCACAGAGCCTTGCTCACTGCTAGTACAGCCGTCTGAGACTGAACTGTGAGGCAGCAGCCTGGCTGGGGGAGGGAGGGGCATCTGCCATTGCTGAGGCTTGAATAGATAAACAAAGCGGCTGGGAAGCTTGAACTGGGTGGAGCCCACCACAGTTCAGCAAGGCCTACTGCCTCCATAGACTCCACCTCTGTGGGAAAGGCATAACTGAACAAAAGGCAGGAGACAACTTCTGCAGACTTAAACATCCCTGTCTGACAGCTCTGAAGAGAGCAGTGGTTCTCCTAGCATGGTGTTTGAGCTCTGAGAACAGACAGACTGCCTCCTCAAGTGGGTCCTTAACTCCTGTGTAGCCTAACTGGGAGACACCTCCCAGTAGGGACTGACAGGCACCTCACACAGGTCGGTGCCCCTCTGGGACGAAACTCTCAGAGGAAGGATCAGGCAGCAATATTTGCTGTTCTGCAGTATTTGCTGTTCTGCAGCCTCCACTGGTGATACCCAGGCAAACAGGGTCTGGAGTGGACCTCTAGCAAACTCCAACAGACCTGTAGCTGAGGGACCTGACTGTTAGAAGGAAAACTAACAAACAGAAAGGAATAGCATCAACATCAACAAAAAGGTCATCTACAGCAAAACCCCTCTGTAGGTCACCAGCATCAAAGACCAAAGATAGATAAAACCACAAAGATGGGGAGAAACCAGAACAGAAAAGCTGAAAATTCTGAAAACCAGAGCACCTCTTCTCCTCCAAAGGATTGCAGCTCCTTGCCAGCAATGGAACAAAACTGGATGGAGAATGACTTTGACGAGTTGACAGAAGTAGGCTTCAGAAGGTCGGTAATAACAAACTTCTCTGAGCTAAAGGAGCATGTTCTAACCCATCACAAGGAAGCTAAAAACCTTGAAAAAAAGGTAGATGAATGGCTAACTAGAATAAACAGTGTAGAGAAGACCTTAAATGACCTGATGGGGCTGAAAACCATGGCACAAGAACCTCGTGATGCATGCACAAGCTTTAATAGCCGATTCGATCTAGTGGAAGAAATTCAATCAGTGATTGAAAATCAAATAAATGAAGTGAGAAGACAAGTTTAGAGAAAAAAGAGTAAAAAGAAATGAACAAAGCCTTCAAGAAATATGGGACTATGTGAAAAGACCAACTCTACTTTTGATTGGTGTACCTGAAAGTGTTGGGGAGAATGGAACCAAGTTGGAAAACACTCCTCAGGATATTAAACAGGAGAACTTCCCAAACATAGCAAGGCAGGCCAACATTCAAATTCAAGAAATAGAGAGAACACCACAAAGATACTCCTCAAGAAGAGCAATCTCACGACACATAATTGTCAGAGTCACCAAGGTTGAAATGAAGGAAAAAATGTTAAGGGCAGCCAGAGAGAAAGGTCGGGTTACCCATGAAGGGAAGCCCATCAGACTAACAGCAGATCTCTCAGCAGAAACTCTACAAGCCAGAAGAGAGTGGGGGCCAATATTCAACATTCTTAAGGAAAAGAATTTTTAACACAGAATTTCATATCCAGCCAAGCTAAGCTGCATAAGTGAAGGAGAAACAAAATCCTTTACAGACAAGCAAATGCTGAGAGATTTTGTCACCACCAGGCCTGCTTTACAAGAGCTCCTGAAGGAAGCACTAAACATGGAAAGGAACAACCAGTACCAGCCACTGCAAAAACATGCCACATTATAAAGACCATCGATGCTAGGAAGAAACTGCATCAACTGATGGGCAAAATAACCAGCAAACATCATAATGACAGGATCAAATTCACACATAACAATTTTAACCTTAAATGTAAATGAGCTGAATGCCCCAATTAAAAGACACAGACTGGCAAACTGGATAAAGAGTCAAGACTGTGCTGTATTCAGGAGACCCATCTCACGTGCAGAGACACACATAGGCTCAAAATAAAGGAATGAGGAAGATCTACCAAGCAAATGGAAAGCAAAAAAAAGCAGGTGTTGCAATCCTAGTCTCTGATAAAACAGACTTTAAACCAACAAAGATCAAAAGAGACAAAGAAGGCCATTACATAATGGTAAAGGGATCAATTCAACAAGAAGAGCTAACTATCCTAAACATATATGTACCCAATACAGGAGCACCCAGATTCATAAAGCAAGTCCTTAGAGACCTACAAAGAGACTTAGACTCCCAAACAATAATAATGGGAGATTTTAACACTCCACTGTCAATATTAGACAGATCAATGAGCCAGAAGGTTAACATGGATATCCAGTGCTTGAACTCAGCTCTGCACCCAGCAGACCTAATAGACATCTACAGAACTCTCCATCCCAAATCAACAGAATATACATTCTTCTCAGCAACACATGGCACTTATTTTATAATTGACCACATAATTGGAAGTAAAGCACTCCTCAGCAAATGTAAAAGAACAGAAATCACAACAAACTGTCTTTCAGACCACAGTGCAATCAAATTAGGACTCAGGATTGAGAAACTCACTCAAAACCACACAACTACATGTAAACTGAACAACCTGCTCCTGAATGACTACTGGGTAAATAACCAAATGAAGGCAGAAATACAGATGTTCTTTGAAACCAATGAGAACAAAGATGCAATGTACCAGAATCTCTGGGACACATTTAAAGCAGTGTGTAGAGGGAAATTTATAGCACTATAAATGTCCATAAGAGAGCAGGAGAGATCTAAAACTGACACCCTAACATCACAATTAAAAGAACTAGAGAAGCAAGAGCAAACACATTCAAAAGCTAGCAGAAAGCAATAAATAACTAAGATCATAGCAGAACTGAAGGAGATAGAGACACAAAAAACCCTTCAAAAATCAATGAATCCAAGAGCTGGTTTTTTGAAAAGATCAACAAAATTGGTAGACCCCTAGCAAGACTAAAGAAGAAAAGAGAGAAGAATCAAATAGATGCAATAAAAAATGATAAAGGGGATATCACCACTGATCCCACAGATATACAACCTACCATCAGAGAGTACTATAAACACCTCTATGCAAAAAAAAAAAAAAAAAAAGACTAGAAAATCTAGAGGAAATGGATAGATTCCTGGACACATACACCCTCCCAAGACTAAACCAGGAAGAAGTTGAATCTCTGAATAGACCAATAACAGGCTCTGAAATTGAGGCAATAATTAATAGCCTACCAACCAAAAAATGTCCAGAACCAGTCAGATTCACAGCCGAATCTACCAGAGGTACAAACAGGAGCTGGTACTATTCCATCTGAAACTGTTCCAATCAATAGAAAAAGAGGGAATCCTCCTTAACTCATTTTATGAGGTCAGCATCATCCTGATACCAAAGCCTGGCAGAGACACAACAAAAAAAAGAGAATTTTAGATCAATATCCATGATGAACATCAAGGCAAAAATCCTCAATAAAATACTGGCAAACTGAATCCAGCAGCACATCAAAAAGATTATTCACCATGATCAAGTCAGCTTCATCACTGGGATGCAAGGCTGGTTCAACACATGCAAATCAATAAATGTAATCCATCACATAAACAGAACCAATGACAAAAATGACATGATTATCTCAATAGATGCAGAAAAGGTCTTCCATAAAATTCAACACCTCTTCATGCTAAAAACTCTCAATAAACTAGATATTGATGGAATGTATCTCAAAATAATAAAAGTTATTTATGACAAACCCACAGCCAATATCATACTCAATGGGCAAAACCTGGAACCATTCCCTTGGAAAACTGGCACAAGACGAGGATGCCCTCTCTCACCAATCCTATTCAACATAGTGTTGGAAGTTCTGGCCAGGGAAATTAGGCAAGAGAAAGAAATGAAGGGTATCTAATTAGGAAAAGATGAAGTCAAATTGTCCCTATTTGCAGATGACATGATAGTACATTTAGAAAACCCCATCGTCTCAGCCCAAAATCTCTTTAAGCTGATAAGCAACTTCAGCAAAGTCTCAGGATACAAAATCAATGTGCCAAAATCATAAGCATTCCTATACACCAATAACAGACAAACAGAGAGCCAAATCATGACTGAACTCCCAACCACAATTGCTTCAAAGAGAATAAAATGCCTAGGAATCCAACTTACGAGGGATGCAAAGGACCTCTTCAAGGAGAACTACAAACCACTGCTCAGTGAAATAAAAGAGGACACAAACAAATGGAAGAACATACCATGCTCATGGATAGGAAGAATCAATATCATGAAAATGGCCATACTGCTCAAGGTTATTTATAGATTCAATGCCATCCACATCAAGCTACCAATGAGTTTCTTCACAGAATTGGAAAAAACTACTTTAAAGTTCATATGAAACCAAAAAAGAGCCTGCATTACCAAGACAATCCTAAGCCAAAAGAACAAAGCTGGAGGCATCACGCTACTTGACTTCAAACTATACTACAAGGCTACAGTAACCAGAACAGCATGGTACTGGTACCAAAACAGAGATATAGACCAATGGAACAGAACAGAAGCCTCATAAATAACACCACACATCTACAACCATCTGATCTTTGACAAACCTGACAAAAACAAGAAATGGGGAAACGATTCCCTATTTAATAAATGGTGCTGGGAAAACTGACTAGCCATATGAAGAAAGCTGAAACTGGATCCCTTCCTTACACCGTATACAAAAATTAACTCAAGATGGATTAAAGACTTAAATGTTAGAGCTAAAACCATAAAACCCCTAGAAGAAAACCTTGGCAATACCATTCAGGACATAGGCGTGGGCAAGGACTTCATGACTAAAACAACAAAAGCCATGGCCACAAAAGCCAAAATTGACAAATGGGATCTAATTAAACTAAAGAACTTCTGCACAGCAAAATAAACTACCATCAGAGTGAACAGGCAACCTACAGAGTGGGAGAAAATTTTTGCAATCTACTCATCTGACAAAGGGCTAATACCCAGAATCTCCACAGAACTTAAACAAATTTACAAGAAAAAAACAACCCCATCAAAAAGTGGGCAAAGGATATGAACAGACACTTCTCAAAACAAGACATTTATACAGCCAACAGACACATGGAAAAGTGCTCATCATCAGTGATCATCAGAGAAATGCAAATCAAAACCACAATGAGATACCATCTCACAACAGTTAGAATGGCGATCATTAAAAAGTCAGGAAACAACAGATGCTGAAGTGAATGTGTAGAAGTAGGAATGCTTTTAAACTATTGATGGGAGTGTAAATTGGTTCAAACATTGTGGAAGACAGTGTGGTGATTTCTCAAGGATCTAGAAATAGAAATACCATTTGACCCAGCAATCCCATTACTGGGTATATACCCAAAGGATTATAAATCATGCTGCTATAAAGACACATGCACTCGTATGTTTATTGCAGCACTATTCATAATAGCAAAGACTTGGAACCAGCCCAAATGTCCGTCAGTGATAGACTGGATTAAGAAAATGTGGCACATATACACCATGGAATACTATGCAGCTATGAAAAGAATGAGTTCATGTCCTTTGCAGGGACATGGATGCAGCTGGAAACCATCATTCTCAGCAAACTATCGCAAGAACAGAAAACCAAACACCACATGTTCTCACTCATAGATGGGAATTGAACAATGAGATCACTTGGACACAGGGCAGGGAACATCACACTCTGGGGTCTGTCGTGGGGTTGGGGGGCTGTGGAGGGGATAGCATTAGGAGAAATACCTAATGTAAATGACGAGTTGATGGGTGTAGCAAACCAACATGGTACATGTATACCTATGTAACAAACCTGCACATTGTGCACATGTACCCTATAACTTATATAAAAATAAGTAATATGTGGTTCTGCGCTTATGTAGATTGGTGTATGAAAAATGAGGGCAGTCTGTTTTTGTTCAAATTAGATCCAAACGGGAAAGTAGAGGTAAAGAGATCATGAATAATAGTAGCAGTCATATTTCAATTGATGGAGGCTAGGATAAGACAGTAATATATTTGCTAGCCTGAAATTATTTCTGACTCTATTTACATATGTAGCTTGAGCAGTCACTATAATACTGTGGATACCAACTGTCCCTTTTAGAAACAGATCGTATTTTGGTCTTTTCAGTTTTTACCTATTATAAATAAATTCGTGCAAGTTAAATCCTGCAGCAAAATGTCTTTCTCTCATCAATATATATTCTCTCTTGGCTGTATGACTTTCCCACTCCAAACTATGCAAACTGACTTTGTGAATACACTTTGGCAAGAAAAATCTGATGGTTCCAGTGCAATCTATACTGTTTTATTGAGAAGAAATTACTTAAGTTCCCTAGCCAACAGTTCGTAGCCTATCAAAATATGTCAAATTCAGGAAAACATTGGCCAGATTTGCTTTTGTTCCTATGAAAAGAACATTTTTGGTCATGGAAAGCCTACTAATCTAGGAAAGAAGGTCATGTCCTAGTTGTGAAATGTATTAGCCCCATGACCTCGATTAAATTACATGACATCTCTGAGCTGTAATTTCTACATCCAAAAAATGGAGGATTGTAAGAGATCACCTCTGAGGCCCTGTCTCCCTCCCCAGCACCTAGAAAACTACCTGTGCATAGAGAGTGACGTGAATTATGATACATGATGCAGAGAAATTATGATCTTCTTTCTTCTGCATTTCCGTAGAATATCAGCTCCTATCATGTAAGTGGAGCTTAATATATGTTTATTCAAAAGAAATTTTTTTCTAATAGGAAAAATATAATATGCAATAAAAATGTTATGATAATGTAGATCAAATTGTGGGTAAAAATGTTTAAATATATTGTTAAAAATGAATAAATGGCAAAAGAAAACCAATAACTGTGACTTTCCCTTTCCCGACTTCCTTTTGAGAGCCCAGGCATATGATTCTTGGTTCACTGCCTTCATGTAAAGATTTTTTCATGCACAGTGACAGCACAGGGGAGCACCCCAAGAGAGCTCAAATCTGAAGATCTGTGGATATGTTTTTCGACACAGAAATCAGTGAAGTGAGGTCTTGGGCCACTCAATGTTTACAGAGTTAATAATACAAATGTCAGATCAATCAAGAAACACTCACACCAGCAATACAAGAAAAAGACAACATTTATGATGTACTATTTTCCTCCAGAAAAGAAACTCCCACGGCATTGGGACAGACATCTACAGTTCAGCCCAACCAGACAACTTCAGAGCCCTTCGGGTGTACACAGAATACACAGAATAGCCTTGAGGATTGTGACCAGAGTCACTCATATACAGCCGTCCTGCGAACATGAAATTTTCTCTATATGTCTTAATTTCTTTATATGATGTGTGAAAGATTAATTGACGTCAATTTGTTACACAAAAAACTTCCCTAATCATGGCCTTCAGACTGGCAGATATAAATCAGGTAGAATCGGTGGGGACCTCAGCACAAAACCATTAATCTTGCTGGAAGGAAGAATTCCCAATGCAAGCTCTGTAGTTGAAGCATGTCACCCTTATGAAAGAAGAGCATATTTTTTGAGTAAACTCCATTTCTCTGCGTCCAACTACGGCTTATCCTCCAAGGTCTAACTCTTCAGTCACGCCCCCTTTCCCTTCCATGAAGCCTGAGCTAATGTTCCAGCTGAAACGGAGTTTTCTCCCCTCTTAGAACTGTATCTGTTTCTCTTTCGTGACCTTGATAACTTCTTTCCTCCATTACAGGCATCTGGACCTGTGTTCGCATTCTTCCACGAGACTGAGGAGCAGGCACTGCTGTATCTATCGTTGCCTCCCCAGAGAAGCCCTTTTCCTGCCAAACAAATGTTGGGCAAGTCATAAATAGTAAAAATAAAAAGTTTTGGTAGAATAAGTGAATGAGTGAAGCCTTAACCTAATATTTCAAAATTAAGCATCCCCTTCACATTTGAGTTAACTATTTGATTCAGCTTCAGGAACTAATTTTCGCAAAAACACTGTGGCTCAGTAGACGGAGTCAGGTATGGAAGTTGGGAGATAATTCTTTCCGCTCAATTATTAACAACTCTTGGAGAAAATGCCCTACTTATCATATTTTTTTGTGGAATAGTACGACGGAAAGGGTTCATGAAGGTCTTTTAGTCCATTTCCTGAGACACACAGTGGAAGAGGGACTTGTGTAGGTTGGCACTGTACATTAAGGGTCAAAGCAGAGCTGGGACCTGCTTCCTGAACATAACCTATGTGATACAAGTCAGAAGAGTGGTGCCTTGGTTGGGGATTGGCTAGGAAGAGGTGCAAAAAAACTCTCTTGAATGACAGAAATATTCTCTATCTTGATCCAAATGGTGGCTACTGGAATGTACACATAAGTAAAAGTCCACCCAGTTATATATTTAAGATGTATACATTTTACTAAATGTAACACTATATCTTAGAAAAAACTAAATGTGATATTTTAATAAACCACTTAGCACCCTATTCATTAACTTTTTATTTCTTACATCTGTAATTTTTCTCATTACAAAAAAATGTATTTTGTAAAATACCCCAACATATCACAAATGTAAAAACCTAGAAAATGAATATCGTTCAAAACACCACTTCCCAGAGAGAAAACATTGTTAAAAATTTATCTTACCCAGGTTGTATTTTTCTATGAAAAAGCAGCCGCTTTGAGGGTGTAGAACTGCTAGTGTTGTCACCTGGCCCGTAATCTCCAGGAACACTGCGAACCCTAGGAGAAGCCATGCAGGGCTGCTGGCAAGGCGCTGTCCTCTACCCTGGGAGAAGCCATGCAGGGCTGCTGGCAAGGCACTGTCCTCTACCCTGGAAGAAGCCGTGCAGGGCTGCTGGCAAGGCACTGTCCTCTGCTTCTTAAGCCATCGGGTCTCCTTTGGGTCCTGGAAAAGTTTTGGTGTTCTCCGTTTTCTACATTTTCTCAGACTCCAGAGATTTGGGCTTATTTACCAGTGTACCTTCTCTCTTGTGCCCAATCCCTGAACTCACTTTAGAATAGTATTAAAGTTTCACCACTTCTTCCATTATTGAAGATCCTAAAACAGATTCATGTTACTGCTGTTTCACAGATTTGTTGCTAAGCACTATAGAGAGATGAACAAAACGTGAACACAAGTAAGCAACCCAGGGAATCGACGAAGTCTATGAGCTGTGAATACAGGTCTCCTAACACTTCTCCTTGGTAACATAGATTTAGCAAGGTTTTAAATTTCCTTACGCTACCATCCACAATAGCAGAGGATAAGCACTTTGGTTTCCTTTGAAGTTTCATACATTGGATAGGGAGGTAAAGAGGATAGAAATTAACTTTGTCAGCTCTTCCTCTTCCCTTCTCTTCCCTTCCTGAACAATTCAGTCCTGAAGTCATTAGGTGGAATTGAGCAAAGTAGATCAGAGTCTGGAGCACCCGTTTGCCAGAAAACTAAGGGAGTGCTTGAAGAAAGAAACAGGTATATCAAAAGGACACAGAGCATCAAAATACATGAGGATAGGAAAGAATTACAACCCAATAAACACAGGAAAATACGAGTCAATTTATAAATAAACTAAAACTATGGAAGGAGCAGGATATTTAAATAGTTTCAAAGTACCTTTCCACAAAATAACAGTTAATTAAAAGGGGAAAAAGAGTACCCTTACCATGGATAAGGCAGACTTTAATGGAGGGAACAAAGTGAACATTATCAGTAATGGAACAAACTGAAAATCATATGCCACCTGATTAGATGCGATGAGAAATATACAGCATCACTTCTGGAATATTCCTGCCAGAGGTAAATAATCTAGATCTCATTGTAAGGGAACATCAGAAAACCTAAACTGAGCGATATTCTACAAAGTAGCCTTTAATCTTCAAAAAGTCAAGGCCACGAAAGTGTTTCAGATGGAAATAAAGACATGCATCGTGCAGTTCTGAACTGCATCCTTTTGCCATAAAGGACATTATTGTGACAATTCCTGAAGTTGGAATGGAGCCTGAGGATAAAATGATAGCAATTTCTCAGTATTGATTCCCTGATTTTAATATTTGTAGTATAGTCATAGAGAATAGTTTTCTTGTTTTTCTTTGAAATATGATACATGATATATTTTGGTCTTAAGGCATCATTTCAGCAAGTTAGTCACAAATGGTTCTGAGGGAGTACAGTTTTTATACTGTATTTGCAGTTCTTCTGTAAGTTTGAGATTATTTAAAGATTAAAAAACATACTCCAATGCAATGATTTAAAGAGTTGCTTCAGATAATGTTCCAGTTTAAGCGAAAATCCTCTGCTTGACTCTCCTTTCTGAAGGAAGAGGCTTATGCAACACCATGATTTTGAGAAAGACAGAAGAATGATCAGATTTACTTTGCTTCCTTATACCATCTGCTGGTTCTTCTGGTCTCTGAGGAATTGTCTGTTCTCACTGGTTGTGTCTGTGTACTGTCATCTGATCTCTCTTGGGTTGGTCACAGCTTGGTGATGCTCCCTGGCTGCCTCCACAGAAATATTCTCAAGTAGCATTTTAGACCCTTGAGTCTCTGCCATGTCCTCCGTGTGGCACCCTGACACAAGCAGTTCAGCCCCAGCCTCTACTGCCGGGTTTCCTCTTCCATTGCTACAGGGTTCTGTGGCAAGCCATCTGCATCTCAAGTCAGTTATTTCTGAGACCTCCCACTAGGAGGCAGTACAAGTGTATGTCTGTATAAGCCCTTGGCCCCATGAGGCTGAGGGCTTCATTCCTCAGGTCAATTCAAAGTGCTTAGCTTTTAGGTAGAAATAAGGTGGTGTATTATAAATGAGGACTTGGAGATGCTTAGGAAAACTAAATTTCAAAGCTTCTTTCTGTCTAATTGTGTTGATAAATTTATTCTGATATGGTTGGTATGGGGAATTCAGTCCAGCAGGAGAATTCTTTTCATAGCATGAAATGGGAAACAAGCTTGTTTGCTCTGCTCTTAGGCTCCACCATAGCTTGTCTAAAACACCTCCTTCTCTGCAGCCTGAAGCCCAGAGCTGAGAGAGGTCAGGACACTGGGCCTTTTCACAGCCCCCAACGACTTCTCTGCCCCAGATAACTTTCTTCTACCTCTATTCCCCTGGGCTGGAAAGAACAAACTTTCCTCCAGGTCACACCTTCCTACCTTCCCATTGCTGTCATGAGCATCCTCACGGTGGGCCAGAGTCCTCATCCACGCAAGCGACACTCCCAGGCTTGGTTATCAAGCCTTGCATCTTGGTATAGAGCTCAACTTCCCGTCCTAAGGCAACAAGCTGCACCTTGACCTTAAATGTTAGCTAACATTCCCAAGCTTTGGCTTCCCTATTGGTTAAACGGGAATATTAAAGATAAATATCTAAATTTACAAGAGATCTTTCTTGATAGTCTCTTATTAAAAGGAGTAATTAACTAGAACAGACATACAAATGGTGCAGCATAATTCACTAGAAAGAAACCAGAACTGGGCAATATAAGAGTGGAGTCCAGTCCCCTCACTGTCACTAATGAGCTTTATGACTTTAGACAGTTTACTTTCTGGGCCTTAGTTTCATCATGTGTCAAATGAAAATAATAATATCTGTCTACATCTATAAGGATACAACAGCAGTAAGAGTTTTAAATGAAATTTGAATCTAAAAAATTATGTAGTTGCTATATAAATGTAACATTATTAAATTTACCAGATTTTTCTATATCATCCTTAGAGTCTGTGCATGAGAACATTTTGTCTCTTGAGGACAATTAAAAATAGGTCCATACAAGACACGATTAAACCCCCCGGGATAAACTCAGTCCCTTAATGAAATCTGCTCTAGAGCACAGAGTGTCAGAGCATTATTTCAACTGATGATGTTAATACCCAAGAAAATGAAGAAAGGATGGCCTGTAAAAGTAACTAGCAAAATGTTCAGGTGGTGGTGTATGTTGGGAGGGGAGAGGCAATGGAAGTAACTCTTGTGGAGAATTTTAAAACCTATCAGAAATCGATCTACTTTTCATTATTACCAATTGTAACCCATGTCAGTGATAAGATACATTACGCTCCACTTCCAATAGACTACAGCTCTGCCCTCTCTGTCTTCTCACGGTGTTAAGGAATAGAGACAACTTTGTTCCTGCAATGAGAATCCACAGGCTACAGGATATAGCTCTTCTTTACACCCCCCAATGCACCATTTAGCATGCCGATTGACTTTTCTGACACAAGATCCAAAGGGTCTTACAAGACTTCTGACAGAAGATATTCAGCAAAAGTTGGTGCTCTGTCATGCTGACTTGCAGCATCATAAAAAAAGATAAAATCAAAAGAGGCAAATGTCTCCTGAAAATGCGAAGAACCAGTTTTGACTGAGGATAAAATTATATAAAACTCCTTTTACGTGGGTGACCATATTTGTCTATGACTTGCTTTTGCTTCATATTTTAGTTTTGAAATATTTTCTTTCATTGTGTCTCACTAAGGAAACTATTCTTTTTGACTCCCCACAGTTAAACCAGCTAATAAATCACTTATAACTTGCCATTAACAGCCAAGTTCTAATTTTTATATCATATAATCTCCATGTCTTTTTCAGTCACAGGTTATAAGATTTTTTTTTAACTGCGCTGAGGTTTCTTTTAAATCTCCAGAATCTGTAAAATTTAAGTACAGAATCTAAACCTAAAACTGAACACTTTATTATTAGAAGTAATTGATAACTAGATGTTTTTAAAGTATTAAAAGGAATGACATGTATTTGCAAGCTTACTGGGGTTTTGTTTTATTTCAGGTACCGTATTTTTTAGTTTGAGAACTTGTTCACTCATTAAGTCCGTCTTTCATTTTAAGTATATAAATATGCATAAGAGCTGTTTTAAGCACTCACTTGCTAATTCCAGGTCATCTCAGGGTCTGCTCCTATTGACTCCCATGGCCACCCACCTTTGGCGGAGCTTCATGTCACATGCAGTGAAAAGAGAGAAAAGACGAGAAACTAGAAGGACACATCAGTGGTGGCCGCACAGCAGGCTCAGGAGTTGAAGAGTGCTGGAGGACGAAGAAGCACAGTTGTGAGGTCATATCTTTTGGCTTATTTTCTTAAGATAAATATCCAGTAATTTTAAAATTTTATCCTGGATATTTGAAATGCTCCACTCTTGAGAGTTTGGATATTTTTCTTCCTGCAAGAAATGTGACATTTTGTTATGGCTGGCAGTAGTTTGCTGGCAGATAGGCTGGATCCCTCTGACGCTTGTTTATAAGCTTTGTTAGGTAGGATCCAGTGGAGCCCTTAGTCTAGGGCTGGAGTCTTTTGGGGGTCTTGGTAGAAGGCCTACCGTGTTCAGCAAGGTCTTCTGAGTCTGGATGGTCAGAGTTTGATGGCTCCTGGCACACTGTGGGAACTTCAGACTTTCTCTTGAGGAATTCACCTGGTGGCATACATGACAGTCCAGAAGCTCTTTTCTGCCAGGTCTCACTGAGCCTCTCCTGTGCATGCGTGACATTGTATTTGGCCCAAGACAAGAGGACCTCTATGTAGATTTCTAAGCACCTTCTCTATGCACTCCTCCTTTCAAAGATCATACTCCCCAAGCCCCGGCTGGCTCAGCAGCCCCAGACTCTGATCTCTGTTCCTCTGCTGAAGGTGCTCTGCTTGGGCTCCACTTCCCTTCACCCTACCAAGCAGTGCCCCAGGCTAAAGGCCAATCAACCTAGAGCTCACTTAAAGCGTTTTTCTTCTTTTAGGAATATGTCTGATGTCCAACATCTAAACGCAGCTACTTCATATATTATGTCCATTCTTATATTTTTTAAAGCAAGAATCTAGACCTATCAATACCAGAAACCCAAGATTAGTTTTCTTGTTTTTATTCCACTGTTTTCAATGTATTCATAATTTTAAAGATATTTCATATTGATCTTTTAAAAAGTATTATTGTGGCATTGTTTTCAGAAGTGTGTTCTGTGAAAAAGTAAAATGGCTGTGTTATAAA
Organism: Trachypithecus francoisi; assembly: GCF_009764315.1. Taxonomy (NCBI): domain Eukaryota; kingdom Metazoa; phylum Chordata; class Mammalia; order Primates; family Cercopithecidae; genus Trachypithecus; species Trachypithecus francoisi. The sequence goes on from NW_022681453.1 coordinate 191,831,160, forward strand.
ATACCTGGAGAAATGCATTTTTCTAGACAGCAGGACACCTCAGTGCCATAAAAAGCTGACATGGGTTGTAAATTTTCAAGGGACTGTATTATCTGCGTTTTTCAAATTCATTCAACCACAGAATCCATTTTTAATGATTGTCTTGTGGGAGTAATAGAAAATGGATTACTTTTTTGGGAAATGGTGCTGTGTGGATGCTATTTATTAATTTTATTAAAAATTTACATGCCTAATTAAAAACCAAACATGGTTACAACCACCTTTTAAATTAATTTTTAGATGGAAAATAAGCTTTGCTGCTCCTTCTTCTCTCTAATACTCCTCCACTCAAAATCATTCCAGGAAGTTCTCGAGACATGTATGGAGATTTCTAAGTGTATATACATATGTTCCCAATGATGAGTTTGCAGTTGAGCCCTGTAAACATTTTGTATATCATGGAATAACAGGAGAGTTTTACAGGGAGAAGTGCACTTTTACACTATGAAAACAAGTATTTCATTTTGACATTTTTTTCCCAAAGAAAAAGACATTTTTTAGGCATGATAAAATAAAGTCAGCATTTTTCATTCTGTGAAGTTGTCATCTTCTCATGCTGTTTGATAAATGAGGTGTCACTAAAGATGTGAGAATGATGAGCCTTCAACAGCAGCAGCAGCAGCTGGATCTCTTCTTTACCATTAATAATTAAATTATTTCAAGTCGTTTTACAGAGCAATCTTCCTCCTCCAGCACACTCACACAAAGCTCTGGGTACAGCTGATTGGGAGGTGCCTCCTGACTGCCATGTCTAGGAATTGCATAGAAACAGCAGAGAGGTAGCAGACATGAGGATGCCTGACTGACAGACATTCAGAGACCCAGGCACAATGTATTTCTCGAGTTACCTCTGCCAAGCAGCAGCTCCTCTCTCTGGACCTCAATTGCTCTGACAGGAAAATGAGTTCTTTAAACTAGATAGTTTTAGAGTTTCTTCCTAGCTCTTATATTCTGCAAACCTTATTGAATGCACCTGTACTATATCTACATTGACTACACAGTGACAAGAATATCATGTCTATAAAACATTCCCTCTCTGGCTGGAAGTAGGAGAGAACTGTCCTAAAAAACAATGGAAAATACAGCTGTCAAGCAATTTGTAGTTTCATTTTAACTTTATACCTGTAAACAGAAAAATTCTTACTCTTCAAGTATGGCCTTCAAGACTTAAATAATTCCTGTAATCACAATGAATTTGTCATCTGTCAAAACCCCATATTTTAGTTCTGGTCAGGTGACAAAGGTGATGACTTTTCTCTTGAAACTTTATTCTGACTTTGCTTCCTCCTGATAAGATTATAAGGCAGGAGAGAGATTTTTCCCCAAAGATACAATGGACTTTTGCAGAGAACCACAACAAAAGGTGTTTAAATCTCTAAATGAAACTAGAAGAAGAAAAGTTAAATAATTCCAATTTCAGTTGCTAACAAAGGCAGAGAAAGAAAAATCCAGTTACTATGTTACTTCCCCATAAGCCAAGCTCAGCACGAAGTGAAAAAGGATTTTCTGATACAGCTTTACATTATCTTTAATTGAATTATTGGTTTAAATTGTAGCAGAAGCGAAGGATAAAAAATCAAAGCCTTTGTTTTCCCGGTAACCTCAAATGTGCCTGTACTATATCTAGCTGTATAAATGATACGTATGGACTCTCATAGGGATGCCTGTGTTCTCCTGCCTGGGGGCCAGGTGAACCTGGAGAATTGTGAGGTGTAGTTCCTGTAGTTGTGCTAGATGAATGTGCAATCATTCATCTAGAGCTCTGGAGAGTAGTTCCAGAAGGTGGTCCAGACCAAGCTGGGGCTTACAGGTAGAGACACAGCAGAAGGGCCTGGCCTGAGGGGCAAGGAGACTTGAGATTTAAATGGAAGGTGAGGAATGGATTGGAAAGTGGAACATGGGGTAGGTCAGGGCAAGTGATTCAGAAAAAATCTGATTCAGAGACCCGATGTGCCCCTTTATATATGGGGCTTAGATGGAACCCAGCTATCATTTCTTCCAGGTGTTATCCACTTAATTCTCAGCCTTAGAAGGAGAGGCAGAGATGTGTTTTCCCCTTGCTGGGTGATTGGTTTCAGCTTTCTCATTTTGGAAACTTCAAGAGCACAGTTACTAAGCACATGGACTTTAGCAAAGATGGCACTTACTGACTGTGTGATTTGGTGCTGTATTAGTCAGGGTTCTCTAGGGGGACAGAACTAATAGGATAGATGTCTATTAAAGGGGAATTTATTAAGGAGTGCTGACTCACACAATCACAAGGTGAAGTCCCACAATAGGCCGTCTGCAAGCTGAGGAGCCAGGAAGCCCGTCCAAATCCCAAAACCTCAAAAGTAGGGAAGCCAACAGTGCAGCCTTCAGCCTGTGGCCTAAGGCCAGAGAGCCCCTGGCAAACCACTAGTGTACATCCAAGAATCCAAAGTCTGAAGAACCTGGGGTCTGATGTTCGAGGGCAGAAGCTCCCTCATGGCAGAAAGACGAAGGCTGGAAGACTCAGCAAGTCTGCTCTTCCATCTTCCCCTGCCTGCTTTATTCTAGCGGTGCTAGCAGCTGATTAAATGCTAATACAGCACCCAGATTGAGGGTGGGTCTGCCTCTCCCGGTCCACTGACTCAAATGTTAATCTCCTTTGCCAACACCCTTATAGACACACCCAGGAACAATATATTGCATCTTTCAATCCAATCCAGTTGACACTCAATATTAACCATTATAGGGGCAAATAAAACTGATTTGGGATAAGTTACTTAATTCCTCTGAATTTCAGTTTCTTCCTCTGTCAAACGAGGATAACAAATTTCATAAAAATAATATAGGTGAGAATAATAATCTTAACCTTAGGGTAGCGATGAGTATTAAGTATAACATTTACTACCTGGCACATCCAAGTTAAGTATTAGAACCATTACAGTTACATTCTATTACCCTCTAGTTTTGGCCACTTCCAGTACTAAAATATAAGCTCCATGAAAGCATGGATCCTTCGGGTTCTCAATTGTATTTCAAACCTAGCAGAGAGCCTGGCACATGGTAGGAAATTTGCAAATATTTGTTGAATGAAGTAATGAATAAACAAATGAAAGAAACTGGCCAGCACTCCTGGACAGCTTGCCAAGATATTGTGAGAGAGGGTGATGCAGCCACCAAAGCACTAGGACACCCCAAGGGGCAAGGCTCTGACCCTGCCTGGTTTGACCAGAGACTCCCACACACATCTGAAATGACCTTTTGTATGGTCAATTATATTTTCTTTTCATTACTTTTTCCAATACTTTGATCCAAGTCTCTTTCACATGTGTGCAAGAATACAAGATGTATCTCTTTTTAGTATTTTCACATAATTTTTTTTTATACTTGAAGTTCTGGTATGTATGTGCAGAACGTGCAGGTTTGTCACCTAGGTATACCGTGCCATGGTGGTTTGCTGCACCCATCAACCCGTCATCTACATTAAGTATTTCTCCTAATGCTGTCCCTCCCCTAGCCCCTCACCCCTCAACAGGCCCCAGTGTGTGATGTTAGCCTCCCTGTGTCCCTGTGTTCTCATTGTTCAACTCCCACTTACGAGTGAGAACATGTGGTGTTTGGTTTTCTATTCCTGTGTTAGTTTGCTAAGAATGATAGTTTCTGGCTTTATCCATGTCCCTGCAAAGTACATGAACTCATTCATTTTTATGACTGCATAGTATTCCATGGTGTATATGTGCCACATTTTCTTTATCCGGTCTATCATTGATGGGCATTTGGTTTGGTTCCAAGTCTTTACTATTGTGAACAGTGCTGCAATAAATATACATGTGCATGTGTCTTTATAGTAGCATGGTTTATAATCCTTTGGGTATATACCCAGTAATGGGATTGCTGGGTCAAATGGTATTTCTTGTTCTAGATCCTTGAGGAATTGCCACACTGTCTTCCACAATGGTTGAACTGATTTACACTCCCACCAACAGGGTGAAAGCATTCCTATTTCTCCACGTCCTCTCCAGCATCTGTTGTTTCCTGACTTTTTAGTGATAGTCATTCCAACTGGCATGAGATGGTATCTCGTTGTGGTTTTGATTTACATTTCTCCAATGTCCAGTGATGATGAGCTTTTCTTCATATGCTTTTTGGTCACATAAATGTCTTCTTTGAGAAGTGTCTGTTCATATCCTTTGCCCACTTTTTGATGAGGTTGTTTTTTTTTTCTTATAAATTTGTTTAAGTTCTTTGTAGATTCTGGATATTAGCCCTTTGTCAGGTGGATAGATTGTGTGTTCACTCTGATGATAGTTTCTTTTGCTGTGCAGAAGCTCTTTAGTTTAATGAGATCCCACTTGTCAGTTTTGGCTTCTGTTGCCATTGCTTTGGTGTTTTAGTCGCTAAGTCTTTGCCCATGTCTATGTCCTGAATGCTGTTGCCTAGGTTTTCTTCTAGGGGTTTTATGGTTTTAGGTCTTATGTTTCAGTCTTTTTTTTTTTTTTTTTTTTTTTTTTTTGAGGCGGAGTCTCGCTCTGTCTCCGGACTGGAGTGCAGTGGCCGGATCTCAGCTCACTGCAAGCTCCGCCTCCCGGGTTTACGCCATTCTCCTGCCTCAGCCTCCCGAGTAGCTGGGACTACAGGCGCCCGCCACCTCGCCCAGCTAGTTTTTGTATTTTTAGTAGAGACGGGGTTTCACCGTGTTAGTCAGGATGGTCTCGATCTCCTGACCTCGTGATCCTCCCGTCTCGGCCTCCCAAAGTGCTGGGATTACAGGCTTGAGCCACCGCGCCCGGCCGTTTCAGTCTTTAAACCATCTTGAGTTAATTTTTGTATAAGGTGTAAGGAAGGCATCCAGTTTCAGTTTTCTGCACATGGCTAGCCAGTTTTCCCAGGACTAATTATTAAATAGGAAATCCTTTCCCCATTGCTTGTTTTTGTCAGGTGTGTCAAAGATCAAATTGTTGTAGATGTGTGGCATTATTTACGAAGCCTCTGTTCTGTTTCATTGGTCTGTATCTCTGTTTTGGTACCAGTACCATGCTGTTTTGGTTACTGTAGCCTTGTACTAGAGTTTGAAGTCAGGTAGCATGATGCCTCCAGCTGTGTTCTTTTTGCTTAGGATTGTCTTGGTTATATGGGCTCTTTTTTGGTTCCATATGAAATTTAAAGTAGTTTTGTCTAATTCTATGAAGAAAGTCAATGGTAGCTTGAAGGGGATAGCATTGAATTTATAAATTACTTTAAGCAGTACAGTCATTTTCATGATATTGATTCTTCTTTTCCATGAGCATGGAATGTTTTTCCATTTGTTTGTGTCCTCTCTCACTTTCTTTAGCCGTGGTTTATAGTTCTCCTTGAAGAGGTCCTTTACATTCCTTGTAAGTTGGATTCCTAGGTATTTTATTCTCTTTGTAGCAATTGTGAATGGGAGTTCCCTCATGATTTGGCTCTCTGTTTGTCTGTTATTGGTGTATAGGAATGCTTGTGATTTTTGCACATTGATTTTGTATCCTGAGACTTTGCTGAAGTTGCTTATCAGCTTAAAGAGATTTTGGGCTGAGACGATGGGGTTTTCTAAATATACAATCACATCATCTGCAAACAGGGACAATTTGACTTCCTCTTTCCTATTTGAATACCCTTCATTTCTTTCTCTTGCCTATTTCCCTGGCCAGAACTGCCAGTACTATGTTGAGTAGGAGTGGTGAGAGAGGGCATCCTTTTCTTGTGCCGGTTTTCAAAGGGAATGCTTCCAGTTTTCTCCCATTCAGTATGATATTGGCTGTGGGTTTGTCATAAATAACTTTTATTATTTTGAGATGTGTTCCATCAATGCCTAGTTTATTGAGAGTTTTTAGCATGAAGGGGTGTTGAATTTTATGGAAGGCCTTTCTTTTGCATCTATTGAGATACTCATGTGGTTTTTGTCGTTGGTTCTGTTTCTGTGACAGATTATATTTATTGATTGGAGTATATTGAACCAGTCTTGTATCCCACGGATGAAGCTGACTTGATCATGGTGGATAAGCTTCTTGATGTGCTGCTGGATTTGGTTTGCCAGTATTTTATTGAGGATTTTCTCATTGATGTTTATCAGGGATATTGGCCTGAAATTTTCTTTTTTTGTTGTGTCTTTGCCAGATTTTGGTATCAGAATAATGCTGGTCTCATAAAATGAGTTGTGGAAGAGTCCCTCTTTTTCTCTTGTTTGGAATAGTTTCAGAAGGAATGGTACCAGCTCCTCTTTGTATCTCTGGTAGAATTCGGCTGTAAAACTGTCTGGTCCTGGATTTTTTTGGTTGGTAGGCTATTTGTTACTTCCTCAATGTCAGAACTTGTTATTGTTCTATTCAGGAATTTGACTTCTTCATGGTTTATTCTTGGGAGGGTGTGTGTCCAGGAATTTATCCATTCCTTCTAGATTTTCTAGTTTATTTGCCTAGAGATGTTTATAGTATTCTCTGATGGTAGTTTGTATCTCTGCTGGATCAGTGATGATATCCCCTTTATCATTTTTTTATTGTGTCTATTTGATTCTTCTCTCTTTTCTTCTTTATTAGTCTGGGTAGTAGTCTATTTTATTAATCTTTTCAAAAAACCATCTCTTGAATTTATTGATTTTTTGAAGGTTTTTTCTTGTCTCTCTCTCCTTCAGTTCTGCTCTGATCTTAGTTATTTTGTGTGTTCTGCTAGCTTTTGAATTTGTTTGCTCTTGCTTCTCTAGTTCTTTTTATTTTGTTAGGGTGTCGATTTTAGATCTTTCCTGTTTTCTCCTGCGGGCATTTAGTGCTATAAATTTCTCTCTTAACACTGCTTTAGCTGAATCCCAGAGATTCTGGTACGTTGTGTCTTTGTTCTTATTGGTTTCAAAGAACTTCTTTATTTCTGCCTTAATTTTGTTATTTACCCTATAGTCACTCAGGAGCAGGTTGTTCAGTTTCCATGTAGTCGTGTGGTTTTGAGTGAGTTTCTTAATCCTGAGTTCTAATTTGATTGCACTGTGGTCGGAGACACTGTTTGTTATGATTTACATTCTTTTGCATTTGCAGAAGAGTGTTTTGCTTCCAATTATGTGGTCAACTTTAGAATAAGTGTGATGTGGTGCTGAGAAGCATATATTTTCTGTTGATTCGAGGTGGAGAGTTCTGTAGATGTCTATTAGTTCTGCTTGGTGCAGAGCTGAGTTCATGTCTTGAATATCCTTGTTAATTTTCTGTCTTGTTCATCTGTCTAATATTGACAGTGGGGTATTGAAGTCTCCCACTATTATTATGTGGGAATCTAAATCTCTTTTTAGGTCTCTAAGAACTTGCTTTATGAATCTGGGTGCTCCTGTATTGGGTGCATATATATTTAGGATAGTTAGCTCTTCTTATTGCATTGATTCCTTTACCATTATGTATACCTTTCTTTGTCTTTTTTGATCTTTCTTGGTTTAAAGTCTGTTTTATCAGAGACTAGGATTGCAGCACTTACTTTTTTTTTGCTTTCCATTTGCTTGATAAATCTTCCTCCATCCCTTTATTTTGAGCCTATGTGTGTCTTTGCACGTGAGATGATCTCCTGAATACAGCACACCTACGGGTCTTGAATCTTTATCCAGTTTTCCAGTCTGTGTCTTTTAATTGGGGCATTTAGCCCATTTACATTTAAGGTTAATATTGTTATGTGTGATTTTGATCTTGTCATTATGATCCTTGCTGGTTATTTTGTCTGTTAATTGATGCAGTTTCCTTGTAGTATCAATGGTCTTTACAATTTGGTATGTTGTTGCAGTGGCGGGTACTTGTATTTTCTTTTCATATTTAGTGCTTCCTTCAGGAGCTCTTGTAAGGCAGGCCTGGTGGTGACAAAATCTCTCAGCATTTGCTTGTCTGTAAAGGATTTTATTTCTCCTTCACTTATGAAGCTTAGTTTGGCTGGATATGAAAGTGTGGGTTGAAAATTCTTTTCTTTCACATAAACATTTTTAAATTCATGGGGCTGGGTTGATGCAGTAATAATGTCACTTTGTCCTGTCTCCCATATTATTCCCCAAAGACAGCAATTATAGAGGGCATTTCATTTCATCTGCTCTGCTACGGTAGATAGCATATGCACACAGGCAAGACATTATCCCAACACAAATTTTCCGTACTGAGTTTAGCTTCACAAAAATCTCATTTAAATGCCTTGCCATGGAATTAGTGACAAATTTTAATGTAATGTATCTCTTGTGGGGCTTCATGTCATATGCAAGGCAAAGACAGAAAATATGGGAAACTAGAAGGAGACACATCAGTTGTGATAAGACAGTAGGCTCAGGAGTTAAAGTGTGTTGGAGGAGGAAGAGATAGAGGGATCAGAGAGGAGTCACGGAAATGCAGGAGGTAGAAAGCAAGGCAGTTAGGTACCATCAAGTTCCCACAACATGCTGTTCCTTCTGCTTATTAGGACATAAAGCCTTTTTAATACAATTTTTTTTTTAAGTTGCTTTCCACCATTACATTGTAGACTCAATGATGATATGGACTGGTTTTATTTCAAGAGTTTAACATAGTCTTTGACATATAGTAAATTCTTAAAAATTTTGACTGGACATTTAGATAAGTAGATAGATGGAAGGATGGATGATCAGAATATAAAGGAGACTAGAGAAGAGCAGAGGTTATCAAATAGAAGCTGTCAAAGCACCTAATTTCCCCAGCGCTTTCCAGGGCTGACTGGAGCTACAGAGTTTCCTGGGATTCGTGGATGGAAGGAGTTTCTCCCGTGAGAAGGAGAAGATGGAAGGAGGCATATCACTAGTCAGAAGGTGGAGTTGAGTATGATAGAGATGGAAGTTGGAGTATATCATCAACTGTGAGCCAGAATCAATATCTAAATCTTGGGTTGGAAAGTAGCTTCAAAAAAAGTTAGACAGTTCAGGGTACTTACAGATATCATTCACAGGGGACTTAAAACAGAGCATGTGTTGCTTACAGGGTACTTATAAAACAAATAGTTCAGGGTATTTATCAAAAATGGATACTGCTACCTCATCAGATTTGATGTGTCTATCCCAGGAGGATTTGTGGGAGGACTGGCTCTTTTGTAGAGTCAGCAATGAGGGAGATACTCCCATTTCCAGAACCCTCTTTTAGACTCATCCGAGGGGTGCAGACACTAAATTCCAGAGTACGTGTTCTATCCCATACGCTGTCACCATGTCACCACCTAGTACTTGAAAGTCCTGAGACTGGAAATAGTTTAAGCAAGAGTTCAGAAGACCTTCGACAACATGTTCATGTTACCAATCTTAGATTCTGGAACCTGGAAGATGTACCGAACAGAGTCTTAGTTGGCCAGATGGAGCAGAGAGTCATAAAAACAGGTTGGACAAAATAATAGAGGGTAGGTGATTGGAGCTGCAAACTGTAAAACTAGAGCTGACTATAGGTATTAACTTGAAAGACTCACGTTACCATCCTCTGGTTTTAGCAGATGCAAGGGCTTTTTGCACATTATCTCCCATTCTAGATTCTCTGCTGACACGTTCCCTATTATTGGATGCAAGAGAGAGTATGTCTTCCATGTCTTCTTAAATACTCTGACCACTGAGGAGGTGAGGTGTTTGGTGTAAGGAGTTTGGAGGAAAAATCGATACTTTTGAAAGAGGACAGTCTGTGTAGAGAAGCAGGGTAAGTTATTACAGGCAAAGTTTAGGTCTTGGAAAGCATCTGGATTGACTGGCTAGTTTTATTATCTGCAATATTCTAGGGCTCAGTTGACCACTCCAGGTTGCTGTTGGCCCAAGAGAGGTACCTGATAGTCTGATTGGTATGGATGTGTAAGCCCAAACTCAGAGAGCATTTTCCAAAACAAGAATGTGGAAACAAGAAACCAAAACAAGAAACCAAAGGGCATAGTCAGAGATCAGAGAGTTGGGCAGTCTGTGAAAGTAGATCTTTTTGATGAAGACAGTTGCTATGGGTGATAAAGAGGCGTAGCAGTGGAATATTGGTACCTAGAAAATATGCCGGTTTGGCAAAAGCATGTAACATTATTGGGATGATGTCTTGGCCATCAGGAAGCCAAGCACTTAAAATATATCTTGCTAATAATATCCCAGGATGTTTGAGATGACAGAAATTGTGGCAGGTCTTTAGGCCTCTCTGAGCCATCTCTAATCCAAGGGTATCCATTCTAAATACTTGGGTATTTTGAAGCATGCCCCATGAGGTGTTGGAAGAACCTAAGATCATGTTTTGGGCTTCTAGTAGGCTTGGTGGCCTGACATGTTGGTAGATGTCACAACTAGATCAGTTGCCTTTGTGTAGCTGTGAATTTCCACCAGGCATTGTTATGCATATGCATTAGTGATGGCCTGGTTTGGATTGTCTTGCTTTCCTAGGATTGGGGTGGGCTAGATGACACATAGTTTTCTAGGAAAAGTATTTTTCTAGGTGTGGCGACCTCAGCTCTCTCCCATTTGAGGATTCTTGTAATGTTTCTGCCTGTCAATTTTGCTTAGAGCAAAGGGAAGGAAGAATTTAAATCAAAGATCTCAGGCCATCTGGCACAGAGCATTTCCAGTGATTACAGAATCTGGTCTAAGACTACCAGAAACACATGTGCAGTTGAGCAAAGCGGTTTTACTCCTTGTTGAAGTCAGCGAGACTGCCACCATGGGGAACTGCGCCTCAGTAAGAATATTAGAAATGACCTGCAAGTGTTGGTTAGGTGATTTTGGAGAGGGTCCCAGGAAATGTGGGTTTGCCCAGGATTGAGGGCTGTTAGAAAGTGGGAAGAATCTTATAATTGGGCATCTCGATAAATCTTACATAGAAGGAGGGCAAGACTAAAGCAAGGCTAAAGCTATAATTGGTGGACAAGCAACTGTCACTCATATTAGCCAGGAGAGGGAGATTTGACATTTTGTGGTTTGCATAAAGACCTTGTACTTTGTCTGTGTTTAGACAAGCATTATGAAGTGATCCTGTTTAGTCTCACTTCATCAAGGTCACAGAGTGATCTTGTCTGATGCTGGCGGTCCGTTAGATAATTTTTGTTCAGTAACAGAGCACCTGGTGTAGCTGTGACCACCAGGCCTGCTTTCACAACACTGAGGCTTAGCTGTGTCAGGCCAGTTCTCCATATTAGGAGATGCTTTTTTCTCTTTCACCTGTCTTGTCAAAACTACTGTAGGTTGCAAAGGTCCTATTTGAGTCAGGGAGCATAAATGTTTCAAATGAAGAGAATTCAGTGAAGGGACTATTTCCAGAGAAGTGGGCCAGATTAGGGAAACAATAACATAAAGGCAAGGAACCCAGAGACCAGCAACAATGGCAAGCCATTACCACTGCCACCACCACTCCTCCCCAGAGCTGATGGAATAAGGGTAGAAATTACCTCTATTGGAATCAGTGAGAACTGGAACCCTGGTGGAGGGGCTGCCTTCCAGAAACTAGGCTGTTGAAGACATGTAGCAATTGTCAGAAATGCTTTGGTGGAGCAGGAGGGATGTGGAGAGCCATATCCATTCCTTCTCTCTTTTGCTAGTGCCTTCCACTGGCAATAACATAAGCAGGAGCCAGGAGCAAGGTAGCTTAGGTTATACAGTCAGAGCTTCCTGGGGCATTGAACAGGGCAGAGAAGAGCAGAGAATCAATACAGGAGTGGGCATGGAAAATGAGAAATAACCAGCAGAGCCTTCAGCAGGTATCCTGCATTTTCATAAAGGACCAGAGAGATACAATAATTGATGGCCAGATTTGGTAAGGTCACTTATTGAAGTTCACGTACAGCAACCACATTGTTCTGCCAACTCACTGGTCATTAAAAACATAGGCTTTGGATTTGAAAGGGGTGAGAATGAGGTCCAAACAGTACCCCAAAAGAGCTCTAATGAGCTTATTATATTTGAAAGGTTCAGGGGTTGGAGGCTTCAAGATGACTTTGAGATTGAATAGGGCTATGTTTAGGCCTCAGAGTTTAATTCTTGGAGAAGGAAAAGCTCACAATGATTGGTCTTGCTCTCACAGTTGGGGTACCAGATACTACTACTTTGTCAACCTGAAGATATGAGACTCAGAGGTGAAAGCTAACACAGAGTGAGTGAGCAAAAGCCATTCAGCCTATGATAAAAATGGTAAAGATTTTAAATTCCAGAATTGGAGATGGTTTTTCAGTAATACAATTTATCCTGTAGGAAAAATACCTGGAACATCCTATTTAGTGATTTTTTTTTGATTTTTTTTTTTGAGACTGAGTCTTACTCAGTCACCCAGGCTGGAGTGCAATGGTGCAATCTCAGCTCACTGCAACTTCTGCCTACCAGGTTCAAGCAGTTCTCCTGCCTCAGCCTCTTGAGTAGCTGGGACTACAGGTGCGTGCCACCATGCCCAGCTAATTTTTTGTATTTTTAGTAGAGATGGGGTTTCACTGTGTCCACAAAGGAGCAGGATGGTCTCGATCTCCTGACCTTGTGATCTGCCCACCTCAGCCTCCCAAAGTGCTGGGATTACAGGCATGAGCCACCACGCCTTCCCTATTTAGTGATGTTATAAGGGTAACCAGGATTTGTTTTGATTAAGTATGGTAAGAAAGAATTAGTTATACTCACAGATCCTTAGAAACAGGAGGCATGGCATGCCACATAGGGGCTTACATGGGGAAGCACTGAGGTTTGTCAGGAGGCAGAGGGAGTGAGGGGAAAACATGGGTTCTGGAGCAGAGGAACTGTGTCAACCTGGCTGGGCCATGGTGCTCAAATAGTTGGTCAAACATTATTCTGGGTACTTTCATGAAGGTGTTTTTTGCATGAAGTTAACATTTAAGTTTGTGGACTTTGCATAAAGTAGATTACTCTCCAAAATGTGGGTGGTCCTCATGCAATCAGTTGAAGGTCTTAATAACATAAAGACTGACCTCTCCTGAGCAAGGAGGAATTATGATAGCAGACGACCTTTGGACTTGAACTGCAACTCTTCCCTGGGTCCCCTGCTGATACGGTTTGTCTCTGTGTCTCCATCCAAATCTCATCTCAAATTGTAATCTTCAGATGTTGAGGGAGGGACCTGGTGGGAGGTGACTGTATCATGGGGATGGTTTCCCCCATGTTGTTCTCATGATAGTGAGTGACTTCTTATGAGAGCTGCTGGTTTTAAAAGTGTCTAGCAGTTATGTCTTCACTCTCCTCTCTCCTGCCACCATGTAAGACGTGCCTTGCTTTCCCTTTGCCTTCCGCCATGATTGTAAGTTTCCTCAGACCTCTCCAGCCATGGGGAGCTGTAAGTCAATTAAACCTCTTTTGTTTATAAATTCCCCATTCTCAGGTAGTATCTTTATAACCGTGTGAAAATGGACTAATACACCTGTCTGCTGGCCTACCCTGCAGATTTTGGATTTACCAAGGCACCACAATCACATGAACCAATTCTGTTTTTAAAAAACTCTCTGTATTATAACACAATCCCCAACTTACAACGGTTCCCAGTACAATTTTTCAACTTTACAATGGCACAAAAGTGATACGCATTTAGTAGAAATCATACTTAATGTATTCACACAACCACTCTGTTTTTCACTTTCAGTACAATATTCATTAAATTATGTAAGATATTCAACACTTTGTGTTAGGTTATTTTACTCAGTTGTAGCTGAATGTAAGTGTTCTGAGGACATTTAAAGTAGGGTAGGGTAAGCTATGATGTTCAGTAGGTTAGGCATATTAAATGAATTTTTGACATGATGTTTTTAACTTATGGTGTTTTTATTGAGACATAACTTCATAATAAGTCAAGCAGCATCTGTATTCATCTATCCTCTTGGTTATGTTTCTGGAGAACTCTGACTAATACACTGGTCCTAGAGTGATGAGGACAGATGGATAGGGGTGTGCAGTAAGAAAGATCAATACAGGAAGTGGCTGGGTCTGGCTCTGGAACGGTTAGTTTACACTTGGAAAGCGTGCTCCTGGGCAAGTTATTTATTATCTCTAGGAACTGGCTAATCTTGGGAGCTGTAGTCCTTCCAGAGAGAGCAAGGCGCCAGATGTCATAGCCTCAAAATACAGAAAATAAGGAGACGTGGTTAATACAAGTGAGAAAGGTGGGGGCTATGGACACTTACAGAATAGATTGGTGCCGTTCATATCTTCAAACAAAAATACTTTAGTAGATATGTCTGAGAAGCTTCTTCATGCGCCAAGATAAACAAGGACCCTGCTCTCAACACACTTACATTAGAATTGAATGAGTGTCTGGAAATAAGCAACTGGCATTTTCAAGTCTAGAAAGCCTACTAAGAGGCTGGCAAAAAATAACTTGCCTGACTATGTGCTGAGGCCAGTAACTGATGTGGAGAGAGGCTTGGCTAGGGGAATATAAATTCTGGGGAATTCAGAGCAGACCTGGTGGGGTCAAGAGCAATATCGAGTTACTTCTTCAGAACCAAGGTCATTCTGACTGAGATCGTCTTTTAAATGAGCAAGAAGAATGCAGCACAGAAGATGCTGTTGCAGAAGAGCTGCCAGAAGTGTTGCCAGGTTGTAATTCTAGGAGTGGATCAGTTGGGTTAGGGACTGCACCAACTATTGGAAAAGTAAACACTTCTGAAAAACGCTGCCTTTTAATTAATTTATCTACGGGTCCTGTGATCTTGCTCTCATACTGCTTTGTCTAATTTCCTGTGGTAGACATGGCTAGCTGTTTACCAAATTAGTTTCCTCAAGCAATTAATTTTCCTGGGCAGAGTTAGATCACATTTTCCAGACTCTTTTGCAGGTTAAGTGTGGCCATAGGACTGAGTTGATGGAATGTGAGCATAAGTGATAGGTATCGTTTCTAAGCTAAGGCTTTTAAAAAAAGAGGAAGGCCGGGTGCGGTGGCTCAAGCCTGTAATCCCAGCATTTTGGGAGGCCGAGACGGGCGGATCACGAGGTCAGGAGATCGAGACCATCCTGGCTAACACGGTGAAACCCCGTCCCTACTAAAAAATACAAAAAACTAGCCGGGCGAGGTGGCGGCGCCTGTAGTCCCAGCTACTCGGGAGGCTGAGGCAGGAGAATGGCGTGAACCCGGGAGGCGGAGCTTGCAGTGAGCTGTGATCCGGCCACTGCACTCCAGCCCGGGTGACAGAGCGAGACTCCGTCTCAAAAAAAAAAAAAAAAAAGAGGAAAGCCTCCTCCATGCTTTTATGGTTAACTGGGATGGCAATCCCCAGGATGATCTTGCCAATCCTAGGCTGAAGATGGCAGGTGCAATGTCGGCATGGGTCCCTGAATAACTGCGTGGAGGAAAGTTGGCCTGCAGACCAGGAACACCTATCTTGGACTATTATGTGAAAAAAAAGAAAATCTTCTATGGTTTTAGAACCATATTCATGTTAGGTCCATTTGTTATCATGACTTTAACATGATAAAGGGTCAGTCTCAGTCAGAATGACCTTGATTCTGAAGGAGTAACTCTATATTGCTCTTGACCCCACCAGGTCTGCTCTGAATTCCCCAGAATTTATATTCCCCTAGCCACGCCTCCCTCCACATCAGTTACTGGCCTCAGCACATGGTCAGACACGTTATTTTTTGCCACCCTTTTAGTAGGCTTTCTGGACTTGAAAATGCCAGTTGCTTATTTCCAGACACCCTTTATCATGTTAAAGTCATGATGCTTTATACTTATAGTGTAAGTATAAATAAAGATGTTTTTCTCTGCTTATCAAGGGCAAAGAGACCATTTCCCCCTTTCTCCCTTAAAATGTTTTCTTGGAAGCCATAATAAATCTGAGTGTTTATTCTAACCTTTGCAATAAAGATAAATCTTTTTAGATATTAAGCCTAGTCTTCAGGTTCTACAATATAGAGATATCTCTAAGGTCATGAGATAGCTGTTTATGTAGAAGTGTACCCCCGGAATTAGCTCAGAAGCATCTCAGGAGGTCAGCAGAAATTGTCACACACTTCAGCCTCTTTATCTCTTGAGGAAATAAGGGAAGTTTTAATTGCTCTTTCTAATACTTTACTGTATAAATTTGTGTGAAATTCTGTCCAGACTTTGTAGTCACATTTTTATGACCTTACATGTGTATAAATCTGCTAATGCTTCCCAATAATAGTGTTCTCTTTCTTTCTTCAATATTGGTGTGGAATGGTCTTTTTGTTGGCAAGATTATTTTATGTCCCCAACAACTGACTAGACATTGACATCAGAAGTAGGACTCTGCTTTAATGAAAACTGAAAATATGTGGGTTCTGCTTAGTAGGCAAGCATCTGCTGAGGAGTAAACAAATATTCAGAGGCTGGAAAGATGACAACCCATGGCATAAAGTGGCAAAAAATTTTGGTAATATTGTCACTTTCAGCAACTTGGAAGTCAAAATAAGTGCCTTCTAAATCTTGAGTTCTAGGGGAATAGGTAAGAAAAAGCCAGTGCATCTGTGTGTGCATTGTGTGTGTTACTGTGTTTAGCAAGGTATTGTAAAGAAGAAATAAGTACCTGTAAGGATTGGCTGATTTAAAAGCATAAATACAAGGTGATAGCAATCTAGAAATTTGGATCTGAAAAGCCAACTGCTTCTGGAATCCAAACAGCAAGAAATATAAAGACTTTGAACAAGAAAAGGTCTATAAGGACTTACAGAGAAACTCAATACTGTAGCACAGATCAAGTTAAGAATGTTCTCTTCCTGCCCAAACCTGTTGTTTTAGATATATTTTGGTATGCTTTAAGTTTAGAGAGTTCAGCACAGGGGTAAGGAAGCAGACAGGTACAGAGGCCTGAGCACTCTGTCTGGAAAATAACTTTGGGTATGGTAATTCGCACATGGAATTGACTGGGAGTAAATAGATCAGGAGCCCATTATATTTTTGAAGGAAATGCATTGCTAAAAGAAACAAGCCTGCACTTTAAAAGTCTTGACTGTGAAAACTTTTAAGCCTCCAGCTTCCCAGATGGGAGAGTTAGGGGCCATAGAAAATAATAGTCTAGGGAATTCCTCCCAGAAATTGAGTCCAAGGTTTGTTACGAATTTTCTCCATGATAGAACAAGAGTCCTTTGTAAGACCCGTCCATCAGTATTCCATCGTTGCCATGGACCAGTGAGTCCTGAGTTTCCCCTACTTTCTTATCCTGAAGGGGAACCTTTCTTTGGATCCTGTGCCTTGGCCCATCCAAGGCACAGTGATACTCATATCACAAGAGATCTTGGTGCTGAATTGCATTCGGTTATCCTTTTTCTCTTCTCCAAGCATGTTTGGCTTTTCAAGACTTTCAGAAATGGATTTTTTTTTCTTTGGGACAGAGATAGACTTCAAGTTTGGAACAAAAGACTGAGATATAACTGGGCTACACACATATCACATTAATTTGGCTAAATAAATACAGCATGGGAATGATACCACTAGTAACGCAGTCTTTTCAAATGACCTTTATGCTTCCATTTTTCATATTTAGGTTTTGATCCCAAGTCCTGACAGTAATGTATTTATTTTCTTCGCTTTCTGCTTCCATGAAGGAGTCTAGTTTACTGAGTATATGCATAGGTTATTATTATTATTATTATTATATTTTTTTTTTTTTTGAGACTGAGTCTCGCTCGGTCACCCAAGCTGGAGTGCACTGGCCAGATCTCAGCTCACTGCAAGCTCCGCCTCCCGGGTTCCCGCCATTCTCCTGCCTCAGCCTCCCGAGTAGCTGGGACTACAGGCGCCCGCCACCTCGCCCGGCTAGTTTTTTTTTTTGTATTTTTTAGTAGAGACGGGGTTTCACCGTGTTAGCCAGGATGGTCTCAATCTCCTGACCTTGTGATCCGCCCACCTCGGCCTCCCAAAGTGCTGGGATTACAGGCTTGAGCCACTGCACCCGGCCTTATTATTTATTTTTTACTATAGGGTGTTTGTCGTGAGCTACAAAGCCAAAAAAAGCTACAGTGTCCTTGCGGAAAATGTGTGCTTTGCTTCTTACACTATGGGGGTGGGGTGACCCACAGTTGCACTGGCTTAATCATGCCTGCACCTGGCAATCAATCACTCTTCTGGAAACTGCATCCCATTAGGCATCAGCACAAAAAGCACTCTTGCCAAGTAGAAACAGGGCAGAAAATGCAATTCTGGTCTCTGACAGTGATTGAACATAGACTATGCCAAATCTCTGCCTGATGTCCCTAAATACAAAACATGCAGGGAAAATTTGCTGAATGAGTGGCTCATACTCCTTTAGATCAAAGCTGCCATGCTCTTTTCATTATACAGCTTGTCCACAGCAAGTAGAAAGGACACATAGCTAATGCTCTATGTTCCCCTGAAGAGGTATAATGTGATAAGAGAGGTATACTCCAAGGACACAGTTCAATAGTAAAGAATTGGGACCTGAATACCCCCATCCATGTACTAGAATTTTCTGAGAGTAGAAATATCCTGCAAATTTAACCCTCTCCTCCTCCACTTAATCTCTCAACTGCCTACCTCATTTGGTCTCCTCCCCAAAAGCCTACCCTTCGGCCCTGGTATGGGCTATAGGTCCCTCCTGGAATCAAATCGCAGAATGTTGGCATAGGAAATCCCCATGAGTAATTTTGCTTCATCATCTTTTTTTAGGACTGGGAAACTAAGCCCAAGAGTGATGAAGCAATTTAAGTCCAAGAGTGATGAAGCAAACAGTCAGTAAGTGGCACATTCTGGAGTGAAACGCCAGGATCCCGTCTCCCAGTCTAAAGCTTTCCTTCTATGTACAGATCCTTTTCCATTTACATTCAGATTCCTGAATGTTGGCAGCACTTTATCTACTGAATCGAGGAGGTACTGAACACAATTCCAAGTTTTAATGGTGCTGAAGGGACACATAAGAGACTACCTCAGTGCTCTGTTTAAAGAGAAATTAATAATACTTCTTATTTTATGAATTGCATCATTTATACTCATAGATCTTCAAACAAAAGTTTGTTGCTTGATAATCTGGAGTGAGAAGTATTGGCTTATCAAAATAATTTATCCTAGGGAGAGGGAAGTTAGCAATTGTAGAGCTACATGCTAATCACAAAATAACTGTCACCATTGATAATTATTTGATTCATTAGCTAATATATTCTTCACTCATTTCATATGTTTATATGCAGTGCCTGTGATGCCTGCAAGATATTATGCTAAGGTTCCCGGGAAACACAAAAGTAGGTAAACGTAGGTAAAGTGGGTAAGGTTCCTGGGAAACACAAAGGTAGGTAAAGTCACTTCTGCCCTCAACAAGCTAGCTCCTAGTTTTTTAAGAACTAAGTGATGGATATTCAGCAGGGAATTTTGATTCAGTAGGAGGGGACAGCACTTAATCACTTCTGGAGAAAAGGGTTAGGTGGCACATTTTCCCCCGTACTCATTTTGTAAACACAGCTTTATTGAGGTTTGACTGACATGCAATAAACCACATATAATGAAAGGGACAATTTGATAAGTTCTGATATATGTAGACACCCCATCATCACTGTCAAGATGATGAACACACCCATCACCCCACAGAATTGCTAGTGCCTTCAGTCATCCCTCCCTCTTGCTCCTCTTGGGCTCCATGGCCCAATCCCTAGGAAAACAGTGACCTGCTTTCTGTCACTATAGATTGGGTTGCATTTTCATCATTTTATATAAATGGAATTATACTCTATGTACTATTTTTTTGCTTAGCTTTTTTTTCACTCAGTGTCATTATTTTGAGGTCCATATATATTGCTTTGTATCAATAGTTTATTTTTATTGCAAAGTAATAGTCTACTAAATATATACCAGAACTTGTTTATCCGTTCACCTCTTGTTGGAAATTTGGGGTTATTTCCAGTTTTTGATTGTTACAAATAAAGGTCTAAATATTCATATATTTATGAAGTCTTTATTTACATGGACATCTGGAAATGATACATGCTTTAATTTATCTGGAGTAAATACTAGGGAGTGGAATGGCTGGGTCATATGGTAGCTGTATGTTTGCTTTTTAAGAAACTGACAAACTGTTTCCAGAATGGCTGTACCGTTTTTTAATTCTCATCAGCAACGTATGACAGTTCTAGTTGTTCCACCCCTTTCCAAAAATTGGTATGGTCAGTCTTTTTGGTCAATCTTTTTTCACTTCAGTTATTCCAAAAGTTTTCATTCATACCCACTGACAAGCAGAGAGGATGGCAGCCACTTTGGAAAAAACCTGAATCTCATCTGCCATTTGCATTTAGACAGATACACCTGATACTCTGCAGAGAGCGAGACGAAGTGACTCATTGAAAATAATTGATCACAGAGAAAGGAGTCTTCACAGGGAGCCATCCTTAGTAACAGAGCCAGAGGAAATTGCAAGTCCTGAGAATCACGTGGTTGAGAAAACAGACTGATGCTCCTCCACTTTTGTAAACAGGGGAGAGAGTTGTTACATCCGGGAAGCCTGAAGCCTCAGCATGTGCAGGCAGTCTTGTTGAGGATCTCTTACCGGCCCAGGTATTGCACAGGTGTGTTGTCTCTTTTACATAAGCGTGATAGCAGACATCTCTGTGGCTGAGTTGTTCCCATTCTACCAACACTGAACGTAGCAGCTCTCCAGCTCCACCAGGCCCCAGGTGATGGCAGTGCTGCTGGTGTGTCTCAGTTCCAACTCTAAGTGACACCACTGAAGAAGTGTTGAGGCTCAGGCTGATTGAGGGGGTAATGTTTAATCAGGACTTGATTATGGAAACGTGAAAACAGTCTTGGGGATAATTTAGAAGGAACTGTGATTTTCTTTTGATATTTTGCAAACAGTCAGGAAGAGGGTCACAGTCAATGATATTTGGCAGAATAGGTGGGACTACATCTATACTCACTGGAGGTAACATACACTTGTAGTCAGTAAGCCCAATAGCATTTCAAAGGGCTGTAAGAAATGGATACAGATAGCAGACATTTATTGAAAACTTAATGATATGCCAGGTGGTATTGAGAGCACTTTAAGTGGAGGAACTCATTTAATCTCATAACACAGGACATTTTATGTTGGGCTGCAAACCTAACATAACTGGCTGCAAAGCCAAAAAAGGCTGAAGTGTACTCATAGAAAATGTGTGTTTTTCTTCTTAAACTATGAGGGTATAGTGACACACAGATGCATTTGCTTTATCATGGCTGTATCTATGATCTACTATCGACATTATTATCTCCATTTTTCAGGTGAGGAAACAGACTCATAAGCTTAAGTGAATTGCACAAGGTCACATAGCTAAGAAATGGCAAGTCAAGTTTAGAATCAAGGCAGTCTGGCTCCAGAAACCACGTTCTCAATTGCTCTGCAGTGTTGACCTCAGCGAGAAATGCAAAATAATCCAGAATTCAGGGAAATGTCATATTATTTTTCAATGAAGGAATAGGAAGGGATTCATGCAAGGTATAATATTTTAAATGATACCTTGAAAGAAAAACAGAAAACTAAAGGTTTGGAAAGATCAGGACAGCACAAAGAGCAGTTTTGTCTGACACATTGATTATACTAATCATTTTGGATACATTTTCATTCCCTGTAAATTGACCATAATTAGTGGAGGCAAAGTATATCGAATATAACTTGGCTGGCTTATTAAAGGATACATATGGTTTATTAACTTTTAAATAGCATATTTGAGTGTTATCTCCTGTCTTCTGGCCACCATTTCTTTCAGTATAGCAAGGTGGATGGGGAAGCATGTGCTAGGAATTGGAACTGGGCTGATTCAATTCCTAACTCCACTACTTTCTGGCTGAGTGATCTTGGGAAACTTGCCGAACCTGTTTTCAGAACTGTGAAGAGTCTGATATTTCACCCTACTTGCAAGCTAACAAGTTAACTGCCACAGTTTCATGGATATTGGCAGAAGACATGAGACTCTTGAGTCAGAAACAAAGGACTTTGTTACACATGGCAACATCAGTAGCCAAAATATCAGCATTTATGCCAGTTCCCTAAGCCCCAGTTCTTACAGGGTGATGCAAAGAAGGCAGGAGATATCATCACATACAGTGGATTGTGTTATAGGAGAGGACTCCCTGGTATAGGGAACCCAGATGTTTTGTAATGGGCAGTCAGCCTGCCTGAACTTCGCCTTGAAGGAAGACATTATCTTTATTATACTGGACAATAAACAAACCTGCTTATGCCCTGAAAGAAGACACTATGCTTATTTTCCCAGTCTGTTTGCTATATATGTATCTTGAGAAGATGGTCTGGAAAAAGGGTAACCTCTGCTCACAAAACATAGAGAAACATGAGAGTCCTGTGGAAAATTGTCCCTCAACACCTCTATCTGCACAGTTTATTCACTTGTGAAAGAGGAATAATGATAACTATTCACTGGCTTGCTGCGGGAATTTAATGAGATTCTGTTTGGAAAGAACTTAGAAGGGCATCTGCCACATTTCAAGTATTCAGTAAATGTTAGTTAGTGTCATTCTTTTTGAAAACTGTGCTAAAATACATATAACATGAAATTTACCATTTTAGCCATTTTAAATTGTAGAGGTCAGTGGTATTAAATACATTCACATTGTTGTGCAACCATCACTACCATCCATCTCCAGAAAGTTTTCATCTTCACCAGTTGAAACGCTGTACCCATTAAATACCAACTCCCCACTCCTAACTTGCCCTAAAGGGAATCCAAAGGATTCTTTAGTCCAATAATCTAAAGGTCGAAGAACCTGCAGTCTGATGTCCATGGGCAAGAAGCATCCAGCATGGGAGAGAGATGAAAACCGGAAGCTTCAGCAAGCCAGCTTGTTACACCTTCTTCCACCTGCCTTTTCTAGCCGCACAGCTGATTGGATGGTGCCCCTAACAACCACCATTCTACTCTCTGTCTTTCTTATGTAAGTGAAATCATACAGTATTTGTCCTGTAGTGACTAGCTTATTTATTTATTTATTTATTTATTTTGAGACAGAATCTCGCTCTCCTGCCAGGCTAGAGTGCAGTGGCGCAATCTCGGCTCACTGCAACCTCCACCTCCCAGGTTCAAGTGATTCTCCTGCCTCAGCCTGTCGACTAGCTGGGACTGCAGGCGCCTGCCAGCACTTCTGGCTAATTTTTTGTATTTTTAGTAGAGATGGGGTTTCACTATGTTGGCCAGGATGATCTCGATCTCTTGACTTTGTGATCCACCTGCCTCAGCCTCCCAAAGTGCTGGGATTAAGGCGTGAGCCACCCTGCCCGGCTGTGACTAGCTTATTTTACTTAGCATAATGTCCTCCACATTTATGCATGTTGTGGCTTGAGTCAGTAGTTCTTTAATTTTTAAGGCTGAATAATAATCCATAGTGTGAGTATGTGTGTGTGTGTAAATATACACACACATATATAAATATATAAAATCCATATTTATATATGTAAATATATAAATGTGCTAGGAATTAGAGCACATTTATGCATTTATATATTACATAGCATATAGCACAAAGATGTATTTATATATTTACATATAAATATGTATTTTATATATTTACATATATAAATATGGATTTTTATATATTTATATGTGTATATATATTTCTATATTTAAGAGATTATTTACTTAGACCCCTATCTCTCACCATACATAAAAGTCAAATTTAAATATATTAAATACTTGAAGGCCTGAAGCTATGAAACTTCCAGAAGAAAACATAGGAAAAAGGCTTTGTGCAACTGGACTGAGCAGATTGTTTTTAATAAGACCTCAAAAGCATAAGCAACAAAAGCACAAATAGACAAGTGGGATTGCATCAAACTAAAAAGCCTCTGTGCAGCTAAGGAGACCATCAGTATAGTGAAGAGACAACTTACAGAATGAGAAAGTATCTGTAAACTTTGCGTTTGACAGGAGGTAAATATCCTGCATATTAGTCAGGGTTCTCCAGAGGGACAGAGCTAATAGGATATATGTACATATGAAAGGAAGTTTATTAAGGAGAATTGACTTACACGATCACAAAGTGAAGCCCACAATAGGCTGTCTGCAAGCTGAGCAGCAAGGAAGCCAGTAGTGGCTAAGTCCGAGTCCCCAGCTCTCAAAAGTAGGGAAGCGGACAGTGCAGCCTTCAGTCTGTGGCCCAAGGCTGGAGAGCCCCTGGTGAACCACGGGTGTAAGTCCCAGAGTCCAGGAATCATCCAGCATGGGAAAAAGATGAAAACCGGAAGATTCAGGAAGCCGGCTTATTACACCTTCTTCCACTTGCTTTTTCTAGCCACACAGCTGATTGGCTGGTGCCCACCCACACTGAGGGTGGGCCTCCCTCTAGTAGTCCACTGTGTCAAATATTAATCTCTGGCAACACCCTCACAGAGACAATACTTTGCATCCTTCAATCCAGTCAACTTGGCACTTAATATTAACCATCACATACTGAATATATAAGGAAGTCAAACAAGTCAATAGCAATCATCATCATCATCATCATCATCTGACTAAAAAATGAACAAAAGACCTGAATAGACGTTTCTCAAAAGAAGACATACAAATGGCTAACAGATATAAGAAAAAATGCTCAGCACCTCTAATCATAGGGGAAACGTAAATCAAAACCACAATGATATATCAATCACCTTACCCAGTTAAAATGGCTGTTATTTACAAAAACGAGAATCCAGAGAAAGGGGAGCTTTTATGCACTGTTGGCGGGAATGTAAATTAGCACAGCCATTATGGAAAACAGTATGGAGGTCCTACAAAAAATTAACAATAGAATTAATACATGATCCAGCAGTCCTATTACTTGTTGCGTATCCAAAACAAATGAAATCACTATGCTGAAGACACATCTGCACCCTAATGTTTACTGCAGCATTATTCACAATAGCCGAGATATGAAATCAGCCTAAACACACATGTACAGATGAATGGATAAAGAAAATGTGATGTGTATACATACACAACGGAATGCTACTCAGCCACAAAACAGAATGAAATCCTGTCACTTAGAGCAACCTGCAGGATATTACATTAAGTGAAACAAGCTAGGCACAGAAAGACAAACACCACATTATCTCACTCATATATGGAATTTTTAAAAGTTGATCTCATAGAATTAGAGAGCAGAGTATTTATTACCAAAGGCTGGGGAAGGCAAGAAGGAGGAGGGGAATGGGAGAGATTGGTCAGTGGGTGCAAAGTTACAGTTAGATTGGAGGAATAAGTTCTGGTGTTCTTGCTGTCACCACAAAGAAAAGATAAATGTTAAAAGTGAGAATATGCTAATTATCCTGATTTGATCATTAAACAATATATAAATGTACTGAAACCTCATATACTCCATTAATATGCACATTATATGTCAACTATAAATACAGAATTAATAATAATTATTTGAAGGTTCCACTAATGTTTAAATCAATCTGGAGAGAATGTTAAACATTTCTATTCTCAGTCTTTTAGAGATAAATCCAAATTACAAAACATTGATTTGTTCAAGAAAAAGCAGCCAATCCACAGCCAAATCGTAACAAGACCTTGATGGCTCATAGTTTAGTACTTAAGTATTCAGGTTGAATAAAAGTGCATAACTTCCAGTTCCATACATCAATAAGGAATGTAAACAATGTATAATCATATCATCTTTATTGATTCTTACAATTGAGGTTATAACTTGCAATATTCCTGAAAACTTTCAAAGAAGTAAAAAATTACTACTTAAATTTTACCTACTTCTTTGCTATTACTCTTCAATTATAACTACCATTAATAGGTCAACTATTACTCTTTGGAACACTTTTTGTACTTAGCAACATAAAGCATCTACTGTAACAATGAAACACCGTGTCCACTTTCTTTAGAAAATGTCAATTTCCATCTTTTAGGAAATAGAGGTATTTACTTGGCACATAGTTGGTTGACTTTCTTCTTGTCTTTTTATCTTACCTTCTCTTTTGAATATTTAGATGAATAATTTTAATTTTTTCTACTGTTCAAAAGCAACCTAGACACAACATATGTCAGCATTTTAATGAGCTTTGCTTTAATGACTAATTCAATGTGAAAACTAGTAAAAAATTGTGTTGTGAGAATGGAAATTAATTATTCAGATGCCTGAGTTAGGAGCACAATAATAGTCATGTACAGCAAAATCTTGCTTCACCAAACTTACCTAGTGGGAACTTTCAACTACAATTTCTCTTTCTTTTTTTTTTTTTTTTGGAGAATCAGAAGGATGTAGATGGCAAGAGGGCTTACTATCAAGTGAGACAGATTAAACAGTATCAACATTTATCTTTTGTCCTGAGAAATTCTAAGCTTTCCTTAACTAGTGGCTTTTTAAAAAATTATTTGTTTTAAGTGGACCATGAGCAAACTCATCTGTGCCATATTCTTAAATAGACACTCCTCACTTACCTGTTACAAATCTCATAGGAGAAAAACACATTCTTTACTTTTCTCCTCCAAATAGGGAGCCGTAACTCATTGCAAGGCTTAGCATAGGCACCTAACAGTTATCTGCAAATCAGTGAAGCAGAAAGCTATTATACTTGACAGCTAAAAAAAAGTAAGAACACAATTTAGCTTCTTTGTAAAATTATCAAAACTTTTTGTAGTCATGGAACCAACCTAAATGCCCATCAATGAAGGAGTGGATAAAGAAACTGTGGTGTTATATATATATATATATATGAAGGAATACTACTCAGCCATAAAAAGGAATGAATGAATGGTATTCAGAGACCTGGATGAGATTGGAGACGATTATTCTAAGTGAAGTGGTTCAGGAATGGAAAACCACACATCACATGTTCTCACCCACAAGTGGGAGCTAAGCTATGAGGATACAGAGACATAAGAATGACATAGTGGACTTTGGGGACACGGGAGGAAAAAAGGGTGGGAAGGGGTGAGGAATAAGACTACAAATAGGGAGCAGTGTATACTGCTCAGGTGATTAAGTGTACCAAAATCTCACAAATCACCACTAAATAACTTACTCATGTAACCAATTACCACTTGTTCCCCAATAACCTATGGAGATGGAAACAATGACAGAAAAACCTTCTTGTAGTCAATAACAGATTTTTGTAGTATTCCTCAGTCAGGTTACTTAATTATAATTCAACTACTTTAAGGAATTTGGAAAGTTTTCAATGCACATACAAACACATACATAAATACAAACGCAGGCACAAATGCATATGAATATGTACATATTTACACACACTATGGTACAACTACAAGTACATTCAGGTTAAAATACCAGAAACCAAGCAGAAAAGGGGCATAGATTAGATGTCAAAAACCTGGGGTGGTGGTGGAGGTAATGCAACGCTGGTCCTGATGATGATGGCAGCTGTTATGTATTGGTTGCTTACTATGGCTAGTCACAACGCTAGACGCCTGCTGAGTGATTCACTACATTTGAACATGATATTCATTTAGCGCTAAGATTCTCGTATCCAAGTCAAAAGGAGGAAGTGTAACAGTGAAAACTGAATATAGTTTAGGAATTTAACAGAATTAGCATTTGTGGTAGGGAAAAATCTGCTTCAAATGAACATTTCCTCATGCAAATATTATTTTACACATAGACAAGTGATAGTTGGTGATATTATTTGTCAGAAAATATAAAGAGGGATATCTGTCTCCATATGTATTTAGAAAAGAAACATAAAATTAGACAAGTAATTTAAGAACTTTTTAATAGCTTTATTGAAACATAATTCAGTCTATAAAATTGTATTTCCAGTGTACACCTCAGTGGTTTGTAGGACACATACAATTGTCATAACAATCAATTTTAGAAGATTTTCACCACCATAAAATGAAATCTCTTACTCTTTGGCAATCACTCCACAATTCCCCCATCTCTTCCACTGCCCCTGACCCAAAGCCACCATTAGTATACTTCGATCTCTATAGATTTCTCCATTCTGGACTTATAAATAAATGGAGTCATATAATTAGTGATCTTTTGTAACGTTTTTCTCTAGTTAGCATAATGTTTTTGAGGTTAATCCACATTATAGCATGTACCAGTACTTCATTTCCTGTTAAATAATTTTCCTTGTATGGATACCACTTTTGCTGATCCATTTGTTGACCGATGAGCATTTGGCTTGTTTCCATCTTTTGGCTGTTATGAAAGATGCTACTATTAACATCTCTGTAGAAGCTTTTGGGTGGACATACATTTTCATCTCTCTTGGATGCACACCTAGAAGTGCAATTGCTATGTTACATACTAACTCAAGGTTTTATCATTTGAGGAACTACCAGATTCTTCTCCACAGTGGCTGTACCATTTTACATTCTCACTACAAGTATATGAAAGTTCTGAGTTTTCCACATCCTCACCCACATTTCTTGTTAGTTTTTATTCTCATCATCCTAGTGGATGCTGATGACTAACGTCAAGTGTCTTTTCATATGCTTATTCGCCATTTGTATATCTTTTTTGGAGAAATGCGTATCCAAATCATTTGCCCATTTTAAAATTTGCTTGTCTTTTTATTATAAGAGTTTTTTAGTAGGAGTTCTTTATATATCCTGGATAGAAGTCCCTTATCAGATATGTGATTTGCAAGTATTTCATCCTATTCTATGGGTTGTCTTTATCAGAATGAGAAAGTTTCTTTCTATTCCTAGTTTTCTGAGGGTTTCTTCTTATTAAAAGGTGTTGGATTTTGTCAAATGCTTTTTCTGTGCCTATTGAAATGACCATGTGAGTTTTTTGTTCTATTGATATGAATTATTACATTAATTAATTTCTAGTTGTTGAACCAATTTCAAATTCCTGGAATAAATCCCACTTAGTCATAGAGTATAATTTTTTTAATATGTTGCTGTATTTGGTTTGCTAGTATGCCATTGAAGATTTTTGCATCCACATTCATAAGAGATGTTGTTGTGTAGTTTTAATTTTCTTGTAATGCCCTTCTCTGGTTTGGGTATCAGAGTAATAATGGCCACATAAAATGATTTGGAAAGTGTTCCTTCTCATCCTATTTTTTGGAAGAATTTATGAAAAATTGGTATTAATTCCTTTGTGAATGTTTGGTAGAATTCAGTAGTGAAGCCATCTGGGCCTGGGCTTTTTTTCATGGATAGTTTTAAAATTCTAGATCCAATCTCTTATTCTGAGTCTATTCCGAATAACTATTTCATATTGACTCAGTTTTAGTAATTTGTGTTTTTCTAGGACGTGGCCCATTTCATTTAAGTTGTCTAATTTTTTGGCGTACAATTGTTCATAGTATTTATTTATAATCTGTCTTATTTTTATAAGTCAGTGGTAATGTCCTATCTTTCATTTCTGATTCTAGTAATTTGAGTCTTTTCTCTTTCTTATTGTCAATTTTGTGGATCTTTTCTTTTTTTTTTTTTTTTTGAGACGGAGTCTCGCTCTGTCGCTGGAGTGCAGTGGCCAGATCTCAGCTCACTACAAGCTCCGCCTCCCGGGTTCACGCCATTCTCCTGCCTCAGCCTCCCGAGTAGCTGGGACTACAGGCGCCGCCACCTCGCCCGGCTAGTTTTTTGTATTTTTTAGTAGAGACGGGGTTTCACCGTGTTAGCCAGGATGGTCTCGATCTCCTGACCTCGTGATCCGCCCGTCTCGGCCTCCCAAAGTGCTGGGATTACAGGCTTGAGCCACCGCGCCCGGCCTTATGGATCTTTTCTAAGAACCAGCTTTTCGGTTCACTGATTTTATCTACTTTTTTCTATTCTATATAATTAATTTCTACTCTAATTCTTATTATTTTCTTCATTCTGCTTGTTTTAGGTTTAGTCTGTTCATACTTTTTCAGTGTCTTAAGGTGCAAAATTAGGCTATTGATTTATTTCTTTTTTTCTTAATATAGGTTTTTATTGTAATAAATTTCTTTCTAAGCATTGCTTTAGCTGCATCCTATAAGCTTTCTTATGTTATGTGTTCATTTTCATACATCTCAAAGTATTTTCTGTTTCTCTTTTAATTTCTTCTTTGTTTTATTGATTATTTAGGAGTGTGTTGTTCAATTTCCACATATTTGTGCGTTTACCCAAATTTTCCATTATTGACATCTAATTGCATTTTATTGTTGTAAAAGAACATGCTTTGCATTATTTACATTCTTTCAAATTTACTGAAACTTTTTCTCATGGTTTTACTGTGATTGACCTTAGAGAATGTTTCATGTGCACTTGAGAAAAATGCATATTGTGTTGTTTTGTAAAACATTCTGTAGATGTCTTCTAGGTATAGTTAGTTATAGTTTTTTTCTATTTCCTTGTTAACCTTATGTCTAGTTTCACCCACCATCGAAAGTGGGTTGTTAATTTCTCCAACTCTTATTGTTAAACTTTCTCCTTTTCCCTTCATTTCTGTCAGTTTTTCTCATGTATTTTTGTGATCTGTTATTAGGTGCATACATATTTGTAATTGTTATATTTTCCTCATTAATTGATCCTTTTATCATTATCAAATGTCCTTCTTTATTTTAGTAATTTTTGTATTCTAAAATATATTTGGTCTGACATTAATATAGCCACTCAAGCTTTTTTGAGATTGCTGTTTGCGTAATGTATCTTTTCCCTTTCTTTTACTTTTAATCTTTTTGTGTCTTTGAATCCAAACTGTGTCTTATGTAGATGACATGTAGTCATCTACTAGTTATGACTAGTGTGTCTTATGTAGATGACATATAGTACATGACATAGACTATCATCTATTATATGTCATCTACATAAGACATGCTCATCTACTATACGTGATCTACATAAGACAGGCTTTAGATTATGCTTTTTGTCTAGTCTGAAAATAACTACCTTTTGATTGGGTTATTTATCCATTCACATTTTATTTTTTCTATATTTAGCTATGTCTGCCATTTTACTTTTTGTTTTCCATGTCTTTTGTCTTTTTTGTTACTCTATTCCTCGCTTACTGTTTTCTTTTGCACTGAGTAAATGTTTTCTAATGTAGCATTTTAATTCCATTATATTTTCCGTCATATGTTTTGAGGTTGTCTTTTTTTTTAAATGGTTGCTCTAAAGTTTCCTACATAAATTTTAACTTATTGGAATCAGCTTTGGATTTATACTAGCTTAATTTTAGTAATGTAAAGAAATGTTACTTCTGTTAGCTCTCTATTCCCTTCTCCTCCTTGTTTGTGGTACTGTCATACATATCTATTAATGTTAAAAACCTGACAATATATTATAATTTTAATTTACTATCTTTATTTCCTTAGGCAATACAGTTTTGCTCCCATTCATCTTCTTTGTTCTCTTATTGGCAAATATATTACATGCATTACATTTCTATATGATTGTTATAGTCTCCAAAATACATTAGATACATGTTATTATTTTTTAATAAATAATACAATATTTTATTTTTATTTATTTATAATAAAATAATATTATATTTATAATATTTTATGTTGAGAGGGACTCTTGCTCTGTCTCCCAGGCTGGAGTGCAGTGACAAAATCTTGGCTCATTGCAACCTCTGCCTCCCGGATCCAAGCGATTCTCCTGTCTCAGCCTCCTGAGCACCTGGGACTACGGGCGTGCACCACCACACCTGCTTTATTTTTTTTCTTTTTAGTGGAGTCAGGGTTTCACCATATTGGCCAGGATGGTCTTGAACTCCTGACCTCAGGTGATCTGCCTACCTCGGCCTCCCAAAGTGCTAGGATTACAGGTGTGAGCTACCACATCTAGCTGATATATATATTATTTTATACAATTGCTTTTTAAATCTATTAGCAGAAGAAAGAGGAAAAACATGCATTTATAGTTTCTTTTATAATTTCTTAATTTCCTTTACCAGTACTTTGTTCTGCCAGATAAAATCTACTGTTGAGCCCATCTAGTTATTTTTATTGCAATTATGAACTTTTCAACCTCAGAATTTTCATGTGGTTATTTCTAGTAACTGGTATGTCTTTAGTGGTATTCTCTACTTGATATATTGTCATCACGCCTTCCTTTATTTCTTTAATTATGCTTCCCTTTAGTTCTGTGAATATATTTGTGATAACTGCCTTAAGATCATTTTCGGTTAGTCTGACATTGAAACCGACTTTGCAAAAATCATAACTGAGAAAATTATGACAGTGAACAATATCAGATCTAGCTGATCTCATCTTGCTTCTAACCTCTAAACTGTCCTTGTCCATTCCTGGGCATAGGCCAAACTAGCTTTGGAAAGGAATTTAGTATATCGTTTATATAACGGCCCTTCCCAAAAGGCTAACCTGTTCTTGCAAAACAAATGAAAGGCCAGCAGCCACCAAGTCAAGATGAGAGAAGCTGGAATTCTAAATATTACCAGCCATAATTCCAGAGGTCATAAGATTTGCAGCCTCCCCAGTTTCTCTTCGAGGTAACACTTGTGAACCTGAGATCGGCCTTTGGAGATGTCTTTTCAGGTTTTTGCATTTCTAACAACCTGATAGCCCCACCTGGACCTGCCAGCCAGTTCTATGGCCCCCACCCAGGAACTAACTCAGTAGAAGAGAACGGCTTCGACTCCCTATGATTTCATTCCCGAACCTAGCAGTCAGCACTCCTGATTCACCGGCCCCCTACCCACCATATTATCCTTAAAAACTCTGATCCTGAGTTTTCGGGGAGACTGATTTGAGTAATAATAAAACTCCAGTCTCCAGCACCGCCAGCTCTGAGTGAATTACTCTTTCTCTACTGCAATTCCCTGTCTTGATAAATCAGCTCTGTCTAGGCAGAGGGCAAGGTGAACCCCTTGGGCAGTTACAACATCTGGTCACTCTGAAAGGCAGTTTCTCTTGCCTTCTTTTATTTAGGTGTATCATAGTTTTCTGTTTCTTTTCATGCCTTGTAATGTTTTATTAGAAACTGAACACTTCAGATAATATATCGTAGCAATTATGGGTACTGCCAGGACTCTGGGGCTTCTAATTATTATTTATTTGTTTATCTGTTGAGTGACTCCCTAGGTTTAGTTAAATCTAGCCTGTCGGCCGGGCGCGGTGGCTCAAGCCTGTAATCCCAGCACTTTGGGAGGCTGAGACGGGTGAATCACAAGGTCAGGAGATCGAGACCATCCTGGCTAACACGGTGAAACCCCGTCTCTACTAAAGAATACAAAAAACTATTGTATTTTTTATTCAATAAATTGTATTTTTTATTCAATAGGGGTGAAGTGGCGGCGCCTGTAATCCCAGCTACTCGGGAGGCTGAGGCGAGAGAATGGCGTAAACCCGGGAGGCGGAGCTTGCAGTGAGCTGAGATACGGCCACTGCACTCCAGCCTGGGTGACAGAGCGAGACTCCGTCTCAAAAAAAAAGAAAAAAAAATCTAGCCTGTCAGCTCCATAGTGTTCAGCCTCTGATATTTGTGCTCAGGGAGATGGAACTTGGTCTATGTTCACATTCGCCCTCGGACAACAGTGGCACTTGCAGGACTCTTCTACTCTTTTCCTGACCATATCCAGCTGTTAATCTCTACTGACCTTCTAGCTGTGACTTGCCCATTGAGAGTTCTATTGTTTTCAATAATGCCCTGAGGATAAATTCTTCCTCAAACCAGTCTAATCAACTTTCAGTTCCCTTGACAGAACCCTTTCTGAGGTAAAAGTCTGATATTTGTTCTAACTCTAGAAATGTTCCTCCCAGCTGCCCTATTCCCTGGCTCTCTCCTGCAAAGTAGCTGGCTTACAGTCTAGGCTGTATCTTCATTAGACCCACGGATCTCCTCCCAACTTTGTATTACTCCAATCTCTACTATCTGCAGAGTGGCCCTAAACTTCTCCACATATCATTGCACCTAAAGTCAGTTTTAGGGAAGAGATTAGGTGTGATCTGTTATATGGCCGGCTTCTTCTCCCAGGCAAAACCTCTGAGCCAGGGCTCTGGACGTGGAGGTGGGGACAATGGCAAGCTCTCTTCTGAGTGACACTCCACTCTAGAAGCTGAGAGTTAAGTGGAAGGGGAAGAGATTCAATAGTCTGCGGTCCTCTAGGTTTGTCACTTTTAGTGTGAAACTAGCACCTCACTAGCAGAGGGCTTTTAGGGGGCTGCAGTATTTTAAGCATATCACACTCAAGGTAGAGTCTCAGATCCATGAGTGGAAATTGGGTGGAGAAATGGAGCCTCCACGCGATCACACCAACTTGGGATTTAAGCTCAGCAATGAGCAGCTGATGGCAGAATGATAAATTCCTGCTTCTCTCTGGAAGAAGCTCTCTAGCTGGGAGCAAAAGGGAGAAGGGGCTCTGTGTTCTTGGTTGCAGAAATCTCCACCTGGCTTAGCTTGGAGGGAAAAGGAAAAAAGTAATCTTTGTTCAGCTACCACAGACTCTCAGCTTTCTTACTATATGTTCATAGATGTTTCATCATTTGCTATTTACCCTTATGATGACTGTTTCCAGAGAGGCTTCAAAAGTTTGTTTTGTCTTTTAAAAAATAATTTTTGTAAGATTTTTTGGGAAACAGTTTCCTGGAGCTTCTCATACTACTGTGCCAGAAATCAGTCTCCTGAAAGCACTCGTTAATGGATATATTTCACAGTGTTCTGAAACAAAAGTTAGAGATACCTCAGAAATGTACTTGAGTTTTATAATTTCGTAAGTTATCCTAGACCCAGGCAAATTCCAGTTTGACTATTGGCCAGCAGTAATCGATTTACATAACTAGGTTCACCGTGGGCAATTTGCATAATTTACAACAATAGAATAGAAAATACCTGTTATCTAAGGAAGGACGAACCTCCTACTGAGACAGCCAAGCAAAAAGGGGTCGCTGGAGAATCTCTGACCGGCCTTCGCACTGGGAAGACGGACTGGAGCCTCCAGAAGTTTGTGCTGTTTGCAGGGGCGAGGAGCCTGCCTCTCCTGTTCCTACGTGACAACCTGGGATTCAATCTGTGAGGCGAGACACCTGCTAGCAGGACTCTATCTCACTTTGCTGAGGGTTCCTGCTTCCTCTTTTTTTTTTCACCCAATAAACGCTGTCCCACTCATCCTACAATGTGTCCACAAGCCTACATTATCCAGGTTGTGTGACAAGAACCTGGATGTTTTCTACAACACTACCCTGTGAGTACAGAAGATGAAAAGGGCTGTCTTTCTTTCTCTTTGTAGGATTCAAATCCAATTAGTTCTTGACTAGTTATTTTAACTTGGGCTAGAAAAAGAAAGAAACCTCCAGATTTTATTTTAATCAATAAATTCAGCCTTTTATTCTGACTAAAATTTTTCTTCTCCGTTTTATTGAAAAGCAAGCAAAGTGAACAGGATTAAGTTTGCAATTTCCCTGTAGTTGAAATGCTAATCCTCAGTGAAATGTCTATGAAACAGAGGCCAAACCAGGTAATCTTCATATCAATTAGGATTAGTTGTAGTTGCATGTAAGAGGAAAACCAAAATAGCATTTACTTAAACTCTCAGGATTTATTCTTCTAGCATAAAAGAAGGTAAAGTGGGTAGCAGTGCTGACATGAATACTCCAAAAAAATAATTAGGAACTCAGGCTTTTTCTCTCTCTCTGCATAAGGTCACTTCATGGTCCAATACAAGTACCAGAGCTCTGTCTTCGTACTTGTGTGTCACGCAACAGAAATGAAGAAGCAGGAGGAAAGAAGGATATTCCTCTCAGCTGCGTCAACTCCCTTTTCTGTAAACACTGATACAGACAGGACAGGGACATACTGGGTAGAAGAGGGCCGTTCCCTGGCAAGGGCCCCAGCCTCAAGCCTAGATACCTGGAGCCCTAAATAAGAACAGGTATTTCTGTTTTCATGCCCGAACAGTTAGTTGCCTTTTGGCCTGCCACACCCCCTATCCTGACCCTATATAAACTCCAAACCTCAAGCTTCAGAGTAGACCAGCAGATCAGCAGACCAGCAAACCAGTGATGGCAGAACAACGTGGCAGAGAAAGAGAGAAGAGGAGGAACATCTCGATGCCGAGGGGAGCTCAGCTGGGGGCAGTTGGAGAAGAGTCCAGCTGCTGGGTGTCCTGACTCCAGGGGAAGATGACCTTCCCACTCCATCCCCGCTGCCGGCTCCCCATCCATCTCACTGAGAACCACCTCCAGCACTCAATAAAACCTTGCAGTCATCCTTTGAGCCCGTGTGTGATACGATTCTTCTGGGACACTGGGCAAGAGCTCAGGACACAGAAGGCTGTCACACTGGCCCTTTGCCCTTACGATAAGGCAGAGGGTCCACTGAGCTGATTAACACTCAAGCCGTCTGCAGATGGCAAAGCTGAAAGAGCTTTGGAACACTGGGGTTGCAGCACCCAGTCCTAGACACTACAGCAGGGCTGAGAGCCCAAAGCACTTACCCTGGCCTCTGCACCTGCCCGTCTGCATGCTCCCCCTAGGTGTTTGAGCTGTGGGATGACACAAACAGGTGAGTCGCACCCCTGGTGCACGTCTTGTGAGAGGAAATCAGGGAACTCTCCTATTTCAATACCACAAAATTATTCTACGGTAATGCTTCCATTTTCACCTTATTGCTTAAAACATAGTCTCACAATCACACATAGCATTAGAGGAGGTTGGTAAACACAAGTTTCAGATGTGCACGTTGCCAGTTCCAGTAAAAGTGGAGAAAGAAGCAGAGAAAGCCTTTTGCTTGGGCAGTTACCCACTACAAACACAATGTGAAAAATAATCATCCATACCCCTGCTTCCTCCCACCTCAATCTATTGAAGTTGAGTGTACAGAGAAACCATGCAGAGTAAAATGTATACCTGACACTTTTTACCCAAATCTCTCTCTCAATAATCCAAAGAGAAATTTTAGTTGCTACTGGACCTCACAAAGGCCGGGACCTGGCTGAGCGTTAGGCATCCAGGTTGTGGAGTCAGTCTCTGCACGCTCAAGCATTGTGACTTCATTTTTCTCAACTGTGAAATACAGCTGTCAAGAGAACCTTCCTCAAAGGATTGGTGCGGGTTAAGGGAATGCAGGACAATTGTTAAGGATTGTCCCTAGTATATAGTGACCATTCTGTAGGAGTGAGCTGTTATTACTCTCTACAACAGCTTTCCTTGTTATTTATAAAAAAGGCTTTTAAAGACTTCAACCAAAACAGATTTATCATTCTATTCTAAGCAGAATAAGATTATATGTCCTTTTGTATGTCTAATAACATAGAGCCACACCATTGCTCTAAGGATATAACCAGGATTGTCCATGCAGGTTAGTGAGTCACCTCTCTAATAGGTGCACAGATATTTGTACACATGGCTTTTATTTGCCTTGTAGTCAATGCCCAGGTTCCATGTAGCTAAACTGAGTCTGGACATGTGGCCTCACAAATCAATGCTACCAATGGTGACAACTGGTCAATGTGCTTTGAATAGGGACAGTGTAGGA
Source organism: Trachypithecus francoisi (assembly GCF_009764315.1). NCBI lineage: Eukaryota > Metazoa > Chordata > Mammalia > Primates > Cercopithecidae > Trachypithecus > Trachypithecus francoisi. The sequence goes on from NW_022681453.1 coordinate 191,868,400, forward strand.
AAGGTTCCAGGTTACTGGTGGTAGAGGTTGGTCTTTCACTTGCATTATAAAACAGCTCTCAGGCATTGGACTCAACTTGATAATTGCTGAATAAATAAGGGCCTGTATTTCAGGCACTTTATTTAATTTGACCTTCCTGAGGAAAACAGACCAGCAGGGTTAAGATAGAAACAATATTATATTATAACTCTCTGTGCCTCTGGTGAATTTTCTATTTCATAAAGTTATTTCAAGTTCTTCACATCCTCTGAATTTCATAAGAATCCAGTAAGGTCAGCAGAACAGGAGAAAGGATTGTTTTCCGTATTTTGCACACAAGGAAACAGACTCAGTTCCTAAAGGAAGTAATATGAATTTCAACCACAGAGCCAAGACTAGAATTCAGGCCTTCTGACTACAAGCTGGTTTCTATTCAGCTCCACCAGAAAGCAAATCAGCAGGGAGGCTGCTGAATAGCTTCTGAGTTATCAGAAAGCTGAATTTGCTAGCAGCTTCTGGAACAGCAGTGACGACAGCAGGTGAGGCAGGGCAGCTGTTTTTATAAGGTTATAATTTTGTGTTAGGAGCTTCCACACATAATCCTTCATTTACTCTCGAGGAGTCACTGAGATGCACCTTACTTTCATTCATATCTGAGGTCTTGCAGGGATGCAGTAGCAGAGTAGTGAGAACTGCCACTTGTGATTAGCAAAATGACTCCCTGGTGAGAACAATAATAAAGGAGGATAGAAAATGAAAGAGAGGCGAGCTTGTTCATTTTTTTATTCTTCTATGACTGCATACACCTGCAGTTCCGAGTTAGGTATTATGAACAGAAATGTGAATAATATCCAGGCTTGATACTGAGGAGTTTACAGTCTACTGGAGGAAAGAGAAAAGCATCAATAGTAAACATTATGTTAGAAAGTTCTGAAAGAAACATGAGAAAAAAGAAGGGGGAAATGCTGCTTCATTTTTGGAGTGGTTTGAACTAGGCCTTAAAATCTAGGAGCATTTACCACTGAAACAGGAGGCGTAAGGGCATAACGGACATGGAGACAAGATGCCACCTGTCATGCTCAGGGAATTTTAAGTAGTTCAATGTGGCTAGAACATATGGTATAGGGACTGGGGCTGGTTGGGTCAGACAGGGAGGTGGAGACAGGAGATGAAGCCTGCAAGGTATAATGGGTACCCGATATCCACGTCAAAATGAAGGTCTGACAAATTTACACTTCAACTTACAGGTGCTAGAGAAGGGTTTAATCAGAGGAGTGACATGATCGGATCAGTGTTAGAAACTTCTGGTGGTCAGGTGGAGGTTGAAATGGGAAGGGTGGTGTGGGGTGGGCAGAAAAAGTAACTCAGCAAGAAAATGAACACTTTGCTCGTAGTGGGGCTTTTTTCTTTTTCTTTTTTTATATTTCCTTTCCCTTAAACTTGCTTCTATTCTTTCATGTATTTTTCCAGTAGTTTTCAGGCACTCCGGAGATATTAGTACTATTTCCAACCAGCCCAGGAGTTACCTCAAATGGCCAACCTGTATATTCATGAGACACCACGTTAGTTCCATGACACAGTCAATAAAAGTGATCCGAAGAGTCCTGGGGCACGCTGCAAAGTCCCTCACGCAAACGTGGGGAGGCTGCTGTGTTGCAGCCATACCATGGAGCCACAGCACATTCAGGCATGTCTTTGCCTTCAGGTCCATCACAGGCCAGTTTGCCCCAGATAACCTCACTGTGCTTTATAGACGAAATTCCAGGCTCTGGCTCTAAGCTTCCAAGTGTTAGTTAGCTGGATTAGACAGATACTGAGAATCAGTAGCCCAAGGATTCTTGACATTTCTTATAACAATAAGCCACAGGGAACAGCATCACTATTCAAAGTTTAACATTAAGAAGCTGAGCTTGGGGCAGCCCTAGGAAGAGTAAAGATTAGTTATCTGCTAAAAAAAAAAAAAAAATAAAGGACGGAGGCTGTTCTAGCCAGCCTAGAAGGCACTGGTTCGGCTGGCTCTACGGTCCTAAAGGAATCAATGTTCAGGCAGAGAAAAAAGGTCACTTGGTTTCTCTCTCTTTTTTCAATAGTCCAAGCCACAGAGAAATGGGCAGCGGTGATCCATTTCATACGAGGCAATGTCTTTTACATCTTTTGAAATAAATATCATGCTACAATTTCTTATTAATAGGTTTGCAATTCTTTTTTACTTATAAATGAAATATTTGTTCCCCCTATATCCTTAAATCTACTTTGTCAAAAATTTATTTCCACCATATTCTTCTAAGTTTCTATCCAATGATCACATTTCGACTTGGGTAGAAATAATAATAGCTAACACTTACATAGCATTTTCCAGGCATTATTATAAGTATTTATTATTTATTAAGTTGCTTAATCCTCACATTAACCTAAAGAGGTAGGTCTTCATAGGAGGTGATGGGAAAACAGGAGAACAGAGAGGTTAAGTAATCTGCCAACATCACACTTCTACACATGGCAAGGCTGGAATATAAAACCAGGCAGTCAGTCCTGCTTACCTCTTAGGGCACATCCCAGTCAAGAGTTTGTCCATGGCAAGTATAATAATTTGGTTGAAAATAAAAGTATCTCAAGGGCAATGTGTTCACTTTTCATGGTCAAGCTCTTCTTCTTTTTTTGATAATTTAACAGAAAGAACTGGAAGCCATTTTCTAATGGATTGGAGAACCTGCCAATTCAATACTACGATGCATTATATGTGAACAGGTGCGTCCCTATCCTAGATGCTGCATTTGACAAATGATTTCACGGCCAGTGGTGATTTTAATGAATCCTATCTCACCTGTTTCTCATTCAAGCTTTTTTGCAAAAGATATCTGAGTGACTAAGTATTCAAATGTAATTCATTTTAAGATGGCTGTCTCATATGTCACCATGTCATTACAAAATGTGAAAAGCTCTCTTTTCACTTTAAATAGTTATAGGAGAAAACAGTAGCATTACACAATATCTGTATGATCACACAATGCAGAGCTTACCTGACAGTCGGGTAGGGCAAGCATCTATGTCTTAAGTTCCAAGCTTTCACACCTTCTAATTCTAGGACTCTGGATTCTGAGTCATTATTTTCTTTTGGGCCAGAAAATTGGAATCACGGGACACAAAATATGTGAAATTACAAGGTAAAGAGGGTCTTTTCACTTCCTCTCTCTCTACCCTGGAGTCCTGTACAGGTTGCTTTCTTGCCTAGTGACCCACATGTCAGGCCTGAAATACATGCCTTCACTTGTGATTGATGTATTACACTGTGTAATAATCAAATCAGGGAATTTATCATTTCTTTGTGATGAGAACATTCAAAATCCTCTTGTAGCCATTTAAAAATATACACATTTTAAAAAATATTTACAATACACATTTTAAATATAACTACAATATTGTTAACCATAGTTGCCCTACTGTACAATACAACAGAAGAGCTTCTTCCTCCTAAGCACCTGTATGACCTAGTTCTAATCAAGAAAATGTAAAGAGAAATCTGATAGAAGATTCTCAGGAAGCTATTTGTCTCCCTGTTAAGAGGAAAGTACTGGAGGAAAAGGCTTTTTGTTCAGTAGGCTCCAGATGTTCCAGTAGATAACCTCAAGGAGCGTGGCGCCAGGGAGTGACTGCCCTCAGCATACCTTCTGGCGGCAGGAGCAGAAGTGAGTTTGCCCACATTCTGCATTCATGATAAACAGTTTGCTGTTTGATCATATAGCCTCCAGTGGAATGCTGAGTTGGTCCCGACCCTCAGGCTTTCGGCTCCCAACACCACTGCTTCCTATTTCTGAAGGGGATTGTATGAAGACGTGATGGTGGGAGCTGTAGCAGCCACCTGGAAGCAAGGAGAAGAAGATCAAGGGACACTGACAGAAGCACTTGATATCCTCCAGGTGCTGAAGTATTCATTCAACAACTAGCTATTGGATGCTTATTACATTCCACGCACTGCACTAGTGCTAGGAATTCAAATGTAAAAATAAATCCCAGCACTTTGGGAGGCCGAGACGGGCAGATCACGAGGTCAGGAGATCGAGACCATCCTAGCTAACCCGGTGAAACCCCGTCTCTACTAAAAAAAATACAAAAAAACTAGCCGGGCGAGGTGGCGGTCACCTGTAGTCCCAGCTACTGGGGAGGCTGAGGCAGGAGAATGGTGTTAACCCAGGAGGCGGAGCTTGCAGTGAGCCAAGATCCGGCCACTGCACTCCAGCCTGGGCGACGGTCAAAAAAAAAAGAAAAAAAGAAAAAAAAAATAATGCCCCTGTTTTCAGGGAGCTTACATTTTAATAGGGAGCAAGCAGTAAATATATATCAGGTAGAGTTTAGAGCTATGGTTAAAATAATGAAGCAGCGCAAGACAGCTGAAAAGTGATGGGGTGATATTTTATACAGGTTTATAAAGGAATATCTAACTGATAAAATCACATTTGACAAGAGACATAAAGAAATTGAGAGAGTAAATCATGCAGATATTGGAGAGGGGCCAGAGTGCTCCAGGAAGAGGGTACGGCATATGCAAAGGCCCTGAAGGAAAGCACGGCTCAGCATATTCAAGAAGTAGCAAGAAGACGAGAGTGGCAAGAACTGAGTGAACAACAGGGAAAATGAAGGAAATGAGATTAGAGAGTTCCCCAAGGTTCAGATCTTCTCGAGGCCTGGAAGCTATAGTAATGACTTTAGATTTTATTTTGAAAGACATAAGAAATTACCGGAAGATTCTGAGCAGGGAAGCAACATGTTAAACTTTTTTTTTTTTTTTTTGAGACAGGGTGAAGCTCCTGTTGCCCAGGCTGGAGTGCAATGGCACAATCTCGGCTCACTGCAACCTCTGCCTCCTGGGTTCAAGCAATTGTCCTGCCTCAGCCTCCCAAGTAGCTGGGATTACAGACACATGCTACCACGCCTGGCTAATTTTTTGTATTTAGTAGAGACAGGGTTTCACCATGTTGGTCAGGCTGGTATCGAACTCCTGACCTCAGGTGATCTACCCACCTTGGCCTTCCAAAGTGCTGGGATTACAGGTGTGAGCCACAGTGCCCAGCCCATGCTATAAAATTTTAACAGAATCTTTCTGGCTGCTGGATATAGAAAATGTTAAATGAGAACAAGGAAGAAAACAGACAAATAGGCTAGAAAAACGTTATGAAAAGAAGAGTTTCTGGACACAAGTGGAAGTGATGGAGGTAGGCAGACAGGTTGGATTCTAGATATATTTTAAAGGTTAAACCAACAAGTTTTTTGGAGGGATTTGATGCAAGGTATCAATCCAGCAAGGGCCTATCTTCAGACTTCTGAATATATGAGAAAAATAAACGTCTGCTGTTTAAGCCACTATTAATGTGGTCTTCTCTTACTTGCAGCTGAAAGTATTCTGAATACAACTGGAAGCAAACTATTATTTCTTTAAAGTGCTCTCTTTTTTCCCCCCCAGTCTTATGAGTTCAAACTAAATCACCAGAGTCTTGGATCATTACAAACTCTTGCACAAGGGGTTATCTACATAATTTACTTAATTATTAAACTCCATTTAAAATACATTAGAATAAACAAATATTGAGGCCCAGAGAGCTAAAAAAAAAAAAAAAAAAAAAAACCAACCAAACAACAACAGCAAAACAAGGTTGATTTGCTTACTTGGATTTTGCCAGAGAATTGCATGGGAGAAAAGAAGAGAAACCTGGACCATAAAAAGCAGATAATTGAAAGCACTTCTTTTAGGTGAAAACAATCAGTGTGAACTAATCTCATTGTTTCTGGTGAAAAGCATGGGAAGTCCGTTGCAAGACTGAGAAAGTCTGGCATATACGAAACAATTTTAAAAAAGAGACCCCTTTTGAAAGCTCTGGATAATAGCAGTGCTGTCTAGTAGAAATATAATGCTAGCCACACATATATTTTAAAATATTTTAGTAAGCATATTCAAACAATGTTTTAAGCAGGTGAAATTAGCATTTGCTATTTAAACCAATATATTCAAATATTGTTTCACGTGAGCCCCTAGCCACATTTTAACTGTTCAGCAATCACATGTGGCCAGTGGCTATCACACTGAACCGTCCATCTTTAGAAGACCAAACACAAAAAAACTCAAAGGAAAACTGTGGGGATAAAACATGAAGTACTTTTAAGAACCCAATAATTTTACCTGTGTTTCAACCCAAACGCAGACCATTTCCAAGTTATTAAAATTTAGAGTAAGATTTGAGAAAGAATCTAGGACTTGGCAATGGAAGAGAACATGGACATAGTAATACTCATTGAGATTGATGTAAGGATTAAATGAGATAAGATGCATGTTTTAATAAAAGAATGCTGTATGAATACGCCTTTATGAAATAGCATTACTTCTTTATTTTATTAGAGTATCAGTCTGTGGTTAAATAAACACTTTAGATATTTGCAGGCGATTCTTTCCCCCAAATATCGTTATGCTCTTTGCTTTCAAAATCATTATACATTAGGAAACGCTGATAAGAAACATATTGAAATAGCCAGGATTAATCAGTTTGGAAAAACCTGGGGGCATTCTCTCCTAACATTCAAGAAATATCTTTCTTTGCACACATGGAAAATCTACCAGAGTTTTTGACTGTGGCTACAAATGTGTGGGAAAGGGAAACGCGGATGACTTTTCAAGGCTTTTCTGATTACAAATCTGATTTAAGGACACTGTATTCTGAAAGGTACAAGTATATATAAATAAATAAACATTTTTTTTTCTCAGTCATGTCTGAGATTTCTGAATTTCTCTGTAATGACATGTAGCAGGGGAAAAACCACCTCATTCATGCCTGTGCGGAGCAGCTCTCAGCAATCTGTCGGCTTTTCACAGCATAGTAACCCACGGATCGCTGCCTTAGCTCCTCAATAAATACTGTAGGCTGTGTGTGTGCTTACAGAACTTCACAGGTTTCCATGGTTACATGAATTTTAGTGCTAAAGCACATTTACTATCACTTTTCTTGTCACCAAGAATCCTGTAAATACCTGTGCTTTCAGATTTTGTGCAGAAATTTAGCATTTTGTAGAGGACAAGTCAGAATTACCTTTTCCCAAACGCACTGTATGATTTTCCTGTAGGGCAAAATCCCCGAAATCATTGACATTTGTAGCCTGTTTTTGGTTATGCACTTTTATTTATTAGACTAATAAAAGACAATAAAGGTTTAAGTACATTGTCAGTACCACTTTTAAATGACAGATGTGTATATTATTTAAATGTTACAATTAATAAATAAGATAACTTGCCCTGAATTTAAAATGCAAAGAGAGAAATAGGAAATGCAGAAGTAGGAATATGTTTATATTTAGCCACTTTTTCCTAAATATGGTGAAATTTAAAAATAATTTTCAAGTGTATTTTTGTGTTATACCCATAGCTTAAATTTAATCTTTCTTATACATACTAAGCTTTTTGTATATTTAAAAGACCTTTTCACAAATCTATGAATATGGCAGGCTATGTTATTATTTTTCCTGTTTCGTGTATGTATAAGCTGAGGCTCAGAGGTTTAACAAACATGCCTCTTGTCATACAGCTGGCAAATGGTAGAACCAGGCTTAGAACCCAAGACTCATGACTCACGGCGTTTCCACTGTCTTTTTTCTGAGAAGAATGCAGGCAACTTCTTATATAGAAGACATAGCCATGTTCCTCCTTCCTGGCCACATGCTGATAGATTTCTATGTCTCTGGTGTAGCCTCCATGACATTATTCTTTTCTTCATTCGTCCCTTGACTGCTCCACAGACTTGGCTGAGCCTAATTTACCAAGCTTCGTCATTTCAAATGAATATAATCATCAGGAAGCAGCAGTTGCAGAGACATTACCTAGCTTGGATGTGCACTATGTGAAAAATCTGTAAGCAAACAGATTTTCAGTTCCAATGATATTGACCAAAAATATACAAAGCAGATTGAATTAGAGGGTTAAGTAATTTGTACAGAAAAAAATCCAGTCTGAGCAGACAGGTGGCCTGGACATTCCAGTCAAGAAAAAAGCTTTTACTTTAACAGCATAGATTTTGGGGGCTGAGGCTGGAACTATTGGAATGATTGTCTTAACTCTTACATACTAGCTCACAAAAAACATAGCCAACCATCTCTGCATTATCTTGGCAAATATTTCAGTTATTTGTGCAGCTCTTTCATTTTTGTGGTTTTGAAAACCTATTTTAAAAGGCTTTTCTTTGGCTGTCTGATAAAAGAGGGAGTCTGGGTAGAGGAAGAGCTCTTGCCTAAGAGGCCTGACTTCAGTTCTATCCCAGGAGACCTGGAGTACAGAGCTCCATATCTCAGTCCTCATACCAACTGCTAGGACCTGAGCAGTCACAAGTTTGCTGTGAGGATCAAATGAGACAACAGAATCAAAGTGCTTTGCTAATTGTAAAATATGCGCAAAACATACAGGGCTGTTTGAGGCCTCTGTCTAATATCACACAATGCCAACTGGTTCTAGTTTCCATGTGTTAAAAGGCAAATTGTGATTTTTGTCACCTTATAGGGCTTTTTCTGGAATGTGAACTTTATTCACTTAACAACAAACAGGACTAAGTCATCTCCATTATGCTTATTTCAATATGTTTCAACTCTTTAGGCAGCAATAGAGAATGCCATCCACACAGGGCTTCATTTATAATGGCCAAAATAATAGGAACTGTTTATTCAATTGCAATTTAACATCTGCTCCAATCACAGCCCCTGAGGTCCTAGATGACAACTCTAGATTCAGACAACTTTTGCCTATTACTGCCCAAGGCAAAGTCCTCATTCTTTCTAAACTGAAATTTTAATTCTCTGCTGCTCATCCATGGAGTACCACCGATTGATCAACTCTCTCTCCAATCCAGAGAAATGAAGAGAGAACTCAGGACTCTCCTGAACTACAACGCTTTCTACAGTTCTCCTATAAATTCCACTCAGGCATTGAATTGAATTTGTTCTTAACCAAACGCGTATTATCTATACCTGGCAGGAATCTAGAAGTAAAATTACAAGATTTATTTCATTTTAATTCTATTATGAAGCATTTAATCACAGATACCCTGAAAATGAAAAGATAATTTATCATTTTACCTTGACTGAGCAACTCTCCTCACTTCACATTCATGAATCCATAACGCAGAGAGGAGACTGGATGATTAAGTGTTTGATTAGAGAAAACAGATTAACCCAGCAAACATAATAAATTTAGCTCATAAGCAGGATAGCTTTATAAATGCTCACAATAACTCTCCTGTATAAAATCATGAACTACTTCCTACAGTGATGACTCAATTGAAATAGTTGAGAAACATAAAGCAAATGCATGTTTATGGCCTTCTCTTTGAGACATTAAAAGGGTATTTAAAGGCATATCTGATTCAGCTTATAACTCTGAATATATATTAAGGAACATGTAAGAAAAATACTAATGCATAAAAAAGCTATAACCTCTCAAGTGTTCTAGTTTCCACTCTGTCAATAATTACACGTTTTCAATGTCCTTCTGTGTATTGTTTCCAAAGGTGCCAATCCAGACCCAAAGTTTCAGATCACTCAGATTCGCCCTTAACCTTCATAACACAACCCAGTAGCTTTATGAAAAAAGTTGCATATTTAGGTAGTTGCTATCCCATTATGACAAAATACATAAAATTAGCGAGATATTTTAGCCTTCAAATAAGTGGGAAAAAATCCTTTTAGCTGCGATTCCATTTACATCAGAATAAAAATCTAAGTTATTACTAGGTTGAAGCAACGTCCTGTTCTGTGCTCCATAAAGTTCACTTAGTCTTCAACGCTTCCTTCCTTAGCTGGTTAGTATTCCTGGCCTCTCTTTTTTTAGCAGCGAGAAACAGGATACTCTCCCTGCCCCAGCTTTATTTTTAAACTCACAGCCATATCCTGGAATCTCTGTTGGCTATCTGGCGTGTGTGTGTGTATGGTATGTGGTGTGTGTCTGCAGTGAGGTTGTTTTAGGGCCAGTCCGTCCTCCGCCACGTTGCTGACTCAAAGACCCAGAGGCTTTCTTGGGGTGCAGGTACCAGGATCCCCTGGGCCTTAAGGGAATTTGTGTTGAGCTGGACGAGTGCGTGTATTCATGATGGGTGTATCCGAACATTCCTGGGCTCAACAAAACCGATCATCTTTATAACCGCAGCGCCTAGCACATCCCCTGGTGCCGTGAAAGTTGGCTGCGGGAACATCCAAGACCAGGGTGCGGGGCAGGGGGCGGCAAAATCGGTTACGCGGCGCTGGCGCGGCGCTTTGACCTCGGCGCTGGAGCGTGTGCGTCGCGTGCGCGCGCGGAGGCGGCTGCGTCGGGGAGCACGAAAAGGCAGGCCCCGGCGGTCGGGCGGGCGAAGCGGGGCTCGGGGCCAAGCGAAGTCTAGCCGGAGCGACTCTGCCCCGCCCCCTGGGCGGAGCGGGCGGCTCCCGGATGGTTAGAGCCTCGTGCAGGCTCGGCAGCGCCCGGACGCCGGGCCCAGCGCGTCGGCGCCCGGGCGTGCGGGCGTCCCCGAGCCGCGGAGGGGCCGCCGGGACCGTTTCAGCGTGGCGGCGCTGGTGCTGGCGTTGGCCCTGGAGGACGGCCCTGAGTGGTGGCTGGCGCCTGCCACCCGGCTCTCTCCCGGGTACAGATGGAGTCGTCCGCGGCCATCAGCGGCAAGGTCGGCAGCTGCGAGGCCACGGGAGACCCCAGGACACACACAGCTGCCTCCCGGTGCGAGAAGACCCCGGCTTAAGAGTGAGGTGTGCTGGGCGGAGTGGGGAGGACCTCGAGGCGCCCCGGCCACCAACCGTGTTCTAACCAACTGGCAAGTGGGGAAAGTTGACATGATTAGAGAGTAACGGATCTTATCCAACCTCCTGTATTTCACAGACTGGGGAACTGAGTCCACGGGGCGAGAGACTTGCTTCCCTAGGTTACACAGCTATTAAGTGGCAGAGCTGGGACTAGAAACCCAATCTGTTTAGGGCTTTTTAAACCCACTGTCCTCACTGAAGTGAATACGAATAATAATACAAGTAATTATTATTGTATTAGATGTTGGAAACTTGGATGGTGAGATTCCTTTGGCATTCGGGACTATTCCTATGACTCGTGTTGGAAAAAGTCACTCATGTTTTCTGTGGGCTTGGGTTCCTCATTCCTTCATTCAATGAGCATTTGCTCCTCAGTTATTTGTGCGAGGCACTCTAACCGGAGACTGAAGATACAGAGCAAGCTTGTCCAACCCGTGGCCCAGCAGCCGTGTGCGGCCCAGGACAGCTCTGAGTGCGGCCCAACACAGATTTGTAAATGTTCTTAAAACAGGATGAGATGTTTTTTTGCGCCTGTTTTTTTTTTTTTTTTTTTCTCATCAGCTACAGTTAGTGTTAGTGTATTTTATGTGTGGCCCAAGACAATTCTTCCCGTGTGGCTCAGGGAAGCCAAAAGATTGGACGCATGGTATAGAGAAAAACAGGAAGCATCCCTCCATAACGTATGGCCCACAAGAGGCAGTTCCCCAGACACCAGTAGCTGAGGCAGATATGGGAGGAGGATGGGCCATTAGCTACGATGCCTGTGGAAACTAAAGCAAGCAGATCGAGGAAGACAATCCGACCTGGGGAGGGGAGGAGGGTGCGGGAGGAGGTGGTATCCGACCTGGAGTTTTAAAGATTGAGTCATTTGGGGCACTTGGAAATGGGCATTCCGGGTAGAAGGTTCAGTATTAACAAAAAGAAAACAAAACTCTGAATGTGAAGAAAAATGGATAGTTTGGTTTGCCTACAATGTAGGGATTAATAAGGATGCCAGGATTCTAGGGCGGGGGACCAAGATGGGGAGTCTGTGGTGGGAAGCCCTGGAAGATTCCAAGCGGAGCATGACAGTGCTGTGGCGGCGGATAGTTAATTTGGCCAAGGAGTGGAACCCTCATTTGTAGCGTGAGAGTGTAGGACCAAGGATCTTTGCAGTCCTGAGAGTCTGTGAAATAGCCGATCGGGGAATACAGGGCTTCATGGAAACATCTCAGTGTAGGATTATGGATGGAAAGTGCAGCTGGAATGGGAAAAGTCCCAAACCGAATTAGAAGCCTTGGACTAGAGGTAGCCTGTGATCATCTGCTGTTGTGGGTCAGACTTCCAGTAACGTTCTTGGGAGTACTTGTTAAAAAAGTGCTCTTCGTGTTCCTGTAACTTAGGTGGCCTCTTAGGCATGAGCAGACGTTCGTTAGCCTGTCCCTATCGTCAGGGAACGTTTATTTCTTTTGCTGCATCCCCAGGGACCAACATAGAGCTATGAAGACAGCAGCCTGTTTTGCCAGTTGGCCAGTTGAAATGGGAGATTTCTTACACAAAGATTACAGACTTAACCTTCATGCCACTCTTTATTATAAACTATTCATAAACATAATATATATTGTGGTGATCATTTTACAAACTATTCATAAACTATATATAAACAATTCTTTGCAGATGGACCCTTAAATGAAACTTTTTTACCTTAAAGATTGTAGTAGAGTATTTTATAAACGTGTCTTTAATTGGTTCTGTGTTTTCTCATACTTATGAAGCATTACATTACACAATTTGCCTGAATGAATTTGGTAGATGTGGTCCATGTAAATCAACTTACCCAATCAGACAGGTTGTAGATATTTGCCTAAAATCTGAGCCTGGGCACCTTGGAGATATTCTAACCTCACCTGGAAACTCCCCAACAGGAAAGGTGCAGGGATTCTGGAGTGAGGTTCCACGTCACATTACCTTCTGGTTCTGCATGTGAATGCTTAAAAACTTCCTGTGGTGTTATATGAAATATGTATTTGTGTGCTTTTGCAGCTGCTCCATCTAATAGTATTTGAGAAGGGGAAAAAAATGAAATGTTGCCTAGTAGAAATTCCTTTGGTTAATGATGTTAATCAATGGTATAAAAAAGAGCATGAACTCTGGAATAAAAAGGGACACTGAAATTGAATTCCAGTTGTGTCGCTTACTACCTGTGCAACTTTAGGTCTGGCACTTAACTCATCTGAGTCTCAGTTTCCTCATCTGTAAAATGATCACCACAATAATCAGCTCACAGTTGTTGACAGTCTAACAGAACAACCTGTCGCCACTAGAATCCCACATGTTGGCCTTTTATAGCCACACCCACATCCCTCCCACTGCCTCCCCCACTTCCTCAACTCATAGCAACCACTGTATGTTCACTATCTTTTTAAATAATTGTATCATTTCAAGAACGTTGTAAAAATGGAATCATATAGTAAATGACCTTTTAGCATTGTGTGTTTTTATTTTTTCCACTGACTATAATTCTCTAGAGGTACATTCGGTTGTCGCATATGTCAATAGTTTTTTCCTTTATTCCTAAGTAGTGTTCCATGGTAGGCCTGTGTGCGGTTTTTTTTAACCACCCTTTGAAGGGTGTTTAATGGAGTGTGATGAATAAAGCTGCTATAAGCTTTTGTGTGCAGGTTTTTGGGTAGCTATAAGTCTTCATTGTCTTTATTCTCAGGGATAAATGCCTAGAAGTACAATTGATGGATTATATAGTAGTTACAAGCTAAACTTTTAAAGAAGTTGCCAGACTGCTTCCAGAGTAGCTATACCATTTTACATTCCCACCAGCAGTGAATGAATGATCCGGTTAATGACAATGATGACTCTGCATCGTCGTCAACATTTGATGTTGTCACTGTTGTTTATTTTAGCTATTCTGATGTGTAATGATATCTTTTTTTTTTTAATTGACAGTGATGTATATTTATGGGGTACAATGTGATCTTTTAATCTATCCATACATTATAGAAATAAACTAATTATTAGTTCATTTTCTGTTATAACAGATTTATAACAGAATGCCCAAAACTAAGCAATTTATAAAGAAAATTAATGTATTTCTTACAGTCATGGAGGCTGAAAAATCCAAGGTCAAGGTACCACTTCTTGGGAGAGCCTTCTTGTTGGTGGAGACGCTGCAGAGTCCCAGGGTGGTGTAGAGTATCGCATGACAAGGGGCTGAGTGTGCTACCTTGCCAGCTTAGGCCGCTCTTCCTGTAATAAAGCCACTAGTTCCCTTCCCATGATAACCCTTTAATCCATGAATTCCTTAATCCCATAATCCATGAATAGATGAATCCATTCATGAGGACAGAGCTCTCCTGATCCAGTCACCTCTTCAAGGCTCGCCCCACTTCTCAATACTACCACATGAGGCATTCAGTTTCCACATGCATTTTGGAGGAGGCAAACATTCACACCATAGCAGATACACATCATCTCACCAATTTATTCTTTTTTGTGGTGGTAAGAATGTTAAAAATGTGTTTTAACAGTCTTGAGGTATGCAATACATTATTATGTGTGGTAAACATGCAATGCAATAAATCACTAAAACTTACTTCTTCAGTCTAACTGAAACTTTTTACCCTTTGATCATCCACTTCTTCCCTTTCCTCATTTTTCTCTCTTCCCTCTAGCCTCTGGTAATGACCTCTGTACTCTGTTTCTATGAGGTCAGCGTTTTTAGATTTCACATGTAAGTGAGATCATACTGTATTTCTCTTATGTTTCTGACTTATTTCACTTAGGACAATGTTCCTCAGTTCCATCCATGTTGTTACTAATGACAGAATTTCCTTTTTTTAAAAGACTGTATAGTTGTTTCATTGTGTATATGTACCACATTTTTAATCTGTTTATCCATTAATAGACACTTAGGTTGCCTCTGTATCTTGACTATTATGAACAATGCTAAAATGAACATGGGGGTGCAGCTATCTCTTCAACATATTATCTCCTCAACATAGCTATCTCTTCAGTTCATTTGGATATATACCTAGAAGGAGGATTTCTGGATCATATGGTAATTCTACGTTTAGTTTTTTAGGAAACTTCCATACTGTTGTTTCAAAATGGCTAAACTAATTTACATTCCCACCAGCGATGTACAAGGGTTTCCTTTTCTCTGCGTCCTCACCAACACTTGTTATCATTCATCATTTTGGTAATAGCCATTCTAACAAGCATGAGGTAATATCAAATTGTGGCTTTAATTTGCGTTTCCCTGATGATTAGAGATGTTGAGCATTTTTTTCATCTATATTTTGGCTATTTGTGTCTCTTCATTTGTAAAAGGTCTGTTCAGATACTTTGCCCAGTTTTTAATTGACTTTTTCTTGCTATTGAGTTATATGAATTCCTTATATATTTTTCATATTAGCCCCTTATCAAATGTGCAGTTTGCAAATGTTTTCTCTAAATTCATGTGCAAGGAGAATCCTAATGTCATCAACAAACAGAGAAATACACTTCTTCCATTCCTGTAAGAATGCCTTTTATTTCTTCCTCTTGCCTAATTGCTCTAGCTAGGACTTCCAGACTATGTTGAATAGCTGTGAGAGTGGGAATCATTGTTGTCCTTCTAATCTTACAGGAAAAGCTTTCAAACTTTTTACCATTGAGCATGATGGTGTCTGTGGGCTTGTCATATATGGCCTTTGTTGTGTTAAGGTACATTCTTTCTATGCCTATTTTTTGAGAGTTTTGTAGTATGGGTGTTGAATTTTGTCAGATGTTTTTTCTGCATCTATTGAGATACTTGTGTGGTTTTTGTCCTTCATTTTGTTAATATGGTATATTTATTTATGTATTTATTTATTTATTTTTGAGACAGAGTCTCACTCTGTCACCCAGACTGGGGTGCAGTGGTGTGATCTTGGCTCACTGCAACCTCCACCCTCACCGAGCTCAAGCTATCCTCTCACGTCAGCCTCTCAAGTAGTTAGGACCACAGGCACATGCCACCATGTTAGCTTTTGGTATTTTTATAGAGATGGGATTTAGCCATGTTGCCTAGGCTGGTCTGGAACTCCTGGGCTCAAGATATCCATCTGCCTCAGCCTCCCAGAGTGCGGGGATCACAAGCCTGAGCCACAGTGCCTGGCCCATATTTATTGATTTATATATGTTCAACCATCCTTGCATCCCAGAGATAAGTCCCACTTGATTATGGTGAGTGATCTTTTAAATTTACTGTTGAATGCAGTTTGCTAGTATTTTGTTAAAGATCTTTGCATTTTTGTTCATAAGGGATATTGGCCTGTAGTTTTCTTGTGGTGTTCTTGTCTGGCTTTGGTGTCAGGGTAATACTGGCCTCATAAAATAAGCTCTGAGGTAGTCCCTCCTTTATAATTTTTTGGAAGAGCTTAAGAAGGATTGGTATTTCTTCTTGAATGTTTAATGGGATTCACCTGTGAAGCCATCCGGTCCTGGGCTTTCCTTTGGTGAGAGATTGTTTACTACAATTCAATCTCCTTATTTATTATTGGTCTACTCAGATTTTTTGTTTCTTCCTGATTCAGTCTTGGGTTGCATGTTTCTAGGAATTCATCCATTTCTTCTGTATTGTCCAATTTGTTGGTGTATAGCTGTTCATTGTAGTCTTTTATGATCCTTTGTATTTCTGGGATATTGAAAGGAGTTAGCTTGCTTTAGGCAGACAGTAAGTAAAGGATCCCCGGAGAACCTCTGACCTACCCCACAAGTGCTTACACCTGATGTTTTGTGCAGATAAGGGAACTTGCACAGGGGACTTGCCTAAACATGCCCACAGCAGACTATGGGCCCACATGCACACTAGAGGAATATGTGGAGCCACCAGAAATTCACGCCTTATACAGATAGGGAACTCAGCCTCATCAGGTTATATATAAAGCCCTTGTATTCAGCTGTGAGGGGGCAATGACCAACCTGCTTTCAGGACCCCTCTCTCTGCTGAGAACTTTCCTTTTGCTTAATAAATTCTAATCCAGTCACTCTTCAGGTGTCTGCGTACCTAATTATTCTGGTCATGAGACAAGAGCCCAGACCTAGCTGAGCTAAGGAGTAAAAAATCCTGCATCAGTATCAGTTGTAATGTCTCCTCTTTCATTTTGGATTTTGTTGGGGTTTTTTCCTTTTTTTTTGTCTCAAGATATTTTTAAATTTTCCTTTTAATTTTTTGTTTGACTCATTGGTTGTTCAGGGGCATGTTATTTAATTTCCACATATTTGTGAGTTTTCCAAGATTCCTCCTGTTATTGATTTATAGGTTTGTGCCATTGTGGTCAGAAGAAATACTTGATAGGATTTCAGTCTTCTTAAATTTGTTGAGATTTGCTTTGTGATCTAACATATGATCTCTCCTGGAGAACACTCCATGTCAGTTGAGAAAAATGTATATTCAATTGTTGTTACATGAAATTTTCTGTAAATATTTGTCAGGTCCATTTGGCTTAAAGTATAGTTCAAGTTCAGTATTTCCTTGTTGATTTTTGGCCTAGATCTATCCAATGTTGAAAGTGGGACGTTATTGTATTACAGTCCATGTCTCTCATCAGATCTATTAATACTTGCTTTATATATTTAAGTGATTTGATATTGGGTGTATATATATTTATAATTGTTATATTTTCTTTATGAATTGACCCCTTCATCATTAGATAATAACTTTTCATATCTTTCTGCAGTTTTTCACTTGCAGTCTATTTTGTCTGATAGAAGTATAGCTACTCCCACTTTGTGTTGGTTTCCTTTTGTGTGGAGTATCTTTTTTCATCTCCTCATTGTCAGCTATGTGCGTTGTTAAAGGTTAAGAGAGGTGAAGTTAATCTATTGTAGGCAGCATATAGTTGGGTCTTTTTTTTTTAATCCATTGAACCATTCAATATGTTTTGACTGGAGAATTTAATACACTTACATTCAAAGTAATTATTGGTGGGTAAGAACTTACTATTGCTGTTTTGTTGTTTTCTGGTTAATTTGTAGATCTTTTGTTTTCTGTTTTCCTCTCTTGCTTGCTTCCTTTGCAATTTAATGATTTTTTGTAGTGGTATGCTTTGAATTCTTTATTTTTATATTTTGTGTATCTACTAAGAATTTTTCCTTTGTGGTTACTAGGAGACTTACATAAAACATCTTATACTAATAACAAGCTATTTTAAGCTTATAATTACTTTACTTTAATCACTTGTACAAACTCTAAACTTTTACTATCCCCTCCAACAATTTGTTTTTGTTGACACTTTTAAAAATAGTTTTTGTCATGTCCATTAGCAAAGTATGGTTGCTATATGTGTTTTGAATAGATTTTCTTCTTTTAACCTTTATATTAGAGATGTAATTTATTTTCATGCTACCATTACAGTATGAGTGTTCAGTATTTGACTATATACTTACTTTTACCAGTAAGTTTTTATTTTTATATATTTCCATGTTGCTACTTAGTGATGTTTTCCTTCAATGTGAAGTATCCCTTTTAGTATTTCTTGTAAGGCAGGTCTAGTTGTGATAAATTCCCTCAGCTTTTGTTTGTCTGAGATAGTGTTTTTTAAAGCTCCCCTTCCTCTCTTCCTTTTTGAAGGACAGGATTGCTGAGTATAGTGTTCTTGGTTGGCAGGGTTTTTTTTTTTTTTTTTTCTTTTAGCTCTTTGACCATATCTTATTCCTTTCTACCCTGCAGGGTTTCTGTTGAAAGATCTGATGGGGGTCCACTTTTCTGTAACAAGTTGCTTTTCCCTTAAAGCTTTCCTATCTTCTCTTTGTCTTTAACTTTCCACAATTTGATTATTATGTATCTTGATGTGGTTTGCTTTGGGTTCATCCTATTAGGTGTTTGTCAAGCTTCTGGATTTCTGTTTCCTTCCCCACACTTAGGAAGGTTTTTGCAATTGCAGTAGATTCTCATTTAATGTTCATAGGTTCTTGGAAACTGCAACTTTAAGCAAAATGATTTATAGCAGGTTTTTGAATAACATCATTTTATTTGATGTCATTTCATTATGTTGATGAGAAAAAATTCCTTTCATTATATGTTGTTTTGCTTTAAGTCACAGTTTCCAAGGACCTATCAATGACATTAAATGAGGACTTGCTATATTTCTTTAAATATATTTTCTGTCCCTTTCTCTCTTCCCTTTCTTGTACAACAATAATTCACATATTCTGTTTAATGCTGTCCACTAAGGCTGTTAGACTGTTTCACTCTTTTTCATTCTTTTTTCTTTTCAGTCCTCAAATTAGGATTTACCAATGACCTGTATTCAAGTTTGCTAATTCTTACTTCTGCTTGATTTATTCTACCATTGAACCTCCTTATTGGATTTTTCAGTTCAGTTATATTATTCAGTTTGATGGTTTGTTTGGTACTTTTTAATGTTTTCTGTCTCATTGTTGAAGTTCTCAGTTTTTTCATGCATTGTTTTCCCTACCTTAGTAAGCATTGTTATGACTGCCCTTTTGAATTTCCTGTCAGATAAATCACATATTTACATTTCATTAGAGTCACTTTCTGGAGATTTAATTTATCTTATTCTTTTATTTGTAACATATTTCTATGTTTCTTCATTTTCCTCCATTCCCTATGTTGTTTTCTGCACATTAGATAAAAGAACCACCTTTCTCGGTCTTGCTAGACTGGTCTTGTGTAGATGTTCCTTTCCAATCAGCCTCATCAAAGATTTTTAGAATCCACTAACTTGTTTTTGCTTGTAAAATCTGCTATTTTTTATTCTTAGTGTCCCCTCCCAACCCAAATTAAAGAGTTTCAAGTTATTGCCTTGAGAGAGGTGGGATAAAAGCCAGTCCCTTGAAATGCAGCTGGAGAGACTGCGGTGATAGTTGTGTATTCCAGTTTCTTTTTTCTTTGTAGAGAAGCTTAGAGCAGAATTAAATCTCCCATTCATTCTGCCCTGTACCAAGGAGAATGTCTGAGGCGGATGCCTTTATTCTTGATAGACTGCTCACATTGGAGGAGAGATTGCTGCTGAACATTTTCAAGTTAAAAAGCCACCTTTTTGTTCTTTGTTGTCTAGGAGACTCAAAAGTGAAGAACTCGTGCTAGCTCTCAGACTAGAAGCCTGTCTCTTGGGTGAAGGCTATAAAAGTTAGAGCATTCCATGTGTACAGAAACTACTTCCAGAGAAAGTCTGCAGGTCTAGATTTCTTGCTGGCACAAGTCAGAGAAAAAGGTGTAGGGGAAGTAACCACTCTCCCATTGGAACAAGCAGACGTCTCACACCCTCCTGGCAGGGAGAAACTTCTGGTCTAGAGTTATTACTAAAACAAGCCATAGAAGAAGGTGCAAGGAGTGCCCACTTTCCCTTTCAGACATGAAGCAGCAGCCCCCCTGCTCCCCTCCCCCACCTCTTTCCAATTGGAGATTAAAGGAGTTTACTTCCAGAACAAGTCAGGGGAAAAGATGTGGGAGTTCCATCCCTCCCGTTCTTGCTGGCAGAGGTCTCCAGTTTCTTTCAACAGAGAGATCACTAGACTGGATTGTTGCTGGAGCAAGCAGGGGAAAGAAGTGCAACAAGTGCCTATCTCCTGTTCAAGCAAGAAGTCTCAGACCTTTCTTGCAGGGAGAGGCTTCTAGTCTGGAGTTATCACAGAAGCAAGCCAGGGGAAAAGATACAGGAATGCCCTTTTTGCTTCTCAGGCATGGAGAGATCCCCCAGCTTCACTTTCACGAGAGACTGCAGAAATTTATCTCAGGAACAAACCAGGCAAGAAAGCATGTTCTTGCTGGCAGAGACCTCCAACGTCTTTCCCTTCAGAAATTGTAGGGCTGGAATTGTCACTAGAACAAACTAATGAAGACGGTGGGAATATTGTCCTTGTTTAGGCTTGAAGAGGTTTATTCTTTATTTGCTGTATAGGCTCCCAGATACTGGCGTATTAGAGACCAGTACCACATTGAACTCCTGGAAAAGAATGTAGCCAAATCCTTTCCAGGGAGAGATTGGAAGCTGGGCTGATCCTGGGCACTACAGCAGCTGACAGAGCTTTCAAGGTTTGAAACCTCCCTTTGTTTTTTGTGCTTGAGGGAAATCCTCCAATGCCTTTTTTCTACTATTTCTCAGACCCAGTGATTTAAGAGCCAAACTTTTTGAAAGGGATGGTAAAAGTTGAGCATTAGGTGTATGGTACAAGCCCCTTACTCCTTGGGACCATGCTAGGAGTTGGGATTCCTTTCCTGATTATAAGACTGTGCATAGGGTGGGGTTTGTGCATGAGTGTGTCTCCACTTTTCCTACCAGTTTTGATGTGGATATTGTCTTCTTTGTCTAGTGTGTAGGCGTCTTTCAGCTGGATTCTGCCTTTCTTTTGGAGAGAATTGATCTGTGTGTAGGTGTTTCCTTAGTGTGTTTGTGGGAGAAGGGATAGTCAGGGAGCCTCCTATTACACCATTTTGCTGAGGTCCCCTTATTGTGGTTTTAATTTGCATTTTCCTAATGACTAATGGCTTTCTTGACGTCTATGTATTTTCTTTCATGAAATCAGTCTGTTTGCATTACTATAAAGGAATATTTGAGACTGGGTAATTTATAAGGAAATGAGAGTTAATTGACTTACAGCTCCACAGGGTGTACAGGATGCATGGTGCTGGTATCTGCGGCTGGTGAGGGCCTCAGGAAGCTTACAATCATGGTGGAAGGCAATGGGGGACCAAGTGTATTCATGGTGAGAATGGGAGCAAGGGGCAGTGGGAGGTACCACACTCTTAAACAACCAGATCTCTTGTGAACTCACTCATCACCAAGGGGTTGGCACTAGCCATTCATGAGGGATCCACTCCCATGATCCAGATGCCTCCCACCAGACTCCACCTCCAACACTGGGGATTACATTTCAGCATGAGATTTGGCAGTAATAAATATCCAAACCATATAACCTACATTCTAATTGTATTGTTTGCTTTTTTATTGTTGCGTTTGGGGAGTCCTTTATATGTTCTAGATACTAGTTCTTTCACAGATATGTGGTTTGCAAATATTTTCGCCCACTCTGTAGTCTGTCTTTTCATCTTAACAGGATCTTTTATAGTACAAAAGTTTTTTTAATCTTAAGGACAATTTACCAATTTTTCCTGGTAAGGATCATACTTTTGGTATCAAGTCTGGGAACTCTTTGTCTACCCTAGACCCTAAAAATTTTTCTCCTATGTTTTTCTCTGTGTTTTATAGTTTTAAGTCTGTTATCCATTTTGAAATAATTTTTGTGTCAGGTATGAAATTTAGGTCAAGGTTTGTTTGTTTGTTTGTTTGCCTATGGATGTCTAATTGTTTCAGCATCAATTGTCAAAAATCTTTTATGTAATAGTGTATGACCTTGACCAGTTAAACTACCTGCCTGGTTTTGTTTTCTTTGTCTAAACATGAGGAGATTGGACTAGGACTAGATGGGTATCATTTAAGCTGCATTCCTGGAAGTTATGGGGTCTCAGGAATCCTCAACAGGAGCAGCAATGTGGGCGAGTGGTGAGTAGGGCTCTCATGCTGTCCCTGACTTCATTCAGGGCAGTGCTGCTTTTTAGGCTTTATATTTTTATGCTTCTATTTGATATGTGTTTTGACATGGTACCCACTGCTATAAACAAGTTTGGAGACCATTAGATTAGATAATATCTGAAGTACCTTTCTGTAGTCCATTGCTATGATTCTAAGTGTTCAGTATCATAACTCACTTTTTACCTTGCATATTAGCCTTCAGATTCCTCTGTTAGTTTCTTGAGGGATTACGCTTATGAAATCTTATTTATCTTTATAAATATGATAGACTTTATGAAATCGATTAACTTAGTTTATGAATCAATTTGTATGTCAGAAATTGAAAATTTGTTAAATATATTAGAATTTTACAGTTGAATCGTTTATTTCACAGAATTATCATGCCTGGAAGAGAGCATAAAATCCTACATTAACTGTGTACCAATCTCATTGTCTCTCTTATCATCCACCTGTTTAGCTCATGCCAATTCACAGAGCATTTGCAACAGTTTTTTACCAGCTCCCAAAGGGTTACTTGCAAAAGCTTTTTACTAGCCCCCTAAGGGTTACTTGCAAACAGCTTTTTGAGATAAACAAAATCAGGCTTATATGCTCATACCTGTTTTCAATATGAGGAAACAGACTCAGTTCCAGTGACCTGCCCAAACTTACAGAACTAACAAATATCAAGTGGAAGACGAAGAGAAGAGCTCACATCATTAATACCTAGTCAAGTTATTTTCCTTCTATATTTTATATATTAGGGTTTCAGTGGGTATTTTCCAAAAGTTGGTATTTGCTACTTTAGCTTTTTATCTGTAAAGTGAGATAATAACATAACACACTCCAATAGTTGTGTATTTTTTCTTTTTTGCAGTTAGATAGGGTTGAGATAGTGCATTTGAAAAAATATTGCCCTAGAAAGTGCTCCCCATTCAAATGGTGGTTATTATTATATACTCTGGCTGCATCTTGGAGTCATAGCAGGCAGCTTTGTGTGTTTGCTGATTCCTGTTCAAGGGAAATGTGTTTGTTTATATCACAGTGTATTATCTATTTTTCCTTGTAATATCCATGTGGCCAAATTACGAACTGCCATATTAATAAGATGCAAACATATTTGAGAGGGTGGTTAGACTTAATGGTTTTCATAAAGTTGTTTTAATAGTTATTTTTCAACAGATGCACAGCTTACATTTGGCCACATCTCTGTGACAGCGTGATGAGTGAACTTTTCAACAGATGGCATACAAATACTTGGGAAAACACCCTTCTAATATTAATTGTTATAAAAAAGACTTTTAGAGTGCCAGAAAAATGATAGCCTGTATTCCCAAGTCCTTAGTCTCTGCTATTATAATTATAATTTAGATGATTTGGAAGTTTCTATTTCTGGCACTTGGATTTGTTTTGTAAATGAGCATATATATCTGCATTAGAGTGAAATGATGAGGAACACGCTGTTGTCAATTAGAGATTCAACATAGATATAGCATTTAAATCCTTTGTTTGTTGATAGATGTACATAATCTCCTCCTGCTGAGTCATTCTACTTCTATTCCATACATAGAAAATAGAACCTTTCATAAGAATCAGCTGTGAGATACTTATGTGTTCTTTCTAAAAAGTATTGACTTAAAAAAACATTACCAGACTTAGAATTTGAAACATGTTCATCAATGTGATGAACTCCCCAGCTTTCCAAGTTGTCCTGCGCCTGCTGTTGACCACCTAGCATGGCTTCTGGAATCAGGAAGTGAGGAATCTGACAATAAGCGGGGCGGGAAGGACAGTCACGAAAATCTCTGGTGGCATTTGTGATTGTTACAATGACAAAGGGCATTGACTGATATTTAGTGGGTGCAAGCCAGAGTACCTATACATGCTACACTACACAGTATAGTTTTAAACAAGAAAGAAATATTCCATGTCCTACATTAATTTGAACATCTGACTGGACATCCGTCTGAGCCTGGAATCCAACTCGGCTTAAATGAAGTGACAGAGTAGGTTTTGTAATACATGGTATTTTTGCAGAGTTTTGTAATACATGCTGTTTTTGCAGAGTTTTAGTACCCTCAGAATGTTGAATGTTAGCACTCATCCATACCTCTGCTTCTTGATTTTACTATACTGCTGAATAAAAGGTTGAAAGACTTCTGATCTGATTTCATTGCTCCTGAATTCTGACTTTTTCATGCTAAACAAGTGTAAGCATATAAACCCGTTTTTATATCCTTAAGTATAGTCATAGACTGAACATTTACTTAGTAAACAGATATTATAAATTTACGATTTCCCCTTTTTATCCTAAATAGACCATATTTTAATATTTAATCCTTGATGTTTTTAAAATCTGTGTAAGTTATATTATCCATGGATTTCTAGATTTAAAGAGAAAATTACAGAATGCTTGTTGTTGTAAAGGGGCTCTGAAATTGATTGGGATGAGAAGCATTACTATAGAAAATTAAGTAAAATAAGACAAATTTTTTTCTCTACTTGTCCCCTTGTGCACAGATAATTCAGTGTTAGAATCATTCAAAGAATAGGACAGGGTCGTGGTTCTAAGTCTTTAATATGGAATGCAGTCTCAATAAATTCTGTATCATTCTGCTTTTATGGATGTCTTAAACCGATTTTCTTTTGGCAAGTTGTATTAGCTAGTTCTTCTTTGTGTTTGTCATTGCAGATGGCGTTTAATGATTGCTTCAGTTTGAACTACCCTGGCAACCCCTGCCCAGGGGACTTGATCGAAGTGTTCCGTCCTGGCTATCAGCACTGGGCCCTGTACTTGGGTGATGGTTATGTTATCAACATAGCGCCTGTCGGTGAGGTTTATTTCCAGTGGCTCCTGGGAGCACATTCTTAGTGTTCTTGTCACAGGAAGGAATCATGGGTGAAATAATAAACACAACAAAATAGAAATAAAATATAGAAAGCAGATAAATCCAACTAATCTAGGTTTAGAGAAGGATATTCTGAAACCAAAGCAGCACTGAAGAAATCACAAAGGCCAGTTCACATTAAATTTTAAAGCCTCTGGATTTAAAAAATTACAATTAAAAAGTAAATAACCAGCTGGGAAAAATATTTGCCACAAACATGGCAAGGTTCAGTATCTTTACATATCACACAAATAGGTTATTTCAATTCATTCAACACCTATTTATAGATCACCTAGTACGTTCTGAATGCTATTCTAAGTGCTGGGGGTATACAGACATCTCCCTGCAGGGCGGAGTTTACATTTTAGTAAGCAGGGACAAACCATGAGCAAGTTACACAAATGTTAAAACGGTGATAAGTGATACAGAAGAAATAAGAAGGTAGGATGAGAAGTGCTGAGGGCAGAAGGTGGTGGGTGGAGATGCTGTGATTTTAAATGAAGTGGTCTGGAAAATTTCTTAAGAAAGTGACATGTGAGGAAAAACATAAAAGAGGTAAAGAAACTGGTCAGATGCTATCTGTAGAAATAGTATCCGAGGTCAAGGGGACAGCAGATAGTAAAACCTCAACAAACAAATGGATAAAGAATTAGGAACAGTTTGTAAAAGAAGAGAAGCAAAAGCTAATACACTTTTTGAAAAAAATTCAACTTTCTGGCCTAGGAATTGTAAAATAAACCAATAAAATATTTCATGCCTATCTCATTAGCAAAGGTTAAAAAGTGATAACAAGCAGTGTTGATAAGAATATAGTGGAATGAACATAAAGGTATTGTTGATGGTAATATAAATTGATAAGGACTAGGACCTTAGACAGGTTCGTATTCTCTGACCCTGTAATTGTACTTCTAGGAATCTATTCTGGGGAAGTATTTAGAGATGTAGACATGCATTTCTGTATAAGGATATTCACTTCTGTGTCATTTATAATGGTTAAAGTAGACAATGGCATATGTTCGATAGGGGAATGATTAAATGGATTAAGATTTAGCTACATAATATTAGTTATCTAATATTCTTTACTGAGGAATCTTCATTGCTTCACGGAGGGAAACTGCAGAAAGAGCAGAGGTGGTGCTGGCCTCAGAGATGCCTACATCTAGGGGTTTAACCACTATTTAGACTCTCCATCACACATCTGCATTTTTTTCTATATGCTCTCTTCATTTTCCCAGACTATGTCTCTTTAAAAAACTAAACTGATGACCATAAGCAGCTTTAGGTTCTGACTTTTAGATTCTTTTGATCCAACACGAAAGAGCTAACTGTAACTACCTGTTACAGTTAAAGAATCATTAAAGAATCATGGAGACAGACTCCAGTCGCTCTGGTGTGAGCCCCATGTTCATTGCCAGACTGTCGCTGTGCCCAAGAGAATGGAATACTGTGATTGGCTCAGACAGAGTTGTTTCCAGGAATAAATAGGCAATGGTGGGATTTGGTGCTGGATAAATATAAATAACAGCATCTGTAACAGCCATTAAAAGTCTTATATCTGGACATGTTTTATTGCAGGGAAGATGGTCTTAATATGATATTTATTTGAAAAAGATTAACCACATGCTCAGTCATAAAGCAAGTCTCAATAAATTCAAAAGAACTGAAATCACACCAAGCACACTCTTGAACCACAGTGCAATAAAAACAAATGAATACAAAGAAGATTTCTCAAAACTACACAAAAACATGGAAATTAAACAGCTTGGTCTTCAATATCAATGTGTGATGCTTAATATCTAGTGTCAACATGATTGAATTGAAGGATGCAAAGTAATGTTCCTGGGTGTGTCTGTGAGGGTGCTGCCAAAGGAGATGAACATTTGAGTCAGTGGACTGGGGGAGGCAGACCCACCCTCAGTCTGGGTGGGCACCGTCTAATCAGCTGCCAGTGAGGCTAGGATAAAAGGCAGAGGACTGGGGAAGAATTACACTGGCTAAGTCTTCTAGCCTCCATCTTTCTCCCATGCTCAATGCTTCCTGCCCTTGAACATCTGACTCCAAGTTCTTCAGCTTTTGGACTCTTGGACCTACACCAGTGGTTTGCCAGGGGCTCTCGGGCCTTTGGCCACAGACTAAAGACTTCACTATTGGCTTATCTACTTTTGAGATTTTCGGACTTGGACTGGCTTTCTTGTTCCACCCCTTGCAGACAGCCTATTGTGGGACTTCACCTGTGATCGTGTGAGTCAATACTCCTTAATAAACATCCTTTCGTATATACATCTATCCTATTAGTCCTGCCCCTCTAGAGAACCCTGAAGAATACAGGTGGAAAATGAAATGAGGGCAGAAATCAAAAAGTTCTTTGAAAATTAATGAGTATAGAGACACAACTTACCAAAATCTTTGGGATGCACCTAAATCAGTGTTAAGAGGAAAGTGTATAGTACTAAACACAGTCATTAAGAAGTTAGAAGGAACTCAGATTAACAACCTAATATTGCACATAGTGGAACTAGGGAAAAACGAACAAACAAAACAAAAAAAAACAGACCAATCCCAAGCTAGCAGGACAAAATAAATCTAAAATTGGAGAAAAACTGAAAGAAATAGAGATACAAAAATCCATACAAAATTAATGAAACAAAGAATTTGTTTTTTGAAAGGATAAACAAGATTGATAGACTGCTATCTAGATTAACAAAGGAAAAAAGATCCAAAGAAGTGCAATCAGAAATGACAAAGATGACATTATAACCAGTCCTTCAGAAATACAGAAGGTCCATAGAGACTATTATGAACATCTCTATATACATAAGTTAGAAAATTTAGAGGAAATGGACAAATTCTGAAACACACAACTTTTCAACGTTGAGCCAGGAAAAAAGTTCCAAAATTGAATAAGTAACAATAACAAATAAAAAACCACCAACCAAAAAAAGCCCTGGAGCAGATGGATTCACAGCCAAATTCCAGGAGGTATACAAAGAACTGGTACCAATCCTACTGAAACTACTCCAAAAACTCAAGGAGGAAGGACTCCTTCCTGACTCATCTATGAAACTAGCATCATCCTGAAACCAAAATCGGGAGAGATACACAAAAAAAGAAAACTTCAGGCCAATATTCCTGATGAACATAGATGCAAAAATCCTCGGCAAAAGACTAGCAAACCAAATGTGGCAGCACAACAAAAAGTTAATTCATAATCAAGTAGGCTTTATTCCTGAGATAGAAGATTGGTTCAGCATACACAAGTCAATAAATATGATTCACCACATAAAATGAGTGAAAACCAAAAACCATATGATCATCTCAATAGATGCAGAAAAGCCTTTGATTAAATACAACATCCCTTCATGATAAAAACCCTGAACAGAATTGGCATTGAAGGAACATACCTCAAAATAATGAATCATTTATGAGACACCCACAGCAAACATCACACTGAATGGGCCATGCCCCTTTAGAACTGAAGCAAAACAAAGGTGTTGACTCTGACTATTCCTGTTCCACATGGTATTGAAAGTGCGAGCCAGAGCAGTGAGGCAAAAGAAAGAAAAGGCATCCAAATAGGAAAAAAATAAGTCAAATTACCTCTTTTTGTTGAATATTTGATTCTGCACCTAGAAAGCCCTAAAGACTCCACCAGAAGCCTCCTGGAACTGATAAACAACTTCAGTAAAGTTTCAGGATACAAAATCAGTGTACAAAAATCAGTAGCATTTTTATACACCAATAACATTCTAGCTGAGAGCCAAATTAAAAACACAATTCCATTTACAGTAGCCACAAATAAATAAAATACCTAGGAATACATCTAACCAAGAAGGTGAAAGATCTCTACAAGGAGAACTACAAAACACTGCTAAAAGAAATCAGAGATGAGACAAATAAATGGAAAAACATTCCATGCTCACAGATTGGAAGAAATAATTTTAAAATGTTCATATTGCCCAAAGCAGTCTACGGATTCAATGCTATTTCTATCAAACTACCAATGCCATTCTTCACAGAATTCGAAAAAATATTCTAAAATTTATATGGAACCAAAAAAGAG
Source organism: Trachypithecus francoisi (assembly GCF_009764315.1). Lineage (NCBI taxonomy): Eukaryota > Metazoa > Chordata > Mammalia > Primates > Cercopithecidae > Trachypithecus > Trachypithecus francoisi. The sequence goes on from NW_022681453.1 coordinate 191,897,631, forward strand.
CCCAAATAGCAAAAACTAAAAAAAGCTGGAGGCACATTACCCAACTTCAAACTCTACTAGAAGGCTATAGTAACCAAAACATCATGGTACTGGTACAAAAACAGACACACAGACCAAGGGAACAGAATAGAGAACCCAGGAATAAAGCCAAGCACCTAAAACCATCTGATGATCTTTGACGAACTCAACAAAAATAAGCAATGGGGAAAGGTCTTCCTATTCAATAAATGGTGCTGGAATAACTGGCTAGCCATATGCGGAAGAAAAAAACTGGACCCCTACCTTTTACTATGTGCAGAAATTTACTCAAGATGGACTAAAGATTTAAATGAAAAACTCCCAACATGGCACATGTATACATATGTAACAAACCTACACGTTGTGCACATGTACCCTAGAACTTAAAGTATAATAATAATTTTTAAAAAAAGAACTATAGAAGTCCCAGAAGAAAACCTAGCAAACACACTTCTTGACGTCAGCTTTGGCAAATAATTTAAGTCTCCAAAATGAATTGCAACAAAAAAACATTGACAAGTGGGACCTAAGTAAACAAAAGAGCTTCTGCACAGCGAAATAAATTGTCAACAGAATAAATGGTCTACAAAATGGGAGAAAATATTCATAAATTGTGCATCTGACAAAAGTCTAGTATCCAGAATTTACAAGGAATTTAATCAACATGTAAAAAATAATCTAATTAAAAAATGGCCAAAGACAGGAACAGACACTTCTGAAAAGAGGACATTTAGGCAACCAACAGACCTGTGAAACAATGCTCATCATCACTAATCATCACAGAAATGCAAATCGAAACCACAGTGAGATACCATCTCACGTCAGTCAGAATGGTGATTATTAAAAAGTCAAAAAATAACAGATGCTGGTGATGCTGCAGAGAAAAGGGAATGTTTACACACTGTTGGTGGGAATGTAAATTAGTTCAGCCACTGTGGAAAGCAGATTGGAGATTTATCAAAGAGCTTAAAAGAGAACTACCATTTGATCCAGCAGTCGTATTACTGGGTATATACCCAAAGGAAAATAAATTATTCTACCAAAAAGACACATGTACTTGTATGTTCATCACAGCATTAATCACATAGGAAGGACAGAATCAGTCTAGATGCCTATCAGTAGTGAATTGGATAAAGAAAAGGTGATACACACACACACACACACACACACATGGAATACTATACAGCCATGAAAAGGAATGTCCTTGGATATGGGTGGAGGAGCTGGAGGCCATTATCCTAATGAAATTGATGCAGGAATAAAAAGCCAAATACCTTATGTTCTCACTTACAAGTGAGAACTGAACATTGAGTACGCATGGAGATAGAGATGGGAACAAGAGGCACTGGGACTATTGGAGGAGGGAGGAAGGTGTGGGCTGAAAAACGATGTATTGGGTACTATGCTCACTACTTGGATGATGGGATCATCCATATGCCAAACCTCAGCATCACAAAATGTACCCGTATAACAAACCTGCACATGTAACCTCAGAATCCAAAATAAAAGTTGAAAAAATGTAATATGTCATATACCCAGTTTGCTAAAAAAATATGTACACACGGGAGTGCAGACATGTATATGCACCTATGCATATGTTAGTAAATGTCCTAATAGAAGTACATCAAAATAATACTAGCAGTTACTTCTGGGTGGTGGGATAATGGGTGATAACCTGTGTACATTTATATGTTTTGTTTTTCTGTATTTTATAAATGTTTAAAAATGAGCACAAATTATTAATAAAAAGCGTATGCAGACCCGACATGGTGGCTCACGCCTGTAATCCAGTACTTTGGTAGGACAAGACGGACAGATCAGTTGAGGTCAGGAGTTCAAGACTAGCCTGGCCAACATGGTGAAACCCTGTCTCTACAAAAAATACAAAAATTAGCCAGGTGTGGTGGCAGGCGCCTGCAGTTCTAGCTACTCAGGAGGCTGAGGCAGGAGTATCACTTGAGCCCAGGAGGTGGAGGTTGCAGTGAGCTGAGATTGTTCCACTACACTCCAGCCTGGGCAACAAAGCAAGACTCCATATCAAAAAAAAAAAGTGTATGCAGATAACAGATAAATAACCTGGAGTATTTTCCTCAAGTTACCTTAAGTATTTATAGACCTAAGTTTTATTATCTTGGGAACTTCTGATACTTTTTAATGAAGTGGTTTTTTACAACATTTTAAAGTATTTGCCTTTTGTTTTAGAATATTATAAGTGAAAATGACAAATGAAATGATATTTATGATTCAGAGCTTCCAAAATCTAGTGGTTAATACTAAGCAACCCTCTACATCTACATTATCTCTGCAGTTTTCATACCTGGAAAATAATATGAGATATTCATGCTGTTTTCTTATTTTCATGCCTTAAATTCCATGTTATTGTGGTTTGAGCGTTCAGCTTTGGTCCTGTAGATGGATACTCAGTTCTATTGTTAACTACCGTGGTACATTTTCCTAGCCAGTTCACCTCTCCAAATTTTAATTTTCTAATTTTTGCATGTGGTTATTAAAAATATGTTTAGTAATTCTAACTGGGATGTATGTGCTCTGAGGACTTGTAATGTGTGAGAACTTTCAATGTGTAAGATGTTCACTGGAACATCTCACATTCTGTGAGAAGGAGGACAGACAGAAGGCTAGTGGAAAAAAAGTTTTGCTTTTAGTCATTACTAAAAGAGAAAGTTTCTAAACACTAGTTAGGAGGAGACTCTTTCTCTCATGATTGACCTGAACATGGCCAAACATAGCAGTTGTGGGCAGTTTGACGAGGACCGGAGCCTGGCTTTAGACCTCTACCCTGAGGAATCATCTCTCCAACCTGAAGCGCTGACACTGTCAGGCCAAAGATACAGTAGCTCCTGGTGGACTAGCAGATGCTTGTGAGCAGAGGCAGCCAAGGTGGAGTGGTGGGGCATGGGGCATTGTCCTAAGTGGGTAGGTCACTGCCTGGGGCCGTGTCTGGTAGACAGTGCCTACCAAGTTAGCTTCCGGCTCAGGAGTTAGGGGGCTGTTTTTTTGTTTTGTTTTGTTTTGTTTTTGGCCAAAGGAACTGGCAGGAAAAAAGCAGGACCCCAGCCTGACTTCAGCCATCCTCTCACAGGACTGAGGTACCAGGCAGGTTTCGGAATAGGAAATTGGACCCCAAATTGATGCTTAGTTGAAAAACAAGTTTCAGATGCTTAGGGAGCTTAGACACTAGGATGTGCCTGCGAATAACAATGCACTCTACAAGATTAATTTGAAAGGGTTCAGATGCTGGGCAAAAACTGCTTTATAGAAAAAGTGGACAATAATCTTATCTGTATCTATGTTAGACACACATATCAACATCTCTAATAACACCAGTTTACAGAGAATTTATTTCCCAAGGATAAGTAGAGTGTTCTCACCTAATTTGTTCTATGGGAACATCATACATTTTCAAAAAGTTTTTCTTACAGTCTCACTCATACAATAGTAAGTGTTATTGCTAAGTTACAGAATAACTGCTTAAGGCTGATGAGATTAAGTGGCTTTGCTTTAATAATAAGTTAGGAACAGGGCTAGGTTTAGACATGCCAGCATTTCCAAAGTCTTTAGATGGCATTAGAGTTCACTGGACTGGGTCGCTATACCGTACTAATCAGAATTCTCCTTTATAGATGGCATTCCTGTGTCCTTTACAAGCGCCAAGTCTGTATTCAGCAGTAAGGCCCTGGTGAAAATGCAGCTCTTGAAGGATGTTGTGGGAAATGACACATACAGGATAAACAATAAATACGATGAAACGTACCCCCCTCTCCCCGTGGAAGAAATTATAAAGCAGTCAGAGTTTGTAATTGGACAGGAAGTGGCCTATAACTTACTTGTTAACAACTGTGAACATTTCGTGACATTCCTTCGCTATGGAGAAGGAGTTTCACAGCAGGTGAGTTTTCTTTAGGAGATATTCTTACATTGAAAAAAGAATAACTGTTGGCTATGATAAGGTTCCCAGGCCTCAAACCAAATGAAAAGAACCAGAAAGTATGAGAATACCAAAGAACAGAGAATGGACTTGCAAGGTCCTGCAACAAGTTAATAATCAAACTGAGACTAAAACATGGATATTATGAATTTTGAGCTAGAAGGGACTTGAAGTAGAATCAAGACCATAGCATTCTGTCTGTCTTACTGCCTTTAGTCTTTTTTTCCTGTTACTTCACCATACAGCAGTCTCAAATCAGTGATTTGAGATCAGTTTCAAATCATATACTGAAAAGAATACGCTGGAAAGGATGTTGAGTTTTTTGAGTGGGAGTTTACCAATATCACAGATGGTTGTTCTTAAATTTTTTTTCATTGGTGGACAGAGGCTAACTAATGATGTGTCTTAATGGGCTTGTGAATGTTGTCTCTTTCCTTGCAATTGCTAATTTCAATGAAATTTTGTCCCTTTAAGTAGATCGTTTGATTCACTGAGCTTTGGGATGACTTTTGATAGACTAATTGACTTTATTTTTAAAGTACTTTACAATTTTGTCAATTACTGCCATTGTTTAGTAGTGTGACAGATTTCTAGCTAACAGCATGTTTGTGTTTCCCTGTGTGTTGTCCCACCAGTCCAGTAAACTAAAAATGAATATTAAGGTGATACAAGAGAATGGATATATAAAACTATTATCAAAAGAAAGTCCTCTTCATCCAAAATACATATAAAGTGTTCATTTAAAATATTAAAATATGAAAAATAATTTAATAGATTAAACTCCAGTGAGTTGTTACTTATGAAACTTTTTAAAAGGTGACTAAACATTTGAAAGATAATACCATAATATTTTAATAATTCAAATTGATCGAAGACTTCCAGTATTTTGAAATGGTGGATCAGTTATACATTTCTATCCTGAGTAAGAAATGAGGTTATAATTCTTCTCACAAAAGCTTGGGAAAATGGCATGTATAAGAAGGCTAGCAAAGCCTCATGTTATCTAAACCCTGCACCTCTTGAGCCTAATTTTTCAAAATCCTACGTACCCTTCCCTATACCCAAGATTCAAATTGACTGTGGTTTTGATTTTCATTTTCCTGATGGCTAATGATGTTGAGCATCAATTTATGTGCTTATTGGCCATTTGTATATCACCTTTGGAGAAATGCCTATTAAGGTGATTTGCCCTTTTGTTTGTTTGTTGTTTTTGTTTGTTTGTTTTGAGATGGAGGCTTGCTCTGTTTCCCAGGCTGGAGTGCAGTGGCGCGATCTCAGCTCACTGCAACCTCTGCCTCATGGGTTCAAGCTATTTTCCTGCCTCAACCTCCTGAGTAGCTGGGATTATAGGCATCTGCCACCATGCCCAGCTAATTTTTTTGTCTTTTTAGTAGAGACCATGTTGACCAGGCTGGTCTCATGTTGGCCAGGCTGTTCTGAAACTCCTGATCTCATGATCCGCCTGCCTTGGCCTCCCAAAGTGCTGGGATTACAGGTGTGAGCCACTGCACTGGCCTTTTTGCCCATTTTTAAATTGGATTGTTTGCCTTTTTATTGTTCAGTAGTAAGTTTTCTTTAGGTACTCTGGATACTGGACCCTTTTCAGATACATATCTAGAATATATATTTTCATCAGGGAAATGCAAATCAAAGCCATAATGAGATTTCGCTTCATACCCAATAGGATTGCTATAATACAAAAGACGGTAAGTGTTGGCAAGAAAGTGAAGAAATTAGAACTCTTGTGCACTTCTGGTGGGCATGTAAAATGATATAACTCCTTTGGAAAACAGTGGCAATTCCTCTAAAATTAAATGTAGTATTACTATATGACTCAGCTATTCTAATCCTGGGTATATATCCAAGATAAATGAAACATATGTCCACATAGAAACCTGCACATGAATGTTTATAGTAGCATCAGTTCTAATAGTCAAAATGTAGAAATAACTCAAATATCCATCTAATGGGCAATGGATAGACAAAATGAGGTATATCCATACGATGGAATATTTTTCAACAATAAAAAGAGATGAAGTACTGATACATGCTACAGTATGAACCTTGAAAGCATATGCCAAGTTGCCTACTAAGCCAATCACAAAAGACTACATATTATATTATGTCGTTGATATGAGATGCCTAGAATAGGGAAATCTATAGAGACAAAATAAATTGGTGGTGCCTGGGGCTGAGGGCGTCGAGGCAAATGAGGGGAGACTGCTAAAGGGTAAGAGGTACCTTTTGGAATGATGAAATATTTCAAAATTGTGATTGTTGTACAAGTCTATGAATATACTAAAACCATTGAACTACATTATTTCAGGGGGTAAATATGTGGTATGCTAATTAGATCTAAAAAATTTTTTTAAATAAAAAGGTGCGGGAAAATGGGAGATAGAACATAATGAAAGGATATATTTGTTTTCATTAGGAAATAATTGGAAATTCATTCTCATTAGGAAATGTATTAACATAATGAATGTTCTGCTCACATGTAACAATAAATTTGCTTTTGAGCTAGAACATAGAGGGTACACACAAATTCCTGCTCACTTTTGCATTGAAAATTAGTGGTGTATAGATAGAAATAGGTTCCATTCCTCTTCTTCTTTGTTAATGACAAAGTTGTTCACTGCACTAACCAAGCAATTTTTTATTTGTTTACTTAATTTTTGGAAATGAGGAGATGTTAGTCAAAGAGTAGAAAATTTCAGTTATGCAAGACAAATAAGTTCTGGCGATATACTGTACAACATAGGGCCTATGATTAATGATACTATGTGGCCTACTTTAAAATTTGCTAAGAGGTTAGATCTTATGTTAAGTATTCTTAGCACAAACCAACAAAGGGAGTGGGTGGAAGCTTTTGGAGGTGATGGATAAGTTCATGGCATTGATTGTGATGATGGTTTCATGGTGGAGGTGATAGATAAGTTCATGGCATTGATCGTGATGATGGTTTCATGGTGGAGGAGATAGATAAGTTCATGGCATTGACCTTGATGATGGTTTCAGGGTGGAGGTGATGGATAAGTTCATGGCATTGACCTTGATGATGGTTTCATGGTGGAGGTGATGGATAAGTTCATGGCATTGATCTTGATGATGGTTTCATGGTGGAGGTGATGGATAAGTTCATGGCATTGATCTTGATGATGGTTTCATGGTGGAGGTGATGGATAAGTTCATGGCATTGATCTTGATGATGGTTTCATGGTGGAGGTGATGGATAAGTTCATGGCATTGATCTTGATGATGGTTTCATGGTGGAGGTGATGGATAAGTTCATGGCATTGATTGTAATGATGGTTTCATGGTGAAGGTGATGCATAACTTTATGGCATTGATTGTAATGATGATTTCATGGGGGTATACTTACCTCCAAATACATCAAGTTGAACACATGAAATATCTACAGCTTTTTGCATGTCAGCCAGTCTTCAGTAAAGTGGTTACAAATAAGCAATACGTTTTAAATGTTAAAAAAAAAAAGAGATTAGAGCCATCTTCTTACTTGACTGTAACTTGTAATCCATCATCATTTCACCTTTCATATCTAGACCCAAGACCCATGAAAACTTAATTTTTCTTCAACAAATAGTAAGAACCTGTTTCTGGCAGGTTCTGATGAAGATGATGCAGTGACAGCCTTAAAAGCCTACCTAAGCTTTGGTGTTCACAGACCTGAGTGAGAACCCCATCATCACCATTATTAGTGGAGTGTCCTTGGACCCACTGTTTATCAGTATTCTAATCAACACAGGTCATTTGAAAGATTATGGAGATATTTGAGGTCTCTCAGCATACTGTATTATGTATTATCCATCCCAATAAATAACATGCACATGGTGGATATTACTTTTCATAACAGTATCCAGGAATTTTATAGATCTTTGTTAACATAGTCAATAAAATCTTGATCTAACAGCAACTGGATTATATATTATTATCAATAACTAATAGTATGACTACTAATAATAGCCAGTATTAGATTAGTTTTTTGAATCCCTTTAAGCTTAGGGCCCTTGAGCTTAGAAATGTTTTCTTGGGGGAATGGCTATATATTTCCCAAGTTTAAAAACTAGTAGTGCATGGCCGGGCGCGGTGGCTCAAGCCTGTAATCCCAGCACTTTGGGAGGCCGAGACGGGCGGATCACGAGGTCAGGAGATCGAGACCATACTGGCTAACACGGTGAAACCCCATCTCTACTAAAAATACAAAAACTAGCCGGGCGAAGTGGCGGGCGCCTGTAGTCCCAGCTACTCGGGAGGCTGAGGCAGGAGAATGGCGTGAACCCGGGAGGCGGAGCTTGCAGTGAGCTGAGATCCGGCCACTGCACTCCAGTCCGGGCGACAGAGCGAGACTCCGCCTCAAAAAAAAAAAAAAAAAAAAAAAAAAAAGCTAGTAGTGCATAAAAAAGGTGAGAAGGGTAGGATTATGATTTCATCTTTTTTCTTTGTGCTTTTCTGTATTTGAAACAAAAAATAATAGATTCAATTTTCTAGAGCAGTTTTTAGCTTCATAGCAAAATTGAACTGAAAGTGTAGAACTCTCTCCTCCTTCCCCACCCAGTATAGCCATCTCTATCATCATTACCATATCATTGTGAAAAATTGATTAACCAACATTAATACATCATTATCAACCAAAGTCCATAGTTTACATTAGGGTTCACTGGTTGTGTTACGAATTCTATGGTTTGGACAAATTTAAAATGACACAATCCACCATTATAGTATTATAAATAATAATTTTCCTGCCCTAAAACTCCTGCTCTCCACCTATTCATCCTTCCTTCCCTGTAAATCCCTGACAACCATTGATTTTTTTTTTTTTTTTTTTTTTTTACCATCTCCATAGTTTTCCCATTTGCAGAATATCATGTTGCTGAAATCATGTAGCATGTGACTTTTTTCAGATTGGCTTCTTTCACGTAGTAATACGTATTTAAGGTTTCTTCTCATGTACTTTTGTGGCTTGATTCCTCATTTCTTTTTAGCACTGAATGGTGTTCCATTTCCTTGATTTACCACAGCTTATTTATCCATTCACCCACTGAAGGACATCTTGGTTGCTTCCAAGTTTTGGCAATTATGAATAAAGCCACTATAAACCTCCATGTGCAGGTTTTTATGTGGACATAAGTATTCAGCTCCTTTTGGTAGGTACCAAGGAGCATGATTGCTAGATCATGTAGTTAGAATATTCTTAGTTTTGTAAGACATTGCCAAACTGTCTTCCTAAATGAGTGTATCATTTCGCATTTTGCAGTCTCAGCAATGAGAGTTCTTGTTGTTCCACATCTTTGCCAGCATTTTGTTATCAGTATTTTGAATTTTAACCATTTTAATAGACATCTTGTTTCAGTTTTCAGTTGCCTAGTTACATGTAGTGTTGAGCATCTTTTTATATGCTTCTTTGCATGTCATCTTTGATGCTATATCTCTTGATGATCTTGCCTGTTTTCTAATTCTGCTGTTCATTTTCCTATTGTTGAATTTCAAGAGTTCTTTATATATTTTAGATAACACTCATCAGATTTGTCTTCTACAGTTGTTTTCTCTCAGTTTGTGTCTTATCTTTTATGTATTTTTCAAAATTTCCAACATTTTTTACTCTCATAGACCAAACTATGAAAATGTCTCTATCTTTTTCGAAGATGGCCCACACCCTTCAGTAGGCCTGGACAAGGCAGCACATGAACACATTCTGGTGGTGCTTCAGTACATATGACCACAGCCTTAGGATGCCTCAGGAAGGAGCGTTTTGATAAACCTGCCACACATCTGTGTCCCCGCTACACTGCTGTCTAGACACAGCCACTCCAGATTCAGCTAATGTGTCATTGGGCCAGGTACAGATCCCCAGAATGAGGCCATTATTATGGCGCATGGACAGAAAGCCCTCTAAAGGATAAAGAATGAAGAGCTGGATTTGGTGACCTTATAGTCCAAAGTAAAAGCCATGAAGTAAAAGTTCTCGTTCATGCTGGTTCACCAAGAACATTCTGAGATGTTGTAATCTTGCACATCACATCCCGTTACTCCTAACTCCAATGGATTGTCCCAATTACCTGAGATTCATTGTCTAGAATGAGACTTGAAATAAATTAACATTTGGAATTGGGGAAGCTGTCTTAAAGTGGCACTGCTTAAAATGGCTTTGTGATTGTGGTATCTGGCCTGTGTCATCTCTGGATTATGGTTGGGGATCCGGTTGCCCATCCCCCAACCATCCCTCTTAAATTTGTGGGCTTTCGTTAACATCTTGTGTTTGTAGTGGCTGAAAGGTACCTAGTCAGTTAGGGCTGCACCTAGCTGGGGCACACGATCTGTAGGACCCTGCCATTTTCCAAGGGCCGTACCCTGCTACCATTTGACACCTCTATTTAAAGACACTGATTGCACCTTCGTATTTTTTTTTGACTACCCCATTTCTCTCTATTAGACCTTCTTGGGATCTCACTATCTGCCTGGAATTGTACTAGGGTTGGGCTTGATCCCTAATTAGTGACTCTTCCCCTTCTTTGGGATTTTATCTTATATCCTGCATCCTCCTGCCTCTTCTCCCCCGCCCCCCCAATATGGTATGTGGGTAACTCTGTGCTACAGTGAATTCCGATTCTCTCCTAGGAAATAGTTTAGGTAAGGATTAATTAAAATATAAATAAAATAGATAAGAAATAAACTCAAAATTACAAAGTAAAACAGGATTTGTCAGGGCTAGTGCCAAGTTGTTTGCCCTTACCATTCTCCCTGGCATCTGGGGGGTTGGAGCAGAGAGAGTGGGTCACAGTTACAGGCCTAGTCTCTGCCCACAACAGGATGGTGTAGTGAACACATGCTGCAAACACGTGGAGCTAAGATTCCTGTTGTGTGCCTCTTTCCTGGCCCTGGCCCTTGTGCCTGCTCCTAAAAGGGAAGCTGCAGTTAGGGAGGTAGCATTGTGTTGTAGTAACGTGTGAGTGGCAGGCCCCATGGCGGAAGGCTGTGGTTAGACAGAGGGCATGCTCAAATATGACCTGGGTTAGGCTTTCCAGCTCTTAGACTGGTTCCCCAGAGCCATTTGCTTTATTTGAAAGATCTGATTCTTAAATCCCAGAGAGAACAAATGTTTTCAGAGTACCTGATAATTCTGAAGTATCTGAATGTGACCTCTGGGTCATCAAATTGCACTCAAACCCATTTGAAGGGAAGGCAATGTTAGTTGAGTGCCAAGAAAACCATGAATATTCATGAGTTCCCTCATCATCATGATGATTAATACCCTTAAAGCTATAAATGTCTGACTTCCTTTATGGACAATTGATCGTGAGAGTGGTTTGTCTACATGAGAAATTAATTTTTGACATGATAGTTAACATCAGTATTGGCTTTTTTGAAGTTTGTTTATCAGAAGAGAAATTGTGTCTACCAAGTAAGAGCTTATGGGTATTCAGCTCAGATGACATCCCTGAATTATTTTGCTAATAGACACTCCTTAGAGAAACATACAAACACACACACACAAGATTCTTACACGATAAAACTTACCTTGGTGTAGACCCAGCCAACCCAAAGTGTTTATTTAAGGGGCAGGAGCTGCACAGGAGAAGTGTGTGTGTTTTAGAAGACTCAGCCTATCTTTAAACATCTTCGTGGAATGCTCTCAGGCAAATTACTTATGATATCCCAAGTTTTGCAGAACAGGAGTGGTATATTAACCTCTTTCACCCATGTACTGTTATGACTAATGGGAACTGTGTTGATAATGAGTTTATAAACTGTCAGAGTGCTTTAAAAACATGAGGAATATATACCCACATGTATGTATCTACATGTTTGACAATTATAAAAATTATAAATTCATTTCATCTTTATGCAGAATTTTAATTTTGCATTGAACTTTAAATGTATCCATTGTACATTAAAACAGGTGTTCAGTTTAGGAAACAGGCTAAAGCTTTAATTAGGACACTGAGATGTCTTTAGAATATGATGTGTTTTTTGTTTGCTTCTTGTTTCCTTATAGGCCAACCGAGCGATAAGTACCGTTGGGTTTGTGACAGCTGCTGTTGGTGCCTTCTCATTCCTGGGCTTGTTTCCAAAAGGACAAAGAACAAAATACTGTTAACAGTTTACCAACGAGGTATTGATATTGAAGGAATTTGGGAGGAGGAAAAAGAAAACCTGGGGTGAATACTTATTTTCAGTACATCATTACTGTTGCAGATTCCTGTGATGGATGGCAGGCTCTTTAATAAATTGCTTACTGATATTATCTTATCATTGAGCCAATGAAATTTTTTTCCCCCTGCTAGCATAGATTTGCTGTGGCAGCTTGAACGAGGAGCAGTAGCCTTTTGAGTGAGCCAGCAGAAGATCTTAACAAAATCTCATCACATTTTATTTCTGCTATAAATATTATTTTCCTTTTCCCCGAGGGTGGCCATTTTGCCAGAGGGATGAAAACTATTTATATATGGTTTTGAAACAAATTTTAAGAACCCCAAATTGTTAGAGTTGACATCTAAATTCATGTTTCTTGTTGGAAAAGAAATTGGGATATTCAGCATTTTGGTTAGGTAGTTTGAGGGACTCTAATTTACAAGCCTGTGGGGAATGCCCTCATCTTCTTCCTGCACCTGTGTAGATTAGGGTGGATGGGAAGAGGAGAGGCTGTTTGCTCCAGGGTTTCAGTTCCAGTGATTTCTGTGGAATCTGCTTGCTTGTCAGGAGGACATGAGAAGTAAGAGTGGGCTGTTATTTCTACAGTGTTACATATTTATTCCCTTTGGATTTTGAAGTATTTCAGGGATTTGACCTTTTAACCTTGAGAAGAGATCATTAAATGTTTGTTTAAAATGCCATATTTGGAAAACAATATCTCATATTCTTAAGACTTTTTCTACAAGCCAAGGAGTGTCATAATTTTATTCTCTCATTTTATTATGTGTTCCGTTAAAGACACTGCTTTCTGTGCTGTTCCAGTGAAATTCTTGGTGGCAGCAGGTGGGGAAAGGGGGAGTGCAGCTCTCTATAACCTGGGATTACATCAGACATTGTAACGTGACCCCATAAACCACACCACCAGCCAATGACATCCGTCTTATGCTATCATCAAAAGCTTGGCATTAAATAAAGGAAATGTTCAAGTTACTATTAGGGGGATGGTACAATGAGAAAACTAGGAATATGGTACATAATGTAACTAAACAGAAGACTCAGTGAAAGTCTTCTACCTATTAAACTTACTTAGATTTTACCCCAGGGCCAGAAATACTCAACAAGCTAATTGCAGGGTTAATAATAATGGTAATAGAAGTTGTGTGCTGCAGTCTGGGCCACAGAGACCCTATATCTCATCCCTTCTTTTTCAATAATTCCTTCCCTTTCTTATGGCACCAACTCTGTCTCCAGTAACCCTCAAACACTCTCTTCTTCCACTGGTCTTCTGGGGAGGTGTGAGTGTCTCCTACCAGGAACCAATGTCTAAAATTTCTCTTCAATTTTTACTCTAAATTCAAATCTGTGTTCCTTTTATGCCCTGTTCCCAAGTAATAGTATAAAAACAAAAAAACAAAAAACAGGCTGGGTGTGGTGGCTCATGCCTGTAATCCCAGCACTTTGGGAGGCCAAGGCGGGCAGATCACGAGGTCAGGAGATTGAGACCATCCTGGCTAACATGGTGAAACCCCGTCTCTACTAAAAATACAAAAAATTAGTCGGGCGTGGTGGTAGGCGACTGTAGTCCCAGCTACTCAGGAGACTGAGGCAGGAGAATGGTGTGAACCTGAGAGGCAGAGCTTGCAGTGAGCCGAGATTGTGCCACTGCACTCCAGCCTGGGCGACAGAGAGACTCCATCTCAAAAAATACAAAAAACCCGCTTTTTTAGTATTGTCAAGTTAAGATGAGACTGGCAGTAGCATGTGTTGCCTTTCCCAAGGTATGCTTACTTTTCAGTAAAGGATGCCTACACAGGGCAAATCTTAAACTGAAGCAGCAGAGCTGGGTGTGGTAGAATTACTACACGCACCAGTGGGAGAAGGAGCAAAATCTGAAGTCAAGAATCTCCTGAGAGCCTCAAGTGCAGCCTTTCTAGAGAACTCTGGATGTCTCCACTCCAGAAGACAGTCCTGTCTATGGGAGATAATGTCATAAATGCACTTTTAAATTAAATTCATGGATTCATGTTCACATTGGTGGCGTTTGAAGGTAGTTTTCACTCTTAAGAGGTTAGCTCGCAAAGTTAGTCATCAGTTTCCCATAAAAATGGCTACTCTTGATGATGGCCAGCATAAGACTGTCCAGCTTGTTTTTCCTATAGGTGATTATTTGATATCATGCTTATTGTGCTTTTATGAAATGATTTTCCCAAGGCTATTAAACCTTTTTCTGATCATTTTTTTAACAGTCAGGGATGGAGTGCAACTTTATCACATTTCAAGAATAAAAATTATGAAATAAAGATCATCGTCCACCAGAAACCTTATAGGTTGTAGGAGAAAACCTGGGGAGAGGAGGGGGGAAAGCCTATACCATTATTGAATCTATTAAAAATATCTTTTTATGCTATCTAAATGTTATACAATGTATCAGTTGAATCTTTTCATTCTAAAAGTCAGATTACTAAATGCAGATATCAGCTCAAGGAGCTTGAACCACCATTTTAAAAATTTGATACATAGTTTATAATCATAAACTAAAAATCTCTTCTTTTTAAAACTTTTGTCTTGTTACTGGTAACTGCTAAATTATACACATTGTAGAGATTATTACTCTCCAGAGAGCTGTGAACACAAGAAACGGTTAAAAAGCAAACAAAGGCAGAGCAAGATGGCTGAAATAGGAACAGCTCCAGTCTCCAACTCCCAGCGCGAGTGACACAGAAGACTGGTGATTTCTGCATTTTCAACTGAGGTACTGGGGTCATCTCACTAGGGAGTGCCAGACAATCGGTGCTGGTCAGCTGCTGCAGCCCGACCAGCAAGAGCTGAAGCAGGGCGAGGCATCGCCTCACCTGGGAAGCACAAGGGGGAAGGGAATCCCTTTTCCTAGCCAGGGGAACTGAGACACACAACACCTGGAAAATCAGGTGACTCCCACCCCAATACTGCACTTTAAGCAAACGGGCACACCAGGAGATTATATCCCACACCTGGCTGGGAGGGTCCCACGCCCACTGAGCCTCCCTCATTGCTAGCACAGCAGTCTGCAATCTAACAGCAAGGCAGCAGCGAGGCTGGGGGAGGGGCGCCCGCCATTGCTGAGGCCTAAGTAGGTAAACTAAGCCACTGGGAAGCTCAAACTGGGTGGAGCTCACAGCAGCTCAAGGAAGCCTGCCTGTCTCTGTAGACTCCACCTCTGGGGACAGGGCACAGCTAAACAACAACAACAACAACAGAAACAGCAGAAACCTCTGCAGACGCAAATGACTCTGACAGCTTTGAAGAGAGCAAGGGATCTCCCAACACGGAGGTTGAGATCTGAGAAGGGACAGACGGCCTGCTGAAGTGGGTCCCTGACCCCTGAATAGCCTAACTGGGAGACATCCCCCACTAGGAGCAGAGTGACACCCCACACCTCACACGGTGGAATACACCCCTGAGAGGAAGCTTCCAAAGTAAGAATCAGACAGGTACACTCACTGTTCAGCAATATTCTATCTTCTGCAGCCTCTGCTGCTGATACCCAGGAAAACAGGGTCTGGAGTGGACCTCAAGCAATCTCCAACAGACCTACAGCTGAGGGTCCTGACTGTTAGAAGGAAAACTATCAAACAGGAAGGACACCTACACCAAAACCCCATCAGTATGTAACCATCATCAAAGACCAGAGGCAGATAAAACCACAAAGATGGGGAAAAAGCAGGGGAGAAAAGCTGGAAATTCAAAAAATAAGAGCGCATCTCCCCCTGCAAAGGAGCACAGCAACGGATCGAAGCTGGACGGAGAATGACTTTGATGAGGTGAGAGAAGAAGGCTTCAGTCCACCAAACTTCTCAGAGCTAAAGGAGGAATTACGTACCCAGTGCAAAGAAACTAACAATTTTGAAAAAGGAGTGGAAGAATTGATAGCTAGAATAATTCATGCAGAGCATGTCATAAACAAAACGACAGAGATGAAAACCATGACACGAGAAATATGTGACAAATGCACAAGCTTCAGTAACTGACTCAATCAACTGGAAGAAAGAGTATCAGCGATTGAGGATCAAATGAATGAAATGAAGCAAGAAGAGAAGTCTAAAGAAAAAAGAAGAAAAAGAAATGAACAAAGCCTGCAAGAAGTATGGGATTATGTAAAAAGACCAAATCTATGTCTGCTTGGGGTGCCTGAAAGTGAGGGGGAAAATGGAACCAAGTTGGAAAACACTCTTCAGGATATCATCCAGGAGAACTTCCCCAACCTAGTAGGGCAGGCCAACATTCAAATTCAGGAAATACAGAGAACACCACAAAGATACTCCTCGAGAAGAGCAACTCCAAGACACATAATTGCCAGATTCACCAAAGTTGAAATGAAGGAAAAAATCTTAAGGGCAGCCAGAGAGAAAGGTCGGGTTACCCACAAAGGGAAGCCCATCAGACTAACAGCAGATCTCTCAGCAGAAACTCTACAAGCCAGAAGAGAGTGGGGGCCAATATTCAACATTCTTAAAGAAAAGAATTTTCAACCCAGAATTTCATATCCAGCCAAACTAAGTTTCATAAGTGAAGGAGAAATAAAATCCTTACAGATAAGCAAATGCTTAGAGATTTTGTCACCACCAGGCCTGCCTTACAAGAGACCCTGAAGGAAGCCCTAAACATGGAAAGGAACAACCGGTACCAGCCATTGCAAAAACATGCCAAAATGTAAAGACCATCGAGGCTAGGAAGAAACTGCATCAACTAACGAGCAAAATAACCAGTTAATATCATAATGACAGGATCAAGTTCACACATAACAATATTAACCTTAAATGTAAATGGACTAAATGCTCCAATTAAAAGACACAGACTGGCAAACTGGATAAAGAGTCAAGACCCATCAGTCTGCTGTATTCAGGAGACCCATCTCACATGCAGAGACATACATAGGCTCAAAATAAAGGGATGGAGGAAGATCTACCAAGCAAATGGAGAACAAAAAAAAAGCAAGGGTTGCAATCCTAGTCTCTGATAAAACACACTTTAAACAACAAAGATCAAAAGAGACAGAGAAGGCCATTACATAATGGTAAAGGGATCAATTCAACAGGAAGAGCTAACTATCCTAAATATATGTGCACCCAATACAGGAGCACCCAGATTCATAAAGCAAGTCCTTAGAGACTCTATTACAAAGAGACTTAGACTCCCGTACAATAATAATGGGAGACTTCAACACCCCACTGTCAACATTAGACAGATCAACGAGACAGAAAGTTAACAAGGATATCCAGGAATTGAACTCAGATCTGCACCAAGCGGACCTAATAGACATCTATAGAACTCTCCACCCCAAATCAACAGAATATACATTCTTCTCAGCATCACATCACACTTATTCCAAAATTGACCACATAATTGGAAGTAAAGCACTCCTCAGCAAATGTACAAGAACAGAAATTATAACAAACTGTCTCTCAGACCACAGTGTAATCAAACTAGAACTCAGGACTAAGAAACTCAATCAAAACCGCTCAACTACATGGAAACTGAACAACCTGCTCTTGAATGACTACTGGGTACATAACGAAATGAAAGCAGAAATAAAGATGTTCTTTGAAACCAATGAGAACAAAGATACAACATACCAGAATCTCTGGGACACATTTAAAGCAGTGTGTAGAGGGAAATTTATAGCACTAAATGCCCACAAGAGAAAGTTGGAAAGATCTAAAATTGACACTCTAACATCACAATTAAAAGAACTAGAGAAGCAAGAGCAAATACATTCAAAAGCTAGCAGAAGGAAAGAAATAACTAAGATCAGAGCAGAACTGAAGGAGATAGAGACACAAAAAATCCTCCAAAAATCAATGAATCCAGGAGTTGGTTTTTTGAAAAGATCAACACAATTGACAGACCGCTAGCAAGACTAATAAAGAAGAAAAGAGAGAAGAATCAAATAGACGCAATAAAAAATGATAAAGGGGATATCACCACCGACCCCACAGAAATACAAACTACCATCAGAGAATACTATAAACACCTCTATGCAAATAAACTAGAAAATCTAGAAGAATGGATAATTTCCTGGACACTTACACTCTTCAAGACTAAACCAGGAAGAAGTTGAATCCCTGAATAGACCAATAGCAGGCTCTGAAATTGAGGCAATAATAATAGCCTACCAACCAAAAAAAGTCCAGGACCAGATGGATTCACAGCTGAATTCTACCAGAGGTACAAGGAGGAGCTGGTACCATTCCTTCTGAAACTATTCCAATCAATAGAAAAAGAGGGAATCCTCCCTAACTCATTTTATGAGGCCAACATCATCTGATACCAAAGCCTGGCAGAGACACAAAAAAAAAAGAGAATTTTAGACCAATATCCCTGATGAACATTGATGCAAAATCCTCAATAAAATACTGGCAAACCAGATTCAGCAGCACATCAAAAAGCTTATCCACCATGATCAAGTGGGCTTCATCCCTGGGATGCAAGGCCAGTTCAACATTCACAAATCAATAAACATAATCCAGCATATAAACAGAACCAAAGACAAGAACCACATGATTATCTCAATAGATGCAGAAAAGGCCTTTGACAAAATTCAACAGCCCTTCATGCTAAAAACGCTCAATAAATTCGGTATTGATGGAACGTACCTCAAAATAATTAGAGCTATTTATGACAAAACCACAGCCAATATCATACTGAATGGGCAAAAACTGGAAAAATTCCCTTTGAAAACTGGCACAAGACAGGGATGCCCTCTCTCACCACTCCTATTCAACATAGTGTTGGAAGTTCTGGCTAGGGCAATCAGGCAAGAGAAAGAAATCAAGGGTATCCAGTTAGGAAAAGAAGAAGTCAAATTGTCCCTGTTTGCAGATGACATGATTGTATATTTAGAAAACCCCATCGTCTCAGCCCAAAATCTCCTTAAGCTGATAAGCAACTTCAGCAAAGTCTCAGGATACAAAATTAATGTGCAAAAATCACAAGCATTCTTATACACCAGTAACAGACAAACAGAGAGCCAAATCAGGAATGAACTTCCATTCACAATTGCTTCAAAGAGATAAAATACCTAG
The DNA here is from genome assembly GCF_009764315.1 of Trachypithecus francoisi. Lineage (NCBI taxonomy): Eukaryota > Metazoa > Chordata > Mammalia > Primates > Cercopithecidae > Trachypithecus > Trachypithecus francoisi. The sequence continues at coordinate 191,916,807 of NW_022681453.1, forward strand.
GAATCCAACTTACAAGGGATGTAAAGGACCTCTTCAAGGAGAACTACAAACCATGCTCAGTGAAATCAAAGGACACAAACAAATGGAAGAACATACCATGCTCATGGATAGGAAGAATCAATATCGTGAAAATGGCCATACTGCCCAAGGTTATAGATTTAATGCCATCCCCATCAAGCTACCATGAGTTTCTTCACAGAATTGGAAAAAACTGCTTTAAGTTCATATGGAACCAAAAAAGAGCCTGCATTGCCAAGACAATCCTAAGTCAAAAGAACAAAGCTGGAGGCATCACGCTACCTGACTTCAAACTATACTACAAGGCTACAGTAACCAAAATAGCATGGTACTGGTACCAAAACAGAGATATAGACCAATGGAACAGAACAGAGTCCTCAGAAATAATACCACACATCTACAGCCATCTGATCTTTGACAAACCTGACAAAAACAAGAAATGGGGAAAGGATTCCCTATTTAATAAATGGTGCTGGGAAAATTGGCTAGCCATAAGTAGAAAGCTGAAACTGGATCCTTTCCTTACTCCTTATACGAAAATTAATTCAAGATGGATTAGAGACTTAAATGTTAGACCTAATACCATAAAAACCCTAGAAGAAAACCTAGGTAGTACCATTCAGGACATAGGCACGGGCAAGGACTTCATGTCTAAAACACCAGAAGCAACAGCACCAAAAGCCAAAACTGACAAATGGGATCTAATTAAACTAAAGAGCTTCTGCACAGCAAAAGAAACTACCATCAGAGTGAACAGGCAACCTACAGAATGGGAGAAAATTTTTGCAACCTACTCATCTGACAAAGGGCTGATATCCAGAACCTACAAAGAACTCAAACAAATTTACAGGAAAAAAACAACCCCATCAAAAAGTGGGCAAAGGAGATGAACAGACATTTCTGAAGACATTCATACAGCCAACAGACACATGAAAAAATGCTCATCATCACTGGCCATCAGAGAAATGCAAACCAAAACCACAATGAGATACCATCTCACACCAGTTAGAATGGCAATCATTAAAAAGTCAGGAAACAATAGGTGCTGGAGAGGATGTGGAGAAATAGGAATACTTTTACACTGTTGGTGGGATTGTAAACTAGTTCAACCGTTATGGAAAACAGTATGGTGATTCCTCAAGGATCTAGAACTAGATGTACCATATGACCCAGCCATCCCATTACTGGGTATATACCCAAAGGATCATAAATCATGCTGCTATAAAGATGCATGCACACGTATGTTTATTGCGGCACTATTCACAATAGCAAAGACTTGGAATCAACCCAAATGTCCATCAGTGACAGACTGGATTAAGAAAATGTGGCACATATACACCATGGAATACTATGCAGCCATAAAAAAGGATGAGTTTGTGTCCTTTGTAGGGACATGGATGCAGCTGGAAACCATAATTCTTAGCAAACTATCACAAGAACAGAAAACCAAACACTGCATGTTCTCACTCATAGGTGGGAACTGAACAATGAGATCACTTGGACTTGGGAAGGGGAACATCACACACTGGGGCCTATCATGGGGAGGGGGGAGGGGGGAGGGATTGCACTGGAAGTTATACCTGATGTAAATGACGAGTTGATGGGTGCAGCACACCAACATGGCATCAGTATACATATGTAACAAACCTGCACGTTATGCACATGTACCCTAGAACTTAAAGTATAATAATAATAATAAAAAATAATAATAAATTTTAAAAAGCAAACAAAATGTAAACACAGAAGGATTGTTTTTATAGGAATTTGCATTTATGCTGGTGGTTTGTGTAACATTTATAATACGATTTACTGTAGTAAATTTCATGTTGAAAACATTCTAAGATGCCAGAACTGTAAAGTCAAGGCTGTCATATGTTGAATCTGTACATCATGGTATTAGGCACATAATTGGCACTCATGTAATTGAACTGGTTAACTAATTGCCTATGATCTGATAAATTAGCAAAATTAGATTTATCGTTATAAGGAAAGCCTAGTAGGTAATTTAAAATGTGTACTAGAAATAAATTTTCTCTCAAGTTTCTGGTGAGGGTGATATATAAAAGGTAATAGTGTACAGAACATATTTGTAAAGGATGCACCCTTTCATGTGGTATTTAATGTGCATCTAATAGGATGATTTAGATAATTAAAAGATGAGATAGAACTTAAGGTTGTTGAGTAGCCTGAGAATTGTCATGCTGCAGTTACAAATATTATGAGTCCCTTTTCTAACATTGTTTTTAAGATGAGTAATGTTGAGTTCTGGACAACTTTTAAGGTTAGAGCTTGAGGCCGGGCACAGTGGCTCACACCTGTAATCCCAGCACTTTGGGAGGCTGAGGCGGGTAGATCACTTGAGGTCAGGAGTTTGAGACCAGCCTGGACAACATGGTGAAACGCCATCTTTCCTAAAAATACAAAAATTAGCTGGGCATGATGGCGGGTGCCTGTATCCCAGCTGCTCGGGAGGCTGAGGCAGGGGGATCACTTGAATCCGGGAGGCAGAGGTTGCAGTGAGCTAAAATTGTGCCACTGCACTCCAGCCTGGGTGACAGAGCAGGTCACCATCTCAAAAAAAAAAAAAAAAAAAGAATTAAAGAAAAAAAAAAAACTTGAGGTTTTCTTGTGTCGGTAACAAGAAGTAATAATGTTGCCATGCTTCTTTAAGTATAAGTATCTTTTTACAGTTATTTCATTACCTTTGTGACCTACTCTAAACCTTCCCATTCCCTGGCCCCAAAACACTATACCTTGAGTGATGCCAAACTTTGGTGGAATTTGCTTAGATATTAATGGTGCCCATGCCAAGATTATATGGAATTAACAAACATCTTCATTCTACCACGTCCACATAATTCTGGCTTCTTCTAGTTAGCGCTGAATTTCCGAAAGGCTTGATTGGTCCTTGTTTCTCTATGAAAAGCATAAAAGTGAAACAGAAAGAGAAACTGTGACCTTGGGAAAAGATATATATGTACATGTTCTTCACAAAGATTTAAGTAAACTTGTGACAACTAATGTATTAGTAAAACTTTCAAAGACCAAATGTTGCCTCAATTTTTCTTTTTTCAATTGATGTTCATACTACTAATTTGACTACAGTACCATGAAAGCTTTTCATTGTAAACAAAATAATACTATGCAAAATGAATACAGTTTATTGAAAAGGATAACACAGGAAATGTATTCTTTTTCTCTCATTGGTAAAGCATACAGTCAGAATAAGCCTATCTAAGGTCTTTTGCTGCTAGGTTTAATGCACTGAAAATATGCTTTGAGTGCTTGAATGGAGAGAGGAAAGATAAGGGGAGAGTATCATCACTTCTCCACAATGTGTTAATTTTGGGGAGAAAAGCAATGCTGTTCAGCATGTACGACAACAATTCTGATTACAGCCTGGTCCAAAAATGCTGTTCTGTGGGTTGGCTTCCCAATTTGAGTTTTCTTTCTGGAATCTGTTCATGGCTTTCATAGCCTCTGTTGATGTAGAATCCCTTTTTGCCATCACCTGAATAATCTGTCCTGTTTGTGGGAGGCCAGGTTGAGTCTTCTGCCAGCTTCTTTTGCCAAGTCCTATATTGACTTTTAGAGTAGAATCCAAATTCTCTTTTGATCAACAGCCAGAGCTCATGATTTTGAAGGATGGCATCCTGAAAAATCAGATGGGAAAGACAATCAATTTATTGCGCAGGTCCCCCTGCAGCCAGGCCGCTGGCCACCACAGCCCGCCCCCTTCTCCAGGCCTTCCTCTGAGGTGTGCTTATTGTTGCTGTATCTACATCTCCTTTTCCAAGTCCTGGAATTCTTCCCTTAAGAAGCAAGAGGGTGCTTGTGTTCACATAAATCTGCCAAAAGCTTCCTTTCCACACATTTCCTGGTTAAGTCCTGGCTAGGGATTTTCTTAGAATGATTTTACCCTCAGACTGAAATGATAACAGCAGTAACGTGCTCAAAATGAAGAAAAGAAAAATCACCATTAGCCCTGCTACCTGCCACCTACCATGTCAAATAAGAGTTTGTTGAATAAAGTGTTGAACTCTAGAAATCAAATGGTTATTGGTTTTCATTTTTTGAGTTTTCTTTTGTTCACATGACCACACAATTTTTATCCATTTATAGTAATGAAATTTGTCAAATTTTGCATCCCACTTTTATTTATGCTAAACTTTCTGTTGTAAACAATTTTTATGTAGCTTTAGCCTTTTAAAAATGTTATTTTATTATGATAAGAATGTAGGTACAATATGATTAATAATCATTTTTAGTGACTGTTTAGCATTTCCTCAGATTGCTGTATAGCTATTTAAACAAACAGCATCTCAACAACACTTAAGTTGAATGTAATATTTTGCCACTGTAGATAATATTATAAGTACCTTCATACATGGAGTATTTTTCTCTTCTTTTGGGTTATTAAAATACACAGTCTCAAAAATGGAATCCCTGAGTTAAAGAGTATGAGAAAATTTAAACATACTATATATAATGAGGTGTATATATATTTTAAAATTTGGTTGATCCCTTTTCCAAAAAGTCTTAAAGCACATGAGTTAAAATAAAACAAAACTCCTTTTACAAAAAGGAACTCTCCTTTTACAAAGATAGTACTTGAACCTCTTACTAAGTGGGTAAAGTCATTTAGTGACACTGAGTAGAAAAGAAACACTGTAAGGGGAAGACCTTCAAGAAAAGGAATTGACTAGAATAAGCAACGGCTTCTCCTCTTTCTTAGGAAACCCTCCGGAAGGCAGCTCTTCACTCTAAAAAGTCTCATTGAGTTTTAGGGTTGGAAGGTCACCTGGTCTAGTCTTTACTAGATTGTTGAAAATATTAGAAAAGTGCAATACAGTGCATTCATGGAAACAAGATTAGAATTAATTCATGTTTTGCTTTCTATGCATTTCTATGCAGACTTCAAATAATTGTAAATCATTCCCCCCAAAATTTTCCTCCAAAAGAATGTGTACCATTTTAATAAACCCTTAATAATTATCATTCTGGGGGATCAAAGTGGTTGCTCTAGAAAATAAGCACCTGTTGAAAATGAGATCCTTAATTTGGTTATCTTCCTAGAAAAAGTACAGAGATTACTTTACCTCTACAAAGAAAGTCACACAGAATTGGGTGAGGGTTACCACCAAAATTAAAACCCTCCACGATGTTATGGTTGGGACCAACTGTTGAAAAACAAATACCATTATTACATTTTTCATACTTTACACTTTGAAAAAAGATATTATTTAATTTATATATTTGTAATAACTCTGAGCTTAGAGGTGGGCATTACTTTACAGATAATACAACGGAAGGACCCAAAGCTGCTAAATAAATGGCAGAGCCAGAATTCAAAGGAGAAGGGACTACCTGTTGGCCTGTGTAGCGTTGACAGCCTAATGGTGTCTGAGAAATGTGCCCTGAATCACAAATATAAGACAGGACATTTTGGAGGCTATAGGTCTCTCTTCATTTTTATCTTTTCAAACAGAGAGAAGGCTAAGATTAAATCATTCATCAAATAATGTTAATACTTCTAATTTTCCCAAAGCAAATTCTACCTGAAATTCATTCTTTAAGGACAGAGAAATGTAAGTATATTTTGATTGAAACTAGATGCAGATTGCTCCTGGCCCTATATCTGATGGCTTAATGAAAGTTGAATGAACCCTCCAAACCCCCCAGTTTTTAAAATTTAAGGGTACACATTGATCATTAAATACAATTATTTGAAGTGTGAGAGCCGTAACTTCCCACAGCTGCATCCATAACTTCCCACGGCTGCATCCATAGCGAAAGGCTAGTTACACAGCCTTTTTTCTGAGACCCCACCCAAGAGTAGAATATTTATGACTGACTGCATGTGGGACTGAACTCCCTTGAGAACAAAACCCACTGACCCTCCATACTATCTAAATGCTCATCCCCAATTCTCACCCCTATGCTGATACTGGTTATTTCAAAGTAATACTTTGTCATTTTTTTCCCCAGGTGGAGACAGTCTTTATCAAGTCGTGAAATACAGCAAACTGTAAAGGGTTGTTTGGATTAAAGGTTTGTTTGGAAAAGTTGGGTCAGATTCTAGCAGAGAACCTGGCTGTTTTTCTCACGGCTACCACCACTCCGATCCAGGAGAACTAACTCTTCTCCATCTTCTCCTTGACCTGGAAGGCACTTGATTCTGAATTATTTGTTTAATTTTGAGATGGAGTCTCGCTCTGTCTCCCAGGCTGGAGTGCAGTGGCACAATTTCAGCTCACTGCAACCTCCGCCTCCCTGGTTTAAGCCATTCTCCTGCCTCAGCCTCCCGAGTAGCTGGGATTACAGGCACCTGCCACGACACCCAGCTGATTTTTCTATTTTTAGTAGAGACGGGATTTTAACATGTTGGCCAGGCTGGTCTCGAACTCCTGACCTCAAGTGATCCACCCGCCTTGGCCTCCTAGAGTGCTGGGAGTACAGGCATGAGCCACCATGCCTGACCCTGGAATTATTTATTTATGCAATGGTCTTCTCTCCTAGCTTCTAAACTACTTGAGAGCAGTGACCACACCTTATTCGTCTTTGTAACTCTAGTACCAGACTCACTTTGGAGCTTCATGTTTGATAAATAAATGAATGACTGGGTTTTCATTTCCTAATTGCTTCTCTCTCCTCTCACATGTATTCTTCCTGCCATCATCTAATTAATCTGTCTTCAGTGCCCTGCTGAGAAACCTGTTCAGATAGCTTCATTCACTCCATGTTGCTTTTGGCATAAAGTCTAAACTTGTCTAGCTGCCTCCATCCATCCATGCCTGCCTTTATTATTCATTCTCGTTCATACTCCACAGCACATGGCCTCAGTTTTAGCCAGTCTTCTAGTGCTTGGGTAAGCCTTGCTTTTGATTTCTGTCTCTGCCACCCTACATTCATTTGCATTTCTAAGACAAAAGCTCTTTCAGTCCTCTTTGCTTCTTATGCCGTTCTTGTTGGGAATATCCCTGCCTCCTACCTAGCAAAATGTAGCCTATCCTTTTGGACCCAGGTCAAGTCGCATGTCATCCATGAAATGCCTCCCATGACAGCCACAGTCCACAGTGAGGCCTCCTTCTTCTATGTTCTTCCCAGTTTTGTCTATTTTCACACTCTCTTCAAGTATGGATAGCCTCAGGTAGCATTCCAGTATGTCTCATCTTCACAACAAATCTATGACTCGGAGGTCAGGAGCCAACCCTTCTCTTTCTTTTATTTCTCTCACAATACTGGGTCCAAGAATTAGTTCAACAACCTCTTGATGAATTAAATTTCAACCCAGGGCATCCTGGATCAAATTATATCCACTGATACAAAGCTTCATATAGTCAATGTCTGACAAAACATGACTGTCTTACAAGTCTATGTTTTCTTTCCCTTTATAACTACATTATGTACTTGGAAAATTATTGTATTATTGCATTAATTTTATTGTATTGGTATAACATAGCATAATAAAGTATCCAAACATAATATTTCAGGTAGGTACAGGATAAATGTCCCCAATAATGTTGATAAAATGAAAACCATTGGAGGCCAGTGTAGGTGAAATTCAGGTATCTTATTTGCCCTTCTAGTACACAGAAATAGCCTCACCGTGTCTCGTGGTCAAAGAGAATACAGTAATAATTGACTTGTGAATTACAGTGAATACACGGTCCATGTACATGAGCCATACCAGATGTGCAAATGAATGCCACTTACCTCCATTCCACGGTATATAACTTGAAAGTCAGAAAACAGAATGAAAATTGTGAGGCCCAAGGCAGCTAGCAGCAGAAATGAAAATATATCTGAGGAAATACCAAACATCATTTTTAGATGTTAAAAAGAATGTTTCTTATAATCTGGCACACATTGCAAAATCAATTATCTCTGTTGGGCAAATACCAGATATATCTTCAGATGTTTTGATATATCCTCATATGTTTTAAAATATGTTCTAATGCTTATAAGATGAAGGTAATATCTTAGAATCTTTCCTTGAAAGTCTGGATGTAGTAGACTGTTAATCAAATGTATTACAGTAGCTGTAATATTTACAGCAGTCCATGAAGCTGCTGCCCGGGTTCACTATCATTGTGTGTCCAGTGAGTTGTGCTTGCATGGGATAAACAGTCTTCTTGTCACCATCTCATTCTTCCTCGTTGCCTAGAGAATAAAGTTCAGGGATCGACATTCAAGGCCTTCCACAGTGTGGGCCTAATCAGCCTTTAATCTGGTCTCTGACTACTCTTCCTTATGGGCAACTGGAAAGGTAAACCATAAAACCTCCAGCTTCCACAGAGGCCCAACACTCTCCAGCTTCTGTGTCTTTGTTAAAAAAAAAAAAAAAAAATGCCCTGTGTACATAACAATATTCCTGTCTTGGGGCATGCTCCAATTTTTCTCCTCCTCCCCCTCCCTTTTTTTTTTTTTTTTTTTTTTTTTGAGACGGAGTATCTGTCGCCCAGGCTGGAGTGCAGTGGCACGATCTTAGCTCACTGTAACCTCTGCCTCCCTGGTTCAAGCGATTCTCCTGCCTCAGCCTCCCGAGTAGCTGAGACTACAGGTGCGCGCCACCACGTGTGGCTAATTTTTTCTGTTTTTTTCATAGAGATGGGGTTTCACCATATTGGCCAGGCTGGGCTCGAACTCCTGACCTGTGATCCACCCGCCTCAGCCTCCCAAAGTGCTATGATTACAGGTGTGGGCCACAGCGCCCAGCCTCCAATTTTTCTTAACCCAGTTAAAATACCACTTCCTCTTCAGAGAGTAGTACTCCCTTACAAAAGCTTGTTTCATATAGTATGCATCAGACTCTGCTTTGCATGATCTTAATTCATGTATCAACTGCACTGTGAGCATTTGAAAATGGCTTTGTCTCTGGTTCTCCGGGACTCTGACTTGAAAAAGTAAATGAGAAATTAGCATGTACATCTGTTGCATTCCTTCTTTCCATCCTGCCCAAATTGTTTTAATTTTGGGAGCTAAACTTCCCAGATGCACTGTGCCAGCATCTCTGCTCTTATTCCCAACCTCACCCACTCCTCTGTCAGAGCTTTTAGCCGAGCACTTTAGAGGTGGTACCTTAGAAATATCTTTTATAGAATTATCACCTTCAGGCCCAAACAATAGCATTGAATCAGCATTGCCATGATACAAATGATTCTGATAATCCTGTAAAGTTATAAATAAATGAACAAACTAAGTTTTCTCTTACACTCTACCTCATTTATTCAGTATTGCTCCACTCCCCCCACCCCCAACTCTCTATAGGCCTATACCAACCCGAAATCTGAGGCAACTGCCCCTTGATAGCAGGCTCTATTTCTGAAGTGAACCGAGTTCTGTTTTCATCCTTGAGCACCTACACACACCCTCAATATTTATTCATGCCTCACTTTATGTATATAAATAAACGTAGCACCTCTTAGAAGTGCCTGAGAAGGGTATGAGGCAGACAGAAGAAAAGTAGGAATTGCATCTCTCAGGATAAAGCAATCTAAATGGCTTGGTGATACGATTTCAGGAAATGGCTGTGTGGATTTTTCATTTACTTCATGGATTTGGAGTCCCAGGAACCCAGAAGCTGGAAAGAAGAGGGTGCCTGAAAGGTCTGTTCTGATGAAGGCCTGGATCTCACTAGCGACTGGGGCTGACTGGTGTGCACATCACTGTCTAATGGTCTAAAAACTAGGCCTCGCCTGTGCACAAGTGAGCAATGTAGAAACAAAATTATAAAGTCATCTTTTAAAATTCAGCTTTGATTGAAAAGATGTAATAAAGAGTTGAATGTTGGCTCTTGTTGGTTAGTTGATGCTGCTAGGGAATCATGAAGGAATAGGGTTCTGTTAATGCAGGTGCTTTAGGAAAGCAAATCCTGTGTAAGCCATTACACTTTATTTTCAGATAAGGTTAGTAAATGTTCACACTTGTTTCCAGAAAAGTAAGTCTCTACTTTTTCCATATCTTCTCATCATAAAGTTGAGTTTCTGTCAAAGGTTGTTAAAAAGGGCAAAGAGTTTTCTGTTATATCAAAATAAAGTTGCTTGTATATTTTAATAGTAGTTCCAAAGGCTTTTGACTTACAACCTCAGAGTATGTGTTTGTTATCACATTACATTGGTTAGCATACCTGTATGCTAAATTGTAAAACATTTTACATTTAAAATTATCAGTTATGTTTGGTATAGGGGTTTTAATTTACCCACAAGCTTTAAGTCACTGTGAGGTCACTAATCTACCTCTAATTCACTCAATTCATGTAAAAGGACTTTGCAGCTACTATTGAAATTGAAGTACTAGGCCAGGTGCGGTGGTTCACGCCTGTAATCCCAGCACTTTGGGAGGCTGAGGCAGGTGGATCACAAGGTCAGGAGTTCAAGACTAGCCTGGCCAAGATGGTAAAACCCCGCCTCTACTGAAAATACAAAAAAAAAATTACCCGGGTGTGGTCATGGGTGCCTGTAATCCCAGCTACTCGGGAGGCTGAGGCAGAGAATTGCTTGAACCCGGGAGGCAAAGGTTGCAGTGAGCCGAGATCATGCCACTGCACTCCAGCCTGTGCGAAAGAGCAAGACTCTATCTCAAAAATAATAATAAAGTACTAGACAACAAATATATTCTGCTTGTAAAATACATTTATAATTTTTAAAATTATTAATGTATAACAACACCATACATTTCCTGTGTATTAGTGATAACCCATTAGAAAATATAATGGGAAAGTCATTCACAATATAACCAAAAATATAAAATACAAAGGAGTAGTTTTTGTTTTGTTTTGTTTTGAGACAGAGTCTTGCTCTGTTGCCAAGGCAATTCTCCCTGCCCTAGCCTCCCAAGTAGCTGAGATTACAGGTGCCTACCACCACGCCCGGCTAATGTTTGTATTATTTAGCAGAGACGGGGTTTCACCATGTTGGCCAGGCTGGTCTTGAACTCCTGACTTCAGGTGATCTGCCCGCCTTGGCCTCCCAAAGTGCTGGGATTACAGGTGTGAGCCACCACGCCTGGCCAGATTAGTTTCTTAAATCAATGTGCAGGCAGGATTTGTAATGGAGAAAACAACAAATATGTACTAAGCGACATTAACAAACAGCAAGAATAAATGGGGAGACATGACATGTTCCTAAATGGGAAGATTAAGTTATATACCAACGTAAATTCTTCCCAAAGTATCAAAAGCCCAAAGGGAAATTTTAAAAGCCTGGCAATTCATTCTAGAGTTTATCTTAAAGAATGAACAGGAAAGAAAGAAATACTTTTTTAAAATGAGGAATAATGAGGGTACACTGATCTTGCCACTTATTAAGTAAAACATTATAAAACTATACGTTTTAAAGTAGAGTGGTAAATCAAGAATAGACTGATGTTTAAAAACAGAAAAGATAGTCTGGAAACTATATAGACATATACGTATAAACATAATTCATAATATAAATGATGTACAAATATATATGAAGATAGTTATGATAAAGGTGGTATATTCAGTGGAAAAATAATATTAAAAACTCAATAGTCAATAAAAGCTGCTAGAAAAACCAGTTGACTAGTTGCAGAAACTTGTTTTAATCCCTACCTCAAACTACACACCAAAATTAACATTAGATTTTAAAAGCACTTCAAAACTAATCATAATTATACTATTTCATAATTAGAAAAAACTTCCTGTGCATAAAGACAATGGAAAAAAGATCACGAAAAAAATGGAAACTAAAACCAAATGAGACACTATTTTCTAAAATCTTATCAGACCAGCACAAATTTTGTTTTTTAACTAGTACCTCATGTTGGATGTACTATTTTTTTTTTTTTGAGACAGGGTCTTGCTCTGTCACCCAGGCTGGAGTGTAGTGGTGTGATCCCGGCTCACTGCAGCCTCGAACTCCCAGGCTCAAGTAATCCTCTCACCTCAGCCTCCCCAGGTAGCTGGGACTATAGGCAAGAGCCACCATGCCCAGCTAATTTGTAAAAGTTTTTTTTTTAGAGACAAGGTCTCACTGTGTTGCCCAGGCTAGTCTCAAACTCCTGAACTCAAGCAATCCTCCCACCTCAGCCTCCCAAAGTGCTGGGATTACAGGAGTGAGTCACCACTCCCAGCCTTAGCTGGGAGGATCTTAATTGTAGCTTCGAAGAGTTTTTTTAAAACTCTACTGAAATTAATATACTGGGAAAGTAAATAAGATTTTTTGAGCCCCGATTATAAGCGTCAGATCCTTTACATAAATTGTGCTAGGCCCACTCCATAAAATGCTTTGTTTAGTCCTTCCCTCAGGACTTAACAAATTAAGGATACTCCCTCCCATTCTGCCAATGAGGAAATAAAGTCATAGAATAGTTAAAGTAACTTGCCCAATGTTATAAGGCTAAAGAGGTCAATTTACATTTGAACTGGTTAGAAAGCCTTTTATAAAATATCTTCACATGCATGTGTGTGTTTAAAATGATTCTTGATGACTCACAATAGGACAAGACTCGCGACAGTTAAATAATGTCCGTGCTTATCTGCAAACAAACAGATTTCTGCACGTGGGCTCTACCACCCATGACCACTGCATTCAACAACAATTTCAGAGTCATGCAATTGTTTCTCCCTCAGCCCATCATTTCACCAGTGAGGTACAACTCTAGGGTGAGAAAGGGAATGGGAAAATATTCAGAAAGAAAAATTAAACTTTATATACTTACAGTTTGTATAGATGGGTTTTCGAAATGGCTTTCCCTTAGAAAAGATGAATGCTACTGTGATATAGTTGATGGTGGTGATGGGCCACAGTGTGGTAGTCTCAAAACTTAAAATTGAACCAGGAATCAGAGTTGCATTTCCAGTCCAGTTTCTTTCCAGACTCATAGTTGTTGAAAAATTACTTTGGTTGGCCAGAAAACACTCACTACAAAAGAATCACCAGTGTTTATGAAACATTTTATTCCATTTTTATCCATTAGGTGAAAAAAAAATAGTTTAATCACTACCATGGGATTTTAGCTTTCAAACTATGTCAGCCAGTAACTACCAAGACATATTCTGTTCACCCCTTGCAATGACAAAGCAAAAATAAAAGGAAGTCAAGATTGTTCTTTGTCCAGCACTCCATTTGGAACAAGTGATCTACCTTGAAAGGGCCTGAATGACAATATTTTATGAATTCCTATCAATTCAAAGAGTAAATACACCATGTCAATTAAGCTGTGTGTGTGTTGTTTTCTCTTTTGTGGACTAAGTAAGACTCCTAACTTGGGTTTTGAGTTTGAGTCTCCCACTCCAATTTACTTCCCTCGCATAGCTAAAAGATCTTCCTGGAAATCTGAACATGACAATCTGCTGCTTATAAGGGGTCTATGGCTCTATTTTGCTGATAAATTAAGCTCAAACTTCTCCAACTGGCCTATGAGATCTCTGCATCCTGGTCTCACTCTACCTTTTCCGTCTTACCTTTTGCCACTCCTCCCATGCTCTATACACTCCAAACATACAGGATTATTCCCTGTTCCCCACATATCAATTTGCATACCTGTTGGGTTGGATGTGCTATTGCCTTTAACTGAGATACAACATCCATCCTTCAAACATCTCTGCATCTGAAATGCCTTTACTTTTGCTGGCAAGTGGAAGTAGTGCCCACAAGAGTAAAGGCATTTTAAAAAATGTTATCTCAGTTAAAGGCAATAGCACATGCATTGTTTTGCAATTCTTTATTTACATAATTTTATGTCTTTGGGATGTAAATTCCTAGAATATAGGATTTTTTGTGGTTTTTTGGTTTTAATCAAATTTACAATAGATTTTTGGCACCTAGCACAGTGAGGTCACATAATATTTACTCAAAAAAAAATATTTGCCCAAGATATGAGCTTTCCCAGTCCTGATTGATCTATTTCCAATGTTCTTTTTTTAAATAATTAAACCAATAAATTAGTTTCCACCAGCTTTCTTGCTCAGCTTGAAACTTTTAAACCACTATTACAACTGTTTATAAATAAGGATTCATTTTCTAACTGTAAACTCAAATGCAAGACTTAATACTTTTTATCCTGGGCTCCCTGTAGTCTAGAAGTAAGCACGTACAGGCACATTTTGCTTTATTGTATTTCACTTTATTGTGCTTCCCAGATACTGCGTTTTTTACAAATTGAATGTTTGTGGCAACCTTGCATCTAGCAAGTCTATTGGCACCATTTTTTAACAGTATGTGCTCGCTTTGTCTCTGTGTCACATTTTGGTAAATTCTTGCAATATTTTAAACTTTTTGAAATAATTACTACCTCCATTATTGTGATCTGTGATCAGTGATCTTTACTGTTTCTATTGTAATTGTTTTGAGATGCCACGAACTATGCCTTTATAAGAATGCAAATTTAATCAATAAATATGGTGTGTGTCTGACTGCTTCACTGACTGTTTCCGCATCTCTCTTCCTCTCCTGGGGCTTCCCTATTCCTTGAGAGACAATAATATTGAAATCTGTTCAATTAATAATCCCACAGTGGCCTCTAAGTGTTCAAGTGGAAGGAAGAGTCACATGCCTCTCTCTTTAAATAAAAAACTAGAAATGGGTAAGCTTAGTGAGGAAGGCATGTCAAAATCCAAGACAGGCCAAAAGCTAGGCCTTTAGCACCAAACAGCCAAGCTGTGAATGCAAAGTAAGAGTTCTTGAAGAAAATTAAAAGTGTTATTCCAGTGAACACATGAATGATAGGGAAGTAAAATGGCCTTATTGCTGATATGAAGGAAATTTCAGTGGTCTGGATAGTGGATCAAACCAGCCACTTTACTTTAAGCCAAAGTCTAATCCAGACCAAGGCCCTAACTCCCTTCAATTCTTTGAAGGCTGAAAGAGGTGAGGAAGCTGCAAATGAAAACTTTGAAACTAGCAAGAGGTTGGTTCCTAAGACTGAGAGAAAGAAGGTGTCTCTATATGTAAAAGTACAAGGTGAAACAGCAAATCTTGTAGCAGCTGCAGCAAGTGATCCAGAAGATTTAACTAAGACAATTAATGAAGGTGACTAAACAGCTCTCCGTGGAAATGAAACAGCCTCTTCTATTGGAAGAAGATGTCTTCTAGGACTTTAATAACTACAGCTAAGTCAGTAACTGGATTCAAGGCTCCAAGGGAGAGGCTGTCTCTCTTATTAGGGGCTAATGCAGCTGGTGACTTTAAGTTGACTCCAATGCTTATTTGCTATTCTGAAAATCCTAGGGCCCTTAAGGATTATGCTAACTCTACTTTGCCTGTGCTCTAGAAATGGAGCAACAAAGCAGGGATGACAGCACATCTGTCTACAGCATGGTTTACTGAATATTTCCAGCCCACTGTTCAGACCTACTGCTTAGAAAAAAAAGATTCCTTTCAAAATGTTACTGTTTATTGACAATGCACCTGGTCACCCTCCAAGAGCACTGATGGAGATGTATAAGGAAATTAATGTTTTCATGCCTGCTAATCACATCTATTCTGTAGTCCATGGATTAAAGAGTAATTTCAAATTTCAAGTCTTATTTTTTAAGAAATACACTTCGTAAGACTATAGCTGCCATAGAGAGTGATTCGTTTATTTGGATCTGGGCAAAGAAAATTGAAAACCTTCTGGAAAGAATTCAACATTCTAGATGTCATTCATAATATTCATGATTCATGGGAGAAGGTAAAAACATCAACATTAACCAATATTAACAGAAGTTGATTCAACCCTCATGAATGACTTTTTGGGGTTCAAGACTTCGGTGGAGGTTGTAACTGTAGGTATGGTGGAAATAGCAAGAGAACTAGAATTAGAAGTGGAGCCTGAGATGTGACTGAATTGCTGCAATCTCATAAAATTTGAATGGATGAAGAGTTGCTTCATATGGATGAGCAAAGAAAGTGGTTTCTTGAGATGGAATCTGCTCCTGGTGAAGATGTTGTAAACATTGTTGAAATGAAAACAAAGGATTTAGAATATTATATAAGCTTACTGGACAAAGCATCAGCAGGGTTTGTGAGAATTGACTTCAATTTTGAAAGTACTGAAATGGGATAAAATGCTATTAAACAGCCTCACTTGCTACAGAGAAATATCTCATGAAAGGAAGAGTCAACCAACGAGGCAAACTTTATTGTTGTCTTATTTTAAGAAATTGTCACAGCTACCCTAGCCTTCAACAACCACTACCTTGATCAGTCAGCAGCCACTCAGCTTGAGGTAAGGCTCTCCACCAGCAAAAAGATGATGACTTGCTGAAGGCTCAGATGATCATTAGCATTTTTTAGCAATAAATTATTTTGAAATTAAGGCATGTACTTTTTTAGACATAATGCTATTGCACACCCGATAGACTACAGTATAGTGTAAACATAACTTTTATATGGACTGGGAAACCAAAACTTCATGTGACTGGCTTTATTGCAATATCCACTTTATTGTGGTAGTCTGGAACCAAACCCACAATATCTCTGAGGTAGGCCTGTAGTAGATGTTCCATAGTCACAAAGCATTTTTACAAAAAGAGGAACAGACAGACTAGATGGCCTGAATTATAGAGTTTAATACCAAAGAGTATCTAGCACAATATATTTACATTAAGGTAATAAAATTGAGGGCCAGTATGGCACATCTAGTTAGTGAGAGAGTCAGGAATTCTTAGAATTCCTGATTTCCTATCCATCCTCCTTTGGCTACAACATACTGTCTTTTAGGTTCAGTCAAAACTTGAGTTCTCTGAGTATTTGCACCCCAATTTTGGAAAAAATCTAGTTTTGAAACAGAATGAGATTCTATATCCCTAGTTATACTTGAATTGCTGAATTTTTTTTTAATCTGAATAACAACCTCATCATTTGCTAGTTTTCTATCTGTGTTTTACTGATTTCTGGTGCTCTGTGGAGTGAGGGGCAGTTTGCACATGTCCTATTTCAAAGAGAGCAGCTCTTTTCCTGCCTTTTCTTTTACCGGCAGAAAGGCTTTGTCAGCAAAATCAAGCTTTATTGGCACTATAATTGGCACTATAGCCTACCTCAAAAACATTAAACCCAGGGAAGTAAAGAGACTTGTCCTGAATCTCATGTTCCAATTCAATCAGAACAAGGATAGCATCAACTCACACTTTAATGTTCATTTGGGAAAAAAACAAAATAATGTAAACAAATCTCTCTCATATGTCTATATCAGGGGCCTGCAAACTATAGCCCACGGGCCAAATCTGATTCATCACCTGATTTTGTAGGTAATGTTTTATTAGAATACAGCCACACCCACTTGTTTACATATTGTCTATGGCTGCTTTTGTGCTGCAACAGTGGAGTTGACCAGCTGCAACAGAGGCCATGTAGTGCACAAAGCCTACTTACTATCTGGCCCTTTACAAGAAATGTTTGCCAACCCCTGGCCTGTCAAATATACAAAGTACCAGGGAATTAATATATTCATTCAGCCAACCAGTTGTTAGAGCTATACATTAACAACCAATGTGACAGATCTCTTCCCACACACTCCACCCCAGTAGTCCATGGATTAACTGTGTTCTGTCCCATCATTTGAGTTTTGCAGCGACACAATTTTATTAATTAAAAGTTTTAGGGTATATGTTCAAGTCAAGTTATTCAATGTCATGGGTTATTTATTAAATCACCTTTCAAAAGGAGCACTAAGAAAATGAACTTACCTATATTGGTAGACCTCACAATACCAAGGCTGCTGCTTCACACAGAGAAATGCACTGATCTGCACAATGCAGGAGAAACAGGAATTCAAAAATATTGACAGCAGTAAAGGGGGAGAAAGGAGCTGTCCTGCTGGTCTATATGGAGCCAGCTTTGGGTACGCATGAGTTGAACTCACTGAAAGACAAATGCATTTTTTCCTATTACAGTCTGATCATTGAGAATAAAAGGTTGAGATTGAGATGCATATTATCTTGAGTCTGGCATTGGGATTCAGATTAAGCAGACATGAACAGAAGATTTACACCTAGGTAAGCACATTGCCTGGTGGCACATCCAGTCTGTCTTCACCTTCAGAAATAAAAAATAGTGGGTTAGAAAGTTATGTAATTATTATATTTACCATATCACATGGTGCAAATATTTTCTCCATAACCAGACTGACCAGAAATTGTGTGTAAAAGAGAGAATGGCCTTCCTTATGGGACAAGCAGTGCTAATACTATGTTTCAGTGATGACAGGAAAGTGGAGAGTTAGAATGAGGAGAATAAGGAGGAAGATAGCTAGATTCATCTTCATATGCTGGATAATTCAAAGAAAACACTCACTCTATTATTCAGCCAACTTTCTCTGAGCATGTCAGTGCGCCAGGCACTGTGATAGATGCCAGAGATGTGTTAAGTGTCTCTCTGGATACACAGGTGACTGGGGGACTGCTGCTGTATATTACATAAAGAAAAATAACTCATTAAAAATACTGCTTCTGTGGGAGGCCGAGGCGGGCAGATCATGCGATCAGGAGATAGAGATCATCCTGGCTAACATAGTGAAAACCCATCTCTACTTTAAAAATACAATAAATTAGCCAGGCATGGTGGCAGGCGCCTGTGGTCCCAGCTGCTTGGGAGGCTGAGGCAGGAGAATGGCGTGAACCCAGGAGGCGGAGCTTGCAGTGAGGTGAGATCACGCCACTGCACTCCAGCCCAGGCGACAGAGCGAGACTCCATCTCAAATAAACAAATAAACAAATAAATAAATAATATTGCTTCTAGATGAGAATGTTAAACTATATTGTATTTTTGATTTCAAGTTTTTTTTTTTTAATTTAAAGGGTTTGGAAATGGGCAGAAATTAAAAAGAACAACTATTTAAAAAAGACAACTACATCCTTCTTAGTAGCTACATATTTGAACATGCTGATGAAAATGAAATGTATTTGCTTCTCAAGGCAGAGCAGAAAGGAAGCATGAGGAGCACAGGAATTTGAATTTAAAGATTGATATTGTAGTCACGTTTCAGTTCCTGTCTTCATAACTGTCACCTCTTCCCTTCTCACAGCTTAACACTGGTTTCTTTGATGTAAGGGAAGAAGTGGGGTGTGCATATTTAAGTTTGTTTTTATGCATGTACAGGTAGGGTAGGGGGAAATGGGTGTCCAATTTGGGATGATAAAACTCTATAGTAGGTCTCTGGTTTGTTCAATATGTGTTCTGGGGTAATCATGTAAACTCCCTGGTCCTTCATTTTCTCACATATAGAATGAGTGTGTTGGAAGGCCTAAATGGTACCCAAAGGCCCTTTCAACTCTTTTATGCTTAAACTCTATGACTAAGTCTTTACCTATACCAGATCAATCAATGTTTTCCTGACAGGGTGCTGGGCTAGAGTCTGTGGGGTATGCAGAGATGAGAAGTACATTCCACCTGCCTTCAAAGAGTTTGAAGTCCAGTGAAAGACACAGATTGTGTAATAAAGAAGCTGGCTGGCTTTTCCTAGTATGTATCCTTTAAATCTTTGAAATGCCCTGAGTGATAGGAGTATTTTTCTTATGCATGGTGGGCCTTGGGAGTTTATGCAAACAAGATGACTCATGGTGGGAATGAGGAGCGTTTGTGTTAAGATGACTCAGGAAGGGTCCTGCCAGCACCCAAAAGACCATCTATGTGATTAGAGGGTGGGGCTTTGATCCACAAGATATCAACCTGATCTCCAGATAGGGGAGTGGGGTTAGAGACTGAGTTTGACTTAACAGCCAATGATTCAGTCAATCATGTCTACATAATGAAACCTTAATAAAAACTCCAGACACTGAAGCTCAGGTGAGCTTCCCTGGTTGGTAGTACTCTGCATATTGTCACCCATCAATGTGCCAAGAGGGTGAGGCATCCTGACTTCATGGGGAAAGGACAGTGGAAGTGTTTCTCTTGTTTGAGATCCCTAATAGACCTAGCTCTAGGTGTCTATTCCTTTGATTGGTTCCGATTTATGTCTTTTTGCTATAATAAAACTGTAATCATAACACTTTCCTGAGTTCTGTAAACTGTAGCAAATTGTTGAACCTGAGGGACTAATGGGAACTCCTAAGTTTGTAGCCAACTAATCAGAAGTTCAGGTGGTCTATAGAGCCCCACACTTGAGGCTGGTGTCTGAAGTGAGGGCATTCTTGTGGAGGCCGTACCCTTAATCTCTAAAGTTTGCCCTAATTCTGGGTGGTTGGTATCAGAAGCCATTGCTTGGGTCCACGAAGAAGGGGCCCACAGTGTGGTCTGTGATCAGCGCTGAGGAGAAGTGCAAGGAAATTGTGCTTCCAGGTCACGGAAGGCAGAAGCTTTACTGCTTGGAGTTCTCTCTGTATTCCAGTATCCAAAGCAGAATGTAGCTATAAATTCATAAAGAGACTGCAGGTAGTAGAGAGAGGTAAAATTGCATCTCTCTGCATCTGGCTTCTACCTCTTTGGTCTTCTCTCTCATCTCCTTGTAGTTTCTTCCCTTTCTTTTACACAGTAACTGTGGTAGACTGAATTGCTGGCTTCATAGTCATGGGGTGTACTTTGTCGCCCCTTAATTTTAGGCTTCCCTGTGTGACTTTCTCTGGCCAAAGAGATGTTAACGTAGACTTCAATCATGCTTGCACAGCTGGGCTTGCTCTATGACTCTGCTTTCTGTGGCTCACAATGAGAAAATAGCAAATCTGTCCATTCAATCTGGCCTCAGAATGAAAAATGCGGAGTAGACCTGAATCAAATCCAAAAGTGTTAACCAAGATCAACTGATCTACATATTAGAGTGGACTGGCTCAGCTGTGCTCACCTAGATCAGCTAAATGGCAATCAACTTACAGACCCACGAATGGGAAGAATAACTGCCTGATGGTATAAATGCTGAGTTTTGGCGGTGGGTTGTTACACAGCGTTATTGAGGCAATACCTAATGCCTACAGGGTTCTTACACAGAATATTCTGACTTTCTCCATGTTAGAGACTCTCACTACTTCTGACAGAGAATCTGTATACCTGATTATAAATAAAAATAATTTTATGGCTACCATTGTGGGACATCTATTAGGTTTCAGAGGCTGTACTAAGTGTTTATAAACATGACTTTTATTTCCTTAAAAGCAAAATAGGTAAATTTTACAGGTGAAGAAACTGAGGCTCAAAAAATTAGTTTCCTTTGCTTAAAAACCCACAGTTAGTGAGTGACAGCATGGCACTGGAAACCCGAGTATTTATGATTGCGGAGCCCTATGTTCTCTCCTCTACAGCATATTGCAGTATGATGCATCTCAAAAATTAAAAGAACAAAATGAGGAGCCCTGCAATACAAGCTTGGATAGTAGTACTGTTTATGAGGATCCCCCCAAAAAACTTTTCTGCATTATCTGGGTTTCCTTAAAATGATGATGATATATGCTATCAGATGGTATTCAGAGGAATACTAACTTCTGAAGTGTTATACTGTATTCAAAATTAATCATTCTCCCTTCTGAGTTCCCACAACACATTACTCACATTGCTGCTATAGTGCAGGGTGTCTTGCATTAAATCTAGTTGTTTACATCCGCACTCAGCAGACTGTGAGCTCCCTGAAGGAAGAAATCCTGTCTCATTCCACATTCTGTTTCTTACTAAACCCAGCACCGGATCTATTGCATGGGAAGGCTTCACAGTTTCAAATTCT
The DNA here is from genome assembly GCF_009764315.1 of Trachypithecus francoisi. Taxonomy (NCBI): domain Eukaryota; kingdom Metazoa; phylum Chordata; class Mammalia; order Primates; family Cercopithecidae; genus Trachypithecus; species Trachypithecus francoisi. The sequence continues at coordinate 191,938,419 of NW_022681453.1, forward strand.
GTTCTTATAGTTTTTAAATATTTGGCATCATTTGGATATCTCGTAGTTGTGTTTCTACTAAGTAGTTGGCTTACTTTTTATTCCAAACACTGAAAATCATATAAGACAAATTTCAGGAGGTTCATGAACTCACCTAAACTACATGAAAAATTTAAGTGTGTATTGTGAGATTTCTAAGATGAAATGGTTTGTATTTTCCATCAGACTATTTAAGTGGACCAAGACCCAGAAAAGGTTAGGAGTCATTGAAACACAGATGGGGTGTAGAGATGCACTTATATAATGGGTGAGTCCCTCCGTACCTCCTTCTCTGGATACTGCCTTCTCCAAGGGCCTGGAATGGCTGGCCTAAATGGATCTGAATTTCATGATCCCACCTTCATTCAGAGAAATGAGGGGCCTAGAGGTGGGCATCTAATTCAAGTCAGATCGATAAATTTTCTCTCCAAAATATTTGCAAATGGGACAATGAGAGGCTAGGCTCATTTGCTATAAGACGACAAACATCAAGGCTACAAAGCCCCAGTCCTAGTGCCATTTTATGAGGTCAGCTGTAAGGTGAATAAATGGAAGAGAGATGGAAACAGTAAGAATGGAAAGAAGAAGAGACGCAAGGTGACCACCTGGAAATAAAGAAAGTGACCTCCATTTTTACCCTTTAGTGTTCTAGTCCTCCTCAGAACCAGGTGCTTCTGAGTTCCTGTCCTTAGATTTTTTGAGAATTATGTTCTTAAACAAACCCTCCCTCTATTTTCTTGATCTAGTTTGAGTTCTTGTTGACAAGGACAGAGATGTGGCAAAACAAGCTCCCTTAAAAATGCTGCTACACAAAATATAGTCAAATTGGACTTCCAGACATGCATTGCCTGATCCTCATCCCTCCTCACTTCATCTTATTTTTCTTCTAGATTTTCTGTGTATTGCATTACATTTTGTCTCCATACATTGCCTTAAAACCTTGTGGGAACAAGGCAGGGTGTGCATAGATAAGTAAGTAAATAAATTAAATATGTGATGGTATTGTCTCTTCCCAGAACCAATTCAGAGTTAAGGCCAAAAGCCTTAATCTGGAAACTTGGAAATGTAAGAAGCCTTAAAGAGAATACAGATGCTCTTTGATTTACAATGGGGCTACTTTCTGATAAGCCCATTGTAAATTGAAAACATTTTTAAGTTGAAAATACATCTATACTGTACACCTAACCTACCAAATACCATAGTTTAGCCTAGCCTAGCTCAAACATGCTCACAACACTTAATTAGGCTACAATTGAGCAAAATCATCTGGCAACACAGTACAACGTAGAGTATCTGTTGTTTAACCTCATGATTGCTGGGCTGGCTGGGAGCGGCAGCTTGCCGCCACTGCCCAGCATCCTAAGAGAGTAACATTCTTCTGAATGTGCATCACTTTGGCACCATTGTAAAGTCAAAAACCATAAGTCAAACCATCGTAAATTGGGGACATCTGTAATTTTACATTGATCATCAATTGTTGATGACTCCTAAGGGCTGCAGATAAATGTCCACAGTTCTCAGACCAGCAGTCAAGATTCTCTGTGATTTGACCCAATTCACTTTTTCAATTTTTCAACAAAAGATGTCACATACGCTGCAGTGTGGTCACATTAAAAACTCATACCCCATATTTATCAGCTTTCTCTTGCTCATACTGCTTCCTTCTACTTGAAATGCTCTTCTTTTAGCAAAAGATATTTGGAATTTATCCATCCTTCCTATTTTGATGTGAATGCTACTTCTTTCATGCATCAGTGCCTAGTATCTTTCTCCTTTCTCCACTGCTATCTCCTCCTTAACCCCAGATTATCAGAAGACATCTCTTCTTTCTCTGAACTCCCAAAGCATCTGCTGTTTTCTGCTACTCACTACTTTTAACTTGCTTCTAATTTGTTCATGTATGTGAATCCCCCACTAAACTCTAAACTTGAACAATCAGTCTTTTCATGCCCCGGGAACCTATGTGGCTAATACACAGTGAGAGATGAACACTTGTATAAGGGAATGTTGAATGGTGCTTCTCTTGTCTAGAGAATTGTGCTGAGCCTTATATTTGAGGACAGTGAATTGCAAGTGCCTATTTATTGTGAAGAGAGATTGTCGCCGTATCTTCATAGTACCTAGCAAGAGAGATCCATATTGGTTATTTAACTATAAGCATGCCTGTCCCTGCCTAATTTGCTGCATGCTGTCTGTATAAGAGGAAAACTCATGGAGATTATCAAGCAATTCTTTAAAGGCAATTGTTAGGAGCAATGTAACTGTGGCTTTCTTCTCAGCATCACCACAACCCCATGAGGGGAAGTCATAAGAGCCACTGTTAGAGAGACTGGAAGTGGTTTTAAGAGAGGATATTGGCCTTGCTCACTCCCCTTCATGGTAATAGCAGAGGGAAAGGGCAGGCAGCAGTGAGAGCAAGCTACTTATTTACTGTCTGGTAGGTGAAGTAGAAGCCATGGAAATTAGCCAGGCTACAGCTAGCTATCCTGGAAGGAGTTTATCCATGTGGCAGCCTGCTGGAGTTGGAGGGCCCAGCAGTAGAAAAGGGCTTCATGTATGTACCACTAGGAGGCAGCTGCAGAAAGGACTCCTGAGAAGTCAGAAAAAGAGAGCACCACTATGTCAGGGCGTGGTCTAGTCCACACCTATCCACAGGGAAGCTCTAATGATTTCACCAATGAACCCCGTGCCTATTGCCTAAATGTAGGTGCCTGCCATATTTGAGGGCATTTGACAGGAGAGCACTACATACTCCTACTTAAGTAAAAAGTCCTTTGCCTAGATTTTCTTCTAGGGTTTTTATAGTCTTGGGTTTTACATTTAAGTCTTTAATCCAACTTCAGTTAATTTCTGTGTAAGGTGTAAGGAAGGGGTCCAGTTTCAATTTTCTGCATATAGCTAGCTAGTTCTCCCAGCACCACTTATTAAATGGGGAATCCTTTCCCCATTGTTTGTTTTTGTCAGGTTTGTCAAAGATCAGATGGTTGTACATGTGTAGTCTTATTTCTGAGTTCTCTATTCTGTTCCATTGGTCTCTGTGTCTGTTTTTGTGTCAGTACCATGCTGTTTTGGTTATTGTTGCTTTGTAGTATAGTTTGAAGTCAGGTAGCATGATGCCTCCAGCTTTGTTCTTTTTGCTTAGGATTGTCTTGGCTCTTCGTGCTCTTTTTTTTGTTCCATATGAATTTTAAAATAGTTTCTTCTAATTCTGTGAAGAATATTAATGGTAGTTTTATGGGAATAGTATTGAATCTATAAATTACTTTGGGCAGTATGGCCATTTTCATGATATTGATTCTTTCTATCCATGAGCATGGAGTGTTTTTCCATTTGTTCCTCAGCAAACTAATGCAAGAACAGAAAACCAAGCACTGCATATTCTCACTTATAAGTGGAGCTGAACAGTGGGAACACACAGACACATGGTGGGGAACAAAACACACTGGGGCCTGTTGGGAAGGGCAAGGAGGAAGGAGAGCATCAGGAAGAATAGCTAATGGATGCTGGGCTTAATATCTAGGTGATGGGTTGATCTGTGCAGCAAACCACCATGGCACATGTTTACCTATGTAACAAACCTGCACATCCTGCACATGTACCCTGGAACTTAAAATTTGCAGCAGAAAAAAAAAAGAACATAAAAATAAGTCCTTTGCTCTTGTTGCTCTTCTTCCCCAGAAACAGGGGTGAAGAGTAGGTGACTCAAAGGAAGTAAAGAAGAGACCATGGCCTTCTTGTCTACTGCTTGCCCCAAGCCCATAGTTCAGGCTTGATGTAAAGGAAGAAAAGCTTTGAATTCGATGAAAATGTGAAATAATAATTATAATACTTAGACTTTTCATGTCTAAGGATAAGATATCTTAATACCTAGACTTGACCAGGAAATGATCAGCCTGTGGGATGAGTAAGCTTGCAGAGACGGGAAAACAATAGGATGTTTGCAGGTAGAGGGTAAAAAACAAACTAACATAGCTGGTTCTGCCTCTACTCTCTTCTTCACCAGTCTTCCTGAGCTTAACTCATTTACTAGCTACAGTTTGTTGAGTAATAATTAAAGCGCCGTCATTCTGATAGAATGTTATGCTTCTGGTCTATCATCACCCTTCTGAGGTTTTTTTTTCTCCTCGTGGTAATCATGGTCCCACTGTGAGTCATCCCAGCACTCCCATAGAGCCCACTCTGAGATGCCAGACTGAGTTTCCCAGGACTACCAATTGGCATGAGTCTCAACAGGCTATTGCTGTGGGAAAGAGTTAAGCGGCCCCACTACCACATAACTAATGTCATGGAATTAAGTGTGCAAAAGCTCCAAATAACTTGCTCAGTGTCATATAGCAAGTCTGAGGCAAGACTAGAACTAGGAAGACCATCCATGCTTTTGGATTTCTAATGACACTGGTCTATGTGTACACATTCTAATGCTCTTCAAGTGCTCAGAAAGCTAGTCAGTCTTCTCAAAAGAGGAAAAGGAGGAGATATGATTCACATTGTAATGAGTGCCCAGTGTGTCCTGTGCTGTGATGCACACTCTACCAGCATCATTGTATCTGATCCTCACAATTCTATGAGGACAGTTAGCCAGAGGTCACGGAAACAGGCCACGATAGCCATGGCCTTCACCTCCATGCTGCTGCCTGAAAGCTTGGTTCTTGAAACCTCTTGGTGTTTTTTTCTCTTTTTAGCATCATTCACAAATAAATCATGCAAATTGCTTAAAATACCCAACACTGTAGAAGCAATTTCATTGATGCAAAATTATTCAGTCATATGAATATTAATAACATCTAGAAAAATATTTTAATGAACTATGAATAGACATTTCAACCCTAAGAATCAAAATTGATACTTTAGTGCTTATATCTCTGATACTGATAAATTTAGTCACTGGGTTGATACATAAAACATATCAGTTTTATGTATTAAGATGCTACATGAAATTCTCAAGGTTATTAATATCCTGCATTGCCTGATGTTTTATCTGTTATTTTTCATAACATGCCTATTGTTGAGCAAGGAAAAAGAGATGACAATGCCATTCTTTTTCCTCACTCTCTGGTGAGGCAGTCACCTTTCTCACTTATTAAGAGTTAGCATCAAGCCCTGAGTTCCTTGACAGGAAATACTTTATCAGTGTCATCTCAAAGGAAGGAAATGAGCAATAGCTGCTGTTGGAAGCCACACCTTGCTTTTGGAGAATTCTACTACAATAAAATGTTAGCATTTGTTCTCACACATCAAAGACCTAGCAAAAATCTGGTTTCACGTCAATGTGAAGCATAGCTGAATAATGGAAAGTGACCTTTGGGTTTTAAAAAATTCCCTTTCTAGATTTTGTATTCATTTTTCTATGTACAAGACATAAAACTACAAGGAACTTGGACTACACTGACAATTTTTTGTGACTAAGACCTATTTGTTATCAGAATGTTTTAATGCCAAGTCTCGGGATTTCAACTCTCAACTTAACTCCCAATATCACTTTTAAAAAATTCGTAAATAATGAGGTTTTAGAAATAAGGATGCCTCTTTCTCAAAAGTTCCTTTTTGTGTGACTATTTCTAGAATTTCATAGATAAATAAAAACAATACAGTTTTCTTTGCTAAAGAGCTTACTTGTTAAACAGACCATCAAAGTAATGGCTACATCTTGCACGAGATACTGGTAATTTCCAAAGAGTTGTAGTTGCTGAAAAAGAAACAAAAGCAAATATAAATACGGCATGTGCCATCATAGCCTTTTTATTATTCCCTACACTCTTTTTAAGTCGTTAGGAGGCAGCTGTTACTTTTTTCCCCTCTTCAGGAAGAAAATGACTTACCTAAAATTATTAGCATCTCATTGTACAGAGTGAGGCCAGGCGACTGTTTTCCCTGCATTTAACCTACTTCATATTAGCGACAGAAGTCAATTATTTGAGAACCACCCTCCTATTGGGTGCACTCATTACCTGACAGCTCACTTTGGGAGGCCGAGATAGGCGGATCATGAGGTCAGGAGATCGAGACCATCCTGGCGAACACGGTGAAACCCCATCTCTACTAAAAAATACAAAAAACTAGCTGGGTGAGGTGGCAGGCGCCTGTAGTCCCAGCTACTCGGGAGGCTGAGGCAGGAGAATGGCATAAACCCGGGAGGTGGAGCTTGCAGTGAGCTGAGATCCGGCCACTGCACTCCAGCCTGGGCGACAGAGTGAGACTCCGTCTCAAAAAAAAACCCAAAAATTACCTGACAGCTGCAGTCTCAGCCTAGACAGTTGAATTCTCCACATAAGATATTAAAGCCTGAATGTTCCCTTAGAAAGTTATACTTAAAATTTGAGGTGAAGGCGTAATTCATTCAATAGACGTTGCTCTCCATCCTCACCCTTGGTATGAGTTTACAGCATAGGTCTCTTGGAGTCCACTCACTTTCACAAACTGAACAAAGGCTCCTACCCCAAGTAAGCCCATTGCAGAACTCAATCTGGTACATCCGCCTTTTTAAGGTTTATGTAGACAGAACTTCTTTCAAGTTCATATTATAGAGTTGAATGAAGTATTTAGATATGAAAGTCAAATCACTACTCTCTAGGAAGTTGCCTTGCAATATCTCTTGCAGCCAGGTCTGTTTATCTGTTTCATATCTGCTGACTAAGCACTAAACTATAAACTGATTCTGAGCACATTATAGACCAGATTTATGCACGTGGAAAGTATTGCTGGCTTCTCAGAGAGTGAATCCAAGTCCCAGAAGGTACCAGGTTAAGGTTCTTCTGCAACACTCTTATTTAGGTCTAGACCACTAGAATGAATGGCTGCAGAGTGGACTATGGTTTCTACCTCCATCCATGGAGGCTTTGGGAATGAATTTCTGCTTTCACATGTTTGAAAGGCTGCCATTGGTTCCTCAGTGTCCCTGTCAACCTCCAATTTTTCCTGTGTCTTCTTTACTTTTCTTTCTCATATCCTTTCCTCTTCTTTTCACCTGAGAGTGGTAAAATTATATATTCAGAATGAGATGGAGCAGAAGAAATTTCCAACCACATCTTTAGTTTTTCTTCTAGGAGAAGCTTTCATGGAACTATGGAGAGCTCTGAAAAATCAGCTACTCAGAAGCAGGTTTTGGCCAAAGGCAAGACCTAATTTGTTTTTTGGATGGAGGAAGAACTTGAATCCAGGTTTTCTGACTCCCAGTCCAGTTCTTGTTTCTTCCCACCAGGCTGCCTTTGAGCCCTGTGTGTGTGATCCTTGAAAGCAATAGTCCACTGGATGGTTTCACTTCTCAAACCTCCCAGGAAAGCAACAGAATAATCCCTCCTGAAGTGTTCCTTGAGCCTGTTGGATCATTTTACTGTAGTACAAGCTATGATTGGACTAATGAAGATTATTTTTAGCCTATACATAGTTCTTCCGTACAGCTAATTAATTTTTAAATGGCTATTATCATCATTTAATTTTGAGTCTTTTTTAGTTTCAAAGAATTTCTGATTCTTTACTAATGATATCCCTGACTGTATAAATTCTAAGTGCCTTCAGGAATAAGGGTCTATTGTGAAAGGTCTTTAGCATTCTAGTCCTTCAAAAGCAAATTCAACAACTTCTCTTCCTTTTTATCTCTTCTTAGCCTTTTGTTGAAAATATTCCACAATTGGACACTCATCCATTTCCTGCTGAATTATATTTAGGCTGCTCTGAAGCTCTCTTCATACTCCAAAAGAAGAAGCAGGGGTTTGGAGAGGTCAAGAGTCTCAGATTATCAAGAGAAAAACAAAATGCTAGAAAACTCATCTATATCTACTTATTTCTAGTTCCACATTTGATGCACAGTTATACCAGGTTCCTGAGTTTGCAGACACCTGTTTTGAGAAGTGTCATTTATTTATAAAACATTAAATCTTGTGTAGGAGCTATACCCTGAATAATAAATTAGGGACATAAATGCAATTAGAACTGAGACAAAATGATTTGGTTCATACCCAATAGAGCAGTAATGCACTGATAAACTGGATTATGCCGTACATGGTCAAGTATTTAAATACTCCAAAGGAGGAAACCAGAGCAGCTCGGCCTTCTCTGTTTAAAAAGAAATAAAAATAAAAATTGGTTATATATGATGGATGTCTCCCAACTTCTTTTATATTTAAAAGGAGTTATATTTTTAGTAGCCTGTTGACATACATTCACTTAATCATGAATTCATCCTCTCATTTATTTAACCACTCATTCATTCATTCTCTCCTTCAATCATTACCTTACTCATCGGTTCATTTACTTTTTATTTAGGGCTTATGAAGTACCAGCATTATGCTAACAGTCATAGAGGATATAAAATGAATCAGGCACACGCCTCGTTTTCAACAAGATTTCAGTGAAGTGAGAAGATTACTATGTGTATTATAAACACAATACAACATTATGATAAGGTGCAAAATGTCAAGCATTGACTTGCTTTTGAGTCATTACATCTTAACAATACATGCTTCCTGGGAATTGCACTGTGTGTGCTTTAGAGGTCCTTGCAGACACAAAGCTAAAGGATAGGTGCTTTGACATTTTAGGAAGTGTGAATGTGACTCTAATATTTGAGATGAAATGGGTAACATTGGCTTTGATATTGCAGGAAGACCCCAGGGTAATAATCTGAGTGGGCCATAAAGATCAAGAGATCAAGACAACAGTAAAAAAATGCAGCTTAAAAAGTAGATATTTCTCCTTCAAAAAAAAGTCAGTCTTAGCTGTTAATGCAGTACGAGGTTTTCTGAATGGTGGATTATGAAAGGTTAAAAGAAAACAAGGTGAGGTAGCAGCACGTGATGCCAGAGTGGGACCTCAGCAAACCAGCTCTCCTTCAAGCCTCCTCTGGTCAGGGCAGAAGCAATCCACATGGGATGTGACCCACATCCACTTCATTTCTAGTCCCCAGTAACGTGGACACCTGCTCTGCTCAAAGAAGTGGTCAACGGAACGGGGACATGAAAAGAAGAACCTAAAAGCCAAACTACTAACCACTTTGTCTCAGGCAAAATGAGAAGGCAAGAGTGGAAGAGAGGCCAGGATATTTTGGGAAGATATTTTCTACCAAGCTGTGAGGTGCTGTCGTTTGTTTTCAACACCAAGGATGGAGCAGAAGACAAGCTGAGAAGGGGCAAGCATGTGAAGTATGGATCGTTTTCCCAAGTCTGATATAAACATTGTGATTTCATTGTTTTTTTCCTGCAATCGTGCATAGTTCCAGGAAAATTAAGACGCTCAGATTCAAAGGAAAATACAAGATACCATTCTAAGTAAAGGATAAATGAGCCTCCAAAATTACTGCTATTCCTAATGACTGTGAATTGTAAGTAGCTCATGCATTTATCTGTGCATTCTACAAACATTCACTGAATGCTCTGATGTACCCAGCATGGTGCTAGGCATAATGCTTGATACAAAAATGACTAAGACACAGTCTTTGCCCTAAAGGACTTGAACTATAGCAACAAGTAAATCATGTTTCAAAAGACAAAGATGAAAATCTGTGGATTTGAACCTATGCATCTAAAACTGTATCTCACTGCCTCTCTGCAGTGCTTTCTCAGGAATAAGTATGCATCAAGGATAGAAAAAGTAAAACGAGCCTAACAGAGCTAAACCATATCTAATTTTTATGAATCTATGAAATATAAAAGCAAGGAGTTTCTACCCTGGAGTCTTACTGAGCCATCTGCCACTGGAGAAATTTTGCATTCTGACTTGTTTTCCGTAACAGTATGCTGCACTCATAAATGCACTGGGCCACATGCATGAGGAGAAGCATCTGAAGTTCAAATGCCACTGCATGTTAAATGGATCAAGTAGGCACTTTGCACTACTATCCAGGAGCTCAAACTCTCTGCAAGGCCTCCACATCTGGTTCTCTAGCTTAACCACCGCAATTCCCATCAAGAAGTCTTCTAGCCCGGTTGCGCCAACTGGCCCCTGCATTCTCCAGTTACAACACTATGTCTAAACATGGCTGCTGCATTTTCCCCACCTGGAATTCCTTCCCACCTCCTTTCTGTTTGCATAAGTCTTACCCATTTTTCAAGTTGCAACTCCCCTACTGAAACCTTTCCTCCTGGCTTGAGTTCTCACACTCAACTGCCAGAACATTTGCTGTATTGTTTGGACATTAATTGATTTCAAGAAAATTTATTGAGCACCTCCCATGCATCAGACATTGTATATATATATATAATTTTGTGTGTGTATAAAACATGCCTGATGCTTGAGAGACACTCAATAAGTAATGTATATATTTGTGTGTATGTGTGTGTGTATATATATGTATGAATATTACACATATGCATATATGTAATGTTGGCTTTGATATTGTGGGAAGACCCTAGGGTAATAATCTGAGTGAGCCATAAAGATCAAGAGATCAAGATGACAGTAAATTATATATAAGTATGTATATTACACATATACATACTATATATATACACACACACACACACACAATTTTTGCTGGAATGTAAATTCTCCAGGGGCAAGACTCTCTCATTCTTTACATTTCCAAGCACATTTGTAAAGAGCTCCATGAGTTGTATTGATGATGAAGCATAAAATAAGGTGAGGGTTCTGAGTACTATCATTGTATAGTCACCATGACACAAACCAAGGTTAAGACACCAGAGATAGTAACCAAAGTGCTTAGAGAGACTCTGCAAAATAAATCAGTAAAACATAATGCTTGTTTGGTTATGGGTGAAGAAGAGGAAGGAGTTAAATGTACTCTAAGGGTGTGAAGCTCAATGGCGGACTCTAAGGAGTAAATTGTTCTTAGAAGCAGGGAAAGTGGGGGTTGGGAAGAGGAGCTGCTTTGGAGGGAAGTGATCATGTTTGAGGGTATGAAAGGACACAGGTAGACACCCAGTGTTCAGGGTGTTGTGTAAAGCTGTCTTGCTGGTATGCAGCCAGCCAAGGGCATGGAATTTTAGACCTGCTACCTTTAGGTCAGTGATTCCTGCCAGTGACCTGTTTATTCTGATGCACCAAAGGCCATGCTGGGGAACTTCATAGTTGTCTTTTTTGTATGAATCCCAAAATCCGGCAATGGCTTTCAGATCACTGCCCAGGAAAATGCCCAGAAATTAACCCTAAGTGCTATAGGAAACAATAGAGAAATCAGATTTATGAATAAAACATAAAACTGGGTGTTTTGTTCTTAACTACATTTAAAATATTAGTAGACATGAGATCAGAAATGAGAGTGGAGTGGAGGTGAGGGAAGCATACTGTGAAAATGAATGTCTCTTATGCTTTCCTGTAGGAGTCCATTTTTTCACTGCCGTAAAGATTACTACCTGAGACAGGGCAATTTATAATTGGCTCACAATTCCACATGGCTGGGAGAGCCTCAGGAAACTTACAATGATGGTGGAAGGTGAAGGAGAAGTGGGCACCTTCTTCACAAGAGAACAAGAGAGAGAAAGCACAGAGGGAAACTGCCACTTTAAAAATCATCACATCTCATGAGGACTCCCTCACTATCATGAGAACAGCATTGGGGAAACTGCCCCCATGATCCAGTCACCTCCCACCAGGCACCAGGTTGGGAACCACAACTCCACATGAGATTGGGTGGGGACACAAAGCCAAACCATATCACTTCCCCTTCCCTGACACTGTCAATCAACTGTAACATCTTTTATGTAAAATATATTGGATATTGGATATTTGCTAATTTGCATTTTGGAGACATGTAATAGCATTCAGGGAAGCTATCTAATGAAGTATTTCCTTTCTGCTTCCTCATCCATCCAAAATTCCTGAGAATTTGGATGTCACAGGAAGCATCCAACATACAAAATAGAGGAGAGAAAAGGTAAGAAATACAATTAGTTTTAAAACATCAAGTCAAGCTTTCAACTGTTTACATGATACCCACCTATCCTTTAAGGCTCAGCAAAAGTCACTTTTCTGTGGCTTTTACCAGCACTTGAGTAACACCAATGGCCCCCTTCATTAGTTATCCAGTAGCACTTCACCCATACCTCTGTTGCAGCATTTATCACTTTAGGTTGTAGTTGAGTTCTGTCTGTCTCCAGAGCCAGACAATGGGCCCACTGATTGTAGGGGTGGAAAAGGAAAAAATGACTTACCTGATGAGATGAGGCACACACTTGATGTTGGCTGTTTTAGAGGTAAAAGGGGATGCCACAGATGCTTCCTGCTCTGACAATGAAATGCCTGCATGAGCCACTTTCAAAGCCTGGAATGATAAGCCCATGTCTCACCCATGACTTTTCAGGCTAGGCTTTACCTCCCAAAACACCAAGAGACTGTTCTTCACCTCATGATGGTATAACACTGTACTCTTTCATCTTTGGGTCTCTGTTTATGCTGTCCCTCCACCTGGAGTGCCCTCTCTCCCCTGATCCACAAAGTCACTAACTAAACAATGACCCAGAGGTAGAAAAGTGGTGTGTGTACATGCATGTGTGTGTGCATGTGAGCGTGTGCGTACAAGGGCCCTGCCTGTGGGGAGTATAGATGTGAAAAGGAGATGGAAGCCCTCATTCAAAAAGTCAATTAAAAAGATGACAGAATTTGGATGGACGTTGGTTGTGGACCTTCACCATTTCAGTTCTTGTACCTGGTGAGAATCTTCATGAACAAAGGTGAAAGACAGAATCCCCACCTTGTCCTAGTCCGATCCTACAAGAATTGTGCGGGCATAAAATGAACTTTTATATATCTGTAGTTCCATAGAACTACAGGGTACCTGGCACCATGAGCAGTACATACTGGATTCATGTTTAATAAATATTAGGACATTTTCTTCTTCCTCTTTTATCTCTATTTCGTATCTCTATTATATACTTTAGGACCATCTGCTTTATGTTAGGGTTAGTTTTATTCATGATTCTTTCTTCATCACACAATGAACTCTTTAGGCGGCAGAGACTATGTCCCTTTTAGCATTTGATTTTTTTGTTTTATTCTAAACTCCACATAATTAATGTGAAAGGATACACATTCTAGATTTGAAAGAACAGACTAAAAATTAGCTTTTTCTCATGAAACATAAAGCAAAAAACATCTTAATAAATCTCTAACTATAAACATAGTTTTCACAGAAATTTGGAAATAATATTTAGGAGAGAAATAAAACAAATACCAAGATCTTAAATCTCTAATAAGCTTTGGAAATACAAAGAAATCTTCCTCACTTCTTGTCCCATAAATCAGCTACTGAAATATTTCCTTATGCACATAATCTTGAAGGTAGACTATTTGTTTCCTTCATGTCTTTAAAACTCAGAATATAAAACATTCACTGCCCTTCTACTGCATATTAAAAATAATTTGCTGAGAATCATTTTATTTAGCTTTTTCTGTAGCATGAAAAAACTAAATAGTTTGGTCTAGGATTTTACCGAGTGAAAGAGTTCTGGATGAAGAAAACTTTTAAAAACTAACCACAGAATGCAAGTTTGGCAGGAATAAATATAATTTACATATAATTCAAAACGTTAATCATCAGTTTCAAACTTGTTTTCACTGAGTCTTTGTCAGTTGCGTGACCTTGAGGGGGGAAAAGAAATCATGTCCCTGAGAAATCATTTCATTACTGATAACAGGAAAGATTGAAAGCAGCTAGACTTGTAAAGTTCCATCTTTGGAGCCTGAAATATAGGAATCGAAGTAGCCTTCCTTTGTGTTTATTATTCTAGGAGTTTCCAGAAAGCATCGGAAGTATCTCATCTCCCTTGACTCCCCTCCACTTCCAACCCACACTCAGGCAGAGGTGGATGTAAACAGCAAAATAATCAAATGGTTGCTGGTGGAAGGATGAGAGACAAACCCCAGGAGAGCCTGAGGTCCTCCAGAGGGATATTAGTGAGCGGCTTGCCTGAGCAAAAGCCATTTGTACTCACCCCACAATCGTTAGCTCCATCTCCACACATGCCCACATAATAACTGCAGGAGACATGAGAAGAAGGATTAGTAGGTAAGAAAAATGAACAGCTCACTTGAATATTTTCCATCATAACTAAGTCACATGTGATTTGTGTGTGTGTGTGTGTCCCCTGAACACACCTGGAATCAGGCTGAAGAAAAACGGTTTGGAGAGACATATTCCCAGAGGGAAGAGGCCATTGCATTATTTAAGTTGCTTCAACCAATCACACTGAAATGGTAGTGATATAACCAAGGGCATCGGCAAAACAGTGATCACACACTTTAAAAGAAGTCCTGCTTGATGATACGCACCAAGCCCAAGCTTAAGAGTGTGTAGTCATGAGCAGAGCGCTTCCCACACAACCTAACGCAGAGATCATAATTCAATCCAGTTGCATTTTAGTGACTGACTATTGTTGGGTATTTACAGTTCAGATACCAGGATGAGAAATTTCAAAAATAGTTTAATAGATGTAACTAGAGACATATGCTCATATTTTTGATGCATCTCAGGTGAAAATGAGATGTTTTCCATCTATATCAGTTTGGTGTGCAAGCATGATACAAACAGAAGAGTGAAAATTAATATGGCTGCCAAAGAAAAGGAGTTTCTGATGTAAGACACTGCCTGCCTTCTATTATAAGTAATACATTGTAAGTATTGATAAATGACAATGTTCTTAAAGACTTAGCTGCATTTTTCTAAAAGCAGAATTATAAAATCAATAAGGAGAAAAAAAGTTTTCTTAGAATTTCCTTATTATTAGTTAATGTGTAAGAAATAACTACTTTTATAGGTCAAAAATAGTTAAATGTGGCTCGGCGCAGCGGCTCACACCTGTAATCCCAGCACTTTGGGAGGCTGAGGCGGGTGGATCTCGAGGTCAGGAGTTCGAGACCAGCCTGGCCAACACAGTGAAACCCCATCTCTACTAAAGATCGAAAAAATTAGCTGGACATGGTGGCACCTGTAATCCCAGCTACTTGGGAGGCTGAGGCAGGAGGATTGTTTGAACTCAGGAAATGGAGGCTTCAGTGAGCCGATATTGCACCATTGCACTCTAGCTTGGGCAAAAAAGCGGGACTCTATCTCAAAAAAAAAAAAAAAAAAAAAGTCAAATGTAGGCATATCCCTATGTGAACATCCAATATTGGGTTGTGTAGATGAAAATAATCATGCTATATATGTTCATGTCATGACTACCCACAATTGTTGAAAAATGGCTCCTTTTTTCAGGCTTAAAGCACACATCTAGCCTCTATATCACATCAGGAATCTTACATCTTTTAGTGTTCCCTGAATTCAGAACGAATGCAGACAGCCTTGTGCACATTGCCAATGACAAAGGCATGAGGAGGAAGATTGGGATGTTGAGAAGACTGCTCATTCTGAGACAGTATGTGTCTTCCTGAATTGATTTTTTAAGGGGAATATGGCTTTTCAAAATTAGGCATTTTAGTTGGCAAAATTTCTCAGGCATTTGAAAAAGGTAAAATTACTTTCTTCAGCAATATCATGTAATAATCATGCGAATGAAATGGTCATTTTACTTACCCAGCCTCAGGCATTCTGGAAGTTAATAGGCAGTTTTTGAGACTTCCCTATGGGTAACAAAATCTAACAGTAAAATGCTGTCTCCTGATTTCACCAACTACTCACCAGCCATCATCTAAAGATTCACTACCCTATGTTCCTTTTCACTTCCTAGACTCTGCAGCCCCAAACTGTTACATTCCCAGCAAGCAATAATAGGTAGATCTGGTCTCAAGAAGTACCATTTCACTATAATGTAACTTGGTCATCTTTATTTTTAAAGGGGGTAATAAAGGACTTTCTCTTGACTTTCCCTACTGGGGCCAGATCAAGAGAAAATACGATTTCACCTCTTGCTAAGAGGACCAGAAATTATTCACATATCTTCTGACGGACCAACTTAAAATAATTCCAGGGTGTAACTCACCTACTTCCCCATTTTTCTGATTCTACGCTATACAACCTGCCTCACTATTTCTGCTACATCCAAGCAGGGGAGGGTTTCTCTAAGATATATGCCTTATGAACCACAGAACAAACACTGTCTGGGATAGGCAACTTCTAATGACCCTCAGTGAACCCCAGCTCCTAGCATCCATGCCCTGTGTAATCCACTCCCCTGGAAGTGGGCTGGATCTAGTGACTTGCTCCTAAGGAAGGGAATGCAGCAAAGGTGGTAAGATGTCACCTCTGCGACTGGTATATAAAAAACAGCAACATCTGGCCGGGCGCGGTGGCTCAAGCCTGTAATCCCAGCACTTTGGGAGGCCGAGACGGGTGGATCAGGAGGTCAGGAGATCGAGACCATCCTGGCTAACACCGTGAAACCCCGTCTCTACTAAAAAATACAAAAAACTAGCTGGGCGAGGTGGCGGGCGCCTGTAGTCCCAGCTACTCGGGAGGCTGAGGCAGGAGAATGGCGTAAACCCGGGAGGCGGAGCTTGCAGTGAGCTGAGATCCGGCCACTGCACTCCAGCCTGGGCGACAGAGCAAGACTCCGTCTCAAAAAAAAAAAAAAAAAAAACAGCAACATCCGTCTTGTGTGCTCTCCTCTCTGTCTCTGGTTCTTCTTGCTTGCTTAATCTTTTAGAAGTCAACTATCACACCATGAGCTTCCTTTTGAAATGGTCCCTGTCACAAGGAACTGAGGTTGGCTTCTGTCCGCTAGCCAGTGCAAAACTGAGGTTCGGTCCAATCGCTCATGAGGCACTGAGCCTTCAACAACATGTGAGTGAGGCTGGCGAGAGATTTTTCTCCCCTCAAGCACTGATTGACTGTAGTCACGGCCAAGACCTGGTTACATCTCCTAGAGACAGCCTGAGCCAGAAGACTCAGCTAAGCCACACCTGAATTTTTTTTTTAATCCTCTTTTTTTAACTTTTATTTTAGGTTTGGGGAACATGTGCAGGTTTGTTATACGAGGGAACTCATGTCACGGAGGTGTGTTTTACAGATTATTTCATCACTCAGGAATTAAGCCCAGTCAGTACCCAGTAGTTGTTTTTTCTGCTCCTCTCCCTCTTCCCACCCTCTACTCTCAAGTAGACCCCAGTATCTGTGTTTTTCTTCTTTGTGTCCATGTGTTCTCATCATTTAGCTTCCACTTATAAGTGAAAACACATAGTATTTCATTTTCTGTTTCTGCATGAGTCTGCTAAGGATAATAGCCTCCATTTCCATCTGTGTTCCTGCAAAAGTCATACTCTCATTCATTTTTATGGCTGCACTGTATTCCACGGTGTATACGTACCGCATTTTCTTTATGCAATCTGTCACTGGTGGGCATTTATGTTGATTCCCGTGTTTTTGCTATTGTGAATAGTGCTGCAATGAACAGTCATGTGCCTGTGTCTCTATGGTAGAATGATTTATATTCCTCTGGGTATATACCCAGCATTGGGATTGCTGGTTCAAATGGTAGTTCTGTTTTAGCTCTTTGAGGAATTTCCATACTGCTTTCTACAATGGTTGAACTAATTTACACTCCCACCGATAGTGTATAAGTGTTCCCTTTTCTCTGCAATCTTGCCAACATTTGTTATTTGTGACTTTTTAATAATAGCCATTCTGACCCACACCTGAATTATTGACCCATAGGTAGCACTAGTTAATGAGCATACTCGTCTTTCATGCCATGACACCTACTTTAATTTCTGAAATTCTTCAATAAGGCTTGATTTCTGCCCAGGAGACATTCTTGCAAAAACTGTTCCATTCACCAGAATCTAAAAAGAAAAAACAACCATTGCAATATGATTGGGAAGAAGAAAACTTTTAAAAATAAAAGAACAGCCCTGAAAAATCACTCCTGGTTACTAATTTAATACAGCATTGGATGGTATGTCATTAGACCAATACCGGGAAGGGAAATAAGGAGATTTAACGCTTTAATATTGAAATTTCACTTAAAGTCCTCCATCACAACTCCATTACTTTTTTTCCCAGACCATTTTTCCAAGATGGGGTGACCACTAATCAATAATACTATAGTAACTAAGAAGCAGCAGAGCATATGGAATAAAAATGCTTGAGGAAACACAGTTCTTTCCTAATAGACACCATCTCCATAATCATAGCATAGACAGGAAAGGCTGGAAGCTGAGAAACAAGGCTCTGTTCTCAGCTGTGCCAGCTAGTTGTGCACACCTTAGACAAGCAAATTAACCTCTCTGAGTCTCAGTTTTCCCTGAACTGAACTAAGAGCTTTCTAGAAGCCTTTGGGGTCTAGATTCTGGGGTCTTTGACTGCTAGGATGACAGAATTTTTAAGACACTGCTAACAGATAGTTGCTGCCCTCCCCTTATGCTCCATTCATCTCCCACATATTGACAGTGCAACCCTGCATAGCACTATTTTAAAACAGGACACACAGAGGACAAGATAACAAATGACTCTGAAAATAAACCATGGGGCCTTTGTTTCCTCTTGTTGTAATTTAAGAATCCAGACAGGAAGGGGAATAGAGCTTATCCTGACATGAGCTGGTAGGTTTCAGAGAGAAGCTGGCCCTCAAAACAAGGAGCGTATCTGGAACTCCGCCATTCTCCTGGATAGGGAGGGAAAGAAGGGGGAAGGCTGAACTGGCCACAGGGGTGAGAGAAAGTACCAGAACTCAAACTTGGAATGGGAGGCCGTGGGTCTGCCTGGGACCAGGAAGGCATAAAAAGGGCCAGAAAACTTCTTCAGGGACAGCACTCCTTTGGGGGTGTTTATTCTCTAATAGTGAGGCAACCTCAGTGATCATTGTTTTCAATACTCTCCTCCTCCTTTTGCAATTGCTAATTTGAGGAGCAAAACAAAACATTTCATTTCTTCAGTACTTACTTTTGGAAGCAAGTTGGTGAAATGTTCAAATACCACTTGGTATGATTTCCCACTCATTGCAAAATGGTAACAGCTTCCTCTGTCCCCATGAGGGGTTGAACTGTTTCCAGTGTACACGCCGGTTTCCTAAAATCAAAAGGGCATCATTTCTACATTAACTCTTAAGGAGTGTCTCTGCTTTCCTATGCTTTATTGAAGGAAGAGTTTTCATGTTGCCTATCAGTGTGAAGGTCAGCAACAAAATAAGGTGAATTTGCCTACAGCACTTCAACCCATAGGAAGAAAACACTCCAAACATTCCCCCCAAGATTACGTAAACACATGATACTTTGACAGTATGGTACTCTGGATCCTGTCTTGGGAGATAATATGCATGATGTCAGTCTACTGAAGAAATCTAACTATTCCTAGGTCCCACTTAGTTATTACAAGGAAGAATAGGAAAATCCTTCCCTCTTCTTCCTTCTCCTCCTCATGCAGCCTTATATTTTCTAAGATCTCTTACCATTCACTTATTCAAAAATCACTCTCATTGTCTTCACTGTAAAGCAGGCACTCTTTCTTCAGTGCCTAACTCCTTTTAGGACCCAGCCTCTGACCTTTGTGACGACCCTACCTCAACAGGTAACCCTTTCTATCATGTTCCCCAGATTCTCTTCCATACTCTACATCCCACTGCACCAGGAGTAATCCTTTTCCAAAACCCTTTCCCTCCTACGTTTCACCTGTCACCATATTTCTCTGGCTTGGTTCTAGCCCTACCTGGCTCTCAGTTAGGGAGAAGGCATCTGATGAATGCCTGTGCATAATCAATCATGGTTTTGCATGCAACATTTCTCAGAGAGCCTTCCATTTGTGTTTAGGACTCTAAATTCAAATATTGCAGGAGGTGAGAAAATTTTACTCATCAGATGACTTCATCTCAGGGAAAGCATTGTATTTGAAATAAAAAAAATTTGCTATGCTGAACTGGGAGGTAAGATGACACATCCCTCCCTTTCTATCCCCAGTTGCAAAATAACCAACAAAAGGCATGTTCTAAAGCACCCCTCCTGAGTCAGGGGCAGGAATTCCTTTTGCTTGAACTGGGAATGTGGGGAGAGGAAGTATGGTGGAGGAACCCAGGGAGGAGGAAGGCCTGAAACTGTGATACAATTTCTCCCGGTGGGAACCAAAATTTCAGTAGAGGCATTCAATTCATGAAAGTAGTATGAGCGGACTCTCAGTTACAATTCACAAAGGGCCTGGGTTACAGCATGCAGTGAAATTCAGGCAGCATGCACTGATGTAGAAGCAAGTAGGTTCACAAGGAAAGAAGCACCAGAAATCTGCTGAGAGCAGAGAGAGAGCTGTCATCTTTCACAGCCCATGCAATTAGAGGTTGAAGCAAGTTAACCCACCTCTTCCCAGGGTAGGGGCAGGGCCATTCTGTAGAGCTGTGCAGTTTGTGTACTGCACAAAGACTCCTGACTGCACAAAGGCCCACTCTATACTTAACAATCCGAAAGGCTGGTTAGCCTGCAGGAAGGCAGCATTTTTGTAATTCATCACCTGTAGGGCCATATCTTTGAATTCACACAAAAGCATGGGTATTACCTTTAGTGATGGAATGTGAGGCTACAGCCCATTGTCGTCATATGAAAAAGCTATTCTGTCACAAGAGCATAGGGAGATTTCTATCTAGAGAAGCCCAGCCTCTGTTAGCCTCATGTCATAGGTATATGAATATATACCTATGGTATATATAGGTATATGGATATACAATCCAAATGCCCATGGATCTGTGTGGAATCAAATAGGCCTAAGTCTGCTTTCCTGCTCTGCAACTCACCAGTTTTTGTGTTGGGCAAGCTTACTGCTCTGAGCCTCAGTTTTCTCATTTGTAAAATTAATGGTTTGCCCAATTGCATAGGGTTGTTTTAATGACCAAGTGGAAAATATGAGTGTAAATCAGTAGTTCTCAGCCATGAATGCACACTGGAATCGCTGGGAAAAGCACCCGATGCTAGCTCCTACCCCAGGGGTTCTGGTTTAATTGGTGCAGCCTGCACTGGAAGCTTAGAAACTCCCCCAAGTGATTTTCACAGGCAACCAGAGCTGGTGGAAATGCTTTGCAAACTGTCAGACTCTGGACAGATGTGAGGGATTATTACTGAGATGACTCCTGGAGTTGAGAGAAGGCTGAGCAGTGCCAGGATTGTATTCCATCAGTCTAGACCCACGGAGGGGCCTTCTAACATTTGCTCACTGTCTTCCCGGGTCCAGTCTCTTGGTTCTCCACCAGCTGCCAGGTCACAGAGGCAGGAACAAATTCTTCTGGTTCATTGGCTTCAACAATGATCACTTGGCTGCCAGGAGGGATCATTTCAGAATTCTTTGCAACAGTAATGGCTGTTTGAAGGTTGTCACCTAGAAGACAAAGAAACTTTGCTTTCTGTATGTACAAACCTCTCTTCAGCAACAAGAACTGAGGTCGCCCTTTTCCACTCTGCTTAGTGTTCTTTGGGGGCATTTACTGCTTTCTGCCTTATTTTATCTTCCTCTCTGCTGTAGACTGCCCCTCATGGGCAAACACTATATTCCCATCTCCTTCTCACAATATTCAGCATCATATCCTGTCCATGTGTATTTCAAAACCTGTGTGAATTAATAAAGAAATACTTAAGCATTTATGACTAATCCTCAGAAGTCAGACTACTGTAAGTGGTGAATATAGCATTATCTCAGCCTGATAGCATAAAACCATCCATGGGGTCTGGAAACCAACTAAGCAAAGAACACACAGGGTCAGGCTGTGCTTGGATTTGATGATTATACACCATGCCTGGCCCTACTGCCCTAGAGGACCATCAACCAGAGGCTCAATCCTCTGTGCAGAGGGATCATTGAGTTTCTTGATGAGAACACGCCCATTCTTGCTCATTTACTGTGAGCCTAGAGGCACTGCACAGATCCTGGCTAGGAGGGGTAGTCATTAGACAAAAGAGAATGAGATACAGTCCCTACCTCCAAAGCTTCTGGTCCTGTCGGGGCAGCTGTACATGTTTTCAGGTAAGGAACTACAGGGTAACAAATTCAACAACAAAACATTTTTCTCTGTCTCTGACACATGAACTCAGCTCACACATCTTGTTCTTATGCCTGGGATACAATCAACTTGCCAGGCACCTAGAAACAAATATATACCTGTAATCATCACAGTCCTGATACGAGCCTCGCACAGTTCCTTCAAGACCGGTTTGGTTTCTTTTTTCAAACGATTCTCCATGATGAGAAGTCCCAGAAATGTTAACTCTGACTCCACTTTTTCTCTTTGTATTCAGGAGAAAATCAATATTAAAGTATATCTATGTAGGCTCAATAGTTCAATTTATTTCTTCTTTTAAAAATTTCTTTATAAGTCTTATTAATGTAATACAGGCACATTTTAAAAATCAAAACAAACTTAAAGGCTTATAATGAAAACCAACAGTCTGTGTCTCCACACCATCTCACTCCTCTCCTAGAGGCAACCACTTCTAAATCTGTTTTTTCCAGTTTCCAACTCTATTTTTAAAAGCAATGTGCTTATCTTCCAACTCTTCTATTGGTTTTTAAATATGTTAATCCAATATACTTTATTTTTTAATTTATCATAGCTTTCTCTTTTTTGAGTTTGCAACCGTTTCAGTTTATTTGGCATTTGTTAAGTGCATTCTGCATACATACAAGACACGATAGTAGTAGTTGAATACGGTGTCATTCATCTTAGTCTCCATCTGTCACCTTGAATAATATTTATTGGCATCACACAGGGCTCTGAACAGTTTTCAGAATTTGAAGGTGGCTTATAGTCCAACTGGGTTCCATTAGTTATATAGGAACTTTCCTCTGAAATGGAATGATTCTAGGGTGGCTTATTAAAAAGTAAATCTGTGGGCCAAGAACTCTTTTTTGTTCTTTGTTCATTTTTCTGTGCACCATGGTGTTAAGATTACAGGGAGATAGATTTAAACAATATGCATACAGCTATGAAGCCATTACTATAATCAAGGTAATAAACATATCCATCACCTCAAAAAGTTTCCTTCTGCCATGTTTTATATGTATGTGTGCATGTGTGTTAAAATCACTTCTCTAGAAGGTATTCATCTTGCATAACTGAAACTTTATACCCATTAACGACAACTTCCTATTTCCCTCTCCCGCTAGCCCTTGGTAATCACCATTCTACTCTCTACTCTCTACTTCTATGAATATGTCTATTTCAGATGCTTCAGATAAGTAGGATCACACAGTATTAGGCCTTCTGTGACTGGTTTATTTCACTTAGTGTGATGTCTTTCAGTTTCATTCATTCAGTTTCATTCATGTCTCATATGGCAAGATTTTCTCCTTTTCTAAGGCTTAATAATATTCCATTATATGTACATATTACATTTTTAAAATCCATTCATCCACTGATAAACATTTAGGTTGTTTCCATATCTTGACTATTATAAATAATGCTGCAATGAACATAAAGGTGAAGATACCTTTTTTTGAGATCCCAGTGTCAGTTCTTTTGGATATATACTCAGAAGTGGGATTTTGGATCATTGGATCATACGGTCATTGTATTTTTAATTTTTTAAAGAATCTCCACATTGTTTTCCATAGCAGCTGTACCATTTTACAATGGTTCCAATTTCTCTATATCCTTGTCAACACATGTTTTCTTTTCAAATAGCCCTCCTTACAGGTATCAGATGATATTTCATTGTGGTTTTGATTTGCATTTCCCTAATGCCTAGTACAGTTGAGCACTTTTTCATATATCTATTGGCCATTTGTATGTCTTTGTAGAAATGTCTATTTAGGGCCTTTGTTCATTTTTAAATTGGGTTATTTATTGATTTTTGCTATTGAATTGTGTCTTCTGTACATTTTGGATATTAATTTCTTATGAGATATATGGTTTGCAGAGATTTTCTGCCATTTTATAGGTTGCTGTTTCACTGTTATTTCCTTTGCCGTGCAAAGCTTTTCAGTTTGATATCCACCAGCAAAAGAATGAAACTGGACCCTTATCTTATACCATACGTAAAAATCAACTCAAAATGGATTAAACACTTAAACACAAGACCTGAAACTGTGAGACTGCTAGAGGAAAACATAGGGAGAAATCTTCTTGACATTGGTCTTGGCAATGATTCCATGGCTATGACACCAAATGCACAGGCAACAAAAGCAAAAACAGACAAATGTTCTTTGTTTCTATTTTATGATGCTTCTTCTCGTTCAGTACTTTAGGCACTTGGCTGCTTCTTCCCCTACAACCTTCCCAGCAGTACTTGCATTAAAGCCTTTGTACCTACCATTTGTATTCTCTGCAATGCTCTTCCTCTGGATATCTGCACGTCTTTCTCTCTTATTTTACTAGATGTCTGTTAAAATGTTGCTCCTCTGAGGACTTTGCTGATTGCCCAAGCAAAATGACATTCTCTGTCTTTTTTAAAAAGTCCTCTTAACTTACTTTATACTTTCCCCCTCAGGTCATTTAAGAACCACTAGTGGGACAATATTTTATGGGTTTATTTTATAATCTATTTCCCCAACTAGGATATAAGATTCGTGAGGGCAGGATTTTATTTTATTCACTTCTGAATAAATTCTGAATTCCTTGAGCATCTGACACACAGTTAAGTTCAATACAAATCTGCTAAACCAGTGAAGGGGCGAGCCTTGAAGTATTCCTCCTGTTGTTTCAGTTTGGGGTGACCTTTTAAGTCATCTCAAAAAACTTTTCTCCTTCCCCATTTTGACTCCAATTTTTAAGAAGTTTTAAATTTTTCTAGTTGGAAAACTTTTCTACATAGAATTGGATTCTAAGAAAAATCAAAACCCTATCCTTTTATTCTGTTTGAAAATAGTAACTAAATTCTGAGAAGTATAATAGGCTCCTGATATTCCCTGAAAAAACCTGGAATGGTTGGAATTCTAGCACATTTTATCTTTTCTTATTTTGTTATATTTATAATAATGTCTATCCTACTAGTGGTTCCCATATGAGAACAGCACAGCTGCATTTGTATGTGACAGCTGGGTGATGGCTACACTCCATCTCTAGCTACATAGATCTTTTCTTCACACATGTCCTTAACGTGGATTATTCAAATTTGTGTTTAAAAAATTACAAATCCTATGTGGTCTGGACCTTTATGTTTGCTCAAGAACAGCTAACACCTGGAATGTTAAATCTGAGAATGTCATTCATATATTTCAAAATGAGCTTTGTGATCCTGTTTCAAATATTAAAATGTCATGGCTGAAAGCCTCCTTGGAGATCATCCAGTTGCATATTTTATAGATGGTGAAACAAGCACAGAATAAGGAAGAGACTATGTTTACTAATTAACTTAGAGTCAATGGACTTAGGTTGCAAATAATAATGTTAACCCAAGGATATCAGTATCTTACATGAAGGGGCTAGCTGTATATAAATAAGCATTTATCAGCAACACAAATCCAATGTAAGAAATAAATAGATTGTCTGCTATTCAATTTTCCACAGTATTTTTTTAGTCCTTTGTCATAGATAATTTAAAAATAGCCTTTAAAAACTGAAGAACTTTGAAAGAAAAAATAATTTATAAATTATCCTCTAATGAGGACAACTTATCCCTGTAAGGTAATTAAGAATACTGAATTTTATTTCTCATAAGTAATTCAATTTGCACTTGTTACCTTCACATATATGAAGGAGGTGTTGTAGTATTGAGCACTGAAATAAAACATGTCTAAAGGATTCTGAAAATCTTCCAAAGCACCAACTGTCTCCCTCTCTCAACCCCTCTGTGTATGGGACACCCAAGTCGATTGGTCACATAATGCACTGAGGTTGAAGGAGCGTTGGTGGTTTTGATGGGATTGGCGCTGAGACTAAAGTTGGCATAACATAGTGCCAAACAGAGATAACACACTGGTATCTTGGAGTCAGAAGCTCTCAAGTACCATCCTTGTTCTGCCACCAACCAGCATTGTGACCTGAGCAAGTCGTCTCCAGTATCACCTACAATTGTCCATCTCTGAATCAGGGGACTGTACAAGATTAATTCTCTGTCTCCCAGAGACTTCAAGGTGATGAGAACTGTCCATCTGTTCATCTCCAGGACTCACACTTCATGCACACAAAGCCTACCCTAGTGTCCTTTTCTGAGTTGCTTACCTGGCTAAGTGCTCCACTTCTGAAAGATTCCCCGTCTTTATGGTTTTGTGGGCAAGAGCAATGACACGAAATCCTTGCACCGTGTACTTCCTCAGTTCCTGTGGGAAATCCTTAGGCACTGCCAGGGTAGAAGAAACAGGCAAGTGTAAGGTCATGTTGAAGGCTGGTCTAAGCAAGACTCCAGGACACAGCCATTGTACCTTGTCTTAACTTTCATTCCATAAAAGTGCTTTAATAGAAAACTTCAGCTATTGGCCACAAACCACTTCATCAGTGTGTTCTTATTATTCTGATGGAAATAAATGCCAAAGATGTGCTGGCCATTTCCTGTGTTATGTATCCCTCCAAAATTCATATGTGGAAGCCTAATCTCTAATGCAATAGTATTTGGAGGTGGGGACTTTGGGAGATAGTTAGGTCATGAGGGTGGAGCCCTCGTGAATGAGACTGATGCCCTAAGAAAACACATCTCTCTCCACCACGTGAGGATCCAGCAAGAAGGCAGCCAGCCATCTGCAAACCAGAAAGAAAGCCCTCTCCAGGAACCACACTGGGCAACACCTCCATCCTGGCCTTTCCAGCCCCAAGAACTGTGAAGAATACATTTTTGTTGTTCAAGCACCCGGTCTATGGTCTTTGGTTATAATAGCGCAAGCTGACTCAGACAAACTGGGTGTCACATGCACCCACTGGGTCCAGTAAGAACAGACCTCAGGACTATGGGTACTTGGATAAAATGAGAGAAACAGCTGATCTTCTAGATCAGGGGAAAACAAACAAACAAACAAACAAACAAAACTAGGATGCACAGGCTACATAGCTTGTTTTTATAAACGAAGTTGTACTGAAACGCGGCCATGCCCATTTGATGGTTCATTGTCTATGGCTGCTTTGAGGTTTCAGTGACAGTGTTGAGTACCTGAAATGGGAGCCATGTGGTTGGCAAAGCCTAACGTCAGAACTATCTTGCTCTTTACAGAAAAGTTTGACAATTCCTGCTGTAGGTGAAAGATGACACAATGCCAACATTCGTGTGTTTTAGCATGGCAATCACAACTATGTTTATAAAATCTTTATGATTTATAATGTACCTATAAGGGTATTAGAGGGAACCACAGAACAAAGGGAGGTATAGTAGCTTAGGTGGCAAATCAGCTAAGTTCTATTCTCCCCATTCCACTTCCATGTGGACCTTAGTCATGCTAAGTCTCTCTTCTGCACCTTAGTTTCTCATCCATAAAATGAGAAGTTTCCAGATCTCTCTGTCTCCGTTCATTTCAGACTTTCTGTAATTCTAAAATATTCCTGGAGGTGGGAATCTAATTTCAAGAAAGTTCTTAGCTCTCTATTTCTAAAAATGGGGTAGGGTGGTGGTGGAAATCACTGAAGATAGTATTAGCATAAGTCAAAGATTGCAAGTTGGGAAAACAGGAAGAACAGGAAGAGATGCCAGGAAAACGAGTGCCAAGTGACAGGTCCAAATCCTTATGAGAGAGCAGGGGCAATAGACATCAGTTTAAATGCCAAGAAAATGCTCAGTTGTACCCATGTAGCTGAAACAAAACAAACACAGTATATGTTGTAATCAGTGAAGGAGAGCGTTAATGAGACCAATGCTGAAGATCAAAGTCAGAAGAAAAGGGGCTACTTTTGTTTTTTTTTTTTGAGACGGAGTCTCGCTCTGTCACCCAGGCTGGAGGGAGGGCAGTGGCGCGATCTCTGCTCACTCCAAGCTCCGCCTCCCGGGTTCACGCCATTCTCCTGCCTCAGCCTCCCGAGTAGCTGGGACTACAGGCGCCCGCCACCTCGCCCAGCTAATTTTTTGTGTTTTTAGTAGAGATGGGGTTTCACTGTGGTCTCGATCTCCTGACCTCATGATTCACCCGCCTTGGCCTCCCAAAGTGCTGGGATTACAGGTGTGAGCCACCGCACCCGGCCCAAAAAGGGGCTACTTCTAAGGTTTATAAAAAGACTCCCAATAGAGAAGTTAAAGGAATCATTTGCCAAATCTAGAATTCTCTGCACAAGCTGATGGCCATCAGCAATCATAAGGAGTGTCTACATGAAAATCAGAAGACAAAAGATCAGTTTTATCCAAATGAACTCATTTGAATGCAACAACATTCATAAATCCGGCTGCTGCTTAAAGAGTGCATATGTTTATAAGACTAAAAAGCAATACAAATCAGCTCAAAATCTGGCCCAGAAAGATGAAATTGCTGTGAAAATGATAAACTATCTTGCTTAGTCTAACACCATTGAATTTACTCTAATCACTTTTATTTCTAAGATATTTATCTTTTCTATATTCTCCTCCCATCGATCTATCTGATTCTCCCTGGAGGTGACAGAGCAGCCATGTCTGCAGAACTTACCTAGTGTCCAGACCTCTCCCTTCGCTTCCCTCATTCACACCTCCCCTAGTTCTCTGACCCTCAGTAGCTCCCTGTTCTGGCTCCGGATGCAAGCTTCACATCTCATCTCCTTCCCAGATGCCCCACTGTGGTTGTACTTTTCTTACTGCACCCACAGCCAGATATTTAGTCGCTACCTGCCAGCCTTAAAATGATTGCCCCTGCTTCTTAGGATCTACTGGGCCTGCTTTGTACCCACCCGGGAAACAGGCAGCTCCACGTTCACTGATGGTGAAGCTTTCTGTGTTTGTTGGCTTTATGTATTTGGTCTCGGCTGGTCACAGTGGCTCACACCTACAATCCCAGCACTTTGGGAAGCTGAGGCAGGCAGATCCCTTGAGGCCAGGAGTTCGAGACCAGCGTGGCCTACATGGTGAAACCCTGTCTCTACTAAAAATACTAAAATTAGCTGGGTGTTGTGGCATGCTCCTGTAATCCCAGCTACTTGGGAGGCTGAGGCAGGAGAATCACTTGACCTTGGGAGGTGGAGGCTGCAGTGAGCCGAGATGGTGCCACTGCCCTCCAGCCTTGGGGACAGAGCAAGAGTCTGTCTCAAAAAAAAGAAAGAAAAGTATTTTACTTCTTGAAAGAGAAAATTATCGGTACCTGTTCCAGATCTGCAGAACCTGGCCACCATTTCTGGGGCACCCTTCATGTAGACATGGAAGTGATTCTCCCCAGCTAGCTGAGCGATCACCGACATCCTCTGCAGGCTCGAGGAAAATGGAAACTGGCGCAAGGTGGCGATGGCTTCCACCGGACTCTGCAAGCCCATCAACAACAGGGAGCTTAACAAGTTGCTATTTCCAAATGCAGTATTCCAAATCCAATATTTCGTGGTATTTCCAAATGCACACCAACAAAAAGGCTTTACTGTGCAATGAGCCCTGAGACATCTTGATGTCGTATATTTGTCACAATATTGATTTTTTTTTCTTTTTCTGGCTGCCTTAAAGCGACTCCCTCAACAAGTTGTCTATACTGCAAGGACCTTCCCCTGGAGAAATCCTAATCACCTTCCAAGCCAAGCTCACAGGTCATCTTCTCTGGTGCTTTTATCTCCCAGAAACAGTATGTACTCCCATGTCAGGACTCTTGAAACTCTTTCTTCAGCCTTGATTATAGCAGTTGTCATGTTGTGTTGCACTTCTTTGCACCTATATTGATTTTTCTACCAGTCTACCTGTTCCTCCAACCCAGAACCAAGTGTGTCTTGTTTCGAAGCCTCTTTATCTGCTAGCACCTAGCACAGTGCTCTAGTCTACACAGGTAGTGTTTGTTGAATAAATTAATAGATAAATTCAGAAATGAAAGAGACAGCAAACCAACCACGGAAACTGTTAGGATAAGGCAAAATAATAGGACCATAAAAATATATGAAAGTCAGAAATGTTTTACCAGTTTTACGGGGAAAGAGCTATGTGATACAAAGAAGGAAATCATACCTGACTGGCTTTTGGTCCTGGTTTTATGATGTTTGAAACTGACATCCCAAATTTGCAGGAGTCTACATTGCAATCTTCCATTTTCTGTTATAAAATGAAAACATTCATAAGATTCTTTGAAGAAAAATAGTAAGACATAAATATCTCTTATTTGCACAATACTTGAATCTTTTCAAAGCCCTTTTTACATATTTTCTCTTCCAGGCCAATTATCTTAATATTGTCATTGTTAAATTTCTGTTGTGTCGATTTATATTAGGGGACTTATTATAGAATCTCAAAGGCCAAAAATATTGTGAATTCATTTTAAGAAGTAATTGATGAAAGAAGTGCTAGCTACAGATCCATGGATCTTTCTAAACAATTATATCTAGTAACTGGAGGAAGGACTGTGTGGAGATGTAGTCTCCAACATTGCTGAGCACCATAGCTCTCAGATGAGTTAGGATTGGGTCCTGAGATAAACATGGGACTAGTTCTTCATACTATACCTATGCTATTAGCCTAATCGAGTTAACTAGGGAGTTGGTATGTCAGCTGCTAGCAGATTAGAAAGCCTGTTTGAAAATGACTTGTATTCTTTGGATATTACAACAGAAGTTACTAGCTCTGAGAAGCCAATATATAAATAGTAGAGGTCAGAAAACAGGAGATAGTATTTGGTTTCCACTCTGCCACTTAGCTGTTTAACCTTGGGGACACCATTTTATTTCTCTAGACCTGAATTTCTTCTGAAAAGTAATCCGACAGTCTGAAAGGACAGTTGCCCTCCTCTGTATGTGGAGTGGAAGGTTCCTAGTTACCAAAAGATACTCAGAACAGCTTCTAACCCAGCTCTAAACTCAGTGAATAATCGTGCATTTTTATGCTTTGTTTGGGATGGATACAACTATTCTTACAGATGATTCTTACAGAGCTAATATTAAAGATTTATGTTCCCAAACAAGTATGTTATTTGTAAAGATAGACCAGCTCTCCTATAATGGAGAGGGGGATGTAGTTAGGGCCAGGACCAAAGCCAGATATAAAATGACCCTGCACAACTCATCACCATGTCAATCCCAATGATTCTGGTGAGGACATTGCTTAGAGTAAATACACTGATTCCTCTCCATTGAGATCCGGAGAATTGGTCACTATGTCAAATTTTTGTCCACAGCAAATGCTCTATTTTAACTTACTGATATCAGAAGTTACCCTTTTTACCAGGTTTCCTGTTTCATTGATTTGCCCTCTAGAAAGCTAAAATTTCCCTATTATACATCTTTGTATTAGCTTCTTTGTTAGGTGTGCTTCGTTTCCCTGCAATCATTTGTTTCCATTCTTTTGCAGCTATATTTAACTGCTGTACTGTATTTTATACATCATTGTACATAGCTTTAGGATGTTCTTTAGAGGCAGCAGGATGTAATTAACTAACTGGTTAATTAGTGAACACCCTCTACTTGTTTGGCTCTTCACTGGCTCAAAGCCCCTTTAGATTCATAGTCTCAGTGCTCACAAGTCTGTGAATGAGGCATTATTTCCCCAAATGTACAGATGAGGTCACAGACTCAGTCCTGGCTCTGGCTTTGTGATCACCCAGCTGGAGAGTGGTGAAATGCGAGGGGTTCCCACTGTGGCAGCCTCCAGCATGGGTTTATATCCTTCCCTTTTCATTCACACTCAGCTCAGGAGATTGAACCAGTTGGATGCAGCCCTCCAGTTTGGTGTCTAGACTTATGCTTTACAATATACAGTCACCGCCAGCCACTTGTGGCTATTTAAACTATTTAAAATTGAATCAGATTAAAATTTCAGTTTCTCAGTTGCAGAGCCACATTTCAAGGGCTCAGCAGCCACATATGCCTCGTGGCTGCTCTACTGGAAAGTGCTGCTTTAGACCACTGTTTCTCTGATAGTGTTTTGGAAAAACTGATGTTTTGGAGAACAGGCTGGGTTATGGGTGTCAATAAGGTTTTTGAGGTCAGATAGATTTGGTAAATGCTGCATCTCATATTCCCTCTTGAATATTCACAAAGCACCACAGTGTATTAAAGAAATGCAGTCAAGAAATGAGTTTCACTTTGTTTAAACAACAGTTTCCAAGCTTGTTCAAGAATGGATGCCTATCTCACACAGCACCCATTAACAGAGTTCTTTGGGCCACAGGTTGGGAAGTTGTGGTAGTGTTGCCCATTCATACATATGTTATTATGAATCTTCTCCGTGTTTTAACAAAACTTAGAAAAGCTTCAGCACGCCCAGTAAAGATTTCCTCAGGTTCTCATCTTTCCATTAAACTATCACCTTACCCAGGCAGTGCCCTCAAACATTTTGAGGTCCAGAGGGTCTCCCTGGATGGTTCCACTGAGAAGGATCAGAGAGTGGCAGCTGGCCATGGCCGCACACAGTGGGCCCCATGGCACAGCCTGGCCCGAGGCAAAGCTGTGGGCTTCCTGGAAGCTGGTAGAGAAGGTAGAGAAGGTAAAGTCTTTGATAAAATCATTTTGCACACTCTGTCCCTTAAATCTTACTAAAGTGGAGCTCCAAACACCTAATTTTTTTTTTTTTTTAAGTTCTGGGATCAATGTGCAGAAAATGCAGGTTTTTTACATAGGTGAACGTGTGCCATGGTGGTTTGCTGCACCTGTCAATCCATCATCTAGGTATTAAGCCCAGCATGCATCAGCCACTTGTCCTGGTGCTCTCCCTCCCCTCATCCCCCGACAGGCTCTGGTGTAAGATGTTCCCCTCCCTGTGTCCATGCGTTCTCATTGCTAAGCTCCCATTTACGAGTCAGAACAGGCGGTGTTTGGTTTCCTGTTCATATTTTAGTTTGCTGAGGATGATGGCTTCTAGCTTCATCCCTGTCCCTGCAAAGGACATGATCTCATTTCTTTCTTTGGCTTCATAGTATTGCATGGTATATATGTACCACATTTCCTTTCTTTTTTTTTTTTTTATTATACTTTCAGTTCTAGGGTACATGTGCACAATGTGCAGGTTTGTTACATATGTATACTTGCAAACACCTAATGTTAATGCTCAGAACCTTCCCATGGCTCCTCGTGCTCCAAATGATAAAGTCCAAGCCCCTTAGCCTGATATTCAAAGTCCTATCCACTTTGGATCTACCTTACCTTACAGTGTCCAGTCCTACTAATGTCCTTGATGCCCTGTACTCTAGATCCAGATTAAACTTCTTGCTACTGCTATGCTTGTCCGGTGGCTTCTCTATCCTTAAGCCCCTGGCCACTCGGTTTCTTTATTTTTTAAACAGGGTGTTTTGCCTGCAGAGTTATCTTTATAAAAACATTTCTTTGAATTGGATATGGATTGTGTTCTCAACAGAGTTTGCCACTGGCCAATCAATAACATAGCTTCGGAGGCTTTGGATAGAATTACAGGGACTTCTGTCATGTTACTGGAAGCCACTCACGTAATGGCAGCATTGTGGGAAGGCCCATCAACAGGCAGCTCGGAGTCATACCTGCCAACTCGGCAGAGCTGTCCGCAAAAAGCTGCACACCCTAGGCAAGAAGTCTCTAGGGCTATTCAGGGAGCAGCAAATCAGGGCTAGGAAAGAAGGCTGCATGGACGCGGAAGCGTTTCTCACTACTCAGCCCTTTAGAGTTTGCCCCTACTTCCTGAAGCGCCCTGGACATCCCACCTCTAAAGCCTGTTTTTCTCTTTGATGATACAAACTGGCATCTTGCACCTCCCTCTCCTCCCACCCTACAGCTGAATAGTGAGTGTGTCTAGTTGTTTCTAGTCTCCGAAAACCTTCAGAGTACCAGGGACATGGGAGGAAGATAGAGGGGTGGAAACTGTGGACATCTTTTTTTCTCTTTCACTGCTCTGGCCAATAGAGTCCTTGCCTGTCTGGATGAAGGGCTGGCCGGGACATCTGAGCACCAGGAGCAGAGACACATGAGTAGGGTCAAAGCTCAGGTGTTCCTTGTCACCCAGTCCAGGGCATCTTCTGCAACATCACACTGCTTGTCTGCTGTTACCTTGTGCCATGCTGTACCTGGCCCCTTCATCATCCTGGGAGTCCCCTGCAAAGTGTCTTCTGTCACTGACAGCAGACTCAGCTGCTGTTGGAGCCAAAATGGGGTACTCAGAGCTTAAGAGCAGAGGCCATCAACATGCAATTTGAGAAGGCAGGTCTTAGCCCATAGGGAAGGAGCTAGAAGCCACGGGGAGATACCATGAGGAGATTCACCCCCTGGGGGCCCTCCTTCCCTTCTGTAGCTCTTTCTGGAGTAGACATTTATGTGATTGTCCTCTTCTCTCCCTAGTGCCAGGTTTTAGCCCGCAGCTGTAAAATTCTCACGTCCCTCAAAACTATCTGAAGTACCATCTCCTTCAGGCGGCTTTCTTTGATTCACTAAATTTCAAAATTAATTTGTCTTTACCCACCATGTAATTACATAAAAGTCAGGACTTCATGTTATATCAAACAATCTCTATTTCTTCTCCATTCTGACATCTCTGCCTTAATAGTAACAATTTTCATGGCCTGTGTTGTACATCAAAGGTGGGTGTATTTGCACCTTTTTATCCCACTATACTGTGAACTGCTTTTCCAGATTTCTCACCACCACCTGCCTGCACTAGCCGCCCAGGAAGTTTTGTAGTTTTTAACTAAGCATGGTCTTCATTTCACTCTTGTTTCTCTGTTTTATTCATTTAGTTCCTTAATTATCCACCTCATCCTACTCCATTTTTCATGGAGATTTCGAAGACCTACTTTTCCTTTCTGATTCTGAAATTAGAATTCATTTAAGCAAGTTAGAATAATTAGGAACTTGTTCCAGCCAATTATTATATATATTTTATATGACATTCATCCCTCAACACCCAAAAGATGGATGTGAGCATCATCCAGGTAACTCCACCAAACACACCTTCCATTTTCACATAAGAGGCCTACCAGTTGTCAGCAGTAGGGACAGTCTGCCAGAGGTCCAGCCCGTCTTCAGTGAGAGTGCCAGTCTGAATAAAAATAAAAATCAATGTTAGCATAAGATTTAAACCTTTTAATTATATTGTAATTTAAACAAATCCCAAGCTTCTAAGATATCATAGTAGATCCAATAGTCTAAATACCTTATTTGTAAGTACCCAATTTTAAATCAGAGAAGAGTAGCCATAGGATAAATTAAGCAGGTGATACATGATCCGCAAAAGACCATGTCGATAATTAGGTGATTTCAGTTACTCATTATAAGGAAAAAATGAAAGTGTTTTGTTTTGGTTTGGTTTGTTTATTGCTATGACTGTTGCTGTTATTATCAGGAGAGGTTCAGTACAAGAAGCAGCCCAAGTCTGACTTTTAGTTGTCACCTGCTATCTTGCCAAGGCAGAGCTCAGAACGTTTTTTTTCTTCATTTTCAAGACTGTTCAATTCAGTTTGCCATCTGGTTCACAGTAATTTTCTAAAAATATGGGTGACACAGTGACTGTCCAGATTGATAATGAAATGTTGATAAAGGGCTTTGAGACTATAGAGAGAAAGTAAGCGCTAATAATAAATATCAATTAATGCCCATAAGTGGGTTTTGTTGTTCGATCAAGGGAAAAATAGCTCCGAGATTTGATTCGCCATACTATGGGACAGTATTTGTTAGATAATGTAACAGAGAAAGAAAAATGGAACTGAGTACTATCACAGCACTTCTAATTTCCTCATTGCTTCACAGGCATTTATTATTTATAGACTCTGGTGTCTTATTGCAATAGGTGAACAGTTTTAGGCCTGCTTAACACATTGAGTAAGTGGAGTTGGCTACAGCTGCTTCAACACTGCCAGGACCTACCGGAGCTTTACCTAGCATGGCAGGACACCCTGTTTCAACACTAACACCCAAGTCTCTGACACTACTTTTTAAGGCTATCTCCATAGAAGACACTGAATTTTCTAGCTTTCTATACAATAGCAACCTCCATCATTACAGCACATCCATTAGCATAATGCTTTATAGCAAAGTGTTTACAATGATTTGCATTTTCACAACTGAGTTAACAGGGTGGAGGCAGGTTAGAGGCGAAATGAGACTAAGGTCATAGCGGCCTGTAGGTTGGAGAGGCAGAACCAGAATCCAGCCCTTCTGGAGTCTTCCACCAAACTAGAAAATGTTAAGTGAATCATACAGGGTATGTGGAAAGATGAAGCTCTTTCTGGGTTTCAAGATTAAATAATTAAGAAAACTTTGATTCATTCATTTATTTGAACTTCACAAAGAAGGCGCTAACACACGAGTGAATTATTTCTTAAACAACAACTTTCTGAAAACGAGCTATTTGTTTCATTTCTCTCCTGCATTTTGTAAAGGACCCCACCATGTCTGATTTCCAAATCCACACAAGTTGTTGCATTTCAAAAAGAGTTTGCAACTTAATTCAAACCGATGTTTTCCTGATGATGTTTTTAAACATCAATATTTTGAACATGAAAGCAGAGACGATCCTGCAGCAAAACAGATATTAGACTATGTTATTTCTCTATGAAAATGACCACTAAACAATAAAACTAACCATAAATAGAAAACGAAATTATAGTTGAGGTTCTAAGGGGAATCAGATAGAAAGAGAAAACCTTTTAGCATAAATACAAGCCCAGGCTTGGGCTGAATTGAATAAAAAGAAAGAACTTGTCTTACAGAAGTTGTAACAAACCAATAGAAAATAGAAACATATATGGGAATAAATGGACTCAGAAACTCAGTGACAGATATCTCCAAAACTGAAAATAACACTAGATGAAAATTCACTTAATGGCAGAGTGCTTTATCCCAACATGACGGTGATAGAATTGTATAATGTGAAAGCTGGAAAGAAACTCAGAGATGATTGTGGTTGAATCTTCTTTTCTTAAAAAGTCACACAGAGGGAATAGGAACAGCTCCAGCCTCCAGCTCCCAGCATGAGCACTGCAGAACAGGGGTGATTTCTGCATTTTTAACCGAGTACTGGGTTCATCTCACTGGGGTGTGTCGAACAGTGGGTGCAGGACAGTGGGTGCAGCCCACTGAGTGTGAGCCGAAGCAGGGCGAGGCATTGCCTCACCCGGGAAGCACAAGGGGTCAGGGAATTCCGGTTACAAGCCAAAGGAAGGTGTGACAGACGGCACCTGGAAAATCTGGTAAATCACACCCTAACACTGCGCTTTTCCAACAGTCTTAGCAAACAGCACACCAGGAGATTGTATCCCATGCCTGTCTTGGAGGGTCCCACACCCATGGAGCCTCACTCATTACTAGCACAGCAGTCTGAGATCAAACTGCAAAGTGGCAGCGAGGCTGGGGAAGGGGCACCCGCCATTGCTAAAGCTTGAGTAGGTAAACAAATCGGCTGGAAAGCTCGAACTTGGTGGAGCCCACCTTAGCTCAAGGAGGCCTGCCTGCCTCTATAGACTCCACCTCTGGGGACAGGGCATAGCCAAACAAAAGGCAGCAGAAACCTCTGCAGACTTAAATGTCCCTGTCTGACAGCTTTGAAGAGAGTAGTGGTTCTCCCAGCATGGAGTTTGAGATCTGAGGAGGGACAGACTGCCTCCTCAAGTGGGTCCCTGACCCCCAAGTAGCCAAACTGGGAGGCAACCCCCAGCAGGGGCAGACTGACACCCCACACGGCCAGGTACCCTTCTGAGACGAAGCTTCCAGAGGAACGATCAGGCAGGAAAATTTGCTGGTCAGCAATATTCGCTGTTCTGCAGCCTCTGCTGCTGATACCCAGGCAAACAGGCTCTGGAGTGGACCTCCAGCAAACACCAACAGACCTGCAGCTGAGGGTCCTGACTGTTAGAAGGAAAACTAACAAACAGAAAGGACACCCACACCAAAACCCCGTCTGTACCTCACCATCATCAGAGACCAAAGGTAGATAAAACCACAAAGATGGGGAAAAAGCAGTGCAGAAAAGCTGGAAATTCAAAAAATCAGAGCACATCTCCCCCTCCAAACAAATGCAGCTCCTTGCCAGCAACGGAACAAAGTTGGACGGAAAATGACTTTGAGGAGTTGAAAGAAGAAGGTTTCAGATGATCAAACTTTTCCAAGCTAAAGGAGGAAGTTCGAACTCATCACAAAAAAAGCTAAAAACCTTGAAAAAAGATTAGATGAATGGCTAACTAGAATAATTAGTGTAGAGAAATCCTTAAATGACCTGATGGAGCTGAAAACCATGGCACGAGAACTATGTGACGAATGCACAAGCTTCAGTAGCCGACTCGATCAACTGGAAGAAAGGGTATCAGTGATTGAAGATCAAGTGAATGAAATGAAGCGAGAAGAGAAGTTTATAGCAAAAAGAGTAAAAAGAAATGAACAAAGCCTCCAAGAAATATGGGACTATGTGAAAAGACCAAATCTACATCTGATTGGTGTACCTGAAAGTGATGGGGAGAATGGAAACAAGCTGGAAAACACTCTGCAGGATATTATCCAGGAGAACTTCCCCTACCTAGCAAGACAGGCCAGTGTTCAAATTCAGGAAATACAGAGAACGCCACAAAGATACTCCTCAAGAAGAGCAACTCCAAGACACATAATTGTCAGATTCATCAAAGTTGAAATGAAGGAAAACATGTTAAGGGCAGCCAGAGAGAAAGGTCAGGTTACCCACAAAGGGAAACCCATCAGACTAACAGCAGATCTCTCAGCAGAAACTCTACAAGCCAGAAGAGAGTGGGGGCCAATATTCAACGTTCTTAAAGAAAAGAATTTTAAACCCAGAATTTCATGTCCAGTCAAACTATGCTAAATAAGTGAAGGAGAAATAAAATCCTTTATAGACAAGCAAATGCGGAGAGATTTTGTCACCACCAGGCCTGCCCTACAGGAGCTCCTGAAGGAAGAACTAAACATGGAAAGGAACAACCAGTACCAGTCACTGCAAAAACATACCAAATTGTAAAGGCCACCAATGCTAGGAAGAAACCACATCAACTAACGAGCGAAATAACCAGCTAACATCATAATGACAGGATCAAATTCACACATAACAATATTAACCTTAAATGTAAATGGGCTAAATGCTCCAATTAAAAGACACAGACTGGCAAACTGGATAAAGAGTCAAGACCCATCAGTGTGCTGTATTCAGGAGACCCATCTCACATGCAGAGACATGCATACGCTCAAAATAAAGGGATGGAGGAAGATCTATCAAGCAAATGGAAAACAAAAAAAGGCAGGGGTTGCAATCCTAGTCTCTGATAAAACAGACTTTAAACCAACAAAGATCAAAGGAGACAAAGGCGGCCATTACATAATGGTAAAGGGATCAATTCAACAAGAAGAGCTAACTATCCTAAACATATATGCACCCAATACAGGAGCACCCAGATTCATAAAGGAAGTCCTTAGAGACCTACAAAGAGACTTAGACTCCCACACAGTAATAATGGGAGACGTTAACACCCCACTGTCAACATTAGACAGATCAACAAGACAGAAAGTTAACAAGGATATCCAGGAATTGAACTCAGATCTGCACTAAGTGGACCTAATAGCCATCTACAGAACTCTCCACCACAAATCAACAGAATATACATTCTTCTCAGCACCACATCACACTTATTCCAAAATTGACCACATAGATGGAAGTAAAGCACTCCTCGGCAAATATAAAAGAACAGAAATTATAACAAACTGTCTCTCAGACCACAGTGCAATTAAACTAGAACCTAGGATTAAGAAACTTACTCAAACTGCTCAATTACATAGAAACTGAACAACCTGCTCCTGAATGACTACTGTGTACATAAAGAAATGAAGGCAGAAATAAAGATGTTCTTTGAAACCAATAAGGACAAAGACACAACATACCAGAATCTCTGGGACACATTTAAAGCAGTGTGTAGAGGGAAATTTATAGCACTAAATGCCCACAAGAGAAAGCAGGAACGATCTAAAATTGGCACCCTAACATGACAATGAAAAGAACTAGAGAAGCAAGAGCAAACACATTCAAAAGCCAGCAGAAGGCAAGAAATAACTAAGATCAGAGCAGAACTGAAAGAGATAGAGACACAAATATCCCTTCAAAAAATCAATGAACCCAGGAGCTGTTTTTTTGAAAAGATTGACAAAATTGATAGCCTGCTAGCAAGACTAATAAAGAAGAAAAGAGAGAAGACTCAAATAGACACATTAAAAAATGATAAAGGGGATATCACCACTGATCCTGAAGAAATACAAACTACAATCAGAGAGTACTATAAACATCTCTATGCAAATAAACTAGAAAATCTAGAAGAAATGGGTAAATTCCTGGACACATACACCCTCCCAAGACTAAACCAGGAAGAAGCTGAATCCCTGAGGAGACCAATAACAGGCTCAGGAATTGAGGCAATAATTAATAGCCTACCAACCAAAAAGAGTCTAGGACCAGACGGATTCACAGCCAAATTCTATCAGAGGTACAAGGAGGAGCTGGTACCATTCCTTCTGAAACTATTCCAATCAATAGAAAAAGAGGGAATCCTCCCTAACTCATTTTATGAGGCCAGCATCATCCTGATACCAAAGCCTGGCAGAGACACAATTAAAAACGAGAATTTTAGACTAATATCCCTGATGAACATCAATGCAAAAATCCTCAATAAAATACTGGCAAACCGAATCCAGCAGCACATCAAAAAGCTTATCCACCATGATCAAGTGGGCTTATCCCTGGGATGCAAGGCTGGTTAACATATGCAAATCAATAAATGTAATCCATCATATAAACAGAACCAATGACAAAAACCACATGATTATCTCAATAGATGCAGAAAAGGCTTTTGACAAAATTCAACAGCCCTTCATGCTAAAATCTCTCAATAAATTTGGTATTGATGGGATGTATCTCAAAATAATAAGAGCTATTTATGACAAACCCACAGCTAATATCATACTGAATGAGCAAAAACTGGAAGCATTCCCTTTGAAAACTGGCACAAGACATGGATGCCCTCTCTCTCCACTCCTATTCAACATAGTATTGGAAGTTCTGGCTAAGGCAATCAGGCAGGAGAAATAAATAAAGGGTATTCAATTAGGAAAAGAGGAAGTCAAATTGTCACTGTTTGCAGATGACATGATTGTATATTTAGAAAACCCCATCGTCACAGCCCAAAATCTCCTCAAGCTGATAAGCAACTTCAGCAAAGTCTCAGGATACAAAATCAATGTGCAAAAATCACCAGCATTCTTATACACCAGTAACAGACAAACAGAGAGCCAAATCATGAATGAACTCCCATTCA
Organism: Trachypithecus francoisi; assembly: GCF_009764315.1. Classification (NCBI taxonomy): domain Eukaryota; kingdom Metazoa; phylum Chordata; class Mammalia; order Primates; family Cercopithecidae; genus Trachypithecus; species Trachypithecus francoisi. The sequence continues at coordinate 191,979,487 of NW_022681453.1, forward strand.
CAATTGCTTCAAAGAGAATAAAATATCTAGGAATCCAACTTACAAGGGATGTGAAGGACCTCTTCAAGGAGAACTACAAACCACCGCTCAACGAAATAAAAGAGGACACAAACAAATGGAAGAACATTCCATGCTCATGGATAGGAAGAATCAATATCATGAAAATGGCCATACTGCCCAAGGTAATTTATAGATTCAATGCCATCCCCATCAAGCTACCAATGACTTTCTTCACAGAATTGGAAAAAAACTACTTTAAAGTTCATATGGAACCAAAAATGAGCCCTCATTGCCAAGACAATCCTAAGCCAAAAGAACAAAGCTGGAGGCATCATGCTACCTGACTTCAAACTATACTACAAGGCTACAGTAACCAAAACAGCGCAGTACTGGTACCAAAACAGAGATATACACCCATGGAACAGAACAGAGCCCTCAGAAATAATACCACACATCTACAACCATCTGATCTTTGACAAACCTGACAAAAATAACAAATGGGGAAAGGATTTCCTATTTAATAAATGGTTATGGGAAAACTGGCTAGCCATATGTAGAAAGCTGAAACTAGATCCCTTCCTTACACCTTACACAAAAATTAATTCAAAATGGATTAAAGACTTAAATGTTAGACCTAAAACCATAAAAACCCTAGAAGAAAACCTGGGCAATACCATTCAGGACATAGGCATGGGCAAGGACTTCATGTCTAAAACAACAAAAGCAATGGCAACAAAAACCAAAATTAACAAATGGGATCTAATTAAACTAAAGAGCTTCTGCACAGCAAAAGAAACTACCATCAGAGTGAACAGGCAACCTACAGAATGGGAGAAAATTTTTGCAATCTACTCATCTGACAAAGGGCTAATATCCAGAACCTACAAATAACTCAAACAAACTTACAAGAAGAAAAAAACAACCCCATCAAAAAGTGGGCAAAGGATATGAACAGACACTTCTCAAAACAAGACATTTATACAGCCAACAGACACATGAAAAAATGTTCATCATCACTGGCCATCAGAGAAATGCAAATCAAAACGACAATGAGATACCATCTCATACCAGTTAGAATGGCGATCATTAAAAAGTCAGGAAACAACAGGTGCTGGAAAGGATGTGGAGAAATAGGGACACTTTTACACTGTTGGTGGGACTGTAAACTAGTTCAACCATTGTGGAAGACAGTGTGGCGATTCCTCAAGAATCTAGAACTAGAAATACCATTCGACCCAGCTATCCCATTACTGGGTATATACCCGAAGTATTATAAACCATGCTGCTATAAAGACACATGCACATGTGTATTTATTGCAGCACTATTCACAATAGTAAAGACTTGGAACCAACCCAAATGTCCATCAATGATAGACTGGATTAAAAATGTGGCACATATACACCATGGAATACTATGCAGTCATAAAAAAGGATGAGTTCTTGTCCTTTGTAGGGACATAGATGAATCTGGAAACCATCATTCTCAGCAAACTATCACAAGGACAGAAAACTAAACACCACATGTTTTCACTCATAGGTGGGAATTGAACAGTGAGATCACTTGGACAAGGGAAGGGGAACATCACACACCGGGGCCTGTCGTGCGGTGGCAGGAGGGCAGAGGGATAGCATTAGGAGATATACCTAATGTAAATGATGAGTTAATGGGTGCAGCACACCAACATGGCACATGTATACATATGTAACAAACCTGCACGTTGTGCACATGTACCCTAGAACTTAAAGTATAATAATAAAAAGTCACACAGAGACAGGCTGGACGCAGTGGTTCATGCCTGTAATTCCAGCACTTTGGGAGGCCAAGGCATGCGGATCACGAGGTCAAGAGATGGAGACCATCCTGGCCAACATGGTGAAACCCCATCTCTACCAAAAATACAAAAATTAGCCAGGCATCGTGGCAGGCGCCTGTAGTTCCAGCTACTCGGGAGACTGAGGCAGAAGAATCACTTGAACCCAGGAGGCAGAGGTTGTAGTGAGCCAAGATTGCGCCACTGCACTCCAGCCTGGCAACAGAGCAAGACTTCCTCTCAAAAAAAAAAAAAAAAAAAAAAATCACACAAAGACTTAGTACCAAATTCTGGGTTAGATTTCTCATTTTGCCAAATTTCAGTCAAGCTTTTTGCACTGTCACATGTGATCATGCCCTGCAGCGTCTGACCAAGGACACCTAAAAGCCGCCTCACAGACAGCCTGGCAGGTGAGAACACGAGGATGTGGAGGGAGAGGTTTTATACAGGAAATAAAATGAACAGCCTCTGGAAAAATTAATTTTAGAAACAGATGAATATGTAATGAACATATTTCATAAGTCTCCCTCTTGTATTCTAGACACCAGTGAGGCTCATGAGGAAGTAACAGGAATCCCTATTAGAGAACTTCCAAGGGAGTGTTATTTGGCCCTGAATCTAAAATCAAGTAAACCTTGTTGGTTCTTGACTGGTGGTGATCGAGAACTTTCTTTGCTAAACAAAATACAAACGGAAAGAGAACGGACATAACCTAAGAGATATACCCCTTTCACCTGGGGACCAAGCCTGGTCGAGTCTACTCATTGGAGTCACTCCCATTGGCCTTCTACTCTCTATTCTTGTCCTCTTTGTCTGGGACAAGCAATGATCTCTTCTGTTGTTCCCAGATGGCCTCTTTTTTCATTCTCATCTCCCTTCCATCCCATCTCACCAGTTGCCCCTGGTGGGATAGAAAACACCTATAGAAATGTCACCAGTCGGCCGGACGCGGTGGCTCAAGCCTCTAATCCCAGCACTTTGGGAGGCCGAGATGGGCGGATCACGAGGTCAGGATATCGAGACCGTCCTGGCTAACACGGTGAAACCCCGTCTCTACTAAAAAATACAAAAAACTAGCCGGGCGAGGTGGCGGGCGCCTGTAGTCCCAGCTACTCGGGAGGCTGAGGCAGGAGAATGGCGTAAACCCGGGAGGCGGGGCTTGCAGTGAGCTGAGATCCGGCCACTGCACTCCTGCCTGGGCGACAGAGCCAGACTCCGTCTCAAAAAAAAAAAAAAAAAAAAAAGAAATGTCACCAGTCTTCTTAAAAAATAAAGGCTCCTATTCTACTTCAAGACAAGGACCTACTCCTTAGCGTGGCGTATGAGACCCTTAACAATTGCCCTCATCCCAGCTTCATTCTCTACCTACCAGCCCATATTCTAGCCATACCCCACAGTCCTCGGCTCCCTACATGCAGTGGGCCCCTTGTACCCCTGTGCTTGTCAGCTGCTCAGCTCTGAGCCTGGGGATTATTCTAACAACCAAGGCTGCAGCTCAAAGGTGGCCTCCAACTGTGGCAGGTAACTGTGCCCCATGCTTTCCTCAGACCTCTATTAAACACACATCTCACAGCAGGATCGCTGTCTACACTCCCATTTTCCTGCTTTCTCAGCTAGACTAGAAGCTTCTCAAGGGCTAGGAATGACTCATTATGGGACTTTCTACCAGCACTGTACACAGCAGTGGCTCTCTGCCAAAAAATGGCAAAAACCCTAATAAATTATTCAAATGCACATGAACTGAAGACAAGAGGGCCCCAGACAGGCCCACTGCTTTACAGCAGTTCAACTGCCTGTCCAAGCTGAGGGCAGGATCCAAACAGCAGGCAGCTAATGCTGAAGTCCTCCAGGTTCCCCATAGGAGACTCACGTCATGGGGGGTATCAGGACCTGCGTGGTAACCGCAGTCTTCTCCATGTGGCATATGGTCCTCCTCTGCCACCTTTCCAGGTCCCTAAGCACAGAGACAACCTAGCCTGGAGTCACAAGCCCTGGAGGAGCAAAGGGGCAGGACAGGGTCATTGTTTCCTTCCTTCCTTCCTTTCCTCAAAAGAAGCAGAGGAGGAGAGAGGAAACATTCACTTATCCTCTGGACAAAACATTTCAGGAAACAGAAATGTTCCTGATATTTTTTTGCCTGAAAAAGTCAGTCAGTCTAAGAAGTGACTATAGTAAGAGATGGTTTTAAAAAACCACAAACCAGGCACACAAATTATTAAGTTTCACAAAGAAAAAAAAAATCATAATGTGATGGCTAAGCTGCTAACTTTAAGAGTCAGCAGAGCAGGTTCCTAGAATGAGATCTTGCACTAGCTCACTCTGTGACCTTCTCTGGCCTCAACGTTCCCATCTGTAAAATGGGAACACTGGACTAGACATCTTCTGAGGTTCTTCACAGCTCCACCGTGCCTTGAAATCATTAACGTTAAACCTGGGAAGTCTGGATCATACTTTGTCAAAGCACACGAGGTTTATTTGCCCACACATGTTGATTCTCTGTGGGGAGATACAGAAGATTTTCTTTTTCTTCAGTCTCTTCTGAGCATACACGTTGCCTATGGTCAGGGCAGCCGGCAGCACTGGAGGCACAGTCGTGGTGAGGAGGATCAGGGCCATGGTCACAGTATCTCTTGGAGGGACCTGGGAGAGGAGAGACATTTCATACAGGATAGCACAGCACAGGAGACTGGCACCCTTCCTAGCACCTTGCTCCTACAACACCGTGGGAGCTCTAGAGACATATGCTCTGAATAGTAACAGTGAGTTGGCTCTCTTGGTGAGGCTGAGTATTCTCTTGGCTGTGCCAAAGGGACGAGCACATTGTCTCCTACTGCAGAGCAAAGGAGACCTTTGATCCCTGCTCCCAGTCCACCATCTCCTGTCCTGGCTCTGTTTCCCTCTACTTAGCATTCCCTCTGCCCAAGCTTGACTGTTGGCTTATGAATCTCTCGGTCCCACTAGCCTACAAACTCCTTGGGTGGAGCAGCTATGGCTTATTCATCTTTGAATCTACCTTACTGATCTCTAGATACAGAGCCTAGCATGAGATTTAGCACAGAGGAGGTGCTCAGTACATAGATTGAATGGATAGCAGTATAATTAAAAACTAGGACCAAGATCCTGCTAAGATCTCAGCATATATTATTAACTACAGAGAAGCCAATATAAAATTAGCTTGCTCTCACTGGATACTAACTCTGGAGCAGGAACTGTATTAGGCTACATATATGATTTAGTTGCTCTCTATAACAACCTTATGACATAAATGCTATTATTTTCTCCATCTATCAGGTAAGGAAACTGAGGTTTTAACAATTAATTAATTTTCCCAAGGCCACATACTAGGTAAATGACAAAAATCTGAACCTTATTCTGACTCCAGGGTACAAATCCATGACCAATGTGTTTTATTATCAAGTCAATTTTGTGAACTCAGCATCCCTGGCCGGTGATATGGTTTGGCTGTGTCCCAACCCAAACCTTATCTTGAATTGTAGTTCCCTTCATTCCCGCCTGTCGTGAGAGGGACCCAGTGGGAGGTAACCGAATCATGGGGACGGTTTCCCCTGTAATGAGCTTGTGATTCTGGATAAGTCTCATGAAATCTGACGGTTTATAAATGGGAGTTCCCCTGCACAAGCTCTCTTGCCTGCCACCATGGACGACATATTCTGCTTCTCCTTTGCCTTCCAACCATGACTGTGAAGCCTCCCCAGCCATGTGGAACTCTGATCCATTAAATCTCTTTATAAATTACCCATTCTCAGGTATGTCTTTATTAGCAGCGTGAGAATAGACTAATACAGCTGGTCTGCAGAGGAGGCTCACACAGTTAAGGTTGGGGATAAGGTCAAATCACAGGGCTGATTGACTGATGGTTTTGTTTTCCTCACATGCTCTAGATATTAATGATTCTACTCTCTAGAACCTCACCTATATTTTTGTTCAATTGTCCATCATTTTAGCCATAAATACTTTTTTAATTATTGGAAACATGGGATTCAAGTTCAGTAGCAATGTCTGCTAGGGACATCTTTTGCCCAATATCAATTTATCACAACATTCATCACTCCCTCCTTTTCCCAACCACAGACACAGAAGAGTTTTGACCCAAGGACTCAGCCTTGTCTAACCCTGAACCAGTGCAGATAGAGGCAGCCAACAGAGCCACAGGCTCTGACCCATAAGAAGGTGGGGTCTGGGATTTTTAGTCTTGTTGCCTCAGTGTGTATTGGATGTTAAGCTCTTCCCAGGAAACCTCATTCTTAAATATTGCCAGGGCTTCCATGAATTTTTTTACTGTTTTTCTGCCCAGTGCTCCAGCTCCCCAGATTAAATTGGCATACTCCCTCAAATTCCAGCCCCAGTGACCTTGACATTCTGCCTAGCTCTTCATAGGTCCCATCGTGGGCCTCTCTTGACCCAGAAATGCTCCCTGGGAGCGATTTCAGATGGAAATAACTACTCAGCAGTTAAGTTTTGGCGTGAACATTGCCCTGAAATTCTTCTAACTATGTCTTTGCCCACCAATATTCACTTCCCACCTCTCTCTCTCACACACACACACACACACACGCATTGATGTCACCAATGTGGACATTGTAATTAAGCCACTCACACAGTTTTTCACCTGTTTGGATGTTTTATTCACAGTTTTCTCTTCCTCCCCACCAGCTCACACTATTATGATCCCAGACTTTCTTATATAGAGACTGCATGGTTCACAGCAACATCAGACTCTCAGGACCAGAAAGGACCTCAGAGGTCTTTAGTGACAAGCCTTCCCTCCCTAGCCACCCAGCGATGACGAGGGGCATCCAAATGAAACCTGACACCCTGTAGCTTAAAGGGAGGTAGCAGCTCCGTAAAAGTGGAAATTTCATTTCATTTCAGACCCTAACCAGAACACATGAGAAACCCACCGATTGCGTAGTGTTTTAGGTATTACCTAAACATTGGGGGCAAACTAGGCAAAATCTGCTGTCTAAGAAGCTCGTTTGGACAGTAATGATTCATAGAATGATAGGATCAAGATATAACCTAATCCAGCCCTCTGAGTTAGGTCAAGTTCTTTGCAGAAGCTATACTATTGAAAAGCTTTACCCCCAGTACTTACTCCATGGTACGCATATACCCCTAGGGCATAGACAAAACCCATGACACCAAGGCAGGCCAGGAACACCATGAACTTGAAGGCATCGCTGTATAGTTTGAAGTTCAGAGGCCGGGGGTACAGGATGGATCTCACTAAGTCCCCTTTGGCTGTATTGTAACCTATGTAAAGACAGTCATAGATCAAGTAAGGCTGCTTGATGGACACTTGGTCTCCTAAAAATGGCTTTACTGTCTTTGAGGAAAAGAGTAGAGTTTCCTCTAACCTGTTACCTAATCATTTTATAAGTATTCAGGTGGTTTTCATGATTTGTAACCATGAGCTTCCATGTAGGCCACAGGCTGAGCGATGCCCTAGTATCTAGTGCCTGCTAACTAGTTTGAACATTTTTAAAAACTTGATATTTTTAATTTTAAAAAATCAGCTAGAACAACTACTCATAAACCAAACTAAAGCATACAGGTATCTCAGTGTAAAGTGTATTTTGCATCTGTGAATAAGTCGGGTGGCAGAAACACAGGTCAGAGGTTAGAACAGAGAGCTGGGACCAGGTCATAGGAGGCCTTCATTGTGTCATGTCACGTAAAACACTGGGACTCAGGAAGCGTTTGCAGAATCATCCAGATGTGGTGCCACATTTGGTACGGGAAACGAGAGGAGTCAGAGATGTTATTAAGAGACCAGCACGATGGTGATGATATTAACAGAGACAGTCAATACAGGAGGATGAATACTTTCAGATTCATTTAATTTGTCTATAGGGCACCCAGGTAGAGTTCTTTACTAGTGAGTTTGACCTATGGCCTAGCAAGCAACTCTGTGAAAGGAAAAAATCCTCAGTCATAGTGGCTGAAATTGTTTTTTGGTAATCACTCAGAGGAGGTGTCAAGGGAGACAGAAGCAGCAGGTGGTCGCAAGCAAAAAGAAGAGCATAGTTTTACCTTTGACAAATTTTAGTTCTCCTACACATACCCTTCATTACAGAGAGGGGTTTTAACAATAAACCATTTAATTAAAAATAGTGACACTTTACAATGATAAGGGTCAGTTTAGAAAAAAGCATGTTGTTACCTACCAGAATGTGGCAAACTCCATAATCCTAAACTAAATTTCCCTAATCCAACTCTCCCCATATTCAAGCATGAATTAAACTTAACAAAAGTGAAATCCACTAACCTGTTTGCAAAACGACTGCTCTTACGGGCCCCTGCCCGGAGGGCTTGACCTGGATAACCTCTGTTCCACAGAAGAGGACGTGTTTCCGATAATCCTCCAAACTGTGACATTTCCAAGGCATGGTGTTCTCCATCTGGGGCAATGGTGTCTTTGTAACAGGTATACTTTCTCCTAAAGAGGATTGTATTTTGTTGAATCTATGAAAGCTCGGGTAGTTAGTTAGAACTGGTGCATGCCGGTTTCAAGAAATGATACAAACTACAACTAATCCAGTCTTAATGCCCATCCCATGAGTCAGATGACTGTTCATGGAGATGCTGGTGGTACAAGCAATGGTAGACTTGATTCTATTGCAAATATTTAGATGAGATCTGCCTACTATCCTATACCTGGCCTGCATGGTTTGTTGTCACAGTTTTAAAGGCAGCTTATTTTAGCTAAATTAATACTTAATCATTCTCCCAAGAATTCATTCAGCCCAGCACTACTTTAGGCAATGAAGGAGCTTTCCAGCACACGAACAGTAATTACTATTTGCTTTGCCTTCACTCATTTCTTCATTTGTTCAATCATTCATTCAACTATTTTTAGGTGCTTATTCTGTTTCAGGAACTGTGCTAGGTGCTAGGAATAATGATGAACAACAAGAGAGACACAAATCTTGCCCTCATAAGCTCATGGAGCAAGGTGAGCAAATAGTCCACATCATTTTCAGATGGAGCCCATCCAAGCCCCACTTTGATTATCCCATTCTTTTGCTCAAAATCCTTAGGCTTTTCCATTGCCACTACTGAAGAAAGCCCAAACTGTCCTGCTAAATTGTCAAAGCCTACCATGATTCAAACATCATTGCCTGTCATTCCCCTACACAAACTCCAGCTCAACTAGGCCACTTGCATTTCCTTTCATTGACCCCCATTCTCTGCAGGTAGCAATTTTTTTTTCCTTTCCCTGGTGGCTCTAAGACAGAATATTTAAGGTACAAAGAAATGAGCTCAGAGTTCAAAAAGGATACATTTCAGAGACAAAATAAAGATGTTCATAATACTTTTTGGCTCCCAGAGTTAGAGTATTAGAATGAATTTAAAATTCCATCAGTCTTTTACTAAATGTTCAATTAGCAAGATAACTTGTCATATTTCTAATTTGGAAATAGTATTATATCAATCATAGTTACACAAATTTAGGTCTCGTCTCTCTTTCTAGGTAATAACTGGGAACAAGAACTTTGACAGATATAAATTGGTATACTCTTCGTTTTCCTAGTGATATGTAATAGGTTCAAAATACATAGTTTTTTTCAAATGCACAGATTAATTAAATAAAAACACCCAAGTTTGTCTATGATTGGTTTTTCAAAATTCATTTTCTGCCATGATGTATTTTTTACACACTAAGGTGCAAGAAGCTATAAAATTGTTACTAGCAATCTTGAATATTTTTCAAAACATTATTTTAGCCAAGTGTTGTTCCCTATACCATTTTCTTTAAAACAATTATGATATTCATCCGTTGCGTAGATTTATTGATTGCATTCTAAATGGCTTCATAAAAGGGTTAGAATGTTTTGACAAATCTCCAAATTATCGTATTATATTATTTTGAAAGCAGCCTTTGTAATAGGCAAATACTTACAGATCATTTCCTTTTTTTGGCTTTTGAATCACAGAATATTAATCCACAATATATACTTAGGCTAACAGCAGTAAACTGTTTTCTGCACACAAAACCAATGAAACTGGAGGCAGTCATGTATTGATCAATCAGAAATGGAAGTCATTTGCAGATAATTTGCTCCAGAGATAACAGTCAGATGATTTTACAAAGAGATGGTTTTCAAGTCTCTTTTAAGCTATTTGCATATTAATAAGAAGCCTCATGTTTTGGCCTTTCTGAGGAGCCAAGAAAGGATGATTCATCTACAACAGATATGGGGTGCAAGGCAGCCGAAGGGAGTTTTAGAGGGAAGAACCATCATCGCTCAGCATCAACTGTACAGTTGGCTCCCTGTGCTGTCAAGTGGAGGTTCTCTCCCTTGTCCACAAGGATCAAGATGCCTCCTCATGGTGACAGTGTTTGAAATTCCAAGTCCTTTTAATTTATAGCTATAGAACCATTAGACTGTAAATGTTTTGAGACCAGAGACCATTTCTCATTTAACTTGGTGACACCAATACACAACACAGTGCTTGGCATGTAGTAGGCATTTGAGCTTTTATTGAATAAATGGATGAACAAATAAGTAAAAGAAAAGGGAGAAGGAGGATGATAAAAAGAGAAGAAGAAAGGATCAAAGGAAGAGAGAAAAAGATTGGACCTTAACTGATGACAAGCTTGTCTGACAGAATATCAACGTGAGATCATCACATAGGGAAGTCCCTGCATGTCCAACTCAGGTCACTGCACACTTCCCCCACATACATCTCAAATCAATCAGCAACTAATGAAGAGAAGAAGAGGGAAGAGGATTGTGTCAGAGTGCATGCCACCCCTCTTTGCCATAATTATCCCTAAGAGAATGAGGAAACACTGATTACAAGCATAGGTTCTGGGGACAAAACGCCTGTATTTAAGGCATTAAATTTATTTATTAAGACAACAGATATCTTCTATTTTCTTCATATAACTTATAACTTCATATAACTTGAAAATTTCATGTCATTTGTATACTTTCATGTTTTCTCTCTCCGTCACTAGAATATCAGCTCCACGAGGGCAGAAATCTTATCTGCCTTGTTCACTTCTATGTCACCTGTAGAGTTCCTGCTCCATAGTAGGGGGGCTAATAAATATCTGTAGAATGAGTGAATTCACAAACAAATCCAAATCTTAGTTGTGCCACTTTTAAGCTGTGTGACCTTAGGCAAATTACTTACCCTTTCTGGGCCTCAGATTGCCCATTCTAATAGAGTCGCCGATTGAATGAAATAGTATATGTAAAATGTCAGCACAATGTCTAATACATATGAGAGCTAAGAAAAAAGCTATAGTGCTAAAAGATAATTTCTAAATATTAATAAACACCCCTCCCAATGAGATTCCCTGTTGTCACCAGACTCTTCCCACTTGAGAGGAGCTAGATTTTGAAGGTGATCATTGTTTCAGGAAAGATAGCAGAAGAAAAGGACGGGGAAGTTGATCACTGGCTTTTGAGTTTTTTAAGTCCTTCATGAGTTTGATCATGAATTGTAGAGACTACCTGCGATTAAGAACAAAGTTTTTCTGCTCACCACGCCTTTCCTCTACTGCGTTTCTAGCTAAACCAAAGTCCTTGTACTGGGAGTTGGAAGAGAATCCAAAGGCACTCAGACGTTGTGTGTCCCTGAGAGAAGAGGCGTGCACCACGGTAGAACATGGGAACATGCAATAAGGTTATGGAAACAGCGTAAACGGCACAAGGATCTGCCTCCCTGTCCAGGGAAACAGGCCTCAGACAGCTCAGAGTGGAGTGAGAGCAGCAGGAAGAAGAGCTGCCCTCAATCGGACCCCTCTCCCTGATGTCCTGCACATCTTAGGACAGTCAGACAAGGGTGAGGAAGACCACCTAACTGATGGGGACAACTGTCTGACTCATATTAGATATTCACACTGGACACTTTTAAGAATGGTAAAATTTGGAGCCAACATAAAAATTAAGTGTAGTTGTAAAATAAAGGTACACTTCTTGCACAGCTGAATTGATGACAATAGCATAAGGCTAAGTAGATCTTACCAGGAGGAGAAGATCTTACCAAAAAGTGGGCACTATTGATGGGAATACCAAGTAGAGAGGAAAAGGTGGTGAGGCAGGAAGGTGAATCAGCTTCATCCAGCTTAGAATTCTCTTTCTCACGCCTATGGTCCTTTATGTTTGGGAGCAAATGCCACCTCCAATTTTGATCCTTCCACTTGCTAGCTGAGTATCTCTGGTCTTTTTACCTCACTCTCCTCATTTGTGGTATCCTAACAGCTCCTAGTCTAATTTGTTTTATGTCATGATGAAGTGAGATATAAAAGTTATTTATAAAATGTAAGTTGCTATAGAGATGCTAGGAATGATATTTTTATTGTTACCTAAATAAAGACTTCTATCTATGCAAAGGACCATTTCGTACATAGAGAAGAAATACCTGAGTCATATGTGTGGACAAATTCCCTAGGAATACATTTTCAGTTTCAGGAATCTTACCTTAATCCTCTGATTGTTTAATCAAGATCCTTTCCACAAATATGTACATGAGTGGGAGGATCTATGTAGGCTGTGCAGTCAAGTATTTAGACCATACTGGGATTTAGATCTTTCTGAATAAGTTAACAAAAAAGAAATAATGTATTTTTGCTTCATGTGTCTGTCTCTGAAACTGGCCTCTATCAGTACTTAAGTTACACTGATGACTTCATTTTTCCAAAAAGGGAAACTAGAAGAAGCCACTTGTCATTTAAGACCATTTTGGGTCCATTTTGCACATTTGTTGAAAGGCAGCGTTGTTTGTCATTTCTACTTCTCTGAACTCTCTGAGTCTTCCTGGGAATCAAGGCAAGTTCTGTACACCCCTGACAGTGCAAGCAGAGAGGGCAGCCCAAGGGCAATGAGACTTTCTGTGTTTCCTCCCCATGTTTGCTCACGGCCACACTCTCTGTTACCAATGAGAGAAGCCATTCTTCATTGTCAGGCTGCTGGGAGGTGTGAGGCAGCTGCTGTGTTTGAGTGAGGAGGACAGTTTTATTTGGGCTTGAGGTTTATAGGTTGGATACTATGGCAACATTCTGGGTAAAAGATATGATCAGTATGTAAATCCTCATCACTATCATTATAGGACACATTTCAACATATTAAAGGAGTATTTTGTAATTATTCTGAACATATTGATGTTTACTACATTTTCTTATCTCAATTTTGAATTAAGCAGACCAATTTTAATGTAAAAGCTGCTTGTGTTGAACAATTTAGGGATAGATAATGAACTCTTCTTACTACATTTAGGTCATGTTAAAACATTTTCCCTATCTTTATACCATTTGGAAACAGAAAAACTAAACAGTCTGTAAGAGTGAAAGACAAATAGTTTCTGTTTTTGTGTTGCTGTATAGTCTCTTCTCTCATTACAATGTGCTGTGTATTTTAATTTTTTGCCTAAAGAATATTTTATAAGTAGTGTCTTACTAATTACACAAATTCAAGTAGACTTTGTAACGAAGTACAAATGAGAACTAGGACTGCCTGAACTATAACTAGAAGATTAGTTTCTGCTCAGTGAGATCAACAGGAATATAAATCTAAAGAACAGAAATGTGAGATTGTCTTTGCCTGAAGGTTCAACTCAGACTCCTTTCCAGTGAAACCTTGGCCTCAGTAGTTTTCTATCTACAGAGTGCAGGTTTGGATAAAACCTCTATGCCCTTCAACTGTGGGAGTCATGGTTTTCAAGGTTGTGTCTCTTTTGTACATGTGTATAAACCATTCTCACATTTATGAAGAGATTGTGTTTCAAACTGTGTCGTGCTCTCATCCTCTTCTGAACCCAAAGCACCCTATTCACCCCACTCATTGGTCAATTAATCACATGTCATAGTAAACATTTGTTTTCGTTTCACATTTACTGTGACTTAATTCCTACATTGTTAAACATTTCCTGTTTGTGTATATCACGTGTGTGTGTCCCCATATAAATGCAAAAGCTGGCTGTGTCTCCCTCATCTATCTCTGAATATCTTAGCAAGGGTCTGGTATGAGGTAGGTAAGGATATGTTGATCTGATTCGATATCAGACAGAGCAGAGGAAGCTCCATGACAACTGCCTACCTGTAAGCATGCCTTCATTCACCACGCAGCTTCCATCAATCAAAATAGCATCACATGGCAATGACAATTTTCCTGGAAGAAGAAGAAGGTCTCCGGGAACCAAGAGACGGGATTCCAGCTCCTCCAAACCTACACCAAAGCAAAGTTTCCATGAATAGCTGACCTTTTCCTGTTTTTACTTAAGAATGAAGGCAACTAAGAATCCTTATCAACCTGTTGGCCAAGAGCTACCCTACCTGTTCAACTGTTGAAGCCCCTTTTTAGTCAATTGAAAATTCCAAAAGAATCAGGATTAGGAAATTGGTTCCTGGGACTCAGAAAAGGATTAGCTAAGCAACAAGATCCCATCTTGATTCTAGTACCTGGTATGCTTTGCCCACAGCAGATACACAAGGACACTGGGCAAAGCAGAAGTGCAACTTCCTGCTGTTTTGCTCTCATCTGGGTTTCTGATTCCTGTGGTACACTTTGTCTTCTTGGATTGAGGCCTTAGGTAAATTGCCCAAATAACTTCTGCTGTCCCAGGGTGCAGCTCCTCGCTCCTTACAAAAAGCCACAGCCACGCCACCTCTGGCTAGCTCACAGCAGATGCCAAGTGTCCAGACAGCTATCTAAAAGCCCCATTCAGGCCTAGGTTCCAGATGGCAGTTCAAATTGTGTGATGCAGGGTCTGTTTGGGATAGTTAGATTGGGAAATAAAGGACCCTTAAGAAGGTTTACCCAGTGTTATTCAAATGAGTGACAGACGAAGGGGAGAGGGAAATTGAAGGAACCCGGACATTGGGTAAGAATGACCGAACAAGGGCTTGGGTGAGGATAAGGCAAGCAAGATGTCTAGTGTACAAAATGTAATGAGGCACTTGTTCTCAGGGCCCTGTAGCTGTGGGGTCAGCATTGGCATGATCTTGCCTCTTTAAATTTTCTATCTTAGAGGCCTTCTTTGCCTCACCCTCATCCCAGTTCTGGGTTCAGTCAGAAAAGACTTCTTCTCCTTGGCTAACAATGAAGGACAAATGAGACCAACTCCCCCATGCAATATGAAGATGCTGAAGATGCCCTAACACATCACTTACCTTTGTCTTTTACAATGACTGTAACCTGGACTTTGTTGTGGTCCTCCACGAGGTTATGCAGCTTAACTGATTGCTACCAAGGAAAAGTTAACATTTAAATATTAGATAGTTCATATTCTGAAAACCACGTTCTCAACACAGTCAATACCAGGCCAACTGTCACAGCTAAAGTGACTCTGGACAAAGGACTCAACTTCTTTGGATGCTTCAGCGTCCCTGCTCCAACCCCTACCTCATCTGACCCGCTACGTGCAGCAGCAAATATGCTCATTAGTTTAATGCTATCTCACTCCCCAAAAAAATAATGCACAGCCACTGCCTCAAGGACCTAAGCTAAGGAACCTGTTAAAAGAAACTTTACCCAAATTAAATTTAACAGGAGTTTAATTGAGGAAGAAAAAAAAAGTAATTCATAAATCAGGCAGCCACCAGAATCACAGCAGATTCAGAGACTCCAGAGATGCCTGATGGTCAGAATAAATCTGTAGAACAAAGAAGGGAAATGACTACAGAAATCAGAAGTGAGGTACAGAAACAACTGGGCTGGTTACAGGTTGGCGTTTGCCTCATTTGAACAGTTTGAGCACTCAGCAGGGTATGAGTGGTGGAAGTATGGCTGCTGTAGGAGTCGCTGAAGATTGGCCAAGACTCAGGTATTGTTACAGACGCATACTCCTAAGTCAGGTTTTCAATCTTGTCTAACTATTAAGTTAGGTTAAGGTTGGTCAACAAGGACTCAAATATGGAAGTACGGAGTCCTTCTCAGGCCATACTTAGTTCACTTTAACAAACCAAAGCTACATTTCTTGAAGATGCACAATCAGAATGATGAAGAATGAGACTGTGAGCAGGTTACTTCCCTCTCTATGCCTCTGTCTCTGTCTGTAAAACAACAAAGCTAAATGTTCTCTGTAAGTGGCTTTCTGCTCGAAAGTGTCTGTGAATGTGTAGGTTGTGTTTTGATTGCATGTGGGACAGCCACCCCCTCCTTTATGAACTGTGGATTTTCATATTGGTTAAGTCTGCAGATGGCTGTTCAGTTGTGAATCTTGTGCTGTTGCTTATGAGTTATTTAGCCTGTTCAACTCCTTTTTGCTCATCAGAAAGGGGAGATTATAACAGAATATAACAGGGTTAAGTTTTAAGTGATTTTATTCTTATAGAGCCCTCTGTGTAGTACTCAGTACTATGTTAAGAGCTCATGAATGTTAGTGATTCATAGGAAACTTGTTGGAAAAACAGTTGTGAGAGCACGTTAACTGGAAAGACTTGCTTGAGATAGTTTATTGGGTTAGGACTCCGTGAAAAATGGAGAAAATGGAAGGAGCCTGGAGAAGTGGAGAAAGCATCTTATAGGATAACACAGGGGACAGAAAGGCAGAGGTGAGAGATGATTTCATCCATACAGTTCCCCAGACTGACTGCTGGGGCAACATCAGAGAGACAGAGTTCCATGCTGGGCCAGCCCTGGAAGGTACTGCCTCTTCCTGTTTGGATGTCGGTGACTCGGATGCCTCGAACTAGAAGCAAGTTTGAACACTGTCAGCAATTCTTAATTCACCTTAGCCTAATTCACATATAAAACTTTTTTTCTTTTAGCTGTTACATTGTTTTGATCTGTTCTGTTGGTGATATTTACTGTGATCAATGTCACTAGGCTAAGACAAGCATTACACATAATTATACAACTTTCCCCTTGAGAAAACATAATGAACCCAGTGTTAATATTTACATGGAAAAATGTATGATATACTTCAGTTTTGCATGAAAAGTTAAACTTTGGTAATTTGGACAGATTGAATGGAGGAAGCGATAGTACTGTTTGGTGCACATTCATTGCTCTAAGGTGACTTCCTGAGGCTTCACGGTTGGGGCATGCATTTTAATGATGCGTAATAGTGGGGAAGTCAGCTGTGGTTCTGTGGGCAAAGAACACTGAGGTCAGTCAGGATTTCTGAGTTGTAGGTCAGGCATACCCCCTAACCAGTCAGGTAACGTGCATATATAAGAAATTGTGCCTTAGAATTTAGTCTTTTTCTCTGTAAACAGACAACATTGAATTGGATCACTTTCAAGTTATACCTTCAAGCTCTAAAATGATATGACATTGATTTATTTTGCATGTCAGAGATTTATTTGAAACCTGCAAGGTGGCCGGGCGCGGTGGCTCAAGCCTGTAATCCCAGCACTTTGGGAGGCCGAGATGGGTGGATCACAAGGTCAGGAGATCGAGACCATCCTGGCTAACATGGTGAAATCCCGTCTCTAGTAAAAAATACAAAAAAAAAAAAAAAAAAAACTAGCTGGGCGAGGTGGCGGGTGCCTGTAGTCCCAGCTACTCCGGAGGCTGAGGCAGGAGAATGGCGTAAACCCGGGAGGCGGAGCTGGCAGGGAGCTGAGATCGGCCACTGCACACCAGCCTGGGTGACAGAGTGAGACTCAGTCTCAAAAAAAAAAAAAAAAAAAAAAACCTGCAAGGCAACATAGAAGAAATACACATGGTATATAAAATGGCTCAAATTTTTATTATTTTTAAATAGTTTAAAACATTAAGCAGTTATTATGTGCCAGGCATTGTTGTAGGCACTTGAACAACAGTATTTTTTAATTCTCAAAACAATTCTGTGATTATTTTGTTATCTCCAACATACATGTAAAAACCAAAAAAACAGGGTAGAAAATATTAAAGTAATTTTCTCACCATCATTTACTTACTAAGTAAATCAAACCTAGGTCCATCTGACTCTAAAGCCTTTTCTGTTGATGAATCTGTTCTTCCAGTGCTTAAAAACAGCATTTTTTCCTTTAAGAAGATAAAAATCCTTCTTCTAGATTTCTTTAATTTTTTTTTTTTTTTGCTTTGCAAACTCATTTAGATAATGCCATGATAAATTCAGCTTAGTATGAGAGGCTGATAATCAACACATTTGGAAGTAGTGAAGTATGAGTTAATAATACTTGACTATAATTCCCAAAACTCATTATGCTGTAGAGCTGAGCTGGTTTATTAGACTTAGCATTCTCTGTAACCTGTCATGCTTCCATGCCTCTGCTCAAGCAAGTCCCTAGAATGTCCACTCCAGTTTTCTACTAGCAAACTTTCTAATCCTTCACATAAAGGCCTACTCAAATGTCACCTCCACTCCGCAAGTCCCTACAATCCTCAGGAAGAATTCATTGTTCTGCTCTCTCCACCTGTGTGAGTGTACTGATCACATTCCATTATAGCTAACCGCTGTCTTGTCAGGCCTCCCTTGTGAGTCGGGCAGTAGAGAGAAGAAAGGCACCATGTATATTATGCATCTGTGGATTACTCTAGAGCCTATCACATAGTAGGTCCTTATCAAATATGTATATATTAGAACCAAATTATTCCACTTCTCCCAACAACACTGGAGTGGGATAATGTTAGCCTCCTCTTTGAGTTAATGTACTCGGAAAATCTGCAAACACGGGTTTCTATGGCAACCAACTAGCTAGGAGAAGGCAAATGCTGCAGTGCTTGCCATGACTGCAAAGCTCGTTGCCTGATTTTCATTAGGTCCCCTTTAGTTTCTTCTGTCCCTGTTCTGCAGTACCAGGATCAGGTTCCAAGATGAATTTGCATATTGTTATTATTCAGCATCTGTTACTGTGTGTCCTTGTGCTTGCTGTGGCTGGATTTCCTCTAGAGATGAGTAATGAGGGTATTAACTCAGGTGCCTCTTGAGTTTGGCTCTGTCATAACTGAAGGCAAAGCACTGTGGGCCAGATACTCCCAGTGCTATTTCTAGCAGCCACCCGTGGAGCTCAGCAATACAGTATGCACATACAGTTCAATGTAAATACAGTTGAGTACCAAGGTTTGCACTCATGCCTGCACCAAACTTGTTAGAAAGGGACTGAAGCAGGAGGGTTTCTTGGCTTAGGAAAGGTAAGCTTTCTTTGTGTAGCATAATTTGGGGCCACGATGGATGCAGAAAAACATCTTATTCTACTCCTGCAAACACTTGCTCTCTTACAATTTTCCAAAGCCTGTGTTCGTTTACCTAAGTCTTTAATTCAGCGAAATAATGAACTTCAGTGTAGCTCAACAGAATGATATGGAGATAGCAATAGATGTTCCTTCTTTCAATCCTGCCAAAGCCCTTCCCCAAATCCTACTGCTGCAGGGAAATTCATGAGTCACTTTGAGATTGTGCTCAATGGGACAGTGTGTAGTACTTGACTTGGAATCAGAAAACCTGGGGCTAAGGTCTATGGCCACTGTTACTGGGTGAGTGTGAACAAGTCCCTTCACCTCCTGGATTACCCCCGTCCCTCCCTTTCAGGTAGCAGGAGGCTATAAAAATCATGTGTGTTTTATTTCATAATTTGCCATGTCCCATACAAACACATACATTATGAATATGGGTACCTACTGTAAACTGTAAAGTGCTAAACAGATGTTGATGAATGAGTACTTGTGATTTAAATTGCAAATATACGGTTTCAGGAAACTGGCTCATTTTGTGGAGTGTTACAAGGTGCTTTACAGGTTGGGTTAGGTAACCCTTTTATTAATAAATACTGGCTGCTAATGAGATTAGTTTGTGTCCTCTAATTCCTTTTCTGTTTTTTAAAGAAATCCTTTGCAATACTGCCACCAAGTCTAAAGTTCTCGTATTAGCCACTGTTTTGAACAAAGGAATGTAGAGATTTTGCTAAGATGCAGAACCTGAATGTTCAAATTCCAGGAAGGATTTTTAAATAAGCAAATTACAAGTATTAGAAAACAGGTATTACCTAACTTTGGAAGGGGAGATCTTATAAGCAAAACAATAAACCATAAAGGAAAAGAGAAATATATTTGACTCTACGTAAATTTTCATCCATAGCTAAAGTCAAAGTCTAGAGAAATAGACTAAAAAGTAAAACTTTTTCACATATATGATGAATATAAAGAGGCCCTTAATATAAAATGAAAATGCAAAACACTGTTAGACAAAAAAAGTATCTAGTCTCACCAGCAATCAGGAAAATGTACATTAAAACATCAATGAGACCTAGTTTTTAAATATGTTAGATTTAAAAAATTTTAAATATCAATATAACTCCAGAAACTGATGAATCTGGGGGAAATAGTCTTGTATGTTTCTGATTTAAAAAATTCTTTCATTTGTGGAAAATAATATAGCAGCATCTATTAAAATTCAAAATATACATATGCCTTGATTCAGAAACCTGGCTTTTGGTTGCTATGCTAAAAAAATGCAAACACTAATATGTAAGAACATGCCCATACTGTAGTAGTGACTTTTAATTCAACACTATTTGTGGTGGCAAACGATTGAGGGGAAATTACTTTCAACAAGTAACAGAATAGTGAAATAAATTATGATTATCATGAAATAGTATAGTATTATTTTAAAAACATGAATTATAGTTATTTACTTGGTGAATTGCCATTATATATAAAGTGAAAAATGAAAGTTCCAGATTAATGCATAGTAAGATCCTATTTTAATTTTAAAAATGAATAAAGACATAAATCTCCATATAAGCTGGTATCTATATGTATGTGCACTTCATAGAGTAAAATGAGTGAAAAATATGATGATGGCATTAATAAATAAATACATACATCTGGAATCTTGGTGTTTGAATTTATCCTTCAGTGGGTTCCCTTGTAACAATCATCGTTAAGCTTTTAGAATGCATAGCAATCATTAGTTATAAAACTTTTAGAAAGGAAGATTCCAACCCTGGATTTTTTGATTTAATAAAATTAGTCAGAAGCTCAAAAATGTCAGGGAATTCTCTTACTGGAACACTGTCTTACTGAGTATAGAATCAAACCTAATTTTTTCTACAACCCATCCCCTAACTCCCACACAGGAATTTCTGTATTTCTTTTGGATTTCCTTAAAGATATATTCAAATATCAAATGAAGACATAGGCATTTATAAAGGACTTCTAAGAGGGAGACTGAAATTTTTCAAAGACAATTAAATAGGCAAGCTATAGAACAAATACAATATTTAAGTCCGGGGAAATATATGGAAATGTTCTAAGGGTATAATGTCCTGATTAATGCCCACAGTTGAGATGCTGCCCCTTCATCCTCCTAAAACTATGACTGGCATCTTTCATCCATCACAGCATTCTTTCCCACCATACTCAAATACAGCCTTAGAGTCCTTCTAAACAAAGCATTCAATGAAGGCTTCAGATGATAATCGGAGTTTGCAAAGACATGTAATTCTCCCTGGTAGTCCCAAAGTCCTCCTTCTGTGATCCCACATTTGGTAAGCCCTCAGTTTTTGTTTTATGACTTATGGTTGACAAAGCACTGCTGGCTCTCAGTAAAAACACCGTGGGCTTTACTGCTTTAGCTAGAAGCTAAATAGAATCCAGCTGTGATTTCAGGGCTTACCTGTCGCAAATCATACACGCTTAAGACAATGGAGATAACTGTCAAAATGATGATGGCCACAGAGTACTCTATGTAACCTTGAGACAGCCACAAAGTTAGGGTGAAGGCTTGGAACACATAGAATGGATTTAAAACCTGCGGGTACAAAAATGGCATTTGGGTCACTTGCATGAACCTTAGTAGTAATCAAGAAGACGTCATTTCATTATCTAATTTTTTCTCATTTTTTTTTACAACATGCACAAACCTCTAATATAAATATTAGAATTCACTTATATCTCTATTGATCTCTATATTAGAATTCACTTAGATCTCTATTGATTTGGTTTGAGAAAATATCAGACACATAGAATGTGATATGGTGGAAGCAAAATTATTTTATGCATTCAGAGCCATGCCCACAAATTGATCATTCTTATTCATTTTGAATTTCAAAAATATTTTACCAATAACAAAATTTAACAATTCACCTTCTTAAACAGATTTCCTCATAATGGGGGAGGTACGTGATTCAGTCTCTTTTAAAAATGTACTTCCATTTGGAACAGTTTAATTGCAGTTTTATTTTTCACATAATCACATGCTGCAGATTTAGTCAAGTTGTGTAATGAAAATGAAAGATTCTACTTTTCTTTTCAGGTCATTTAAAAATAGCATCTTTCATGTCACAGGTCTTAGCAAGGTCACATGAGAGTCAGTCAAGTCCTTCTCTTAAACAAGGAGGAAGACTGGAGAGAAATGTCTTCTCGAAGGCTGCAGGGCAAATCATGAGCAGAAAGTATTACCAACCTGAAAGCCGGTCAGTCATACATGTATATTTTTGGTCTCATGAGAATACCTTCAACTTTTCTTGTTCCCTCAATTTTTCCCATTTGGGTCCTGCTAACTCATGCTAATAATGAGAGCAGAGAGGGCAAACCTGAGAAGCCAGCGAAAAGTCACAGGATATACAAGCAGAAAGTGGATTGAAGAGCCCATCAGAGCAAAGCAAGGATTATTTTTCTGAGAAACTGTTTTTTCTAATCATTGTGAATTAGATGAAATATTGGTTAAAACCAGTGCTAATCTCCCTTACCTCTGTTTTCTATAATTTCCTTATGTACTAAATACAATTCTAATTTAGTCTTAAAAGTGAACTGACACATGGTAAATAAGTTAGTACGTTGTATTTTTTTTTTTTTTTTTTTTTTTTTTTGAGGCAGAGTCTCGCTCTGTCGCCCAGGCTGGAGTGCAGTGGCGTGACCTCGGCTCACTGCAAGCTCCGCCTCCCGGGTTCACGCCATTCTCCTGCCTCAGCCTCCCGAGTAGCTGGGACTACAGGCGCCCGCCACCTCGCCCGGCTAGTTTTTTGTATTTTTAGTAGAGACGGGGTTTCACCATGTTAGCCAGGATGGTCTCGATCTCCTGACCTCGTGATCCGCCCGTCTCGGCCTCCCAAAGTGCTGGGATTACAGGCTTGAGCCACCGTGCCCGGCCAGTACGTCGTATCTTAAGGGTTGGATATATTTTGTCCATTAAAAAAGATTTTGTTCCTTAATATTTCTTATTATTTCAATTCCCACTGCTTTACTTACAAATTACAGCTTTTTTGTTTGCTTATTATAAAGTGCTTTAATTGTAGGTTATGTACAAATGATAATATGACCTTGAAGTTAAACAAATCCAGTAGAAAACTGGTGAAATACTTGTTACAGAAGAAACAACACTATCCTAATTAATTCGGCTCTCTATTTAATATTCTTTTGAAACCAAATGTAAAGAAATAGTTGTACTCTTTTTCTTTCTACTAAAGGGCTAGTAAATAGGTGCCAGAAAATACTAGCACTCCTTTCAAAACAGAACACATTGACCCCTGGAGAATATTTGGCAATTTGAAAATGTACTTGAGGTTTAAAAAGCTGCCTACTTTTTGATAGTTAGGGAAGCTATACATATGTTAAGGCAGGATGTATATGGGAAATCTTTGTAAGTTCCACCAAATTTTGCTGTGAACTGAAAACTAGTCTAAAAAATAAAGCTAAAAAAAAGCAACCTGTTTTCTGCTCCAGACACAGAATGGTAAATAATTTTTTAATATTAAAAAGATATGTCCATGCTCCAAAACAAAATGGCCATCTTTATGGGTTAGAAATAGACTGGAAACATGTAGCATTGAGTGGGGACTCACATCATCAGATTCATGGGTTCCAGACAAAGACTAGACAGCAAAATCTAGGAGCTCCTTTCTCAGAGGAATAGAGACAGAACGTGTTCCTCAGGTGGCAGAGGATAGAAATGAGGCTTATGGTGGAAAACGAGGGTAGCCATGGGCTTCCTGTTCCAGAATAGAGGTTGAACAAAGTCATAACCAAGGAGGGCTTTCCACCCAAGGGTGGAATGAGAGAGAAGAGAACCCATGGTACAACTGTGAACTGGGCCAGGCCTCAAGCTGGCTAAGGACATGCATGTGACAAATCCCTGAAAGACAAGTGCCCAAACCTTCAAGGACCACATAGGGGCCAACTGGAGGCAAACAAAGCCATCAAAGAAGCACAGAAAGCACAGAGAGAAAGAGACAAATTGATGGGGAAAGTGTCCCACTTAAGGTAAGCGTTAAAAAAAAAAATCCAAGTACACAAGGAAAATATTGCTAAAAATAAAAACAAAAATAAAACACTAACAAAGGGAGAACTTACTCTCAAGAAAATGAAAATAATAAAGCCAGTTGAAAAAGACCAAAAGAATACATTTCAAATCTTCAAAAATTATAGAAATAATAACATTGCCTCATGCTGTGGACTGAACATTTGTGTCCCCCCTATATTCATAGGTTGAAGCCCTAACTTCCAATGTGATGGTATTGGGAGGTGGGTCCCTTGGGAGGTAATTAGGTTTAGATGCGGTCATGAAGGTAGAGGTTCCGCGATGGAATTAGTGTCCTGGTAAGAAGAGGAAGAGACCAGAGCTCTCTCTCCACCATGTGAAGACACAAAGAACGCAATACTCTGCAGGCCCAGAAATGGGTCCTCACCAGGAACTGAATATGCAGGCACCTTGATCTTGGACTTCCCAGCCTCTAAAACTGTGGGAAAATCAATGTTTGTTGTTTAAACCACCCAGTGCATGACATTTTGTTATAGCAACCCAGTGGACTAACCACGCCCCCTACCACCACCACCACCGCCGCCACCCAAACTTCAGAGAGCAAAAAAAACAAACAGGAGATTATGAAGCAGGAATCTGTCTCACACTGGAAAGGAATTTTAAAGTACACCTGAGTTTAAAATAAGCAGTAACAAAAAGAAGTTGCATGAAACAAGACATCATTGACATCAAAGTATTTATGTGTTCCTTCTAGGAAGTAAGAAGTAAGGGGCAGAAATGTATGTTTTCAAAAAAAGAAAAAAGAAAAAAAACCAGTTACCTGTTTAACAAGCAGCTTCCATATGGGTTGGATTTCCACCTCAATGGTGTTAGGCCCACACACTAACCTTCTGTAGGAGATTGGTCATCCATTAGTGTCATAGCTACAAGTTCAGTGATAAGTGACTACAGGCCGAACTAAACAGAAGTCATTTTTCTACTCTTTGGAGATTTTGTGACTTTGATTTAAAAAATAACATGCAAGTTCTTTTGAAACCTAATTCTAAACTACTATTTTTGAAATGAAAGTCAGTGCATGATGGACAGAGTTGTAGTCCTCGATACAAATATATCTTAAGTGTAGTACAACTCAAAAACAAAAGTTGGAAAGACACTTTCATTTTGAGTTACTTTTAAAATAATTTTATTATATACTAAAAGCAGCGGAAAAGACACAGCTATGCAGATGTTCCTAGACTTGTCAGGCGTTCTAGATTGCCCTTGATGTTAGAAGTCATATCTATCTGACTTTGGTACCTCCAGCACCTAGGACAGGTCCTTAGTATATGAACTGAATGAATACATAAGTGAATGAGCAAATGAACTGGAAGATATGGCCTTCATGGCTAACACTTGGTAAATGTGTACATTATACACAAGGTGTAATACATATGTGCATTACAACAGGAATGCATATTTCTATAGTATTTCACCATTAACAAAGTTTTTACAAAAGATTCATTTGATCCTCACAATAGTCCAAAGGAAAGGGCTAATATCCCTATTTTGCCAATGGAAAAAATTACTCAGTGTGGCATGTAGCCAAAAGTGCACACATCTAGTATTAATCACGACAATGTAACTTTTTTTTTTTTTTTGAGATGGAGTTTCACTCTTGTTGCCCAGGCTGGAGTGCAATGGCACGATCTCAGTTCATTGCAACCTCTGCCTCCCAGGTTCAAGCAGTTTTCCTGCCTCAGCCTCATGAGTAGCTGGGATTACAGGCATGCACCATCACATCCAGCTAATTCTGTATTTTGAGTACAGACAGGGTTTCTCCCTGTTGGTCAGGCTTGTCTTGAACTCCTAACCTCAGGTGATCTACCCGCCTCAGCCTCCCAAAGTGCTGGGATTACAGGCATAAGCCACCACACCCGGCCTACAATGTAACTTTTAAACAGAGTTGACAGTGTCAGAAACTGCACTTAGCCTTTTATATGCATTAACTCCTTCAATCATCACATTATTCCCATGAGATTTCATATTAGCACCTATTGTAACAAAAACTCAAGTTCAGATAAAGCAAGAAACTTTTCCAGGATCACAAAGCCAGAAAGAGGTAGGCTTTGTAGCATGGTCTATGACTCCACTTCACAAATCTGCCTCAGAAAGGATCAATGGGGAGAATCTACCTGAGAGATCTTCAGTCTCACTGAGGTATAACAGAGAGCTGAGCCCAAGTTTATCTAACTTTTTAGCCATATTTTTTCCAAGTACAATTGTAGTTTGCAAAGTACACAGAGGACTCAAACCAAGGGTTCTAACTCCATGCCATGAAAACACTGAGGTTGAAGGATGTTGGCAATCAGAGAGGGCAAACAGCCCATCATGCTCTTTGACTTCTTAAGTCCCTACACCTCACACGGAAAGAGCCCGTAACTCAAACCCTTTCAGTACTCAGGACTCTTTTACACAATCCGGGGCAATGATCTGGTGTTAAGCAAAGTGTCAGAACTTAGGACCCCAAAGTTGGTCCTCCCTTCCCTCTCCCTCTCTCTACTTTGCATGCCCTTCCCACATTCTTCAGTTCACAAATGTCTACTCAGCCTCTGAGAGCCAGATCTGACAATCAAGCCTCATGGTTGAGAAATGTGGGATCAGATAGACCTGGATTTGAATCCAGCTGAGACTTTGTGCTTGCTGTTCCCTCCACTTGGAACTAATTCCCCCAACTTTGTATGGCTTACTTGCTCAGTCCCTGAATGAAACAAGGCTATTCCCTTGTGAATGAATTTCATTCTTTCTCTGTTCCAATAGCACCTCCTTACTGGGCTTTCCCTAGCAATGCTACTTAAAATACTACCCTGACTCTCAATTCAGATTCTCTTCATCTCCTCATCCCGCCATGTTTCATTCTAGTGCATATAATTACCTGAAATTACATGTTATGTTTTACATATTAGTAAGTGTGCAAAAAAACCAGACTGTATCCTCCACTATAGTGTACGCTTCCAGAGGACATCGATACATTCCGAATGCCTGAAACAGAGCCTATTATATGTTGAATGAATGAATTGACGAATTGACGGCTGAATGAGGGATCAGCCTCACTCTGCTCATCTGTAAAAGGGGTTTTATAAAACATACCTAATAAAACTGCTATCAAGCTGAATGTGTGGCACACACCTGTAGTTCCAGCTATTTGGGAGGCTGAGGCAGGACTGCTTGACCTCAGGAGTTTGAGACCAGCCTGGGCAACAAAGGGAGACCCTAATTAAAAAAAAAAATCCTGCCAGTAGCATATGAGAAAAAGACATAAAGCATTTAGTTCTCAATAAATGGCAGCTATCTTTGAAGTCTTACTGCCTCTAGCACAATTAACTCTATTTTTCTCCCTTCCAACAACCTTTCTTTACTTAGCAACAGCACCTACATCATTAAATTATAATGTATATTTACATGTATTTTCCCTCAAGTTTCCTAGAGTCCCTTTAAAGGCAGAAACAGATTTTTTTTTCTTTTTCTTCTTCGTCTTCTTCTTTTTTTTTTTTTGAGACAGTGTATTGCTCTGTCACCCAGGCTGGAGTGCATTGGCACAGTCTAGGCTCACTTCAACTTCCGCCTCCCAGTTTCAAGCAATTTTCCTGCCTCAGCCTCCTGAGTAGCTGGGGTTACAGGCCCACACCACCATATCTGGCTAATTTTTGTATTTTTAGTAGAGACAGGTTTTCACCATGTTGGCCAGGCTGGTCTCAAACCCCTGACCTCGTGATCCACCTGACTCAGTTTCCCAAAATGCTGGGATTACAGGCATGAGCCACCATGCCCAGCCCAGAAACAGAGATTTTTAAATCCTGTCTAAAACTCTAACATCTAGAGGCACAGTGTCTGATCTAGAGGCTATTCCCTAAATATTAGAATTAATAAATGAGGTTCAAGGCAGTGCACGGGGTATGGAAAGCAGTTTAGAAAGCAAGCCTAGCGTCTGATGCTCTTTGGCTCTCCAAGTTTGGCAATATTGCCATTAAGAGAGAAGAGATCCCATGAGGATGGGGATCCAGCTGATCAATATCTGCCTGTAGATCATCCTCTTTATGGCTCATCTGAGCCATATTGAAATCACAGCCTGGCATGCCCCTTGCTGCTTTCTCTCTTCTACTGCTTCTTGCCAAAAAATATTGTGTGTTTAGAGATCATGCACCCATCTCATTTTCAGCACAAGCCAAGCAGAATGTTCAGGGATGTTGACCAATGGCTGAGCCACAGGAAGAAATATAAGATTCGAAGCTAGTTCACATGAGGAAAGGCCTAAGAAACAAGGGAGCTGACATTCGGACCAGCTGGCAGGGAAAATTGTTCCCAGAATGTTCCCAGTGGCTTCACAGAACCACCTAAGCCAAATAAAACTCAGCAGACCTGCCTCATAGTTCTAACTCTCCATTAGAAGAAGAGTTAGAAGAGTTTCTTCGGAGGTAGATGGTCCCTCTCCAGAAGTTGAACAATTTCTCAGCAGGAAACCTGTGGAGGGGATTTCTGCAGGGACCGTGGGCTAAACTTGAGGAATCATTGAGGTTTCCTCCAACCCTGAGAGAACAGTCAATCTGTTAGAATTTATTTCTGAGAAAACAAAATGCAGATGACTAGGAGGACTTTCTCTTGGAGGAGGTCCATGTCCCTTTTCATTTGTTATGCATTCATTCATTCGTTCAATTAACTTGCCAAGTAATTTTTTTTTTTTTTGAGACAGAGTCTCGCTCTGTTGCCCAGGCTGGAGTGCAGTGGCCGGATCTCAGCTCACTGCAAGCTCTGCCTCCTGGGTTCACACCATTCTCCTGCCTCAGCCTCCCCAGTAGCTGGGACTACAGGTGCCCGCCACGTCGCCTGGCCAGTTTTTTGTATTTTTAGTAGAGACTGGGTTTCACTGGGTTAGCCAAGATGGTCTCGATCTCCTGACCTCATGATCTGCCCGTCTGGGCCTCCCAAAGTGCTGGGATTACAGGCTTGAGCCACCGCGCCCAGCCAAGTAATAGTTAATAATGTGTTGTGTGGTAGCCACTTTAGGCTCTAGGTGGTAAAGACTGAGGGAGTCCTCAAAGAGGAAGGAAGGGCATGTTAGAATTATGATGGGGCTTTGTCAAACTGCACCTGTGTTTTGCTCACTGCTTCCATTCTGATAAGTTTCCAACAGGGTCTGCAGCAGGCAGGGATGTCCATAGTTTTCTACACAGACAATGTCAAGCCGGGAGATTCTGGCATAACCCACTTCCAGGAACTTAGGAATTTTTAGGAAGCAGACATGAGGAGGCTGAGAAAGTTCCCATGTGATTCTGTTAGAGAGTTCCTGACTTCCCTAACACTCTCGTTTTATAAAGGGAGGAAGACCTGAGCTATTCACAGATGCATAGGACATGGCATCCAACTTCTGGGATGTGGATGTGGTTGCATCATACAACAAGAGTGCTGGCCTTAGAGCCCTTCCGTTAAAAACAATAATAAAAACAAGATTGGAATATTTTGAGAAATTGCTTTATGGAAGGAAAACATCTCTATTTCATTACAGCTTGAACCTGCTTGTGTACTTTAAGGAAACACTGATACAGAGACTGTATCTCCATTCTACAAATGACATGAGAGTTATTTTAGTTTTTACATTTGTCCTCATCTGTGACCTGCCCATTTCTTCCATTGCCTAACTGCATGTTTTCAGAGAGCCTCAGGAAAACGTGGGAAGTTGGGCCCTGAGAGGATTTCAAGCCCTCCACGTCAGCTAAGCGAGGTGCTTCCAGTCAGTCTTTCTGGGGAAGTGCCTTGGGCGTTCCCAGGCACGGGGATGCAGAAGGGAATGGACCAGGAGGACATCAGGAGCGGAGATGGGGGTACAAAGAAACCCAGCGCAGGATCCCGCCAGGGAGATTCTGGACTTAGGTTTACGGGTCCCTCTGTAGGGCTTTGCTCTAAATAAGGCATTAGAGTTAAGTGATTTTGTACTTTAAATGGGCCGCGATCCATAGAACCATGGATCTGATAATTCCACTTTATTAAAAAACAAAATGATCTCAGTTCATTTAATTTTTATTAAATACCTTATACATTAAATTTTAAAGAAAGGATATATATATATATGTTATATTTTTAAGTAACTCATTAACTTCTAATTGAATTCTAACAGTTGAGACTATGTTATTGGCCTCCAGAAGAATGAGCAAAGCCCCTTTCCTCGTCTCCAACCACTCCTTCCTTGATCCTTCTGTAAATGCTGATCTCATGGCTGAGTATCTACTACAGGGCTATTTTCTAGAGGTGGTTTCAAAGGGGATAGAGGTCATGGTATACAAGCATGGTTTCTAACTTTTCCTTTCCCCAAGACTGAGCAGTAAGAGAGTAGGGTCTCACAGCAGCCTCTCTCTATCCCTCTCTCTCTCTCACCTTCTTTTTGCTTCTTCTTTCTCTCTCTCCTAACGTTCTGTGTTCTCATGGAACAGTCTCTGTCAGCTTGGAGCTACGCATAAATGATAACCTACCTTCTCTTGCTGTCTGTCACTCAGATTCCTTGCCTCTGGTGCTGACAAGCATGCCTTTTCTCTCAATGCTGTGGTAAACACTGAGAATTAAATTTGGCCTTGCGAATCACTAAACCAACGGGGAGCTCTCTTCCCAGCTTCGCATTCACTGATGCCACCTTGGTGGCTTAAATTGGCCATGGATGGAATATTCCTACCATAGAAACCAGCAACCCCTGTCTATCAAAGCTTTTTTTCTTCCTGAGAGCTAGGTCACCAGCAAGATGATTGGTCTGAACTTAACCCCAAGTGTGTGTGTGTGTGTGTATGTGTCTGTGTGTGGGGCGGGGGGGGGGGTTGGTGCAGGGGGGCTGGGAAAGAGTCCTTCCATTTCTGCTGCCAGGAAGTCATTTTTTCCCTTTTATTTTCTGGAGCCTAAACAAAAGGGACAGAAGCAGGGTGGGTGGGCTGAGTGAAAAAGAAGGTAAAGAGATGCTCAACTGATAAACGATCTTAATAGGAAGACTACTTTTCTAGTTGAGGAATCAGGTAGGTTTTTCATTTTTATTTTTTCCCATATGGGCTCACTTTTGTGATGTAAAAGAATTACCTCGAGTGTCTTTTGACCTGTCTAGGACAGGCACTATGATGGAAGTTTGAGTTCGGTTCATGACAGGTGAAGCTAAGGAACATGGAACTCCTAGGACAGTTTACTTGCTCTCTTCCGGATCCCTTCTCACAATTTCTCTCCAGGGTAAAGTTATTTCTCCTGATGTTTGGATATGCTTTCACTACTGAAAAGTGAGGACTATGTAAATCTACGTTTTCTCTCTTTCCCTGGCTGCTAGGGAGCCCACAGAAAAAGTTTGCATGTAAACTCTGTAGCTTTCCATCATCAGACATTCTTGTGTATCCCCCTTCATTTCTCACTTTATGCACTTGCTTTTTAATGAAAGCAAGCTCAAATTCACTAGGAAATTGGTAAGATATTACTCAACCATCCATCACAATTTTTTAAAGGCCTTGGTCTTACCCTAAAAAATGAAATGAAAAAATCTTCCATATTCTACTTATTCTTTCGCCCCCCAAATAACATAAATATGGACTATAAGTAGATTATCTGCTCCATTCTTCATATTTGGAAAATGATACTCATGTCTTGCTTATTAGATTGTCAAGTTCTATATTGTGTGGATCAGATTTTATTATTATTATTATCATCATTTTTTTGTGTGTGTGACCGAGTCTCACTCTGTTGCCCAGGCTGGAGTGCAGTGGCACGATCTCAGCTCACTGCAACCTCCGCCTCCCAGGTCCAAGCGATTCTCCTGCCTCAGCCTCCTGAGTAGCTGGGACTACAGGCACAGGCCACCAGACCTGGCTAATTTTTGTATTTTTAGTAGAGATGGAGTTTCACCATGTTGGCCAGGCTGGTCTTGAACTCTTGACCTCAGGTCACCTGCCTTGGCCTCCCAAAGTGCTGGGGTTACAGGTGTGAGCCACTGTGCCCAGCCATGGATCAGATTTAAATTTGATTATGTACAATGTTTACTAAAGTTTGGTGCTTGATAAATAAGAAAAAAACATGAGGTAGCTGCACTGACCGGAAGTCGTTCCTGCGGAAGCGGGTACCCAGGCAGAGTATGTCTCCATCTATCATCTAGAATTCTTCAATGTCCTAGATAAATCCTTTAAATGTCTTGTATTTAGTGCTATTAAACCTATATATTTTAATGACTTTAAAAACTGTTTTGTGTGTCAATTTTTTGAGCATTACATCTGAAATCTTACATAATACCACCATTTCTTTTTTTTTTTTTTTTTTTTTTTTTTTTTTGAGACAGAGTCTCGCTCTGTCGCCCAGGCTGGAGTGCAGTGGCCAGATCTCAGCTCACTGCAAGCTCTGCCTCCCGGGTTCACGCTATTCTCCTGCCTCAGCCTCCGGAGTAGCTGGGACTACAGGCGCCCGCCACTACGCCCAGCTAATTTTTTGTATTTTTAGTAGAGACAGGGTTTTGCCATGTTCACCAGGATGGTCTCGATCTCCTGACCTTGTGATCTGCCTGCCTCGGACTCCCAAAGTGCTGGGATTACAGGCGTGAGCCACCATGCCCGACCAATAATACCATTTCTAAGGCATTTTGCAATATTGTCCTAGTCCAGATGTCTGGTTCATTTTTCACAGTGTCTGACAGAGGAAAAACTTATAAACAACAGATTAGTAACTCTTAGACTTGGTGTGTGTGAGAATTATGGGGGTTGCTTGCTAAAAATGCATATCTTCTAAGTACCCCTTGCTCCTACAGAATTATCAGAATTATGAGGGTGGAGCTTAAAACCTATATTTTAAAGTATCAGATTACTTCTTAGCTTGAGAATAGGTGTTTCTGGCTGACTGTAAAGGTTAAGCAGACACTCTCTCTAAAAATGGGTGAGAAATAAAGGTGATTATAAGATTCTGGGGAAGACTTGTAATGATTTCCTTTCAGATTTGCCAGGATTTATCATTTCAAATAATAGCTGAAGAAAGCAGGGACTCTGTATATCTGTGGGTTAATAATAATATAAGCATTTCCTAATTTACGTGCATCTATAGGTACCAATCTCATGATTGTGACACATTTTTGCCTCTCTTTCTCACTAGTCAGTGTCTCTGGGACAATGACTAAACCTTTATTTTTAGATCCTTAGTTCCTTACAAAGTACCTATTTGTTAAAAAATCAATGACTATATTAGCATATTCATTTACTCTAGAAATATCTATTGAGCTCTTACCGAGAATCAGGCACTGTTCTAGATGCTGCAGATATAGTGGTGAATAACACAACTAACTAAGCAAGCAAAAATCCTCATCTCCAGGGCTGTTTCTTCAGAGTAAAATGCAATCATAGTATTGTCTTTCTGTCTCTCCAAGGATTTGGAGGATGACTAAGCTGACATTTAGGGAATGACTCAAGATTTTTTTTAAGAAAGGAAAAATAAAAAGACAACACAAAGATGATTGCTATACAAGCCTGAGATAAAAGATCAAATTGTATATGATTGCACTGTTCTTTTAGTCTTTGTAAAAATAAGTTTGCCTAAGAAGAGAACAATTTAGAATATCTCTGCTGCCAGTACATGAACTTGGACTATATCGAGCTGATGAAGCATTATGCCAACAATGCACTAATGATAACTGATCTGATACTTCATTTTCTGTTGGCAGAGTTTACTCTTAAGGCGTATAGCAAGCATCCTACCTGACCTCTTGCTCTTCACTGGTCAGACCCAGTCCAAATGTCTGATGGATGTCAGAGCAGGAGTTGCTGTCTTCTAGCAACCTAGGAGGTAGTCAGGATAGGAACCACACTTCAGTTCATAGCACTCAACAAATCAGTGTTTTTCCCCTATATCCGGACTTAGGGGTGACAAAACGTTGTACTCACCCAACTTTCTGAAACTGCTTCTCCAGGTTGTTCCAAACATACCTGATTTTCTGCACTTGGATGCATTGCAGCTGGGATGACAAATGTGGTAGAACAGGTGTCACTCATAACATAAAGCTCATCAGGAGAGGGTAGTGATGTTCAATGCAGGATGCAGGTCCCCTTGTGGGTGTCTCTCTTCTTCCCTCCTTCCTTCCTTCCTTCCTTCCTCCCTCCCTCCCTCCCTTCCTCCCTCCCTTCCTCCTCCCTCCCTCCCTCCTTCCTCCCTCCCTTCCTTCCTCCCTCCCTCCCTCCTCACTTCCTTCCTTCCTTCCTCCCTCCCTTCCTCCCTCCCTCCCTCCCTCCCTCACTTCCTTCCTTCCTCCCTCCCTTCCTTCCTTCCTCCCTCCTCCCTTCCTTCCTCCCTCCCTCCCTTCCTTCCTCCCTCCCTTCCTCCCTCCCTCCCTCCTCACTTCCTTCCTTCCTTCCTCCCTCCCTTCCTCTTTCTTCTTTCTTTCTTTCTTTCTTTCTGACAGGGTCTCACTCTGTCACCGGGTTAGCGAGCAGTGGCATGATGACCACCCACTGTAGCCTTGACCTCCCAGGCTCAACCAATCCTCCTGCCTCAACCTCCTGAGTAGCTGGGACTACAGGCATGCACCACCACACTCAGCTAATTTTTTATTCTTATTTTTAATAGAGATGAGGCTTTGCCATGTTTCCCAGTCTGGGCTCAAGGGATCCACCCACATTGGCCTCCCAAAAGTGCTGGGATTACAGACATGAACCACATGCCCAGCCAGTCTCACTTTCTTTGATACCTACCTCTCATTCCCATTCCAGAAGTGTGATATTCGGAATTTTTATTGAATAAACAGTTATGCTTTCTCTGCAAACATGCTAACACTGTACTCTTCAAGTAACTTACTTTTAATTCTGGCTTTATTAAGGCTTGGTTTCTGATAGAATGGCAGTCAGCCACTAGGGATTCTTCCCACTTCTTGCTTACAGGAAACTTCAGTGTGGATAAGTAGAGGCAGAATACCTTCTTCCTTATATATCTTTGAAATTTGTCCTGGAAAAGACAATCCAGTTCGTGAAATTCTCAAGTGTTATTCAACAAGGTGCTCAATCAACCAAATACCTACCAAGTGGTAAATAAGTGGTTTTCAAAGTTTGGTACAAAACTTTGACCCAAATAAGAGCATCAGCTTTATCTCAGAACTTACTAGAAATGCAAATTCTCAGCCCCACTTCAGATCTACTGAATTAAAAACTCTGGGTGGGGTCAGCAGCCGTTGTTTCAATGAGCCCTCCAGATGATTCTGATATGCACTAAAATTTGATAACCACTGTGCTAGAAAATAAAAGGAAAGATAATATTTTTCAGGAAAGCTTTCTATCCAGAAAACAGTTTCTAGCTATATTAAAGTGACATCTAGGTGTTTAACATGTGTAATATCCTCCAAAATATGTATTTTTGAAAAACTGAATGACCATTCGCAGGGTATGGTCTCTAAAAGCTGTAACACTGACAGCCACTGCTCATGTAATGGCTAAGAGCGCTCCCTGTTAGCCTGACGTGGTCGAAATTTCCCCAAGCTGAAGCGGAAGAAATGCTCTTCATTCCTGGGTCAAAATGAGAGATAGCAAATGGATTGCAGAGATAATGTTGCCATCTCCTGTTCTGATCTATGGAAACTCTTTAAATAGAGGAAATCTACCCTCTGAAATACAATACCAGCCGCAGAGTTGTGCCACAGAGGCAATACAGAAGACACAGTCATGGCATTCGAAATAGAAAACAGAAGGGCACGCACTGTTGTCCTCAGCAAAACAGTGTCTGCTTCTCGCAAGGGGCATGGGATGCAGTTGGCCCACACTCTCCACTGGGGTCTCCAGTAGAACACCAGCAGAAGGACCCCACAGGTCAGCACGGATGCAACAAGGCAGAGGGCTTTCCGTACATTGTGGTCCCGGTAACCAAACACCTCCTAGAGAACCAATGTAAAAGATCACTCTATTTTTCTTTTTTTCACATAAACATATTATTTTCTTTCAAGAAACCAAACTTTAGATGAAGGAATATTGCTTGGGAGAGAAGTCTGGTTGTAGGTGGTTAAATCAAGTTGACTGCTTGCAGCTGTCCGCTGATCAAATCAAAAAGGAAGGACTTATTTTACTACCCTGGTATATGGAACTAAAACATTAAATGGAAAGAGTATGGAAGAGGCAGATTTGTTTCTTCTATATATTCATAAGTCACCTCAGATTTGTTGAAAATACTTCATGTTTTGAGGCGGATTTATTTTCTTTAGGCATTAGGTGTTTTAAAAATTGTTAATATCAATTTGTTGTAGGAAGATGATAAAATGATGATAGATGTGATCTACACTCATACATCTAGCTGTATCTATTCAGCTTTGTCTTATAATAACATGATTGAGGACGATTGAAAGTTTGAATAAATGTACTATTTTCTAGAACAGTATGATGATATAACTTAAGGAATTATCTGTGGACAGGAAAGACTTTCAAAAAGCAGCTTATATTTATTTATCCTGGTAGTAATATGCTAAAATATTTGGACTTTTACTAGTAGGTGAGTTGATATTTGTCATAAACTGAATAAAGATTTGAGATTTGATTCTAGAAGGAAAAATTGCCAAACAATAGATTTGCTTATTCGAAGCCAATTTCTAGTTCCCAACTTCAACAGTGACATTTCATAGCATTGTTTTTTAAATTTGAAAAACCAAATTTTCAGTGCATTTTGAAGCCCCTGAGGGATGCTGAATATGAATAATATCTCTATTATCCTATTATTTTAGGTTCTGCTGTTTTTGTGCTTTTTAAAAATATGACTGAACTCTGAATTTTCAGGTCCAGATCACAGGACTATAATGTCGAGAAACTTAGTTTTTACTAAGTGTCTAGAGCACTTTTGATGGGGGAATATCCTGCATTTTATGCAGTTTACATCATGCTATAAAAAATCTCTTAAGATTTTTTCCACTGACCCTCAACATTATCATCCACCTGAGAAAAAAGTTCATTAAGTTCAGTGAGGCAGCCACTCTATTTTGAGATTATTCAAATAAGGTTTAAATTAGAAATATGCATTCACTCTGCTGTTAAGCATGTTTTCAATTGGTTCTCCTCTTTCTCTTTCCATTCTCCGATTCTATCAACCTACTTTAGTTTTATTTGTGAATTATAGTTTTATTAGGACCAAATAAAACGTATATGCCACTTTACATATTATGTCATAAATATACATTCTTTTACCAAGAGTTATTTACAGGGGCTTACTGCCAAAGTCAAAGTGTGTGCAAAAATAGAAGCAGAGCAATTTGGAATTTTAGTCTAGCTTGTAGATGAAATGAGCTCATTCATAAATAACTTGCTCTTTTTCTGTTTATTTATATGCAGTAATGGCAATGAAAATCATAATTCTGGTACCCCTTCAGTTCTTTTCTATACAACGTTTTTAAATTAAAAAACAAACTCACAGTGCTAGCAAGACTGCAATGAAAGCACCACCCCTATATAGTGCCAATAGCCTTGTGAACTGGAATAATTTTTAGGAAAAGTAAGGTAGCAAATTTTATCAAGAATTGTAAAGATATTTCTACTCTTTGAATCAGTAATTCTTCCTTTGAAAATATGCCCTAATGAAATAACATCTAAATGAGAAAGTTTTGCATATACAATGTTCAGTGCAGCATTATCTGTAATAGCAAAATCACTGGGAAAACCAAATGATAGCTACTGGTTCAGTAAGTTGTGAAACATCAAACCAATGGACTATGGTAGAGCCCTTAACAAAATATATAATGCTAATGTAGAAACCTGGGGCATACTGTGATATAGTGTAAAATGGAGACAAGAACAAAGAACAAGCAGAATAAATGGAAAACAAGTAGCAACATTATGAAATTTAACCTAACTATATTAGTAAATACATTAAATGCATATGGCCTTAATACTAGGATTAAAAGCAAAGATTATTAGACTAGATAATAAAAGACCTATTGTATGCTATTTACAAGAGACACATTTTAAACATAAAGAAGTGGATACGTTAAAAAGGAAAAGGGGAAAATATACCATGCGAAAAGTAGAAGAAAGCTGATATTGCTGTATTACTATCATACAAATTATATTTATTTAAGGATAGTTAAGGAAAAAATACTATGAGAGAAAAGGAAGGATATTTCATAAGCTAAAAGATCAATTCAACAGGAGAACACAACAATCCCAAATTTTTGCACTCTAAAAAACATAGTTTTAAAATGTATAAAGCAAAACTGATAGAATTTAAATCTACTCTCATCATTGGAGATTTTAGCGCAACCCCCTCTCAACAACCAACAGAATAAGCAGACAAAACATTCAGCAGGAATACAGCAAGTCTGAACAACTCCACTAGCTACATTGATCTAATTGGCAAATACAGAAAATTACAGCCAACAACCGCAGAATTCAAATATTTTTCAAGTACACATAAAATACCTACATTGATCATATTCTCAGACATAAAGTATGATGACATTATAATTAAACTAGAAATTAAAAACAGAATAACTTAAAAATTCCCAAATATTTGGAAAGTAAACAGCATATTTTGAAATAACACATGTAAGTCAAATAAAAAATTACAATAAACATTATGAAATCTTTTGAACTGAATGAAAATGAAAATTGAGAAATAAAAATTCATGGAATGGAATTAAGACAATTCTTACAGAGAAATTTACAGCTTTAGATGCATATCTTAGTAAAGAAAAAAAGTCTGAAATCAATAAACTAAGCTTCCAACTCAAGAAGTTATAGAAAAAAAGCAAATTAAACCCCAAAAAGTAAGGAAAAAATTATAAAGATGAGTGCAGAAATAAGACAGAAAGTAGAAATACAACACAATACAACACAATAGAGAAAAACAGCAAAGCCAAATGGGTACCCTGAAAAGATTAATAACATTGATAAACTCATCAATAAATACAAATATTTTATATTTATTACAGAAAATTAATGTGCATTTTAAAAGCTCCCTTGTGGTTCCTTTGAAATATTTATGATAGAAATGATACTATTATTTTACAAACCTCTTTATAAGGAGAAGAGATGAAAATTCCCCCAGTTTGTTTTATGAAGCTATAGCATGCTCAGACACCAAACTCTGATAAATATGTGGCAAGCAAGGAAAATTACAGGCTAAGCCCTGTCATGAACATAGATAAAATAATTCTAAAATAGATTATCTAACTAAATCAGTGATATATTAAAAGTTTAGTCCATCACTACCAAATAATATTGTCCTAGAAATGCAAGGATTTAAAAATCAATCAGTGTACTTTGCCATTCCACGTACTTTAATACTCAGAAGGAAACTCAGAAGGCCATCTCAATAGACAGAGAAAAAGACTTATACAGTTCTACACCAATACATGATTTAAAAAATTCTCAACGAATTAAAAATAGTTGACAACATCTTTAAGAAACATCATGTGTAATGACAAAATATTGAATATTTTCCCACTGCCACAACCAAAATGAGATTGTCAATCATCACTACTCATATTTATCAGTATAGTATTGGTAGTCTTAACCAGTACAATGCAAGAAACAAAAGAAAAGAAAGAAAGAGAGAAAGAGAGGAAAGGAGGAAGGGAGGAAGGGAAAGGAAAGGAAAGGAAATAACAATTGAAAACAAAAACTAAACTCTATGTGCAGATAACGTGGCTATATACATAAAAATATCCAAAAGAATATACAAAGTATAAGAGTTAATAAGTGAATTTATTCAGATTGTTAAACACTAGGTCAATATAGGAAAACCAATTGTATTTGTATACATTAGTAACAAACAATTTGAAAATTAACTAAATACCACTTATAATACCTTCAAAGAAAGAAATCAATTACCTTATAATAATTCTAACAAAGCTGTACAAGACATCTAAACTGAAAAGTGCATATGATCACCAAGAGAAAGTAAAGACCTAAATAAATGAAGAGCTGTATTAAGTTTGGGGATTAGCCATTAGTAATCCAATTTAAAATCTCTTCAGACTTTTGTGTGTGTGTGGTAACTGACAACTTGATTCTAAAATTGGAATGGAAATGCAAAGGATGTAGGATAGTCAAGACAATTTTTGAAACGAATAAATGTGGAAGAATTACGGCACCAGAAGTGAAGGCTTACCACAGTGCCACAGTAATTAAGAAAAATGAGGTATACACACAAGTATAAACAAAAACAGCAACAAAACAAAGCCCAAAAAGAGACTCAAACAGATTTCTTCACTTGCAAGAAAGGAGCCACTGCAATCTGTGGGGGAAAGGGTGATTTGCTCAACAAATAGTGCCAGAGCAGAACGAACATTGCTGGAAAATAAATGAGTACAACACCCCCGCCCCACTGATTTATACCATATACAAAAATTCATCTGAGATGGCACAAATATGTAAATGTGACAACTGAAACAATAAATCTGAAAGAAACCATAGGATGAATTATTTTATGAACCTCAAGTAGGCAAATGTTTCTTAAACAGAAAAAAAAAAAAGAAAGCAAATGTATTTGACTTTGTTAAAATTAAAACCTTCTGGCTGGGCTCAGTGGCTTACACCTGTAATCCTAGCGCTTTGGGAAGCTGAGGCTGGAGGATTGCTTGGGTCCAGGAGTTCAAGACCAGTCTGAGCAACATAGAAAGACGCTGTCTCTACATTTTTTTTTTTTTTTTAATTAGCCAGCAATGGTGGTGCACACCTGTTGTTCCAGTTCCTCAGGAGGCAGAAGTGGGAGGGTCACTTGAGCCCAGGAGTTCAGGGCTTTGGTGAGCCATGATTGCGCCACTTCCACTCAGCCTGGGCAACAGTGAGACCCTGTGTCTACTGTCTCTAAGTTTTCTAAAAATATATAGAAATGAATTTTAAAAATAAAGAAAATTAAAAGGTTCGGCCAGGCGCAGTGGCTCAAGCCTGTAATCCCAGCACTTTGGGAGGCCGAGACAGGCGGATCACGAGGTCAGGAGATCGAGACCATCCTGGCTAACACGGTGAAACCCCGTCTCTACTAAAAAAAAAATACAAAAAACTAGCCGGGCGAGGTGGCGAGCGCCTGTAGTCCCAGCTACTCGGGAGGCTGAGGCAGGAGAATGGCGTGAACCCGGGAGGCGGAGCTTGCAGTGAGCTGAGATCCGGCCACTGCACTTCAGCCCAGGCGACAGAGTGAGACTCCATCTCAAAAAAAAAAAAAAAAAAAAAGGTTCGGTTGATTAAAATGTCTCTGAAGAGGCCAGGCATGGTGGCTCACACCGGCACTTTGGGAGGCCAAGATGGGAGGATCATTTGAGCCCAGGAGTTCAAGATTAACTTGGGCAACATAGTGAGACCACATCTCGACAAAAATTAAAAATGAAAAAATTAGCCAGGCAGTGACACACACCTGTAGTCCCAGCTATTCACAAGGCTGAGGCAGGAGGATACCCAGAGCCCAGGAGTTCAAGATTGTAGTGAGTTGTGTCACTGCTCTCCAGACTGGGTGACAGAACAAGACTTGTCTCCTCCCACAAAGAAAAAGTCTCTGGAGAAGATAGATAGATAGATAGATAGATAGACAGACAGACAGATGGGTGTAGATATAGATAATGTCTATATCTATATATGAAAAGGACTCATATTTAAGATAAATAAAAACCTATTACAAATCAATTAAAAATAAATATATAATAAAAATGGGCAAATGACTTGAATAGACACCTTACACAAGAGAATTTCCAAAGAGATTATAATATTCAACAACCTGCTCAGTATCATAAATCATTAGGAAATACAAAATAAAGCTACAGTGATATGTCACAGTCTAGAATAGCTAAAATAATCCTAAAATGAAACAAAGTTGGAAGATTTACACAACTATATTTGAGAACTTACTCTGAAGTTGCACAATGACACAATGATATAACCACAGAATAGCTAAAATTAGAAAGACTGAACATATAAAGTGTTGGTAAAGATAGGAAGCAGCTGAACTGTCATATGTTGAGAGTGTGAACTGGGTATATACATTTTTAAAAACTGTGTTGTTAATGATATGACTATGAGTGAATAACCCCACTCTTAGATTTTTGCACAACAGAAATGAATGTATATGTCCCCCAAAATATTTGTAACAAGAAGATTCAGATATACTTTATGCATAAGAGCACGGAACTGGAAACAATCTGAAGGCCCACAAACACGAGAAAGATAAATAATTTTGTGTTTTCATACAATGTAATACATAATACAACGCAATAAAACATAATGAACCTCTGATGCACACATCAGCATGGATGAATTTCAGAGATATTGAGCAAATGGAGTACCATAAAGCAATACTATTCTATTCTATTCATATAAAGTTCAAAAATGAGCAAAACTGATTAAGGATAGAAGTAATTGAACTGTACACTTAAGATCTCTGTACTTTGACACCACTTTACTTACATGTGTCAGCAGAGGGTTAAAAAAGAAAGAAAAAGTGAGGTGAGTTTATTACTCTGTTCCAAGCAGACAGAAAGTACTTTAATTACTTTAATTGGGATAGACTGGGAAAGAGAAAACAGCAGCACAATTTGAGAAATTAATGAAAGAAGAAAGGGCCAAAGAAGAAATTTATATGGGAAATAGAGGGTTTGTTGACCTGGGATGACAGTAACCACCTCCTGGTGTGGATGATTGGTAAGAGCTGACTTTCAATGAAGCAAAAGTAAAATCAGATCCCTAATAAAGAATATAGGTGAAGAATAGGTGAGGAGGTTTCTGTGAAAGATACTGCATATGACTGGGGATACCTCAATATCAAAATGTCAGTAGAATTTTTTCTCTTTCAGTTAGCAAGAAGATAAAAACACAGAAAGGAGAGACAGAGGAGGAAGAAAAAAAAAAAGAAAGAAATAACCCAAATTTACATTCCCACCAGTACAGTCACTATGGAGAACAGTACGGAGGTTCCTTAAAAAACTGAAAATAGAAATAACATATGATCC
The DNA here is from genome assembly GCF_009764315.1 of Trachypithecus francoisi. Lineage (NCBI taxonomy): Eukaryota > Metazoa > Chordata > Mammalia > Primates > Cercopithecidae > Trachypithecus > Trachypithecus francoisi. Next base: position 192,022,345 of record NW_022681453.1, read on the forward strand.
AGCAATCTCACTGTTGGATATATATCCAAAAGAAAGGAAATAAATATATTGAAGAGATATCTTCACTCCTATGTTTATTATAGTCCTATTCACAGTAGCCAAAATATGGAATCAACTTGTGTCCATCAATGGATGAGTAGATAAAGAAATGTATATGTTACATATACACAATGGAGTATTATCCAGCCTTTACATGTGATATTTCGATACAAGCATACAATGTGCAATGATCAAATCTTGGTAATTGGGATATCCATCCCCTCAAGCATTTATCATTTCTTTGTGTTAGAAACACTCCAATTTCATTCTTTTTGTTATTTTGAACTCTTAACCATCCTCTTTTCATCTCCCTTCTGCCTCCTACCCTTCCCAGCTTCTGGTAACTGACAGTCTACTCTCTATCTCCATGAATTCAATTTTTTTCTAGCTTCCATGTATTAGTGAGAACATGCAGTATTTGTCTTTCTATGCCTGACATATTTCACTCAACATAATATCCTCCAGTTCTAGCCATGTTTTTGCAAATGACAGGATTTCATTCTTTCATTTTAAAAATCTTATATCATAAAAAAGAAAAAAGAGAAGGAAAGAAGAAAGAAAGAAGCTTGTAAATGTCAGAGTAACTTTCTGGAATGTGTGGTTCCTTGAACAAAAATGAATAGAAACAATGATTTTGCTTCTTTGATAAATTGGCCTCATAGACCTTGGTAAAACTCCTTTCTAGATCATTTCTCAGTTTTCCCAGAGGTATGTGGCTGGGTATGGGACTTGAGATTTTTGAGGAATCACTGCTTTATCTGGTATTCTTTTAATCAAATACTTTCAATCAGCTTGTTAATGTTTGTGTGATTAGAGTTTATTACAGTGTATTAGTCCATTCTCACACTGCTATAAAGACATTACCTGTGACTGGGTAATTTATAAAGGAAAGAGGTTTAATTTACTCACAGTTCCACATGGGTTGGGGAGGCCTCAGGAAACTTACAATCATGGTAGAGGGGGAAGCAGGGCATGTCTTACATGGCAGCAGGTGAGAGAAAGAGCAAAGAGGGAAGTGCCAGACACCAAACAACCAGATCTCGTGAGCACTCACCCACTATCATAAGAACAGCATGGGAGAAACCACCCCCATGATCCAATCACCTCCCACCCAGTCCCTCCCTTGACATGTGGGGATTACAATTCGAGATCAGATTTGGGTGGGGACACAGCCAAACTATGTCATACAGTATATGCTTTCATTTTGACCAACTAATCAAAAGGAAAATTAGATTGTATAAATGATTATTCTTCTGATGTAGTCAGAGCCACTCAGATTTTTTCTGAGTATTTACACACCCCCAGTAAAATCCACTAAGAAATGCAGGGTAGAGGAGAGAGCCAGGAGCAATGTCTGTACCATAAAAGGAAAATAAACAGTATCCAGAGGTGTTGTTAATGTAAAGATACTGGAAATAGGATGAAAGTGTCTGAAGCTCAAACCCATTATACATGGTTCCTTGTGAGTTTTGCCACTTATTACCTGTGAGCTCAGGATTTAATTTCTCTAAGTCTCAGTTTCCATCTCTGTACTTAGAGGAATATTAATAGCATACACATGGAAAAGCAGTGAGGCTTAAAGAGAGGTGTAAGGTGTTGAGAGAAAAAGCAGCTCAGTCAATGATAACAGGTGATTTTTATAATAGGTTCAGTCACAGGAGGAAAGAGATGACTATTTCAGCTTTTAGTTGCAATATAGTGGATCAAGACTGGTAATAGAAACAGCCTGTGTTCCATGAGGCCAGGAACCCAGATCTGCCACCTATTAGCTGAGTTGAATAGCACAGAAATTGTGCCCATCTTCACACAGACTTGATTTGTGTTCTGTCTAAGCAGTGGTGTTCCTTCACATTTTTGTTTCCTATAGAATTCTGAAAGAGGTACCACAGCCTGAAAAGTCTTTTTCTAGGCCCAGAATACAAAGGAAGCAATCTGGATTAGGAAAAACCGTGAAATATGTGTGCGCTTTTTCACAGAGGTTATTGTTGTAAATCGCAACTTAGAGCCAGACTTTCCTTCCAGGTCTGACACCAGAACCTCTTTTCTTTATACCCCACTCCACTGCCTTCTAGAAGCTCTTGCTTCTGTCCTTTGCTCCACTATTTACCAGCTGTGATTTAAACTTGCTAAACTTCAGATTTTTCATGGGAAAATGTGGCTGCTTGTAAAATGCATCAGAAGTAGTTTGGTGTTGCAGTTAAAAGCTGAGGATACAGCATGGGAAAACCAAGTTCAAATCATACCTCCACTATGTAACCACATACAAGACTTTGGCAACCGACTTTACTTCTGCTGCCTCAATTTCCTCCTCCACAGATGAGAATAATAATAGTCACTATTGTCTAGGGTTATTGTTAGAAACTAATAAGATAATGCATGCAATGCATTTAGCACAGTTCCTGAAACATTTTGAGCACTTAATATGTGTTAAAAATTATCTTGTGTAACAAACAACTCGATAAAATTTCAGTAATAAAAGTGGCTAATCCCAATGGAGTCATTGTAAAATAGTTTGACCACAAGCAATATGCAAAACTAAACACTATCTGTGAACACCATGGTAAGGAACATGGCTGTGTTCTGGTCAAGGATAGGCCAAGGTAGGATGTTTACATCCTGCGTGACTCAGTGAGTTTGTAGTGCAGGTGTGTAACTTCACTTGTTATCAGAGCCATGTGGCCATAACATGGGAAGGCCATCCCTTGGCCCTATACCATTATTGTCTGTAAAAGGTATAATTGCCTTGCTGACACTATACAGATGCGCTCGTGCCCAGAGAAAGAGAGAGAGCCAGAGCTGTCCGTTTTTGCAGACGGACAGAAGGGAGCCAGCCAGGACACAGCTCAGCCTGCTTATGCTGAGAAAGAGTTAAGCTGCTGACCCTCAAGGGAGAGCCAGTCACGCAGCTGCGTGTGGGAGCCACTGGACTAAGGAGCCAATACAGAGCAGTGTAAGAGAGCTGCTGGTGAGAGGGCTGCTGAATAAAGCCTTATTTCACCTACCTACAGCCCCCGAGTGCTCTTTCAGCTATCTGCCATTTATCCACCCACTCCCTTCACACCTCAGCATGGGCTGGAACCTGACCCCAAACATGACAACCATAGTTGAATTCCTCAAAGTGATTGATCCAATGGCTTCCATGGAGCTTTTGCTTTTCCCAAAGAGCACAAGTGGTCAAAACTGAAGTCAGAATAAAGCTAAAAAGAAAACTGCTCACTTTTGCAGTATGTGAAACTCGAGAGAAGGGCTTGAGGGTAAACAGCAAATTGACTCAGGTTAGATGCAGTAACTATATATGCAAGTGCACACACACACACACACACGCACCAGCGCAATCATTCTTCACTCATACAGGAGGAAAAAAATTAATTAACATAATAGAGCACCTTACCTTTGATGTTTGTATAATGTGACCTTGTATATGTTACTTAACTGAGCCTCCATTTACTCAATTGTAAAATGGATATGAGTCGCTACCTCATATAAGTTAAATGAGAACATACATTAAGTACAGCATATAAAAGGCACTTTTTAAACTGTATTTTTAATTTTCTTTATAGGTAGCTGTTTCACTTACCATCAGAGGTGGAACTAAGATTGGCCGAATTCCTCAGGAAGAGAGAATTATAGGGTGCAGCGTCCTCTAAACATGGTTTCTTCCCCAAATTCTCTTTTGGTGGGATTCTCTTTGTCTTGTAGAAGCAATGCCTGGGCTCTCTTCCTACCTTTTAACTGAATTTTCATTGTACCCAGAGTACTAGCATTAATGCAAAACTGGTATTCTGAACAAGGTTGTCTTTGTTTTTTTGTAAATTCTTTTATTCTTACATTCACTGTTCATGTGTTTAGCCATCTACAATATCTGTTGAGCACCCACTACGCATAAGCAAAGCAGTGTGCAATCCAGAGTCTTTGGAATGGGTATTTTGGGTTATAGCTCCTAATACACTCACTTAAACCAAGATTCTTACAGCACAAAGTTACTAATCTATTTACTCACCCAAGACATCACATAAACAACTCCCACTATAATGATTCCATTCTGCAAATGGCAATGCCAGTATTTGCTTATTTGTTCTGCTGAGATGTGTTAAGCGTTTCCATGGACAAGAATATTACAACAGCCTTAGAGCAAGGTAGATTTTTCTGTGTAGGTCTAAGCTTCTAGATGCTTGAATCATAGTCAAGGAGACTACAGTTCAATGTCTTTTCCTATTATATTTCAATGTCCTTTCAATGCCCATTCCTTTCCAATGTCCTGTGTACATTATATTTCAATGTCCTTCCTGTGGACACTATTTCAATGTCCTTCCGCTGGCTAGAATTCATCATGTTTTATCTGCTTGTGTTTTTTAAGCAACAATCACAGCACCGAGTTTCTATTCCTCATTAACAATCTGCCCTTTGTTGTCTATCTGGACTTGCCCAAAGGGGTTCCTTTACATGTTATAGATGGAGGACATTCTCAAAACTCTGTTTCTGATCTCTACCTCAAGGTTCTTCTCTTTAATGTTCAGATAATATTGTCCTCAGTTCATTGATCATGTTAGTATGGTCGTTTTTCTTCAATCTCCTATTACTATTTGGTTTGCCCATGTGTAGTAATTTGAATTAGTTGCAACCAATGACCAAGCATTGCTAATCATAGTTTCATATTATGCCCTGCATTCATGCCATGGAGTGCCCTTTGTGTAGCGATGTCTTTTTTTTTTTTTTTTGAGACAGAGTCTCACTCTGTCACCTAGGCACCTGCCACTGCAAGCTCCACCTCCCGGGTTCACGCCATTCTCCTGCCTCAGCCTCCCGAGTAGCTGGGACTACAGGCACCTGCCACCACACCCGGCTACTTTTTGTATTATTTTTAGTAGAGACGGGGTTTCAATGTGTCAGCCAAGATGGTCTCAATCTCCTGACCTTGTGATCCGCCCGCCTCAGCCTCCCAAAGTGCTGGGATTACAGGCGTGAGCCACTATGCCCAGCCAAGATATGATGTCTTGGATCCCTTTTACTGTTATCTATATTTGACAAGAACTAATTGAGTCTATTCGACAATAAGATCCTTCTGAGTACTTAGGTGTTATTTAATTATCACAACAACCCTATGAAATAGGCATTATTATTTCCTAAAATAAGTATTAATATTCATAAATTAGTTGTAGAACAAAGAAACAGTCTTGGAAATGTATGTTCAAAATAAATACTAAATCATTCAGTCTGCAGTAAGATAAACCTTTCACTATCTAGCAGTGTGATTTGAAACCCAACACAGAGGAACATATCCCACTGTTGGCTACAAGTATTCCCATAATTTCAGCCGGCATTACTATTACAAGAGTGCCAACATATAGTCCTCCTGCAAGTGAAAGCGCAACTAAGGACCTTTGTTTGGTGAGGCCAACAGCAGAGAGCAGCGAGTGTGGATCAAAAGCTAATAAGATGCCTGGCCTGATTAGCAAGAACAATTTCTGAAAACAGAATTTGCCCTAGATCAAGGGCATGGGACAACATGGCAAGTTCGGTTAAAAGTCATTTGTAAAATAAGAGCATTGTTAACCAGGGAGGGAGTCTCAGAGATTACTTGGTTCAAATTTCTCTCTAGGAAAAAACAGCTATACAGCGTTCTTCGCAGATGAGCACCTGCGTCTGCTTAAGAGGGGTCTTTCGTTGCCTTACAGGGCTGCATACTCTCTTGTTGGAGAGCTGTGGTGGTGTATTAGTTTTCCGTTGCTGCAGAGCAAACTCAGTCTTAATGTAACAGATTTATTATCTCACAGTTTTTACGGGTTGGGTATTCAGTTAGCTGGGTCCTATGCTGAGCGTCTTACAAGACTAAAATCAAGGCATCACCTGAGCTGTGCTCTTTCTGGAGCTAAGAGACCTCTTCACACTCACATGGTTGTTGGCAGAATTCACTTCCTTGCAGCCTTGAGATGGAGGTTCCCATTCTCTTGCTGGTAGTCAGCTGGAAGCGACTCTCAGTCTTAGCAGCCACTCCTTACCACACAGCATCTTCCATCTTCAAAAACGCAACATAGAACCTCCCTTGCATCAGACCTATCTCGTGCTTTAACTATCCCTGACTTCCTGAAGTCCCAGTCTCTTTTAATGATTCACCTGATTAGGTCAGGCGTACCCAATCTCCATTTTTATTAACTCAGTTAAGTTCATGTGGATTACACCTGTGAAGTCCCTTTTTCCATAGAACATAATATAGTAACAGAAGTCCTAGCTTCTCATATTTACAGGTTCTGCCCACACTGAGCTAGAGGGGATTATACAAACAGAACGGTGATCACAGGGGTGTCATGTTATGTTTCTGCCACCACAGATGATTAGGAAGTTCTGGCAGGTGTGGTGGCTCACACCTGTAATCAGCACTTTGGGAGGCCGAGGCGGGCAGATCACGAGGGCAGGGGATTGAGATCAGCCTGGCCAACATGGTGGAACCCTGTCTCTACTAGAAATACAAAAATTAGCTGGGTGTGGTGGCAGGCACCTGTAATCCCAACTACCCAGTAGACTGAGGAAGGAAAATCGCTTGAACCCGGGAGGCAGATGTTGCAGTGAGTTGAGATCGCGCCACTTCACTCCAGCCTGGGCAACAGAGCAATACTCCATCTCAAAAAAAAAAAAAAAAAAAAAAGGAAGTTCTGCCATAAGGAGAATAAATATGGCTGGAATCTACCAACGCCTACTTTTGTTCTCCACATCAGCCTGTCAACTCTTGGAAGACAAACATTATGACGGTTCTTTGGGAAACTGTTTCTAAATTCTTTTAAACACTTCTTACTTGTGACATGCAGATATTCCTCCAAATACACTCACTTCTTGAAATTTCTAAGTATGAGTTTTAGAATAAAAAAAGTTTTAAATATAACTTCCTAGATTTTTCCTAATAAAATACAGATTATGGCAGAACTTTATTTCTTCTATTCTGCAGAACAGGTTCTATTAAAGCATTCCAGGACTAATTTTTTATAGCTACATCACATTGGCAAATAAAATTCAGCACATTGAATAAAGCACTTCAATTACTTTCTCATGTACAACTACCAAACCCAAGTCACTCATACCCTCACCTTGTATTTTGAAAATAACTTAAAACAAAAACTCAATAATGTGGTCTGTTACATTGCATCTTGCCAATGTCTCACCTACAATCCAGCCTAGAGAAATGTTTGAATCTTGATTCTGTCACCTATATTGTTGTTCTTCCCTCATAGCTAGGTGTCAGTTGAAGATCGATAAGCTTACCTTTACCTCATTCAACCTAATAATATACATGTTGACTGAAAACAGGAGACAGCCAACAGGGCTGACTTTCAGTTTCAATTTTTTCTTTTCAGTTTTAATCCTTCGAGTGGTTTTTTTGGGGGTAAGTTCTATTATTGGAGGATGACCTTGTGTATGTAAGATACATTACATTGCACATATAAAATAATCTACATGTTCAAAATTCCTGATTTTTCTTTTTCTTCTTTTTTTGAGATAGAGTCTCACTCTATTGCCCAGGCTGGAGTGCAATGGCGTGATCTCGGCTCACGGCAACCTCTGCCTCCTGGGTTCAAGCGATTCTTCTGCCTCAGTCTCCCAAGTAGCTGGGATTACAGGCACCTGCCACCATGGCCAGCTAATTTTTTTTTTTTTAGTACAGATGGGGTTTTGTCATGTTGGCCAGCCTGGTCTCAAACTCCTGACCTAAGGTGATCCACCTGCCTCGGCCTCTCAAAGTGCTGGGATTCCAGGCATGAGCCACCACACCCAGCCAAATCTTGATTTTTTTTAAACAACTCATTACATATTATTTGTTTTCTCAATGATAACCTCAAACAATGATCATTCTTTACATTTTAACCAGAAAAAAAAGGAAATATCCTCAACACCAATCTCACTTAATGTATGTATTCCTGCATTTTCTAATTATTTTTGTACTTTGTAACTCTTGATTCCTTGTACATAAATGAACCACTTATTTTTCATAGCACTTTCCATATCTCGCATGTGACCCGCACAAAATTTGAGTCAGGAGAGCTAGTGGTATTGTTCTTAGCTAAAGAGCCAAGGCCAAAGAGGTGTCCACAACCACATGGCTAGCAGCAGAGCCTTGACTAAAACCCAGGTTTGCTATCTCAGAGTCCAGGGCTCCTCCACTGTTCAGCAGAAGAAAATTACTTCGAAGCAAAATGCACCTTTGTCAGTTCTGTTTTGTCCACACAAAGCAGCCATTTTGCCTTCTGGGGCTGCTCTGATTTGTAATTTTGACATTTTGTTGGTGGGTGTCTGTACAGAAGAGGAACACAGATGGAACTGTTGGGCTTTGCAACTGGTATGAATCAAGCAGCACTTGTGGCTCCAGTGGGGTCAGAATCAAAGTCGTCTTCAGAAGGCAAATGCAGCCTGTGGTCAGAGGAGCTGCTGAAACAGAGGCTGATATGCACACAGTGTGCTTCCAGACAAACCAGGCTGATGAGAGCCGTCATGATGATTTTTCCTACCAGCAGGGTATAATGATAAAATAATACCTATCAGTCATTGAGAACATTCCAACCTTCCTATGGAGGTTCCATGAGACAATGGTCAGGAGATAATCTGTGCATGTATTTGCACACACACACACACACAGAAAGATTCCATGGATGCATAAGTGTGGGAAATGTGGTGCACTGTGGCTGGGTGAGGTGGCTCACGCCTATAATCCCATTAGGAGGTTGAGGCAGGAAGATCACTTGAGCCTAGGAGTTTGAGACCAGCCTGGAAAACATAGGGAGACCTCATCTCTACTGAAATTTTTAAAAAATTAGCCAGCTGGTATAGCACATGCCTGTGGTGCCAGCTATATGGGAGGCTGAGGCAGGAGGATTGCTTGTGCCTGGGAGATTGAGGCTGCAGTGAGCTATGATCACACCTCTGCACTCCAGCCTGTGTGGCAGAGCAAGACCCTGACACACACACACACACACTATATATATATACACACACACTATATATATATACACACACTATATATATATATACACACACACACATACACACACACACACATATAGTGCTATACAGTGCACTGTAATGCTCCTTAAGAGATCACAGAAAACCATAATATTGATACGGTTTGAATGTGTCCTCCAAGGTTCTTGTGCTGGGAGGTGGGGCGAATAAGAGGTGATTAGATCACAAGGCTCTGCCCTTGTGAACATTATTTTCACCCTAGTGGGTTAGTTACTGCAAAGTGGGCTCATTAAAAAGGCAAGTTGGGCCCCCTCTTACTCTCCTGCTCTCTCGTGCTCTCTTGCCCTTTTACCTTCCACCATGGGATGACTCAGCAAGAAGGCCCCCACCAGGCATGGCCCCTCAGCCTTGAACTTCCCGCCTCCAGAACCATAACAAATAAACTTATTTTCTTTGTAAATCACCCAGTCTGTGGTCTTCTGTTACAGCAACACAAAGCAGACCAAAACAAATATACTCAAGATTTGAGAAGCCTTGCTGTTATTTGCGTAACCGTTTCACACAGTATTTCTCAAACCTAATGGGGAAGGAAAACAGGGAAACTTCTTATATAATACGTACTGCAGAAGATATGTTTAGAAAAGCTGTATTACCTCATTTAATCTTCACCACAATCCCAAATGGTAGGTATTAGAGAGGTCAAATAACTTGCCTAACAGAACTAGAATTCAACTCAGGTCAGCCTGAAGCCAAATCCCATTCTATTAAGTATGGAGCTATATAACCTGAAGGCTTCAGATTTATTTAGGGTCTTGTGTTGTGAAGGCTCCTGCGGGCTCTTAGAGAAGCCAAGGGTCCTGAGACCACTAGAGAAGACAAGAAAAGTAGACTGCAAATGGAGAGGCTGAGGGAATCACCCGGGCAGGGCAGAGTTTGAGGAAAAAGGCAGGTGAAGAAAAGGAGCCTATTATAGCTGGATAGTCATGAGGAGGGTAGGGAGCAGATGGGAGTAGGCTGGAAAAAAAAGACCTGTAGAGTGAGAATATTGATTACAGGGCTGTTGTAAGGTTTTGGGTAAAATGAAAACCTGTGTGGCAAGCACCTAGCACTGCACCGTAGCTGGGACAGTAAGCACTAGCAGGATAAGAACAGGAGATGGGAATGGAAACAGGGTTCAACTCCAGAGGCCAGTGCAAAGCTTTATATCCATGCTGAGCTCAGCAGAATCACCCAAGACGGTGCTTGCATAATCTCACAGCATCGCCCCTCCATCCACTTAGGCTCTCCATGGGCGTTTCATTGAAGGAGTTCATTATTTGCCTCCACTGTCTCTAATGTTTACCACAATGACTCTCACGATTACAACTGCTTATACACTTGAAATACTGAGCACAAGCAGAAGTTAGACTGGGCCAAAGGGAATCTTCCTCGAAGAAAGAGCAAGCGGGGTGAGGCTGTCAACATGTGACAGCCCCCACGGCTGGGACTAAACTGTGCCCAGTAGTTTGACCTACTGATTGTTTTCAAAAGATGAATTTGCTTTCAAAATTTATCATCAGGCTATCTCACATAAAAAGTCAGATTTCTGGCCTCCCTTTATTTATTTATTTTTTACATTTTAGCTTTAAAAACATCTATTTCTAGAGTCTGGGAAGTCCAAGATCAAGGTGCTGGCAGATCCAGTGTCTGGTGAGGACCCTCCTTCTGCTGCACAGACGGCCATCTTTTCTATGTGCCCTCACATGGTAGAAGGGACAAGGGAGATCTCTAGGGTCTCTTTTTGTTTATTTATAACAGAAACGGGCTCTTTCTATGTTAACCAGGCTGGTCTCGAACTTCCAGCCTCAAGAGATCCTCCCACCTGAGCCTCCCAAAGTGCTGGGATTACAGGCATGAGCCACTGTGCCTGGCCAGGGGTCTCTTTTCTTTTTTTTAACTTCCAACTTTTCTTTTAAGTTCAGGGGTACATGTGCAGGATGTGCAGGTTTGTTACATAGGTAAAAGTGTGCCGTCGTGGTTTGCTGCACAGATTGACCTATCACCTAGGTGTTAAGCCCAGCATCCATTAGCTGTTCTTCCTGATGCTCTCCCACCTCCCACCTCCCACCTCCACCTCCCACCTTCTGATAGGCCCCAGTGTGTGTTGTTCCCCATCTGGCTTCCTTCTAAAAGACCAGCAATTGCAAGATCAGGACAGCAATTTCCTGGAGCTAAGCCACAGCTTCCACAGTTCAGTCATCCCAGCTCCCTCAGGCTTACCTGAGTCCCTGGATTACCTGATCAACTAGAGTAGGATTTGCATCTGTGCTCTATGCCCCAGAATGCTGAAAAAGAAATCTACAGCCATCTCTCTTTCCCCAGAATGAGTGAAGCTTACTTAACTTACCACTTAACTTACTTAACTCTATTAGGGATTCCTAATAGAGATTTCTGGTGAGCATTTGTAAAAGTGTTTGATCACCTGCAACAATGAAGAAAACTGGGGCACCTGGCTCATTATTTAATCCTGTGATACCAATGTCCTTTCTGTGAGTGAGAGAATTAAAGTATCAGGCTATAAACTTTACAAATACAGCAACTAGTTAGAGAAGAATAAAGAGCCATGTAATTTTTTCCCGCACTCTTATCTACCTGTTGAAAACATCAGAGCTAACAGAATTGTTCAGCGGCGAACACAGGTGAATAGATTTTCGTTCTTTAAAAGCCTTCATTCTGAAGATTTCAAAGTGCTGTGCTATCGTCAAGCTTAGCGTGGTACAATAATGCAAGCCACAAATATGAGCTGCCTTCATAATATTAACTTTCCTAGCAGCCACATTAAAGATGTAAAGAGAAGCAGGTGAAATTTTTACTTAACCTAACGAAAACATTGTCATTTCAATGTGTTCACAATATAAAAATTGTTAATAAGATACTTTACTATTTTTTGACTAAATTCTTCAAAATCTGGTGCCTATTTTACACTTAAAGCATATTTCAGTGTGGACTAGCTACTTTTCTAGTGCTCAGAAACGACATGTAGCCCGTGGCTGCCTTACTGCACAACACAGATGTAGATGAAATCATGTGTCCTCCAATTAGCAAACAAGAACAGGTGGAGGGAGAGCTGTATGGATTTGCCCCAGAACTCACAGGGAACCAGGAGGCCAGCCAGGAAACTGACATCATTCTAATCTACAAACCATGTTCTCCAAGTTTTTTGGGGCCCCCAAATGTGCCCTCACTCTGACCCTTCCCCCGTCTGTCTCTGTCTCCTTTCTTCACTGTCTAACTGGAGCTACCTGTTGTACGGTGAACAGAACAGGACGTGGAGAAGGAGTGGGCTGGATTCCCAGTCTGTCCCTTGCAGGCTAATGACCTTGGGCAAGTTATTTAACCTCCCTGGTCTCAGATTTCTTTTCAATAAAATCGGATTAGTTCTTTCATCACTGAGTTCTGAGGATTATATAAAATCATAAATATAAACACTTCAGCACCAAATAAACACTATAGTTTTCAACTTTTTAATAATTATTTTTAAGTGTGTGTGTGTGTGTTTGATGAAAAGAGCATGGGGAAATAATTGGAGACATGAGAAATTTTTAAAATACGTGTTAAAAATCCCAGGCCACATTCTACTCCTTCTTTAGTGCTTGATGCTTAAAACTTCTCTCCACGCTTATAAAAAGCATGACTTCAGCCCAAAGCCCCCTAAGCCTAGGTTATGCATACATACCCGAAGCATGAGAATAAAAAAGGAGTTATTGTTTTCACTAGAGTTTGTTCAATCACATAGCAGCCCAGATAATAAGGGGGAGACATCCCATTGAGCACCACACGGGGCTCTACAAATACTGTAAATGTCTGAGGAAACATCACAGGTTCATTGCATATGAAGATGGCAAGAATTCTATCATCCAGAGGTCATAAGTTTCTTAGCCCCTGCAGGTTTCCCCACAATAAAATGGTGCTTTGCAGCCCTTAAGGAACCTTACCAGACTGAAACCTTTCAAGGTCTTAAAGCCTGAAGCGCAAATGCTACACTCTATCTTCTAATTTAGCTGCAGTCCCTACTCACAGCATTGAGCACTTCGAGAAGACTAGTAAAATAAAGACTCACCAGTTCATCCTCCTCTCCCTGGTTGAGCAAAGCCCGGTGGTCCTTCTTCCTGTTCTCCTCCATCTAAACTCAGCCAGTGAGGATCTCTCCTGGCTAACTCCTTGGAGAAATGTCAAAATGCCTTGGGCTTCTGTGAACTTGGAATCGTCAAGACTTGTGATTGCTCTTCTCGGGCGCTTTTAAAATCTCTTAACACACTTTGCCTATTAGACTAACAAAGGAAAGAAAGAAAATCTTATCAGGAGCAGGATTGGTCTGTTAATCTGGTTGTTGTGGGGTTTTTCCTAGTGTTTGTTTACTGAGCTAGATATGAGTGCGTCAAGACTTGAGGAATGAAGGAGGAAGAAGTTGGCGAACTAGAAAGACAAATGATTTTGGATGCAATCCATAAATGTCTCCGCCAAGGAATGAAAATAGTCACTTTGCTAAAAACCTAAGACAAAAGGATTAGCCAGTGAGAGATGTATAAAAACCCTGCAGACTTTGAAACTAATGGACATATTGGGGGTGACAATGAGAATTGAAGGAAGGGAGATAGGCTTATGATAGAGAATGTAGGAATCATTTTGGAATTAGAAAAATCTGAGTTCTAATCCCTGCTTTACTGATGACCCTGGACAAATCACTTAAAATCTGAAATTTCGGTTTCTAGTACTTAACAATGTCGATAATAACTATACGGTCACATAAAGGTTTAAGATGATATTCATAAAAGGCCAACGATAGCACCCACCACACTCAGTAGGAGAGAAGTAATCATCATCACAATCATTACACTAACCAAGAAGAAAGAGGCTTTAAAAAGTAAACTATATTAATAACTTGATTCTTTTCATTTTCTCTTTAGAGTTTACAAAAGTTTCCAAATGAGCAAAGTAAGTGGAGGGAAGAGATGCTAGAAAGACTGAGGATTAAGGATATAGCCCAAATTTCAACACCACTGAATTTGATATTTTCTTTAGAAAATAGGTATACCGTGATCCATTCCAGAGTTAGTTAATTTGTTTGTGATGAAAACTTTTGTCATTTTATTGGCTCTTACTGTATCCTTGCACTTTGACTGTGGAAGAAAATGTGCTGTGAATGAAAACTGTTAAAGGATGATACTTGGCTGTTTCTGCTGACTGAAATAGTCATTGATTGCCTTGAGCAGGCACAAGTGTCCAACTTGATGTTCAGGAGAGTTTGGCGTGCTTTCTAACCAGGAGAAAGTGGCTGATGAGAATAAACAGAAAGACAACTGCAGTTCTTCACGTCTGTTTGTTTGAAACACAGTATTGCCCTGTCCCCCAGGCTGGAGTGCAATGGCACAATCTCTGCTCACTGCAACCTCCACTTCCCAGGCTCAAGAGTTTCTCCTGCCTTAGCCTCCCGAGTAGCTGAGATTACAGGCACCTACCAGCAGGCCCAGCTAATTTTTGTACTTTTAGTAGAGATGGGGGGGTTTCATCTTGTTGGCCAGGCTGGTTTAGAACTCCTGACCTCAAATGATCTGCCCACTTCAGCCTCCCAAAGTGCTGAGATTACAGGCGTGAGCCACCACACCCAGCCCGTTGTTGTTTTAGGAATAATTATACCAATTTTAAAAGCATTCCTCGACCTGTCCCGACAGACCCAAACAAAATGTGGTGGTGTTGTCTTCAAAAAAGAGAATTTTTGTGTCATTAACACGATGGAAGAACTTTTTAAAAAACGTAACTGTCAAGTATTCTATTTGCATTTAGGAGACTGTTCATCTATGCTAGATTGTCATTGTCCCTCCTTCTCCCATAAAAGTTTGCTGGGAATCCATGTCATGGCTCGTAGCTGTCCCTCTAACCACACCACGGAAACGCAGGCACCCAATATGAAAAGCAGCCTTTGCTGGGCATCCCTGATACCATTCATGTTTTACTCATAGCTGAGTAATCAACATATCTAGAATTATTTTGCATTGCCTAAGTCATATGTATATAGTGAATGTTATGTAATATACCTGGCAGGTCTGTTTTAATTTAATTGAATAAAGATACAAATACTTTGTAAAAATATTAATAATAACAAGGTGGTCAGGGGAGACACTACAAAGACGTGAGGAGCTAAGGGCACGTGGCTACCTGGGCAAAGAGGGTTCTGAGTAAAAGGAATATCAGGTGTCAGAATCCTGAAGCTGGTGGCCAGGAAGGAAGCCAGAGTGCCTAGGACAGTGTGCACAGCGAACAGAGTCATAGGATCCCAGGAAGCAAAGCGACGTTGTGGACATATTTGGCACTCAGAGAAGATCGTTCTTTACGTCCCCCTTGTCTAAGTGATAAATTTTTTAAGTGTGAGATAGAATTAATAGCAATGGCCAGAAAATAAACATAGACAGTAAAATGGTCTTTTATTGAACTTTGTATATGTAATTATGCCAGTAAAAATGATTTTTAAAAATAAAAAACAAAATAAAGATTACTGTATATAAAGAAGTAATCAATACTTTTCAACTATACTAAGACATTTTTTACTAGAGGAGAAAAATGTATACATTTTAATTAATAGTAACATAGCAACTAATAAATGAATTTTAATGAAATAAAACACAGGGAAAAGGTAAAATTTGGGCAATTATTAAATCATTTCACTCATGGAACATTTTATTTTCTTGACCCATACTTTTTTCAAAAAGTGAACAAAAATTTGAAAAGCAAAATAAATCTCAACTTTAAAGGTATTATTTTTGAGATGGAGTCTTGCTCTTGTTGCCCAGGCTGGAGTGCAATGTCGCGATCTCAGCTCACTGCAACCTCCGACTCCCGGGTTCAAGGGATCTCCTGCCTCAGCCTCCCAAGTATCTGGGATTACAGGCTGCAGCACCATTCCCAGGTAATTTTGTATTTTTAGTAGAGACAGGGTTTCTCCATGTTGATTAGGCTGATCTTGAACTCCTGACCTCAGGTGATCCACCTAGAATAATAATTATTCAAATTCAGAAATATATTTCAAGTACGAACTAAAATGTACACTTACCATAAAAACTGACAACTGAGAATGTGCACTCTGTCTTCCTCTACTTGTGAAGAAGAGCCTTGGAAGAAAAACCTCTAAGACAACCGAACTAAACTGGAGCCAGAAAATGGAAGTCTGAGCAGTGTGGAGAGGGAATTAGATTTTATATTATTGGCAAAAAGCAACCACTGGATGTAACAGTAGTTCTCCAACTTATTCAGCTCTCCTCCATTAAATTCTGCCCATAACTGTGGAAAACTGCCATAGTCAAAACACTATTCTAGGTCCTAAAATGAGGCTCCATAGACAAAGAAGGTACAACCCTTGCCCTTGAGCTCAGTCTACGGGAGCCATGCTCTCAAGTCCAGGTCTTACGTATTCTCTACTTTTCCTCCAGCTGCTCTTCTGTCCCACTTTCACAAAAGAATCTTTGGCAAGCTCATCACTCCTTGCCAGGTTCAGGTGTGGCTTGTTACTGATATATGTAGGTACCACCTATATAGGTGTGACTGCTCTTTGCTTAGCAGGATCCTTTGAGGTGAATTCCTCTGATAGAAACTGTATGATTCAGAATCTGTTGGCAGAAGTTATGATGTCTGAAAGAGATTGATTCTTGGAATACATGCGACTTCTATTAGAAAGCAAGGCAGCCCAGGGACTTCTGATTACAACAGGTGAAGCTAAAGAAAACAATATTCCCTTTTACCCACTCATAGCTGACTCATCAATGAAGAAACGACTCTCCCACTTCTGCTAGTAGTTTACTCGGGATCTCTCAGTTCTACTCTTTTTTTTTTTTTTTTTGAGATGAAGTCTTGTTCTGTCACCCAGGCTGGAGTGCAGTGGGGCAATCTCGGCTCACTACAACCTCTGCCTCCTGGATTCTAGCAATTCTCCTACCTCAGCCTCCCGAGTAGCTGGGATTACAGGCGCCCACCACCACACCTGGCTAATTTGTGTAGTTTTAGTAGAGACTAAAATTAGTTTCACCATGTTGGCCAGGCTGGTCTCAAATTCAGGTGATCCACCCACCTCGGCCTCCCAAAGTGCTGGGATTACAGGCGTAAGTCACCGCACCCAACCTCATTTCTACTCTTATCCTAGGAATGGTTACAGCTACCCTCCACAGTGGCAGAGACACAAGCTTAGGTAGCTCAGCTAGCTCTTCCATGCCCCTCACGGGAGTCAAGAACCAGAACTTGAACTAAACTCTATGCTCTGCTTGGTTTTTATTGGAAAATGAGGCTTGATATGTTACACATGCTGTTAATATGTTGTAGATTATTGAAGCAATTTAAAAAATTTAATTCCTTGTGTTTGGATTTTTTAAAAAACTGCCTTTTCAGTCATCAAATAAATATTGATTGATTTACTTCCTCATGGACTCAATTCTATTTTCCAAATGCTTCATATGTCCCAGGTTGGGTGACCCTCACTGTCCTTGAGTCCATCAACTTTGCTTTGGGGACTACTCCCATAACATTTGATATGTAAGTCAAGAATAGTTCTTAACACATTCAAGGAAAAGAACCGTTCATCTTTAAACTCAAGCACTTAGCATAGGGAGAGGTATATATGATAGGTGCTCAAAAAATATTGTGTGATATATAAATGACTCTTTTCCTGCCTAGGGAATATGTTTTTCCTGCACTACTCAATGACAGATAATGTCTGCGGTCTGCTCAGATCTTCTTGGATGTCTTTGATGCCTTCACAGGCATTTGTGTGCTTTCTTCCAATGACCTATTCTTCCGACTCTCTTCAGAGGGTTGCCCTTGAACCCGTTTGACTGTTCTACCAAAGACCCAAAGTTTGCTCCCCACCCCCACCCTGCCCAGGCAGCCCTGAGCCAGTGACTGACGAGGTAGAAGTCTGAAGCTCTGTTTCCTTGCCAAGACTTGGGACACAGTGAAGAAATGTTGACATTCCAAAGCTCCCTGGCAGCATCAGATTGTCTTTCACTCTCTTACCAGTTTCTCCTAGAAACATTTCCTTCATAAAATATTTATACATAAATCCAGGTCTCGATGTCTGCTTCTGGAGAACTCAGCTTCAGAAAAGAACTAAGTGTGTCTAATGTTTGTACTCAGGCATCTGTAGGTACCAACAAACCATTCTTTCTTTGGGGAGCAAAACCACCTGTATCGTCCCATTCTCTCACCTCTGACTCAATTCTCTCACTTTAAAATCTCCAGTGTCTTCTCTCCTTAATTAAAAATTGTCCACGTAATCATGCTGAGTTTGGTATGACCCTTCTTTCTCCTGAAGGTGTTAGAATTATCCCAGGAAAATTCAACAGGTCACTTTCTGTTCCTGGAAATTTGTTCACTATTGTCAAGGGTTTTAAGCTTGTCAAAGCATATGCCATGTTGCCCCCGTGCTCTGTGTATTAGCTGCAGAGGAACAGAATGTCTGCTTAATTTAATATTCTGGAAGGCCTTCCACATGACTGGCCACAAAAACAAATCCACACAAACTCCCAGTTGTATGACTTGTCTGATGAGAACAGTAAGTGCCAGTGAGAATGACTGTCGAGTGTTAACTGTGTTTGTCAGGTAAGTCACCAACCTGAGGCAGACCAGTGGCCAAAAAGGTGCCCCAGTGTAGTCGGGTCAATGCCTTGGTGAACACTAAACTCCCACTTCTTCTCCCCTCACTGCTACTAAAAACGCCACAACCACTGAGGCCAGTAAATGGTGCTGGCCAGAGGACAATGGCATTTCTGAAACTGGTGTTGTGGCTACTGAAAGAACAGGGGTTCAGTTGCATTTGTGGATTCCAAAGAAGGAAGAAAACAGCTGTGATGAGGTGTGGTGGTTACAAAGATGGAGAACGGACAGAGGCCTTCCAGAGTAAGTCAGATCACAAGATCTATCTTAAGGAGAATAATCTCTAAACAGATATGCCAAGGCAAATTGACTTCTTACTAATCACTTGTAGATGATCTAACCTAGTTGGCAAGATGAGGATTTCCTTAAAATATTCAAACCAGAGAATGGTCCAGGATTAGTCATTCTTTTTCTCCCTTATCTGGAGGGTGGATTATTTTGTGTATCTCAGAAAGTGGAGTTTTTGGCCGGGCACGGTGGCTCAAGCCTGTAATCCTAGCACTTTGGGAGGCTGAGGCGGGTGGATCACAGGGTCAGGAGTTCAAGACCAGCCTGGCCCAGATGGTGAAACCCCATCTCTTCTAAAAATACAAAAATTAGTTGGGCGTGGTGGCATGCGCCTGTAATCTCAGCTACTTGGGAGGCTGCAGAGAATTGCTTAACCGAGGGGGGCGGAGGTTGCAGTGAGCCAAGATTGTGCCACTGCACTGCAGCCTGGGTGACAGAGTGAGACTCCGCCCCCCCCAAAAGTGGGATATTTGCATAAATTTTCAACTAATTTGAAGAATACAAGTAACTAAACTCTATTCTGTGTTTTTGCCCATGGAACATGGCAATGCTTTTCCCCATTGAACTTAGCCACCTGGTGATTGTTTTGTCAACAATTCAGTACTTAGAACTCTAACAAAGAGCAGGGATAAATGGGCTTACCTCAAGGAAGAGAAGAAGTCTGTCCGCAGGATTTCCTTTCACCAGGGACTGCTTTTGTAATGTAAGGTAGAGAATACACAGTGACAAACAGAATTTACAAAGGAAATATACCACATAAAGTTCTCTCAATGCAGGGTGAGCGGCAGAAAAATGTAGATGAGTCTCCATAGGGACAAGTACAAGACAGCACATTTGAAAGAAAATAATCTAACTTGTTATTTTAGGACTATGGTTTCTAAACCTGATCCATCGTTAGAATCACCTGGAGAGCTTGATAAAGATATAGCTCCCCAAGACCCATCCTAGAGATGATGATTGAATCTATGTCTCATCGGGCTCAGGCATTTATTTCTAATAAGCTCCTTAAGGATTTTCATGATGGGTCAAGTTGGAGAGTCATGTTCCAAAAAGAAGCCTATGAATTTCTGTGGACTATTCTATGGAGAAAGTAGGCTAACACATGGCGTGATAGCAAAAAAAAAAAAAAAAAAAAACTAGACATAACCTACAAATATGTCCAAATCTGGACTGTTTTGCACAGGTCTTTGTATCTCAAGTGAGATCTCATAGACTTGGAAATTATCCAGAAACTGCCAATTTAAAAAACCATTCTTCAGGATAGTCAGATGATGGGATAAGAAGGGCTGCAAAAGAAAGTTGACTTGTTCAAAGCATAAGTAGTTAAATCTGTAAACAAAGGCTGGAGGTAGGTTACTCTGTATGTTATTTAAAAAAATAAGAATAAATCATCTAAGTAAAATATAATTTAAACAAATAGTAAAACACGGATAATTACATTTACATTAAAATAGAATTAAATGCATTCAATTCCTGGAAGTCCATAGTGTGTTCACTATTTCACTCATTCTTCATGCATTCTTCAATTTGTTCTTTTACTGACTCCCACAACACAATAAATAGATATTATCATGTGTAAAGCCAAGACTTAAGAAGCTTCCTTAAAGTTTGAGAGATGAAGAAAAAGAAATTACGTACCACATTTAATCTCCTTTGATTTTTGCTATTATGAATGAGACCGTAGATAATATTTTCATACCAATAGCCAATTGGAGATATAGGAAAAAACAAATTTTTTTTCCTGCTCTCACACACCACTCAACAGAACACTTTTGACACCAGATGTAAGCCAAGCAGTTCTCCAGTGGATACCAGCTGGATGTCCTATGATCCAATTTAATTCGGACCCTATCTACCTAGAGATAGTATGAAATCCAACCGATTAAGGGCTCAGTCTCAAAAGACTGCCCCCACTTCAGGCACCAATTGCAAGTCGTAGGTTGTCACCTATACTTCTGACCAACTGGGGATAAACTGGGAGTCCCATTACCCTCTCCATGGCTTTGATCAGTTTGCTAGGATGACTCACAGAACTCAGGAAATGCTTTACTTGTGTTTACCAGTTTATTAAGAAATATAATAAAGGATACAGATGAACCACCAGATGAAGACACACATAGGCAACGTCTGGCAGGGTCCCGAGCCCAGGAGCTTCGTCTCTGTGGAGTTGGGATGCACCACCCTCCCTGCATGTGGATGTATTTGCCAATCTGAAAGCTCTCTGAGCCCCATTGTTCAGACATTTGTATGGAGGGTTTACCATGTAAGCATGACGAATTATTAGATCCACTTCCAGCCCCTCTCTTCTCTGGTGAGTGGAGAGTAGGGCTGAAAGCTCCAAGCTTCTAATCATGGTTTGGTCTTTCTGGTGGCCAGTTCCTAACCGGGAGCCTGCTAAGAGTTGCCTCATTAGAACAAAAGATGTTCCTATCACCAGGAAATTTCTAGGAATTTAGCAGCTCTTTATTAGGAATCGAGGTCAAAAGTCAAATACTAGAACAAAGGATTCCCCTGTCATCCATACCTGCATGGGTGTTAGGAGCTCTGTCTCAGAACCTGAACAGAGACCAAACATTAGATCAAAAGGTTCTCCTGGCACGCTTGTTGCTCAGGAAATTACAAGGGTTTTAGGAGCTCTGTGACAGAGACTGAGGTCAGGGATCAATATAATATTTCTTTTTTTGTATTATTATTATTATACTTCA
This sequence comes from Trachypithecus francoisi, assembly GCF_009764315.1. NCBI lineage: Eukaryota > Metazoa > Chordata > Mammalia > Primates > Cercopithecidae > Trachypithecus > Trachypithecus francoisi. The sequence continues at coordinate 192,043,998 of NW_022681453.1, forward strand.
AGTTCTAGGGTACATGTGCATAACGTGCAGGTTTGTTACATATGTATACATGTGCCATGTTGGTGTGCTGCACCCATCAACTTGTCATTTACATCAGGTATAACTCCCAGTGCTATCCCTCCCTCCTCCCCCTCCCCATAATAGGCCCCGGTGTGTGATGTTCCCCTTCCTGTGTCCAAGCGATCTCATTGTTCAATTCCCACCTATGAGTGAGAACATGCGGTGTTTGGTTTTCTGGTCTTGCGATAGTTTGCTGAGAATGATGGTTTCCAGCTGCATCCATGTCCCTACAAAGGACACAAACTCATCCTTTTTTTTGGCTGCATAGTATTCCATGGTGTATATGTGCCACATTTTCTTAATCCAGTCTGTCACTGATGGACATTTGGGTTGATTCCAAGTCTTTGCTATTGTGAATAGTGCCACAATAAACATACGTGTGCATGTGTCTTTATAGCAGCATGATTTATAATCCTTTGGGTATATACCCAGTAATGGAATGGCTAGGTCATATGGTACTTCTAGTTCTAGATCCTTGAGGAATCACCATACTGTTTTCCATAATGGTTGAACTAGTTTACAATCCCACCAACAGTGTAAAAGTGTTCCTATTTCTCCACATCCTCTCCAACACCTGTTGTTTCCTGACTTTTTAATGATTGCCATTCTAACTGGTGTGAGATGGTATCTCATTGTGGTTTTGATTTGCATTTCTCTGATGGCGAGTGATGATGAGCATTTTTTCATGTGTCTGTTGGCTGTATGCATGTCTTCTTTTGAGAAATGTCTGTTCATATCCTTTGCCCACTTTTTGATGGGGTTGTTTTTTTCTTGTAAATTTGTTTGAGTTCTTATAGGTATAATATTTCTTACTATTTCACAGGGAAGGAAACTAAGACACAGACATAGTGACTAATTTGCTCAAAAGAGCAACTCAGAGAGGCCTGGATTAGAACTCAGATCGTCTATTCCTAAACTTGTACCATTAACCTGCCATATGCCACTGCCCCAAAGGAGTCACCTTTGAGATGAACTTTGTTTGAGAACTGTGTGGCCTCTAATGATAAGGTCGGGCTTGGGGCACTTGTCAAAGCCTCAGGCTTTGGCTAGCATGGCATCCAATACCCCCAAGGCCAGTTCTGCCCTCACACGGGCCTAGGTATAGCTAGACTCCTGCTGCCTTGAGCCACCCACTGTGCCTCGGGCCACCTGTGAACCTCCCTGACTGTTGCATGAGACTGAGATGTGGGCAGACACAAAGATTTGGAATTTCCCATGTAAACTCTTGGCATCCAGACCACCTGGATTCCAGGGTCCATCTAGGGAGGATCCAAGCCTACAAAATTATCCCCAGATCAAGTTACCAATTAGCCATGCATTGTGACTGAATTCCTGAGGCTATTTACGCCTTTATGAAATTCTCAAGGCTAACCTTGGGCTGGGTCAAGAGAAAGCTGGCTCGGCTTTCAGGAAAGAGCATTCAGCCAGCTGGGAGTCACTCCACCTTGTATTGTGTTTAGTTCCTGAGCACATCAGGAAAAAGTGGGCCCAGGGGACCGGCACTCAGCATACAGAGGACCCACACCGGCACCGGTCTCTGAGTTCTCTTAGTATTTAATGATAATTATCTTTACCATCTTAAAGAAAAGAAAGTGGCAGGATAATAGGATCATTATAGGCAGAAAGTCAGCAGTAAGACACATGAATAAAGTTCTCTGTGACATGAATAAGTTTAAGGAAAAGTGCTGTGCCTTGATATGCATATGTAAACATCTCCATAAACCTTTTTAGTGCGTAAAGAGCAGCATTGCGTTGGCAAGTCTCGCCTTTTGCCCTAAGGCGGTTTTCTCCTTTCTCAGTAAACAGAACATACAATCGGGTTTTATACGGAGATGTTCTATTGCCCAGGGACAGGCAGGAGACAGATGTTTTTCTCCACCTCAACTGCCAACAACCGCCAAGAGGCCTTCTTTCCTCTTATACTAGTCCTCCTCAGCACAGACCCTTCCCGGGTGTCAGGCTGGGGGACGATCAGGTCTTTCCCTTCCCACGAGGCCATATTTCAGACCATCACATGGGGAGAAACCTTGGACAATACCTAGCTTTCCTAGGCAGAGGTCCCTGCCACCTTTCGCAGTGTGCCTATCCCTGGGTACTTGAGATTAAGAGAATGGTGATGACTTTCAACCAGCAAGCTGCCTTCAGGCACTTGTTTAACAAAGCACACCTTGCACAGACCAAAATCCTTTAAACCTTGAGTCACCACAGCACGTGTCTCTTGCAAGGAAAAGGTTGGGGGTAGGGTCACAGATTAACAGCATCTCAAATACAGAACAAAATGGAGTCTCTTATGTCTACTTCTTTCTATATAGACATAGTAACAGTGTGATCTTTCTTTGTTTTCCCCACAGCGCCCTACCATTTCGGTACTAATTTACTGTAGTAGTCTGTTCTCACATTGCTATGAAGAAATACCTGAGACTGGTTAATTTACAAAGGAAAGGAATTTAGCTGACTTACAGTTTCACATTGCTGGGGAGGCCTCAGGAAACTTACAATCATGGCGAAAGGTAAAGGAGAAGCAGGTACCTTTTTTTTTTTCTTTTTTTTTTCTTTTTTGAGACAGAGTCTCACTCTGTTGCCCAGGCTGGAGTGCAGTGGCAGAATCTCAGCTCACTGCAACCTCTGCCTCCTGGGTTGAAGCAATTCTCCTGCCCCAGCCTCCCAAATAGCTGGGAGTACAGGCATCCACCATAACGCCCAGCTAATTTTTGTATTTTTAGTAAAGATGGGGTTTCGCTACGTTGGCCAGGCTGGTTTCGAACTCCCGACCTCAGATGATCCATCCACCTTGGCCTCCTAAAGTGCTGAGATTACAGGCGTGAGCCACTGTGCTCAGCTGCAGGCACCTTCTTCACAGGGCAGCAGGATGGAGTGAGTGCCAGCAGCGGAAATGCCAGACACTTATAAAACCATCAGATCTCATGAGACTCACTCAGTGTCACAAGAACAGCATGGGGGAAACTGCTTCCATGATCCAATTACCTCTACCTGGTCCCACCCTTGACACACTAGGATTACACTTCAAGGTGAGATTTGGTTGGGGACACAGAGCCAAACCATATCAGCTGTTGAGGTGGGAAAGTGAGGACTGAATGCTGAGAGTAATAGGAAATTCAGTTTCCTGAAGCAGAGAATGCAATAAGGGAAAAGATTGAGATGCAACCAGATGTGGCCAGTGGAGAAGGACTTGAAATCCTTAGTAAGCAATGTGTACTTTATCCGGTAGACAGTTCAAACCATTAAGGGTTTCTGACCATGGACATGACATCATTGGAACTGTGCAATAGAATAGATAGAGACTTTGAGAAAAAAAATGGAAGAAAGATCTCGGTCAGGGGGACCAGTTAAGAGGCTCTTGCAATCAGGCAGGTGGCAACCAAGGGCTTAGAGGAGAGGAACTTCTGCATGAGAGACACTGCCAAGAGAGGGTCTGGAGACTTAGGAATGGTTTGTAGCAGGCACAGGTGGGACTTTTCAATTACAAAGATAAAAGCCATCATTTACCCACAAAACTTCCTTGATATGAGGCAAAACCATCACCCTGGGCTTGCAGTACACTATGAATGGTGCCTCCTAGGGTTGTACAGCATGCAATACATACAACACATGTGAGACCTCTCTGCGGTGTAACCCCCTTTATCCACAACTGTAAACTGAGCAGAATTTCCATAGTAACCACGTGTGCAGCCTTTATCACAGGTCAGTGACTCAGCAGATTTGTCAAGGCGTTGAAGCACTTGGAAGTCAAGACAGCAAGGAAAAGAGCTAGGAGAGTCTGGATGACTCTGAGTGCTTTTCATCCAACCACGGACAAGGCTCTGCAGCATCCTGCATTCTTTTTCTTGACAGATTAGCTAATATAATTAGCAGAATCTGGCTAGATATGAAGAATGTAAGGAACCTTGATTTGGAAGTCAGTAGGTCTAGATGATAGACTCAGCTCATTCATTTCCCCACTATGTGATCTTGAACAAGTAGTGCTCTTTCAGCCTCAGTCATCTGAAGGGTGACACAGGCATTATGCAGAAAACAAACCACGGCAGTGGAGCAAGAGCCACCTTAGACAAAGTGGTCAGGGAAGGCTTCTTGGAAGAAGCGCCAAGTGGAGCTGAAATCTGAAGGAGATGGGATCAGGAATGGAAACGGCGGTTGGTGGCGGGCAGCATTCGAGGCAGAGAGGATGGCAAATGCAGTCTTCCTGAGGATGGAGCAAGCTCAGAGTGTTTGACAAAGCCATGTGGCTCACTCCTAAGGCTCTTTCATCGACTTCAGGAGAGTTGTGTTTTGTTGTTAATTTTATCTTTGTTTAATTTTGAAGAAAATCATTTTACTAATAAAGTTTAAAGGCCATGGTTAAAAAGTCTAATGGAAACCAAAGGGCAGACAGAATATCACGGGGCGGCGGTTTTCCAAATGTTTATGCATAGAGAAGTGAGCACAGTTCAAAGCCAAAAGACAACCTACAGGAACCTGAAAAGCTGTGCAAAGCAGGTCTGAATAAAGATCAAGCAGGGATATAGGTTTCTGTTTCTGCGGACTGAAGTCAGAAACCAGAGCTTTATCCGATCACATGAAATGGGCTCACAGGGCTCTGGTGTTACGATTTTCCTCTCTCAGCTGTGGGAGTTGGCCTTTTCTGTGATTGATGGTCAGGTTCCAGAGAACTTCCATGAGACACGAAAATCTCTTTCTGGAAGAAATTGCGCTCATGATGGCAATTACATTGGGCATTTGCCTTGCTGTCGTCTTCTTTCTCAATGCTACGGTTTTTTTTTTCTTTTTTCATTCAGGAAAAACAACGTAGGAGAGTGACACAGCAGGGATCTCGCTCATAAAGGACCTGCATCTGAATCCAGCTCCTCCATGCATGGGCTGTGTGTCCTAGTTACTGAGCCGTCTGGAGAGCCTTGCACCTCATCAAAAGAAGAAGGACGGTAATCCTTGCCTCGCTTTCCTCCTAAGGTTCTTACGAGGCTTACATGAGAGAACAAGGATGAAAGTATTTTGTAAACTCTACTGTCCTGTGTATAAAGCAGAGAATAATAGCATCTGTGGTGTTAGAAAATGCCTGGAACTTTGTAAAGATGTTGTCTGATTCAACATTACTGGAGTAAACCACACCATTTTATTAGACAGGGTGAAACACTCCACTGCAGAGAGATTGATTTTTATAACAACTGAATTATAGATTTTACGTGCCTCTTTTGAACAGAATAATTTATTATAGCACACACTAAATACAAAGCTCTGAATAAATAACCATTTTTTGCAGTCACCACATCTGCAGGTGTATATGTGAACATTTCCATAAGCACATAAGGATACAGACGTCACAGACGTATTTCCATTCTCAGATGGTTACCTATTTAGTGAGGGAAGCCCAGAGTCAGGGTTCTCTGTGGGTAAGAGCTAGATGCCTTGGGATGAGCATACAGGGCACCGTCTCAAATGATTTGGACTATGTGACTGTGTTCTTTTCTCCTTCAGACTCTGGTCAAGAAAGTGTATTGGTAACAGGTTGCTTTGCTCTCAAGTTTAGGGCACTCTCGCATGCTCTTTCAGGCAAAGTTTTTTAACACCTCTTTAAGAAAATTCACAAATCAGAAGTCTTCCCCCAGCTTCAGTCTGACAATCAGGACCCCCACTCTGCACCTCTTGCCTAGGATCTTATCTCCCCCTTTCAAGGGACAGGGCAGTTGAGTCTATACGTCCACACAATCGGATCTGACAAGGCTAGAAACCCTCCCTCCAGAGCCCATCCTCCCATCAGTGTCGGTCTGGTATTCTGTGTGGGTAGCAGTAGACTATGGTTCACATCCGGTGGCTCACGCCTGTAATCCCAGCACTTTGGGAGACCGAGGCAGGCAGATCACGAGGTCAGGAGATCGAGACCATCCTGGCTAACATGGTGAAACCCCGTCTCTAGTAAAAATACAAAAAGTTAGCCGGGCGTGGTGGCGGGTGCCTGTAGTCCCAGCTACTCGGGAGGCTGAGACAGGAGAATGGCGTGATCCTGGGAGGCAGAGCTGGCAGTGAGCTGAGATTGCACCACTGCACTCTTGCATGGGTGACACAGTGAGACTCCATCTCAAAACAAAAAAGATTCACATCACAGCATAAGACTGAGACATTGGGTGTATCAAGCTTGAAAGAGATCTTGCAGGTAATTGAGTTTCATCTGATACCTGACTTCCTTCTCTACTTGACCTTTGAATAGCCACTCATTTCTCCAATGTCATAGAGTACATTCCACTGCTGTCTGTGCTGGCTGTTAGGACAGTGGTCAGAGCAGATGGCCTGAAGCCTTCCCCACTGTGATCTTTACCCTCTCGTCCTGATTCTGCCTTCTCGTGCCACCTGACACAAGTCAGACCCTTCTTTCTCAGGATAACCCTTCACAGTCCCCTGACTGTTTTTTTCTGGGCTAGGCACTCCCTGCTCCTTCAATTACTGCTTCTAAGATGTACTTAGTCCCAGGAATACAGTCTTCAAAATGAGTCTCTTTTCCCAAAGACTTTATGGCTGCTTGGCTAGTGGAGGATTAGATTCTTTCATTCCTGTTCCCTGCTAGCCTTTGCTAGGGATAGAAACACTTAGGACCAAGGCAAGAGCAACTCAAAGTCTCAGAAAGACAATCATTTTTTGGTTTTGCTTTGTTTTGTTTTGTTTTTAACACACCTCTAGCCCAAGCCTGGCAGGATGCCTGGCATTCATTTGAACAGAGGGCCTGGTATTAGCAAAGAGTTGCCCATTCTTTGCTTGACTGTGAGATCACACTAAGCAACCTGACCTGCTGGAGCTCCGTGATTAGGAAGTGTTTGGAGGCAATGTAAGGTTTGCTCAGAAGGTCTGTATTTGAGGCCTAGATCTGCTCTTGCCATTACTGAATCTCAGCTTTCTCATCTGTATGGTGGAGATGATAAGCCCTTCCTTGTTGAGTCATGGGACAACTGTACAATTCAGGTGAGCTAGCGGAGGTGAACACATTTAGCGAAGGGCACACTGACGTGTGAACTGTGCAGGCTGATCTTGCTCATGACTAGGTTGCAGACCATCTCTAGCTTGCCCCCGCCTGTAACCCTCTACTTTTGGAAAATGAGAAACGCCTTTAGAAAAGCACATTCAGAACTGCCAAATCATTGCTGAGGCTGACTTTGCACAAGGAAACATTTCTTCGTGTACCAAAGACGACAATGATTCTGCAGTCTTGAAACGCTAAAATAGCTTCATGCCCTCTTTTAAAACCAGAAGTAACAGGGTCCCCTCTTGGCTGGGAGACGCCATGTTCCTAGAATCAGCTGCAATCGCAGAGCCATCAGCCATGCTCAAAAGCCCAATTGGGGGAAGCAATGCCTGCAAATGCTATTGATAAGCTGCAAAGCCAGCCTGGGCCAGAACACTTATCCCCTGATCAGAACATTCACCTAGGATTTGATGCTCATAATAAAAATTTTGCTTTTGCCTTAAAGCATTATGTGTAGATGTGCTCCTACAGTTCAGTGTTGTCTCCTGAGCTAACAGAAACCTGAGTCTTCCTTGTGCTGAACAAATCAAATATAACCAAATTGTAACAGTGATAAAATAAGGAAAATTTTAGTTTTCTGGAAACTGAAGCCACAAACTTAAAAAATGTACTGGTTGTGTAAGAACTTCCATCAATAGTGCCATATAATGCTGTAGCGTGAGACTAATGGTTCTCAAAAATAATAAAGCAGAGGAGTGAAAATTTCTGGAGTTGGCCGCATGACATGAGAGGTTCCTAAAACGTAGGATAAGTGACTGGGGTTAGGAGAAGTGGACTGTAGTGGACAGCACTAGTGCTCTCTGATCTGTTACTTTCCTTTCCTTCCCAGGACTACATCCCAGACCAATTCTATCATTTCGTGAGGCCTGATACAAAATGAAAATACGGGGACCCCTGTCAAAAATTAAGAATTTTAAGATGGAAACGGCACAGTGTTAAAGCAAGTGTGGGCCCTTCTAAGCGTGGGGCTCTGTGTAGTGACAG